>NC_064615.1:577218364-577838172 GCF_023898315.1 Schistocerca nitens | reverse complement strand
TTTTATATGCCCATGTCATGCTAGCTCACTGTCATGCTGTTCAGAAAGTTATGAACCTCTTCTTTCACCTCATTGTCGGAGCTGAATTGCTTTCTGGCCAAATGTTCTTTTAACTTAGGGAACAGGTGATAGTCACTGGGCACCAAGTCTTGACTAAAGGGTGGGTGGGTGATCATGTTCCACTGAAACTATTGCAGGAGAGATGTGTACACCCCTGCTGGACATTCCCTTTCTCCAGTTTTGAATAGCCCGTTTGAGTTTTTTCAGAGTCTCACAGTACCCGTCAGCATTAATTGTGGTCCCAGTGGGCATAAAGTTGACCAACAATACCCCTTTCCAATCCCAAAAAAGGTTGTCATGACTTTATCAGCAGACTGTGTTTGTTTGAATTTCTGTGGCTTTGGGGAAGAAGGATGCTGCCACTGGTGTGATTGTTGCTTGGTCTCAGGTGTAAAGTAGTATGCCCAGGTTTTGTCACCCATGACAATTAAGTCCAGAAAGTTGTCCTGTTCAGCTGCAAGGCAGTGAAGAAATGCATGGGAAGCATCAACTTGCCACATGTGGTCCTCAGTCAGCATGCATGGCACACATCTTGACCACACCTTCCGGTAGTTCAATGTTTCCGTTAAAATTCTGTGAGTGGTGCTTTGGGAAACCTCAGGAACCAACGTGTGGAGATAATCTAGGGTGATCATCCAATCTTCACGCACGCTTTGCTCAACCTTAAACACTGTCTCCTCAGAAATTGATGGTCTCCTGCTCCTTTGTTTGTCATGAATTTTGGACCGACCAGCTGAAAACTCTCTACACCACTTACAAACATTTTTGACATCCATGCATGACTAACCATACACTTCCATCAACTGGCGATGGATTTCAGTCAGTGCAGTGCCCTTTGCATTCAAAAACCGAATAACTGCATGCAATTCGTACTTGGCGGTAACATCCAATGGGAGCTCCAATCTCAATGGCTGCCAAGCCAAGACTGAGCGCCTCAGTGCAGCATGCACATGTTTACACACAGCGCGTGAAGCACTCTTCATAACAGTGTGACCAACTGCCACACAAACAGAGGGAGAAAAGTAATGAGACTTACACTACTGCGAGTGATCTGGCAACAGTGTGTAGTTCCACTTGTTTAGACTGTTATTCATCCTTTGCAGATGCTCAGTCCAAGTTTCAGCTCTGTACAGCCATCATATGATTTTTGAGAGTGCCATCAGTGAAGTTGTGTTTTTGTTGAGTGTTACGAAAATAGAACAGCAGAATTTAGAGCAATGTTACATCATCAAGTTTTGTGTTACACCTGGGGAATTCTTGAGTGTAATATCTGAAAAATTGAAACTTGCCTATGGAGAACATTCCTTATCAAGAGCACAAGTTTTTCACTGGCACGGATCATTTTTGGAAGGCTGAGAACACAATGCAGCTGAACTTTCCACAGGGAGGAATTCAACTTCAAAAGCTGACGAAAACATTTGAACATGTGCCTGCTCTTGTGATACTGTTCCTCCAGGACAAAAGTCAATCACTTATTTTATAAAGAAGTCCTTGAAAGGCACAGGAAAAGGGTGAATTGGGTGTGACCATACATTGCAGACAAGTGGATTTTGCATCACGAAATCACCCCGGGTCACACAGCCAATTCCATCACAGAATTTTTTACCTCAAAAGGCATTCCTGTTGTTCCAGCCCCCCCCCCCCCACCCTATTCACCTGATCTGAATTCTTGTGACTTTTTTTTTTATTGAAATTGAAGAATGTCTTATGAGACCATCCTTTTTGGACTCTGGAGAACATTGAAAAGAATGTGGCTGACCTGTAAAAACACCCTACCAGTTGAAAACTGACTTTCATGTACTCCATACAAAAACCAGTTTGTGCCAAAAGGAAACATTACATCATGGAAAAATTATCTACAATAAATTGCCAAGAGAAATTAAAGTAAAGACTAATGTAAAAAATGTTAAAGCAGCATTAAAAGAATATCTGTTGACACATTGCTTTTATAGCGTGGAAGAGTTCCTCCAAAATCCTCGAGAGTCTAAGCGATGATTATGCAAATACTGTAACCATTAATACTGGCCTATAAATACATTCAGATGTAACTCTCAAGTTTGTAATGGGGTTCAAGTACAAGTTGTATACCGACTTGCCCAGTATATGAAGTAAAATTCTGTGAATGTAATTCTCTAGTGTACATGTCAATTCATAGTGTAGAAGAGTTCCTCAAAAATCCTTAGAGCTTAAGTGAGGATCATGCAAATACTGTAATCGTTAATATTGGCTTATACATGTATTCAGTTGTAAACTTCAAGTTTCTTATGTGGTTTAATTATAACTTTCACATTGACGTGCCCAGTATATGAAGTGCTGTAAAATTTTGTGAACATAATTTTCTAGTTTCTAAAGTGTTTTAATTGTAAGATATACTTTGACCTGTCCAATATCTGATGTGCTTTACTGTACATGTAAGATTTACTGGACCAATAAATACAATACAATACAAAGCCTTTCAGCACTGCTACCAAGACTGGGAACAATGATTCCACTGGTGTATTGCTGTTGAGAGGAACTACTTTGAAGGGGACAATATTGTTGGTTTTCCAGAAAAAAAGCAAAAAACAGAAAAAAACATGAGAGATATGTTAATGGAAATTTAGTCCATGAGGTTGTGGGGATGCATGGATGTGTTGGCAGGCAAGTTCCTACTTGCAAAGTTTTGGGTTATAGTATCAGTGTCAGAATCCAAAGAGTCCACATGTTGTTCAGGTTGTAGAGCCTATTAAGCAACTGAGTGTCAGGTGCCCCCCAAAACAGACATCTCTTATCCCATTCATGCACTCAGTCAGTTTGGTGGTGGCCATTTGTGTAAATCACAATTGTTCAGTTGTCATGTTAGCTGATAAAGAGCATGTGTTGTTTCATAACTTGCTCTGCCTTTTATTTTGTAGCATTTACCAGCAGTGGGACTGGAGTAGGTGGTAGTGGGTGGGTATCTGAAACAAGTTTTACAGTGAGGACAATTGCACTGGTAGTTACCTTGAGACAGGAATAATAGTTCCTTTGCCCTCCTAATCTATGTAACATTCTAGTTAAACCTAATGCCAGTCTCAAACCATTACCTTTATCAACTAAATTCAGGTCCACTGTACAGCATTTTATATAGGTACAATTACCACTAAACTGGCTGAGATCGTGATTAGGCATAGAGGAACTGTCTGCTTTGAGGATGCCTGTTCCCAGTTACTTAACATGCCATACAACACATCACTGACAATTCTGTTTAGGAACAGGAAACAAGGGTGGATTAGGCACATTGGTTTGCATGATTCACATGCTTGATACATCAGCTGTATTGTCCTTCAACACGTAAATGAATCTGATAATATTTGGTAGCTGAACTCATTATGTGCATTGACAAAATCTTTCTGGACTATCGGCCAAGTCATGACGTCATGTTGTCACAACATTTTAATGAATTACACACTTGTCATCTTCAGGCAAAGTCTTGGTGTCATGTCCAGTTTGTTCTTTTATAGCTCCTGTATTGCAACTGCTCTGCCAAGAACCCAATGGGTGGATCAGTTGTATGCTGCTGGAAGAGATGTTGGATGTTGTGCCCAGTGGTGGTGGTGGTTGTGGTGGTGGTGGTGGGGCGGAGGGGGGGGGGGGGGGGGGGGGTTGGTGCAAGCAGTGTGGGAAAGGGGGGGGGTCCCAGCATCCTAGCATTGGGTTCTCGTGCTACCTGTCTATTTCGCCTGCTTTTCCTGTCACTTTCACATCACAGTGATTCTGATGTACAGCAGTCGTTAACACCAAATCCCATGTGGAGCTGAGTTGGAAACCACTGTGCCAGTTGACAAGATTGTCAAATACTACTTTTATTTACACTGCCTGTTTGATGATCAAATCCCTGATCCCACTGGCACAGTACAGCATCATTGTCTGTTCAAAAACATACATACTTCCTGCATTGGGCTCTGTCACTGTAGACTTGTCAATTTTGCCGAGGTGAATGCTCCCCAAATGTTCTGAACAGTGCTATGAGATGCATCACTTTGTCTGGCTGATGCACTACATGCCAGTCTTGCAATAGATGCTGCAGATACCATGTGCCCACAGCCATAGTTGGTCTTTGTCTGATCCAAATATGTTCCTGAGTTTAACAGTTGGATGAAAAATTGTTTTTATGATATGCTTCTCCATTATCCTAGCAATAATGGCTGTGGGCAACCCTGTGTACAGAAGGAATATCAGGTGCTTGATTTCTTCTTCTGGACTGTGTGAGTGCAGAAGAGTTTCCCTGACTAATTTACTGAGAATTTGTATGGTTTTCTGCCATGTGTGTAATCCCATGATACTGTTGTGAAATTTTATAACATAATGTCTCTCAAATATTATAATGCACAACTGCTTGAAATAGTCTACTAACTTATGTTCCTGAGTTTTCTATTTGGTTCCAAATAATTTGTTCAGAACAGCTCTCTGCTGTTATTGAAATTTCCTTCATGAATTCCTTTCACTGGTATAACAGGAAAAATCTATGACTATCAATGAATGGCTAGCATAGCAGTCTGTCTCTTTTGACTTTAGTAATTTAATTTGCCTTTTTCATTTTCAGCATAATTACAGCCCCCCCCCCCCCATTTATTTTGTTTATTAGAATGAGTGGGTTACACTACTGACTAACTGATCACTCTGCAAACCCCCCAAAATCCTTTCTCCATCTTGTTTGTTTTCACCAAAGTTTCCTCCTGCAGTCAGTTATCTCTTTTAATTCTTACAGTCCTATTTCCACAATATATAGCTTCTTTATTTTCTCTTAAGCAGTCTAATCCTAGTACACAAACAACACTCAAACCTGGCTTGGCTGCATAGTATTATTCTTCTACCTTAATGTCCCACCAACTTGACATCACACCAGCTTAGTTCATATTCCCATAGCTCCTGCCTCTTACCACTGCTTCACACTACATTTTCTCTCTTATATGCTTCGTTATAAACAACCACTCAACAATCCACTTGCATAACACTAGACATAAGAATGCTATACACCACCAATCAAAAAATCTGTCAATGATGCACAGAAGTGCCGTGTATGCTGGTGCAAATATTTTTTACTTAGTTTCCACTGAGTTTGAAAACCCAAGGAATAGTGAATCCATTTTCCAAACTAATCTATAACAGTTCATCAATTTCTCAAGAATTACTCATTGTACTTAGTTGAGGAATTTGTAAATGTGAGATTGCCTAGGAAAATGTAGCTAAATAGTTTCATGATTGACAAATGTTACTGCAAGTGTTTCATGTACATTAGGCTACTTTGATCCACTCATTGTATTGTGTGAATGTGTATTTTTATTGTTTTTATGTTGCTGAACAGATTGCCCAGTAGTACAATAACAACTGTGACAGGCAAACTGTTGTGTGTGTGTCACCACTGAAGTCATTTTTGTTTTATTTGTAATACTATAGTATCCATTGTAAATCTGTTGAATGGTAAAGTGTAATTGAACATACATGTAAATATATGTAATGTAATCTTGACACTTTCCACATTCAGGGCAAACTCATCACTTTATGGATCCATGAAACATGCATAAAACAAATAAAAAACAAAATAAAACTCCAGCCATGTAGGACCTGGGAGCCTGACCATTCACTTCAAATAGCTTGTTATACAACTTCATGGAAGTTGCAAAAACCTTGCTTTTGGACTCACGCACAGGTCTTAACTTTTAATGTATTTACTTTTTCGTCTGACTCTTGTACTATTGATGCCATTTCCATTATTTGTGATTCTGTCCCATTTCTGACTGTCCTGTTCTTAGTGTCTCCTTGTTGGATTAGTTCTTTTTGATCCATCTTCATTGCTTCTGTTCTAGAATAGGCTGCACCTAGAACTTCTTCTAACTTCCTAGTTCCTCCTCAATCTGCTGTGTTCTCCATAACAGCACTTATTTGTTCCTGCCTCAATACCAACATCATTTAAATTCCAATTCCCATAGTCTGTCATATTGGAACATTTCTGTTTGCTATCCATCTACACAATTAATGATGTAGTTGGTCATTCCCACCTCACGATCCTGGCTAACCTGTTCTACAATCATGGTGTCCTTCTTCATAATGAAGATTTTTTCCATAGTGCCCTTCTCCAGCTACCGTAAGACATTTTTCAGCAATCCTTCATTAGCCATCTCACCCATTCTCCATCCATTCAATTTATTTGATTCCAATTTTTTCAGAAGATTTTACAAAGTGTCTTGTATGTTACCTACAAACTCATTCTGTATTTCCCATGAGACTTCGTGCAAGTGTGGGTAATAGTATCTGTTCACTGTTGTTTGAACAGCTGGTAACAGTGGTAGCTATCAGTTTCATTATGTACCTGCACACTACAACCCTGTGGCTTCACCATCCAAGAGTCTGACATAAACTGATATTTTTTCTTTTTTGTAAAATGTCCTTTTATTCAGTAATATTCCATAATGACCACAATGGAATGCAGATTACCTTTTAGTTCAAATGATGTTTTAATCAAAACATCTGTCGACTGGCCAACATATATCCAACCTTTGTATTGGTTACAGAATCAGTTTTCTCTTGAACTTGTTTCTGCAGTCACTATGTGCATTGGCAGAACTATTCCACTGACTGTATGAATAAATGCGACTGTTTTCACTAATTCGTCAGTAACTCATTTCATTATATTTTTGAAATCAACAGCTCTTTCCATACCAAGATCTATTTCAGTTCATTAGACAATATATCCACAATGTCTCCAAAAGAGGCAACTCCTTATTAATGTTCAGAAACTCATGCAGCTTTTTTCCACTAGTATGTTCTCCAAAAGGTTTGCCTGTTTGAATTCAGGTGGGTTCATGGTATGTCAAAGTTTCTGTAAACAGAACACTGTTTCATTATCACTTCACATGTTTTAAGGAACCAGTAATCACTGTCAGGCCCATCTGTATGTGTAAGAATGACACTTTTTTAAAACTGCATTCTTGTCTTTTCACAGTGGAAATACAGTCTGAAAGTAGTTTATGCCCTTTTTCCAGTAATTATTCACTGATCCGTAGTAGATCTTTTGGTATAACACATTATCTGAGGTATGATTGTTGGCTGTGTATTAATAATTAATACACCCATTCTACCAGGAGCTAAAAGAGAAGAGTTTCACGAATTCATCTTCATTTTTCAAGCAAACAGGAAATAAAGGTCAACGCAGATATAGTCCTGGTTGTAAAGGCAAGTCATGTACAAACAGTTTGTACAATTACACCAGTATCTAAGTTTCAAACTGCTTCCACATGCAAAAATTCATCAAAACTAGGGAATGTTGTAGTAGATGTGTACTGAAGATGTTCTTTTACAACAATGCACATGCTGGCGATTCAAGTCATTTAAGGAGGACTTGAAACTGGGGTTGCATAGGAGCTTCAGCATGCTGTGGAGCACTCCTGTACCTATTTAATCCCATAATTAGTGATAATGAAACCTTCTTTGATCTTAGGACATGGAAAATAAGCACACTGCACTGTCTAGAAACAACATGACTTGACAATGCCAAAAAAATTCAATTTTTTTTTATTTGCTCACTACAAATCACTACAGAATGCTTTATCAACATGATCCTGTCCAAAGCACAGTACTTACTCATATCTATATATGTCCCTTTGAAACTCCTTACTGAACAAATGTGAAAAGTATACAATTATCTTCTGATTGTTCTCACTTTAGCAGCAGTAATCTCTCAATGCTCATTTTCTTGTGAGCAATAATAGCTCTAGGGTGAATACATTAAATCAGATGGGGTCACTCTGAAGAGTTACAGACTCTTCTTTTTGTATATGCTTTTCTAGGAACTTATTCTTCCCAATTCTCCAGTACAATGTCTTAATAACTTAATTTTTTACAGTAGACACAATTCTGTTTGATCACGAATACTATTTTAAATTTAACAAGATATGGCACATACTTTTGGTGTGAAGACATTCAGGAATAGACAATCTTCACTTCCAACAATGCCACCTGTTCCTCTAGGATCTGGTTGAGGGCATGGCGGAGGTGGCTTTGTGGCACTGTATGTACCAGAAAGAAAAGCTCTTCGAGGTCTCTGCAAAAAGAACATGTATTGAAAAGTTTTTTACCAGAGAGAAAAGTTTATTTCTTTCACTTTCAAAAATTAGACAGTTATAAACAACAGCACTTAGAGACTATTCAGCATTCATATTTCTCAACAGAAATAATAACACAACAGAGACAGTCATGCTGTATCTTAAAATATCTATGAATTTATGTATAAGTAATACATTTAGAACAATGTACATAAGTGAGCCATGCTGAAAGGCTGATACCTAGCACCTGGTTTGTATGTCTGTGGTGCTGCAATGTGACACTCTCTTTGGTTTGCTTGGACAGAGCAGGCTAGGGCACCAGGCAGGGAGAGATTTCTGATGGTTTCCAGTGAAAGAGGTTGTTGGCAGTCTGTTTTGGCTAAGAGGCACTCAGCATGAATGGACTCTATTTTTGATCATGCTGTTTGAGGAAGGAGAACGAGCATAAACGTGCAAAGGAGGATGTTCCTGCACCAGGGGCGTGCCACAACCAGAAGACATGCAGCCCGTGGTAACTTCTGGTTTTTAGAGCTTGCTGTTGGTGCTGGTTTATACAAAGGGATGCTGCTCCTGGACCTATTAAGACTGGGTGAGCACCATAATTATCCTCATGCAGTGATGGTTTTCATTATATTTGGGCAGTGGAATGTGTAGCAGAGTTTTTGGAATATTTTTTGCCATCTTCCCTGTTTGCCCTGTTGTGGTGCACCAATTTCTTTCTTATTTTAACACATAACCATGTTGTTTATTTAGTGAGCCTCGGGCATGTTCATGTCGATCTATGTTGCTATGCTCAGCCTCCCATTTACATGTAACTTCTTGTTTTTGCTTTCAAGTTCTATGCCAAGCAGTTCTGTTTTATTGTGTTCACCCATCAAAACTTTACTATTGTTAATGTGTGTGTTTATTTTTCTTATCTAAAGAATCTTAAAACTGTTTGTTGGGACATTTGGGTAGGACTTAAATGAATCTTGAAAGAGCATCTGAATCTGTTGCCTACAATGTAAGTTTAAATGTTTCAGTTTTATGTTATTTCTAACAAAATAGTGATTCCCTTGTTAAAATCACTTTAATTCATAATAATTATCTGGTGTTCAGATGGCATTCACAATAACAATAATTATGTGGCCCAACAAATTTAAAAATGTTCTAAACAAACAATGCTCAATTCCCCTTGCCCCACCTACCTCACCCCCATGGTCCTGCCATTCCTAATGCAAGTCAAGCACACACAGTGGTACAATGCACCATTTGGTAGCAAGAGCAAAGTTTTGTTGTTTACTTTCTGGGATTTCCAGTCAACTGAGCACTGTTTGTTTCTGTATTTATTTGTTTATGTTTTTATTAATTCTGCCCTTGCTTCAGAGACTAACAACTGTTGATGTTTGCAGGTTTTCTCTGACTGACATGGAGTTGCACAAGGTGACTGGGTTGGATATATTGCACTAGGAACAGCTCAGATAGATGCTCAATATTCGTGTCCAGTCAAGATGGTAATGTACCAGATTTGTGTTCGTGGCTTTGTGCTGTCCTTGGGCATCTAGTGAAAATTATTATGGTGCATATTGGTCAGGTAAGTGCCACACTGGAATAATATTTGGCCTTACTTAGTAATCTAGGCAAGAATATAGGTTTTTTAGAAAGTATTCCCCTTTTCAGTCACAAATTTATAGGCTTCAGGTGCAGATTACTCACTTAACTAATTGGACTGAAGATTTAAGTTTGGTAACAACTGATCCTTCTTTAAAGGGCAGAGTTAGTGATTACACTTTGGGGTAATGGCCTTGCAGAGGAGGTTAAGTGCTTTAGAATGGGGAAAGCATTACACAGAAATTCTGAGATCAGTTTTCCAATGGAAAACCAGGGACCAAGGTCTATCAGGCACCTAAGTAGGTCATGATTCTGGTCATTTTGCCAAGCTTCTGAATCCCCTTTGCAACATGATACAAGGAACAGATTATTTAACAACTGACACTGTTCCTTGTTTAGTAAAGTTTTTGTTGTTTCCAGCCAATCTGGAAAGGCAGATCAGTGCTTTTAATATTCCTTGGGAGATAGCTTTACAGGTTATATCCCCTTCATTAAGCAACTTGATTAGCACTGTCTTAGCTAAACATGGCAGCATATGAGAGTTGTATAGCCGCATTTTAAGAGAATGGCTTTCCAAAAGAGTTCAGAACGATTTAATTAATCAGCTTGTTTTTCATTTTCATCACAATGGGGAACTTCAGACTAACTATGAAAGTGAAGTGCGCACCACTGCAGTGACTTTCAGTGTGAATTTATCAGAGACACAGGTAGTCAGTGTTATTGTACATTGGTGTTTCTCAAGCGGGTACAAGGCACAGCTCTGATGAGCAGGTAGCATGTGTAGTTCATGCTAAACTTAACACCTTGGGTAAAGGCAAGAGGGTGCAAGGACTTTGTTTTCATTGCAGTGAACCCAGGCATTTTGTTTGGAATTGTTGTCTTCCCCAAGAGAAGCCTTCATACTTCTGACACCAGGATACAGATAGGCGCTTATGTTCTCATACCTGTCCATGAACTTTTAACAAGATGTCAGTTGTTGAAGGTCATTCTTTGCCTCTGGCTAGCACTTACTGCAACCATGAGCCAGTGTGCACCTTCCTCAACTCTGGTAGTACTTGGTCTTGTTGGACTAGTGGTGGTATTCCACGTATCAGCATATTTCTAAACTACCTAAGGTACAAACAATCATAGAAAACTGTAGGGCAGTTAAAAGGCAGCAGTTGGATTCAGTAAGCACACTAAATGTGTACTGATGTATTGGGGAATTTTCCCAGCCTGTTAAGGTCATTGTAGTGACGCCTTAGGGTGTGATTTTATGGGAAAAATTGGGTTAATGTTGGATTATGCTCAGGGCATCTTTTATTTCAGGTTTTGAACCTCTTTAAAATTTTGTTCTGCAAACATACCCATCATCTAGGTGTTTGTTATATGGTTTCTGAATCTAGTGAGTTCGAGTTGAGTCAGTTATCTAATGAAGAGGCATAACAGATGTAACTACTTTATGATTTCCCTCACTGTTAACCAACAGCTTAGGTATGACTAATAAAATAGAGTACTAAATTCAGTTATCAGTTCGAGAGCCCATTAGGCAGTCTCCCTGCAGACTTTCACCACCTAAGATGAGAGCATTAAGATGAGAAGTTTACAAAATGTTAGCAGACAGAGTGATTTGCCCTTCGACTTTCCCCTATATGTCACCCATATTTTTGGTGAAAAAGGCAAACAGGGGCAGTTTCCATCCTGTGGTGAATTATCACACCTTGAATTAGAAGGTAATCCTTGAATCTGTCCCTCTTCCTAACCTTCTCCATTGCTTCATCTAATTCACTGGTGCCCAGTACTTTATGGTACTTGATCTAAATCAAGCATATTATTAGATACCACTGGTGGAGGAATACAAGGCTGCACCTGCATTCATCATGGACTGAACTTGTGTGAATTTAATGGGTATGCTTTGGTCTCTCTACTGGTGCAGCCATGCTGTTTACATTTCTGAATTCTATTTCAGATGACCTAAAGTTCCGCTTCTTCTATAATTACTTCAACAATGTTGTGATTTATAGTAAAACCTCCTCCCAGCATTTGAACACTTTTGTCAGGTACTGGGTAAGATGGGCAAGGCTGGTTTAATGGTGAAGCCACAGAAGATCAACCTCATATGCTCTGAAAGTTCTTTCTTGGGTCATGTAGTTTCTGCTGGCGTGGCTTATGTGGACCACTCCAAACTTGGGCAATATATAGGTTCTGAGTTCAAAAAACTAAGAAAGGAAGAGCCTGGTTTGTGGTTATGATAAACTTTTTTTGAAAGTATATTCCACACATTGCCCAGCTAGAGGCCCCTTTGAATGCCTTGTGTCAGAAGGCCATGCTACTCCAGAAGCAAAATCGAAAGAGATGGACTACTGTTTATGTTTTCCATTCCCTGACTCTGGCCAAAGTTCAATATTCCACATATGAGTTGGAGGCATTCAAGGTCCTGTTTGCAGTTGAAAAACTTCAGACAGTTACTATCCCCCAGACCTAGTCCGCAAACAGATCTCCCATGCCATTTCCTGACACACCCACAAGAACCAGACAAAAAGGAGTGCCCCTTCATCACCCATATCACCCTGGACTGGAACAACTGGACTGCATCCTCCAACAGGGCTTTGATTAGCTATCATTATGCCCTGAAATGAGGGACATTCTACGCAATATATTTCCTGCCCCTCCTAAAATGGTGCTCCATTGGCCACCCAACCTCCACAACATCCCAGCCCATTGCTATGCCACTCCAAACCCCAACCCCTTGCCACAAGGATCATATCCCTCTAGAAGGCCCAGGTGCTAAGCCTGCTCAATCCACCAACCACCCAGCACTTTCTATTCCAGTCCTGTCACAGTTTAACCTACCCCACCATGGGCTGGGCCACCTGTGAAAGCAGCCCTGTCATTTATCAGCTCTGGTGCAATCATTAAACAACTTTTACATTGGTATGACAGCCAACTAGCTGTCCACCGGGACGAACAGCAGCTGCCAAACTGTGGCAAAGAGAAAAGTAGACCATCCTGTGACACAACATGCAGCTGAACACAATACATTTGATTTCAATGGCTGCTTCGCTACCTGAGCCTCCACCACCAGCTTTTCTGAACTGTGCAGGTGGGAGTTATGGTTACAACACATTTTCTCTGCTCCTGTAATTATCCTGGCCTCAACCTATGGTGACATACCATCCCCACACCCTCCACCCAATAGTTTCCACCCATTTTGTCCCCTTTCTCATCTCCCACCCTGTTTATTTGCAGCCCTCTGCCAATGCATCCACCCTTCTTTCCCCACCGCTCTCTTTTTTCTCTGCCTCTCTGCCCCACAACCTCTTGAAGCTGCCTATTGAAATTCTAGTTCATGAACAGTCCACCAGACAGTGTTCGTCTCTCTCCTAACCCATGCACCATCCCTTCTCCTTCCCCGCCCCCTCTACATTACTGTTTGCATCCCATGTGATGTTGCATTGTGACCCGAGATGCTGGAGTTGGCAGTCGTGTGTGCGTGAGGTGTCCCTGATTGTGTGTGTGTGATAATGGTGTGCATGTGTCTCTCTTTTCCTGATGAAGGCTGTGGTGGAAAACTGTATGTAAGTGTCTTTTAACTGTGCCTGTCTCCTACTTGACATGTCTTCTTTACGGTAAGTAGCAATCTGTCTTTTCCTACATTGCTGATATTCCTACCTGTAGTTTCCTTTGTTTGATTCAATCTTATTGTTCCTCCTGTGTTCTTGTACTCATTGTATATTACCCATCTTTTCCTATAGCTTAATCCTATTTCTCTCATAATTTTGATCTACATCTACATCCATACTCCGCAAGCCACCTGGTGGTGTGTGGCAGAGGGTACTTTGAGTACCTCTATTGGTTCTCCCTTCTATTACAGTCTTGTATTGTTCGTGGAAAGAAAGATTATCGGTATGCCTCTGTGTGGGCTCTAATCTCTCTGCTTTTATCCTCATTATCTCTTCGCGAGATATTCGTAAGAGGGAGCAATATACTGCTTGACTCCAAAGTGAAGGTATGTTCTCAAAACTTCAACAAAAGCCCGTATCGAGCTACTGAGCGTCTCTGTTGCAGAGTCTTCCACTGAAGTTTATCTATCATCTCCGTAACACTTTCGCAATTACTAAATGATCCTGCTCTCCGTTGGATCTTCACTGTCTCTTCTATCAAGCCTATCTGGTATGGATCCCACACCAGTGAGTAGTATTCAAGCAGTGGGTGAACAAGTGTACTGTAACCTGCTTCCTTTGTTTTCGGGTTGCATTTCCTTAGGATTCTTCCAATGAATCTTAGTTTGGCATCTGCTTTACTGACGATCAATTTTATATGGTCATTCAATTTTAAATCACTCCTAATGCCTTCTCCCAGATAATTTATGGAATTAACTGCTTCAGTTGCTGACCTGCTACATTGTAGCTAAATGAAAAAGGATCTTTCTTTCTATGTATTTGCAGTACATTACACTTGTCTACATTGAGATTTAATTGCCATTCCCTGCACCATGCATCAATTCGTTGCAAATCCTCCTGCATTTCAGTACAATTTTCCATTGTTACAACCTCTTGATATACTACAGCATCATCCACAAAAAGCCTCAGTGAATTTCCGATGTTATCCACAAGGTCATTTATGTATATTGTGAACAGCAACGGTCCTACGACACTCCCCTGTGGTACACCTGAAATCACTCTTACTTCAGAAGACTTCTCTCCACTGAGAATGACGTGCTGCATTCTGTTATCTAGGAACTCTTCAATCCAATCACACAATTGGTCTGATAGTCCATATGCTCTTACTGTGTTCATTAAACGACTGAGGGGAACAGCATCGAACGCCTTGCAGAAGTCAAGAAACACGGCATCTACCTGGGAACCCGTGTCTATGGCCCTCTGAGTCTCAGGGACGAATAGCGCGACCTGGGTTTGACACGATCGTCTTTTTCGAAACCCATGCTGATCCCTACAGAGTAGATTTCTAGTCTCCAGAAAAGTCATTATACTCAAACACAATACGTGCTCCAAAACTCTACAACTGATCGACATTAGAGATATAGGTCTATAGTTCTGCACATCTGTTCGACATCCTTTCTTGAAAATGGGGATGACCTGTGCCCTTTTCCAATCCTTTGGAACACTACGCTCTTCTAGAGACCTACGGTACACTGCTGCAAGAAGGGGAGCAAGTTCCTCGCATACTCTGTGTAAAATCAAACTGGTATCCCATCAGGTCCAGCGGCCTTTCCTCTTTTGAGCAATTTTAATTGTTCCACCCATTTACATTGTCGAGCATTATAGGTCAACAAAACCTATGAACATGTCTTTATTTTTCTTCAGTCTTGGTTCTAATATTAAGTGCAGTGTGAGACCTGCCGCTGTGATGTCTTTACCTTTTCTGAAACCAAACTGATCATCATCTAACAGATCCTTAATTTTCTTTTCCATTCTTCTGTTTATTATTCTTGTCAGCAGCTTGAATGCATGAGCTGTTAAGCTGATTCGGTGATAGTTTTTAAGCTTACTTGTCCTTGCTATCTTCAGAATTGTGTGAATGTACCTTCTGCATTATTTGATTTCGAATCTTGCAAAGTTCTTTTAAATTCTGACACTGGTTCCAATCCCCTATGCCATCCATATCGCCTCCAATTCCTTCTTCTACAACACCATCAACAAGTCCTCCCATGCATATAGTCCTTCAATGTACTCTTTCCACCTATCCAGTCTCTCTTCTGTGTTTAACAGTGAAATTACCATTTCACTCTTAATATGACCACCCCTACTTTTAATTTTGCCTCTACTTTTCTATATGCTGAGTCAGTCCTTCTGACGATCATTTCATTTTGGATTTATTCACATCTCTCCGGCAGCTATTTCATCTTGGCTGCATTGCTGTATTACGTTTGTTCCCTCAACATTTTTGTACCTCTTTCTCCATTGATCAGTTGAAATACTTCATCCGTTGTCCAAGGTTTCTTCACATTTACCTTCTTTGTATCTATGTCTCTCTGTGATTGCCCTTTTTAAAGATGTTCACATGTCTCCTCTTGAACAACTTACTCTGGTTTTCCTTATCACAGTATCAACATACTTAGTGAATTCAAACATGTCACGTTGTTCCTCAGTGCTTTAATATTGCACTTCATTCCTCATTCATTCTTTTGAACGATACTCTTAAACTTCAGCCAACTCTCCATCATTACTAAATTGTGGTATAAATCTATATCTGCTCCTGGATACACCTTACAATCCAATATCTGATTTTGGAATTTCTGTCTGACTATGATGTAATCAAGCTGGAACCTTCCCATGTTCAAATGGCTCTGAGCACTATGGGACTCAACTGCTGTGGTTATCAGTCCCCTAGAACTTAGAACTACTTAAACCTAACTAACCTAAGGACATCACATGCACCCATGCCCAAGGCAGGATTCAAACCTGCGACCGTAGCAGTTGCACGGTTCCGGACTGCACGCCTTCCCATGTCTCTGGATCTTTTCACAGTATACCTCCTCCTCTTGTGATTCTTGAACAGAGTATTCGCTATTACCATCTGAAAGTTATTGCAGAATGCAATTAGTCTTTCTCTTCTCTCATTTCTGCTGCCAAGGCCATACTCTCCCATAACCCTTTCTTCTGTTCCTTCCCCTATAACCACATTCCAATCCCCCATGACTATTAGATTTTCATCTCTCATTACATACTGTATTACCCGTTCAGTATCCTCATATAATAACTCTACCTCTTCATCTGGTGCTTGCAACATTGGCATGTATACCTAAGCTATCATTATTGACAATGATTTGTTGTTGACTCTTATGAGAATGGCCCTATCACTGAACTGTTCACAGTATGTAGCTCACTCTCTGCTCTACTTTCATATTCAAAATGAATCCTACCCCTGTTATATGACTGAGACTTTGCATTTCTCTTTTCAGATTTTCTAACTTTCCTACTATGTTCAAATCTTTGACATTCCATGCTCCAAATTGTAGCATGTTATCTCATTGGTGGTATTCTACCTTTTTCTCATTGTAACCTTCCCATTGGAGATCTGGGTGGTAGACTAATCTGGAATCCTTTGCCATTGTGGAGATCATCATGACACTTTTTCAATTACAGGTCACATGTACTGTGGATACACATTGTGTGTCTTTAATGTAGTGGCTTTTGAACCCGCATGCCTTTGATCATTGCTGATTCCACTTTTTAAGGGCAGTTTCCTGCCCTAAGGGCAAGAGAGTCCCTAAACCTCTGTCTGCTCCTCTGCCCTATTTGAGAAGACTGTTGGAAGAACAAGGGTGACTTCTCATGCTGGAAGTCTTCGATCACCATTGCTGACGACTTTTTATTCCAAATTTAAGCAGTGGCTGTGTTCTAACCCGGGCCCAAGACGTTCTGACTTGTAGTCAAATACACTACCCCCAGACCATGGACTCCCCCACTGTCTAGCCTTTTCTTCCTGGTGCCTATGGGAAGATACATGTAACTGATCCAATTATCTATCTACTAGTGTAGCAACACAGAGCTTTTCAAGCACTTCTGGCCATAATCCTACTGCTTGCCATAACAAGTCAGTACAGCATTTTGGCACCACACCTGTATCATTACACTGTAAAGTTTGGAAGGTAGAGACAAGATACTGGCAGAAGTAAAGCTGTGAGGATGAGGCATGAGTCATGCTTGGGTAGCTCAGTTGGTAGAGCATTTGCCCGCGAAAGGCAAAGTTCCCGAGTTCGAGTCTCGGTCCGGCATACAGTTTTAATCTGCCAGGAAGTTTCACTGACACAACCGTTTGGTCAACAGCCAACACTACTGCTGAAACCCAGGACACTTAAGTGGCATTGTAGCAAGCAGAGTCTTTGAAATCTGGGGTGTCTGCTTATCAATAAGCCCACCCTCATGGATATAAATACAGGTAATCCAGACAGGACATGACACTGAATCGGCGACAGTTGTACAGTAGGATACCACCCAAAGCCCTTCACCGTTCACCAGCCACCATCTGGAGCAGATATCTATGTTTGCCATCATATGGAACCACTTACTTGGGGGTCAAGCAGTAGCACTGAAGGGCTCAGGGTCGAACTGAGACCCTCCAAGTCGCTGACCACTGGGCACAGCCAACAGCAGATACTGCCAACCAGGCTTAGAGGCCAGGGTTTGCAACCTAGATATATATGTCTTGTGATTCACTATGGCTGTGTAGATCTCCTATTGCCTTGCTGCAAGTGCAGCAGGGCCAGATTGCTGTGCCAGCACTTGATGCAGTCTAGAATGTTTGCCACGCAACATCACCTCACTACTAGGTGCACTGGTTGCAGCGACCACAGACATCTTCATGACTATGCACCATACAGTAACCACCAGGGATTCTTCGTCCACCCCTGACCTGGTGGGTATAGGCGTGAGTTTTCTATAGTAAACTGTTATAAATAAATAAATGAAACAACTGTCTCCAAGCTGAATGTGACTGGAACTTTCTCACCTACCCATTAGAGAACTTCAGCCCCTACATTTGGTGTCAGAAGAGTTAGTGGAGTACAGTGGATGTCAAACATCAATGCGGAGCTAGAATGCCAGCACCAGTTCAACATTGGTGATCTGCAGAAGCAAGTAAATAAGTGCCGACTATAAGTATTGTTTGGGTTTGTAAGATCATTTTGATGGTAGGCAATGAAAATCTCATAACTCCATTTTGTTAATTTTTGCAGGTGAAGCTATAAATCCATGCACTTTCAAATCTCTTGTTGATTATGGAGCAACTGGTTATTAGAATTAAGAGTTTTCACAGCCAGATGGAGTTATGAGGTTTTCATTGCCTACCTTCTCTCTGTTGTATCTTCCCTCTCTGAAGTGTGTGATATTTTACATTTATTTCTTTTGGGATTTTGGTCATGATAGATGGCGAGCATGATGGCATTGGGTGAGAAGCTATCAGCTCTAGACCAATTTAGTACTTACTTGATCAGATCACTCAAATGTTAGCGGATAATGTAGAGCTATATAGCAACTAGGGAGGTTACACAGGAAGAGAAGGGAACAAGACCCTCCTAGTGTGTTTCTATCAGTCCTAGATGCTAGCACAGTGACTCCTTTTTTGGGTAAATCAGGAGAGGATGTTTTTACTTTTGTGGACAACCTACTCATAGCCACAAAGGTAGGGGGATAGATTTATGATCAGTTGTTGAGTATGATTTAATTGGGGACACAAGGGCATATGTGACGTACCATGAGAAACTGCAGAGTGCCTGTTCCACGATTTGCAGTAAGGGCTATTGGAATGCTGTAGGAGGAAGTACATCTCTAACTATTACAGAGAACTGCTCAGTACTACAATGCAGAGACAAGGAGAGTCCTTGGAGACTGAATTAGGAAGTTAAACATCAATAGTTGCGAAATGACAGTTAATGATGACACCAATGAAGACGTTCTCCAAGAGGCAGAGAAGATGGCATTAGATGTATTCCTGTTTTATTTGCCAGCTGAAATTTCCCGTAATGTCGTAGGTGGCAATTGCAACAGCTTTGGTGGCAAAGGTGTGGTAACCACACCTGGGGAGAGGACGGTTGTTTTTAAATACTGAAGTCACATGTTATTAGTGTGGTTGGCCTGGTCATATTCAGCACAGTTTTAGGAATCCTCAGTGTGGGAGGTGAAAGAGGACTGGACTGTCAGAGTGGGAATGTGAGTGTATGTTTCCACAGGCACAAGGAAGATGGCCACAGAACAGTGCTCACACTCCAATGTTAAACAAAAGGGAATGTTGCGGTCACTGTGCAGCATTCCCTGTAAATGTTAGCACAAGAGACCTGTGTGCAGGATCAGTGGCAGATTACTGTACGTGTTTTGATGCAGTACTGTCCTTTCCTTCCCTATCTGGTTTCTCCAATTGTGCACTATAGTAATTAAAGGATATTTACTGAGGTATATTCTTGAACATTCGACTTATTTTATTTGTACCTGTCAGTATATAGTCTGTCTGTAAACTCAAGAGCGAGCAGCGCTTTTGGTGGGGGAAGTGGCATTTCCCGGGAGAACGCTGTCACCGGCCTACAGGGGCACCCAAAATCTGTTGCCCGTTACCCGTCTAGAGGTGTAGATCGGCGTGCAATGATATACGTCGTTTCTGTTCGTATGATCTTAGTTGCCAGTGCCAGTCAGTTAGCTTTGTATACTTACTGATATACTTCTGTTTCCGGAAGTGATGGATAATCGTCTAGGATTGCAAGAAAATGTGCAGAATACGAGGAAGAGGAGGTACTTGCGGAGCAACGAGCGTTCGATCGTCTCTAATGTTATTACATCGTGTATTAAAGAGGTGACCCAAAAAGAACTGTTGGCTAATATTACCAGTCCCAATCAAAGGGCTCCAATTTATGCAAACGTCAGCCGCGTCCAATGGGACGAATAAGGAAGGAACGCGAAAATAAGCCACACGGTTTAGTGGAATTGCCACGAATGATTACTAATAATCTTGGGAGGAAACCGATCGTTATAGACAGTTTCTAAATCACGTCAAACCTTTGATGCTTATCGAACACTAAATGTCTATCTCGGTAACTCTTCACCTGATGCTGAGACATATTGCTTGAAATTTGTGCGCAATAGCTATTCTAAACACTGCTGAAATTTTCTTCAAAACATGTACGCGGATTCTGGAATTCAAAAATCTTGACATACGAGATGCGTTCACGTATTAATTTTTATTTTTTATAAGAATTTTATTTGTTAATCTACAGCAATGTTATCCTCTTCAAAATATTCCCATTACATACTAGACACTTTTACCAGTGCTTTTTCCAATTTCCGAAATTCTTTAGGAACTGTTTCTTCGGGGTAGTTTATAGGTCTCTTAACTGTGCATTTTTAATCTCATCCATGCTTGTAAAACCGCTGTCCTTTAAGGCCTGCTTTGAAATGTTTATACCACTTGTATGCCCTTGGTTCACTTATTACAGGCTCACCAAAAGCAATATTTAACATTTCTAAAAATTTCATACACTTCATTCCATCCCTATAACAAAATTTAATACAGATTCTCTAATCTGTTTTTATACAAAACAAATAATCGTTGATCCTACCAAAACACACGTAACCTTTTTGACAGCTGACAACAGAGCAAATACCCAATATGCATAACATTGTACACATACTTTTGAGACATGTTTACGAAGACAGTGGCAAAAAGTAGTGCAAATCGGACTAATACAACATGTAAAATTATAAATTTCTGCTTACTTTTTAAACACTCTTCGTGTTGCAAAAATGGTTAAGTTTCAATGCAGTCCTTCAAAGAAAACATCTACCTTTTAGTATAAACACAAAGTAAGAACAATCCTCAAATTCTACAGATTGATTGCATTATATGGGGTTCGTTTTACGAATAGCAATAGAGGAACATACAATACATTCACATGAACAGGCATTCGGTTCTATGTTTATAGTATAATCCTGACTTCCATTCTTATGTTAATAATATTTACTCTATAATGTTGTGTTTCGGAAGATTTTTTGTATTCCTTATGGTCTTAATACATTTGTCTAAAAATGAACGCAGCCGAGACATATCTGTACACGGCGTCGCCACAGATTTAAATCGCGCGCCGCGGCAGGACCGGTACTGCGTTGTGAAACGGCCTGTAGAAGCGCCTTGTGACGTGGCTGGGTTGGCAGAGTGGGGACTCGCTAGCTCGATCTTCAGTTTACCGACAGACTATACCTGTATTTTCCAATAAATATGTTATATACAGTATATTGTTTTATTGATTGGTTTTACAACTTCCAAATGACTGGTAGAGCATTTACATTTTTATAACAAATTGGATCTAAACAATAAATAGTTAGAAAGCTGAAGGTATATTATATAGTTACAATTTATTTCTACAGTTAAAAGTTTGATTTACATGTTTCCATGCATGGGTATCAAGAGACTGAAGTAAAACAGTTTTGCAGCAGGTAAAATGTCACAGATTTTTTAAAGGTATGTAGTTCTGAGGGAGATTTTATATGTCTGGATAACCTGCCGTACAGTTTTTTCCTACATGATACACACTATTTTAGAGTAATGTGTTGCAATGACTAACATGTATGTTATTGTTTGGTCCAGCACTGTATTCATGAACAGTGCATAACTACAATATGTGATCAAAAGTATCTGGACATCCCCAAAAACATACGTTTTTCATATTAGGTGCATTGTGCTGCCACCTACTGCCGGGTACTCCATATCAGCGACCTCAGTAGTCATCAGACATCGTGAGAGAGCAGAATGGGATGCTCCACAGAACTCACGGACTACGAACGTGGTCAGGTCATTGGGTGCCACTTGTGTCATACGTCTGTACACAAGATTTTCACACTCTTAAACATCCCTAGATCCACTGTTTCCGATGCGATAGTGAAGTGGAAACGTGAAGGGACACGTACAGCATACAAGCGTACAGGCCGACCTCGTCTGTTGACTGATGAGACCGCCAACAGTTGAAGAGGGTTGTAATGTGTAATAGGCAGACATCTATCCAGACCATCACACAGGAATCCCAAACTGCATCAGGATCCACTGCAAGTACTATGACAGTTAGGTGGGAGGTGAGAAAACTTGGATTTCATGGTCCAGTGGCTGCTCATAAGCCACACATCAAGCCAGTAAATGCCAAACAACGCCTCGTTTGGTGTAAGGAGTTTAAACATTGGACAATTGAACAGTGGAAAAATGTTGTGTAGAGTGACAAATCATGGTACACAATGTGGCGACCCGATGGCAGTAAGTGGGTAGGGCGAATTCCCGGTGAACGTCATCTGCCAATGTGTGTAGTGCCAACAGTAAAATTCGGAGGTGGTGGTGTTATGGTGTGGTCGTGTTTTTCATGAGGAGGCTTGCACACCTTGTTGTTTTGTGTGGCACTATAGCAATGACTCTGAATCATTAATGTTTAATGGGTAGCCGTATATATATATATGAAATGACCCTAAAATTGAGCCCCCTAAATTATCATGGCTTAGTACACATGGTTCCCATAGGGGAAGCTGGAGTTCATTCTCTTCCACATACTATATTTCTGTTACCTCAGCGCAATACACCAAACATGATTTAATTGAGTCATTTGGCAGGCCTCTTACACCATATTCCTCCAGATTTGTCAGGAGAACAGAATGATAAATTACATCAAATGCGTTTGTTAGGGCTAAGAAGAACCCAGAGATTTTTGTCAAGTTGAAAGCTACTGTTTCAGTTGAGTGCTGTGATCTGAAGCCATGTTGACATCCGGAAACACTGTTATTGTTTTGTTCGGCGATCTCTTTCTTTTTTAAATTTGATCTACCTCTGTGATTATACAAGAATATTGAATAAGTATCTTTACTTTTATCGTAACTGGATTTAGATTGGCAGTACAGTTTAGTGTACTCTCAGCCAACAGATGGCACCACTCCCTTGACTTTTGTATGGTTCAGCGTTGTTACATCAGTTGGTTTCGTGTTCTTGCGAAGCAAATATGGCTGTGCCACTCTCCACTTGCACCAATCTGGAAAAACATTCTGTAACCTTTTTTTTTTTTTTTTGTGCCCCTCCATGGCCAAGAGGTGCTGCGGACTACCAATGAAATGTACAAGTGACACGATGTAAGAACAGAATTCAAATACAGTGTTTGTAGACGAACAACCACACTACTAAAGTACAAACAGAAATTTTACTTCTAGACGTTTAGGGGATTGTGGCCTACATGAGTCATAGTGGGCGACAGAGTAGAGGAATGCAGAGGGTGGTCGACAGTAGGACCCAACCCAGGAGTATGTCCTTGAGGGTAACAGTACTTCTGGGACGTCGGACATTGGCCAGAGTTGGAGGTGATGACTCGGTGATGATAGCTGCCAGTGAGACAACGCTGCGTATGCTTCTGAGGTGTCGGTGGACGTTGGAGGCAGTGGCTCGACGTAAATAGCTGCCGATGGGACGAAGATATTTCCAGGACGTAGGCATTGGCCGATGTCGGAGGCGGTGGCTCAATGACAGCTACCGCCGATGGGATGATGTTTGGCGAGGAGTGGCACCTGGGTGTGCGACAGGTGCTCATGGCGAGGGTGATGAATCCAGTCAGCGCGCTGTTAGTGAATGTAAGGCTTGGAGCGTGTACTAGTTCCAGCGTGGTCTGGTGGCAGCCTAAATACTCTCCAGTGGAGTGATAGCGGTGTGACGCTGAATGGGCGTGTGATGTTGTATAATGTAATGGTGTCAAGACTACAGTGCTCTCTACTGCGAGGTTGGCGCCTCCTGTGGCCACTGTATGGAGCTACGACGCAAACAGGCCGAGCTGTATGAGGCTGGGCTTAAAAACAGCTCAGTGAGTTATGGTATGTTGACGTGAGTTGCATACGCGCGTCCACCAGCAGAGGCGTCATCCCGCAATACAGGCCTGGTATGCAGAGCAGTATAGTCCCAGGTGGATACTATAGTCTGAAGGTGTACCAGGGCTGAAGTCCATAGGAGTCTTTTACCACATATATGGGAGGGGATAATGTTTAAGCAGTGTTTGCCAATGGATTGAATAATTCAAAATCAGCCAAACAAGCATGAACTAGGAGAAAAGAGCAGGATGTCGAGTCGCATCCAATAGTGATGCGGAAGTGTAAGAACTACAGTTCAGTCTCAAAGGGTGCATCTCAAACACAGGACTAGACTAGAATTAGGAAACACTGGTATTATATTTGTAAACTGTCGTTGCTGTGTTTAGAAAGAACCACAACTCCAAGCTTTCATAGACAGCACTGAAGCAGAAATCGTTACAGGCACTGATAGCTGACTAAAACTAGTGATAAGCCCAGTCAAAGTTTTTACCAAGGACCTAACGATGGTCAGAAAGGAGAGATTAAATTGTTGGTAGTGGCGTGTTTGTTGCTATTAGAAGCAGTTTATCTTGTAGTGAAATTGAAGTAGATAGTATGCCATACGTTTGGTTCACCCCGGATTTGTCCTAGTTTTGAGGGTGTCTTGGGGCATCCTATGTGGAGGAGGAGAGAGGATGTGAGGTGTTACAACTGGCCAGGTTAAACCCAGACCTTTTTCATATCTGGAGAAATTCGATTGATTGGAGGTAAATAGATTTTAATACATGCTAGTTAAAATACACTATATGAGGACTAATGCGTAGGTAGCTTGGTTCGTTAATATAGAAAAAAGCAGCAGCAAGCACATTTAGACGCTCTCCTATACACATAAATTTCATATTGAAAACAATTTTATATTCATTACTACAAATAAGATCGACATTTGAACATGAATGTCTCTATACGGCGCTTTTATTAATCCTTGTTACTGTCAAGTGTGGTTTATATCATGGCTGCTTATCAGTGACAACTGGACAACTTCTTGTCGACAGGCTGTATGTGTCCGAAAAAAATAATCCACTTTAACCCAAATGCCTGGGGTTTTCGAAGGCTTTGTTCGGAGTTGGCAATATCAGTGATGGCAGGCCTAGTGTGGGTAGAGGTTATACTCGACGACCGGAATGAGTTACTAATTGGTCCCTTTTAACAACCCCCTGACTAAGGTAATATGGTTGCTGAAGGGTGCCAGGAATATTTAAGTCTAATTTCGAATAGGTACCCGAATCGTACAGTAGTAGTTGGAGGAGCTCCAATCTACTTTCGAAATGCTGATGAAAATACGATATGCTTAACATTGCTGGTAGGCATAAAACATTGTCCGAAATTGTACTAAACGTATTATTTTGAGTAGTTAATTCAGGAGTTCATATGAAGTATAAATGGTTGCGATAAAATATTTAACGTTTTGGCAACAAACAATCCTGAGCAAATGGAAAGCTTCATAACAGATACAAGGATTAATGACCACTAAATCTTTGTACCGAGACGCCCAAATCCATCAAAAAGAAACGCAGAATCTATTTGTTTAAAAAAGTAGGTAAAAATTCTCTTTATGGCTACCTAAGAGACAGTCTCCATTCCTGCCAAACTTTTGTAAGTGTAGATCAGATGTAGCTTAAACTCAAAGAAATAATATTGACGGCAACTGAAAGAATCATACCAAGTAAATTAACAAAAGACGTACCTAGCAGATCCCCCATGGTATAAAAACAGGTCAGGACACTGTCACAGAAGCAACGAAAACAGCATGCCAGATTAAAAGAACACAAAATCTCCAATATTAGGGATGTTTTACAGAAGTTCGAAACGTAGTGCGGACTTCAATGCAAGATGCTTTTAAAAGTTTCCACAATGAAACTCTGTCTCCAAATGTGGGAGATATGTAAAGAGATTCTGGTCGTATTTAAAGCACACCAATGGCAAGATACGATCAGCACCTTCTCCGCGTTAGCGATGGTAGGCCTAATGTTACCGATGACAGCGCTGCTAAAGCTAGTTGCACAACACGGATTTTCTAAGTTCCTTCACCAAGAAAAGATGCAGAAAATTTTCCAAAATTTAGATCGAGAACAGCTGCCAACTCGAGCAACTTAAGAAGTCCATATCCTGGGTGTAGTCAAGCAATTTAAGTCACTAATAAAGGCTAGTCTCCTGCCCCAGGTTTTGTAAAAAAAATCGCAACGCCAAAATATTTTAATGTAGAGTAATGAAATTTCGGGAATACATTTGCCTAGGTAATATATTTAAGTGATTAACATTGCAAAACCTCAAGTTAATGTAAGAGCGAGATAAGCCACTGCAAATGTTAAATGTTGGTACGTTAAAAATCGGTGTAACCGCCAGAATGTTGTGTGCTAACGTGCATGCATTATTTGTACAAGTGCAGGATGTCAGTTTGTGGGATGCAGTTCCACGCCTGCTGAAGTTGGTTGGTCAATACAGGGACGGTTAATGCTGTTTACGGATGACGCTGGAGTTGTCGTCCGATGATCTCTCATACGTGCTCGGTTGGAGACTGATCTGGTGATCTAGCAGGCCAAGGTACCATGTCGACACTTCGTACAGCATGATGGGTTACAACGGCGGTAAGCGGGCGAGCGTAATCTTGTAAGAAAACGCATCCTGGAATGCTGTTCATGAACGGCGGCTACACATCTTCTAAAGAGATCACATACACTAAACTTGTCCGTCCTCTTCTGGGATCCTTATGAGACAGGATTGACGAAGAACATCAACAAAATTCAAAGAAGAGCTGATCGTTATGTATTTTCCCGAAATAGGAGGTAGAATTATAGGCGACTGGGATCTCCAGAGAAAAAGAAATTCAAGAGTCAGTCCTCTGCAGGAAAGGTGATGCCCACAGTATTTTAGTTCACACAAGGGCCAATTCTGGACAATTCTGGATTATTCCCGGAAAACAAGTCAACAGCAAACAGTCAATGTTACAGTTATATGCTTTGCAACGAGCTGAAGCCAGCAATTTGAGACAAACTGTTAGGTCTTTTGCCAAACTCCGTTACTTTTTTTGCACGATAAAGCACGCCCACATGTTGCAGCCCACACTGTCTAGACATTTCAGAATATGTATTTAGAGTTGTTCGAGCACGCTGGACACAGTTCTGATCTCGTCCTGTCGGATTTATACTTATTTGGTCGACTTAAAAATGGTTTAAGAGGCCGTCGATACACTTCTAATGACACGAAGGAGATAGTGCATACGTGGCTGCCGCTCAACGGGAAGGTTCTGTATGTACTGGAAAGCTTGAGCAACGATGCACCAATTGCTTAAATAGAAGAGTGGTCGTGTTGAAACACGATGCCGCTTGAAATTTTGTGCTGTTATTGTGATAAATTAGAAAACTGTTATGTAGAGTCTTTTTGTCTTGGTCTTGTAACACCTACATTGTCGGCATACTCCCTGCAGGTGACATATGTAGAATATTGTTTAAATTTTAACAAAAAAGTTATGTAGAGGTAATAAATAGCAGAGGCAGCCTTATCTTCCTGAACCATCGTCGTACGTCTCAAACATATTTTGGTCTGTTGATGCTAGTCTGGTAAAAGGTAAAGCTGTCATGAGCCCAAAAAGTTGGTTTGAACACCAGTTATTGAAGGTGGTATGTCATTGCCTTCCTCCGACCTTTGAACTGACATAACCTTTCCATACAGCTATGAGGGGACGTACAGTTTAACATGGACTCTTAAGCACGGTCCAATTCGCTAGCAAACATTTCCAGAGGTGAAAGACGTAATAAATGACAGATAAATCCACAAGACTAACCAGTGATCGAATTCGAAACCTTCCGATCCACTTTTGTTTGTTTTTGCTTTTATTTTTTTATATAAGTTATATATGACAGATAAATATCGAATGAATGATCAGGAATCGAAACTGAGACCTTTATATCTGTAGTCCGGTACTGTACCATTCTCATTGTCTTTCTATATAAATGTTTTATTAAAACATAGCAGGTAATATGTCTCTTAAACATAACACCTAACATAACACGCAACGTAACGATCACGATTCCTCATCGAAAAACTCAAACAAACGAGACTCGTTTTTAGAACACAACCAAGTTACCGCTTCTAAAAAAAAAACAGAACCCTTCTCCTGAAGCAAATAAAACTCAGAAATTCTAAAGCAAACAAGATTCATCTTGTACTGGGTGTAAACGACCACTGTTTACTTACAACGTATACTACTGTGGTGTGGGGGAAGTCATGACTAGCAATTTGATATAAGACAGTTGTGATCTATCATGTCAGGAAAAAAATCTTAAACTGGCATACAAAAGCCGCTGAAGCTACAGCGCCAAGTGCACCGCACGAGATTTCGGCTGCAATCTGTCCTTACTACAAGATAACAATACTTGTGAGATAGAAGTACAGACCGAACTGGAAAAGTGATGAGTTTTTGCAAAGCTTGTTCAAAAGTCTCTTCATTTGATTATCCTCACAGGGAAGGTTAACTACAAACGTTAACGACAGCCAGTAGCATAGGAAAGCGAGAAAATATTAAATACTCGTATCTCGCGCGGAGCGTCTGCGCTGTAGTTTCAGTGGCTTTTGTAGGCCAATTTGAGGTTGTTTCCTCTCTCGATAGACCACGAGTGTCTTATGTGAAACTGTTTGTCTCGACTTCCCCTAAACCAGCGCGTATCCAAGTCGCTTTTGTGAAACAAACAAGTCACTTCTTCAAAAACAAACAAGACTCAACCTCTGAAACGAACACACTCATTTTCTGAAGCAAACGAGGTTCGTCCTCTAACACTAATCATGCAATTTCTGCAGATTGTCTTCACAGTGCTGCACATTGATTCTGGTTCCGCGATAGAGAAATTCGACGAGCAGAGTGCCCCTGCAGCCAGCGAAGGAGGTCACCATGACCTTAACGAAACTTGTGTGAACAACTTTGGATTTCCTTTGCGAGGGAGGTGTGGAATGTTTCCACTGTTGGCTTTGCATTTACTCAGGCTGTCGGACGGAATCATCCTACTGTACGATAACGCCCGCCCCCAGGCTGCCAAGTGAGGTCAATGTATTAAGCACGTTCCAGTTACTTTTGAATGGAACCACTCCACGGTCCTGTTGTGGTGGGTGATCGGTTTTCAATTTACTGACCCTTGTACAACATACGAGAATCATATTTGCACGTTCGAATATTGCTAAACTTTGGCTGCACTGTGCATTGATTACAATGAAAATTTGTGAACGGTTCGGGACTCGAACCCGGAACTTCTGCTTGACGCGAACGGTCGTCTTGACCATCCCGACCACCGGAGCACGCTCCCCAGACAGACCCAAACTTCCATAGACCACCCCCTCTCGTCTACCTCCTACACTCGCATAAATACTGTGAGTTCGATACCGGAAAAAACGTATGATTAAAGTTGAAGCGCAGTTGTTGTTGTAGTGGTCTTCGGTCCTGAGACTGGTTTGATGCAGCTCTCCATGCTACTCTATCCTGTGCATGCTTCTTCATCTCCGAGTACTTACTGCAACCTACATCCTTCTGAATCTGCTTAGTGTATTCATCTCTTGGTCTCCCTCTCTATTTCTACCCTCCAAGCTGCCCTCCAATGCTAAATTTGTGATCCCTTGATGCCTCAGAACATGTCGTACCAACCGGTCCCTTCTTCTTGTCAAGTTGTGCCACAAACTCCTCTTCTCCCGAGTTCTATTCAATACCTCCTCATTAGTTATGTGATCTACCCATCTAATCTCCAGCATTCTTCTGTAGCACCACATTTCGAAAGCTTCTATTCTCTTCTTGTCCAAACTATTTATCGTCCACGTTTCACTTCCATACATGGCTACACTCCATACAAATACTTTCAGAAACGACTTCCTGACATTTAAATCTATACTCGATATTAACAAATTTTTCTTCTTCAGAAACGCTTTCCTTGCCATTGCCAGTCTACATTATATATATTCTCTACTTCGACCATCATCAGTTATTTTGCTCCCCAAACAGCAAAACTCCTTTACTACTTTAAGTGTCTCATTTCCTAATCTAATTCCCTCAGCATCACCCAACTTAATTCGACTACATTCTATTATCCTCGCCGCGCGGGATTAGCCGAGCGGTCTAGGGCGCTGCAGTCATGGACTGTTCGGCTGGTCCCGACGGAGGTTCGAGTCCTCCCTCGGGCATGGGTGTGTGTGTTCGTCCATAGGATAATTTAAGTTAAGTAGTGTGTAAGCTTAGGGACTGATGACCTTAGCAGTTAAGTCCCATAAGATTTCACACAGATTCGAACATTTTTTGTATTATCCTCGTTTTGCTTTTGTTGATGTTCATCTTATATCCTCCTTTCAAGACACTGTACATTCCGTTCAACTGCTGTTCCAAGTCCTTTGCTGTCTCTGACATAATTACAATGTCATCGGCGAACCTCAAAGTTTTTATTTCTTCTCCATGGACTTTAATACCTACTTGGAATTTTTCTTTTGTTTCCTTCACTGCTTGCTCAATATACAGAATGAATAAAATCGGAGAGAGGCTACAACCCTGTCTCACTCCCTTCCCAACCACTGCTTCCCTTTCATGCCCCTCGACTTTTATAACTGCCATCTGGTTTCTGTATTAGATGTGAAATACTATACTGGAATGTCTGTATTGTTCTGATTTAATGTGAAAAGTCCTTCAGACATGCACTAATAGTGCAGACAAAGTTTAGCAATATTGACAAAAGCGAATACGATTCTCGTATTTGATATGGCTGTCGATCGCTGCAGGGCCTGTTCCTTCCGACATGGACGCATGTTTGAAGGACATTGCGAAGTACGTTAGAACAACGCAGGTACTGCAATATAGTATGGCGTTATAAAACAGGCAGGGCTGCTCTTCTAAAACAAAGAGGGCTCCCCATAAATTTCGAAAAAATTGTATACTAACTGAAACTTATCTTCGAAACCAGCGAGGCTCGTCTGTTAACCACAAAGCCTCTCAATGGAGAGACGCCTGCAGACGTTAAAGTAACCTCTGGCGTGCCACAGGGGAGTGTTATGGGACCATTGCTTTTCACAATATATATAAATGACCTAGTAGATGGCCGGCCGCTGTGGCCGAGCGATTCTAGGCTCGTCAGTCCGGAACCGCGCTGCTGCTACGATCGCAGGTTCGAATCCTGCCTCGGGCATGGATGTGTGTGCTGTCCTTAGGTTAGTTAGGTTTAAGGAGTTCTAAGTTCTAGGGGACTTATGACCTCAGCTGTTGAGTCCCATAGTTCTCAGAGCCATCTGAACCATTTGAACCTAGTAGATAGTGTCGGAAGTTCCATGCGGCTTTTCGCGGATGATGTTGTAGTATACAGAGAAGTTGCAGCATTAGAAAATTGTAGTGAAATGCAGGAAGATCTGCAGCGGATAGGCACTTGGTGCAGGGAGTGGCAACTGACCCTTAACATAGACAAATGTAATGTATTGCGAATACATAGAAAGAAGGATCGTTTATTGTATGATTATATGATAGCGGAACAAACACTGGTAGCAGTTACTTCTGTAAAATATCTGGGAGTATGCGTGCCGAACGATTTGAACTGGAATGATCATATAAAATTAATTGTTGGTAAGGCGGGTACCAGGTTGAGATCCATTGGGAGAGTGCTTAGAAAATGTAGTCCATCAACAAAGGAGGTGGCTTACAAAACACTCGTTCGACCTATACTTGAGTATTGCTCATCAGTGTGGGATCCGTACCAGATCGGGTTGACGGAGGAGATAGAGAAGATCCAAAGAAGAGCGGCGCGTTTCGTCACAGGGTTATTTGGTAAGTGTGATAGCGTTACGGAGATGTTTAGCAAACTCAAGTGGCAGACTCTGCAAGAGAGGCGCTCTGCATCGCGGTGTAGTTTGCTGTCCAGGTTTCGAGAGGGTGCGTTTCTGGATGAGGTATCGAATATATTGCTTACCCCCATAAAATAGATTAAGGAAAGGCAAACCTACGTTTCTAGCATTTGTAGACTTTTGACAATGTTGACTGGAATACTCTATTTCAAATTCTAAAGCTGACAGGGGTAAAATACAGGGAGCGAAAGGCTATTTACAATTTGTACAGAAACGAGATGGTAGTTATAAGAGTCGAGGGGCATGAAAGGGAAGCAGTGGTTGGGAAGGGAGTGAGACAGGGTTGTAGCCTATCCCCGATGCTATTCAATCTGTATATTGAGCAAGCAGTAAAGGAAACAAAAGAAAAATTCGGAGCAGGTATTAAAATCCATGGAGAAGAAATAAAATCTTTGAGGTTCGCCGATGACATTGTAATTCTATCAGAGACAGCAAAGGACTTGGAAGAGCAGTTGAACGGAATGGACAGTGTATTGAAAGGAGGATATAAGATGTACATCAAGAAAAGCAAAACGAGGATAATGGAATGTAGTCGAAGTAAGTCGGGTGATGCTGAGGGAATTAGATTAGGAAATGAGACACTTAAAGTAGTAAAGGAGTTTTGCTGTTTGGGGAGCAAAATAACTGATGATGGTCGAAGTAGAGAATATATATAATGTAGACTGGCAATGGCAAGGAAAGCGTTTCTGAAGAAGAGAAATTTGTTAACATCGAGTATAGATTTAAGTGTCAGGAAGTCGTTTCTGAAAGTATTTGTATGGAGTGTAGCCATGTATGGAAGTGAAACGTGGACGATAAATAGTTTGGAGAAGAAGAGAATAGAAGCTTTCGAAATGTAGTGCTACAGAAGAATGCTGAGGATTAGATGGGTAGATCACGTAACTAATGAGGAGGTATTGAATAAGATTGGGGAGAAGTTTGTGGCAGAACTTGACAAAAAGAAGGGACCGGTTAGTAGGACATGTTCTGAGGCATCAAGGGATCACAAATTTAGCATTGGAGGGCAGCTTGGAGGGTAAAAATCGTAGAGGGAGACCAAGAGATGAATACACTAAGCAGATTCAGAAGGATGTAGGTTGCAGTAAGTACTGGGAGATGAAGAAGCTTGCACAGGATAGAGTAGCATGGAGAGCTGCATCAAACCAGTCTTAGGACTGAAGACCACAACATCAACAACCCTACTTATACCTTCCGAGGAGATCACGAATGTAAAATTAGAGAGGCTCCAGCGCCCACGGCGGCTTTCCGGCAGTCGTTCTTCCCGCGAACCATACGCGACTGGAACGGAAAAAGGGAGGTAATGACAGTGGCACGTAACGTGCCCTCCGCCACACACCGTTGGGTAGCTTGCGGAGTATAAATGTAGATGTAGATGTAGCAAATCGAAAGGTCGGTCCTCACCTGAAGCCTTAACCTGCCGACGGGGGGCTCGGCGAAGCGGATGCCCCTGAAGGCGTAGTAGGGGCCCTCGCGCACGCCCCGCAGCGTGGCCTGCTCGTCGCCGCGGTAGATGACGACCGCCGGGTCGTCGGCGGGCGGCTGCGGGGCGGGGTCTCCGCCGACGATCCTCTTGCGCCGCACCAGCTGCTCTCCCGGCTGAGCAGCCGCGGCACGCAGCGCCGCCCACGCCGCCAGCACCAGCACCAGCACCGGGGCTGCGCTGTTCCTCCTCCACATGGCGCGCGGCTTCTGGCGAGGCGCGCCCGGCCGAAGGCTGCCTCGGCGAGCCTCCTTATCTGCAGGAAGCACCAGCTGCGCACTCTCATCTTCTCGCTGCAAATGTTAAGCCGCGTCCACACGCGCATCTACGGTGACGCCGAGCGCAATAGGAAATACGACTCGACCTACTAAGCACCTAGACGTTTCAACAATTCAAAATTGTTAAGGATTTCGTGGCCAGTTGTTGACAAACTGCGCCAGCCGGAGTGGCCGTGCGGTTCTAGGCGCTACAGTCTGCAACCGAGCGACCGCTACGGTCGCACGTTCGAATCCTGCCTCGTGCATGGATGTGTGTGATTTCCTTAGGTTAGTTAGGTTTAATTAGTTCTAAGTTCTAGGCGACTGATGACCTCAGAGCCATTTGAACCATTTTGACAAACTGCCTATTTGCTAACCTAAGAACCACAAGAACAACGTTCCATTAAGACCGATTGTTAGCGCTCCTGGGTCACCGACATAGAGTAAATATCTCTGGAGTGAGTATTGCGTTCTGCGCACGTAATCAACATTAAACCCGGATTGTCAGGTTTTTTCGGGACTTCGCTGTGCGTGTGTGCTTTCCGCAGCGTTTGAAGTTTATAATATCGAGAGTTTTTGTTTGAGAGTTTCACCGTTTCTTGATAGTGATGGTGAATTACTGTTGTTGCTACGGATGCAAAGAAAAATATGTGACAGGAGGGATAGTAACTTTTCATGGGTACATACCTAGGGTGACCAGATGCAATTGTTTAAAAAGGAGGACAAAGAGCTTCAAAAAGGAGGACAAAGGAAGAAAAAAGAGGACACGTCAAACGGGTCAACTGCAGATGAGGATACCACCCGTCAGCTTTGGACCAGTCACGTGACTGCCGGGAATTACCGGTAAAACTAGTAGTTAATTGTCACTGATGGTCAGGTGGTGGTTAACTGAGCAATATAAAAAAATTAAAAACATTGATTATGGTGGCAGTGTGGCTTCAATTGTTTTGTTACGTCAACAACACGGAACTGTTTACAAAGCGAAAAACGTAAGACCATTCACCTCCCTTCATTCGACGCACCGCTACCAACATCTACAATTCAAGCAGCAGCTGACGACATGTAAACTGCACTTTAGCCTTCTGAATACAAATAAATTGAATGACTATGAAACAATGAAATAAAACCAAGACAGTTAATTTGTCGAGTTATTTCTTACCTTTATTGGCCACGTTCCAGCTCCAGATGCCTTACATTTCGCTTCAAATTCATTTCTCCCTTTTTTTTAAAGCCGGATATTTGCAGGAAAGGACATCAGAAAATGTACAGTTTCGTTTAGGCATAGCCAAATATTTTACGTAACTCACTCGGTTAAAAATTACACTCACAAATTACACGTGCACTACAATAATTTTAAATAATCGATATTTGCATTCGCTTATACGTCGATCAACGATAACATCGACGGTCCTAATGCCACCTACTAACACCGCCTTCATGCGTGTTTATCACGAAGGCTGTGCCAATAGTTAAAGTATTTAAGAAAAGAGCAATAGAACGGGACGAATTGTAAATTTAACTGTATAACGCTCAACTTTGCGAAAAATCCGGACACCGTAAAAATCCGTCCGGACCCCGGACAAAGAGCTAAAAAGGAGGACATGTCCGGATTAATCCCGACGTCTGGTCACCCTATACATACCATGTACCTCTAATAATAGTTATCATATTAGTAAGAGACACTGTATACGTTAAAAATTTCGAGACGCATTATAATTAAGGCTTGATTCTGTAGACCTATTTTTCAACGATTTTATGACTATATAATAGATATTACGGCTCGTACAAAAGCTTACAAACAATCGCTTCCTCTCGTAAATTTGCTAGTGGAACAGGAAAGGGAATGGTTAGTTGTTTCAGCAAATACTATCCTCCATGCAATTATCAGTGACTTGTCGATTATTTATATAGATTACTCAGTCTACTATTTATTTAATAAACTGGGAGAAAGTACGTAAAACGCGTTAAATAAATACTTCAAAGTGTCACAAGTAAGAAAAATTGTGTTTTAGGTGGCAAAAACGAGAAAATAAATAAGCAGAAATAGCAGAAAAAAGACGAATTAGCAGGGATATAATCGCTAATGTGTGGCAAATTCGGTGTTTTTCGGACACTTGCAAAAGTACTAGCGTACTGTCAAGTCGTTTTGCAAGACTATCACTGCAAAAATGTACGTCAGGCTCTGTAATACTATGAAGTGCCCATACCGAAAACTACCAAAAATCGAGTCCATCTGAACTGTGACACTTATCGCAAAGAAGCAGAATGCGGTATCACTTGCCCTTAAAAGTTACGTAGCTGGTTTATTCCCGGTATCAAATGGATACTCTTAAAATGTCTGCGCAACATATACTATAAATAATCCACGACACATACGAAAAGAATCCGTCTGTACTAGGGATGTAGTGACATTCTAAATATACAGGGCGCTATACGAACAAACACACGACGTCCCGAGAACACGTGACCAGGCCGGCAATGTATGTTGACAACACAAAATCTGTTCTGCGCATGTGAACGCTCACTCCAGAGATATTTACTCTATGGTCACCGAAGTATAAACTGGCAAAACACTTGGCCTCTCTGCTCCAACCGCACGTGGGGAAGACCGACACATACATAAAGGGCTCAGGACATTTCATTGAGAAGCTGAAGAAACTAAAACTTGCACCAAACGACATCCTGGTCAGCTTTGATAATGTTTCTTTGTTTACGAAAGTGCCCCTCAGCGACGCTCTGGACCACATCGGTTCGATTTTCCCGCAAGACATCACAAAGCTCTTCCATGCATGTCTCACGACGAGCTATTTCACGTGGAATGGCAATTTCTACGAACAGCTGGAAGGCGTTACCATGGGTAGTCCTCTTACTCCAGTGGGGGCCAACTTATTCATCGAACATTACGAAGCACAGGCACTGGACTCGGCGACTTGTAAACCTAAGGTGTGGTACAGGTACGTCGATGATACTTTCGTTGTGTAGAGCCATGGTGAAGAACAGCTCGGTGGCTTCCTAAGACACTTGAACAGCCTTCACACCAACATAAAATTTACAATGGAATTAGAAAAGGACAAAAAACTACCATTTCTATACGTGCTGGTCACAAGGGACGGTGAAAACCTGGGACATAGCGTGTACCGAAAACCGACACACACGGACCGATACCTGCACAAACTATCGAACCACCACCCGAACCAGAAAAGAGGCATGATTCATACGCTCGTGATGCGAGCAGGACGAATATGTGAGCCGCAGCACCTCAAACGCGAAATGCAACATCTGGAAAGTGTTCTGAGGAGCAATGGGTACTCCACAAATTATATTAGAAGTGTAACAGAGCCAAACACTCGGCGAAGTAAGAAATCAGAAAAAGAAATGTCGGGTCCGGCCTTTCTGTCAAACATTTCCAGGGTGACGGACAGAATAGGCCGTATATTGCACAAACACGGCGTAAAGACAATTTTCAAACCGACAAGGAAGATCAAAGGATATCTTAGATCGGCAAAGGATAAAAGGGACCCACTGGACGATCAATCAACACCAGGATCAAAGAACATAAGCGACATTGCAGGTTGGGGCAGGTGGAGAAATCGGCCATGGCAGAGCACGCGCTGAGTGAGACTGACCATGTAATAAAATTTTCCGACACGGAGGTTCTGGCTGTAGAGAAGCACTATCACACCCGTTTGTTTAGAGAAGCTCTAGAAATACACAAACACGGGAACAGCTTCAACAAGAAAGAGGAAAGCCTTAAGGTAAACGGATCCTGGCTTCCCGTACTGCAGCGAACGACCGTCGCAGGTAGCAAGAGGAGAACCGCACCGGAAATGACCGAGGAGAAGCCCTCGGACGTTGGCGCGCCAGGTACGTATAGCCTGCGGGGCCGCGAGCTCGGCTCCAGTTCACCACCGGCAATGGAGGGTGAAGCTTTGACAATGCCAGCCACTCGTGCTGGCGAAACGTCAGTAAAATCATCAGCCGAAGATCCCGAGGCCGGCCGGAGTGGCCGAGCGGTTCTAGGCCCTACAGTCTGGAACCACGCGGCAGCTACGGTCGCAGGTTCGAATCCTGCCTCGGGCATGGATGTGTGTGATGTCCTTAGGTTGGTTAGGTTTAAGTAGTTCTAAGTTCTAGGCGACTGATGACCTTAGAAGTTAAGTCGCATAGTGCTCAGAGCCATTTGAACCAACCAAGAACCCGAGAAAGAAGCAAATAGGCAGTTTAAATAATTAATGCAACATATCTTTTTCTCGGACAGCTTCGTTTAAAACAAAGCGGAATTTGTTATGGGCCATCGTGGAATATTCCCCCTTTAGCCACTATAGTTTCACGAAGTTTCAACAGGTTGCGACGCTGTACATAACCTTCAAAATGTTGCGTTCCAAGCAGAGAGCTTCCTTTGAGTTTCTTTTGGCGGAAACCAGAGGGTCACAAATATTCATAGGCGTTTGCAGAATGTTTACGGAGACCTGGCAGTGAACAAACGCACGGTGAGTTGCCGGCCGAGGCGTCTGTCATCATCTCAACAAGGTCGTCCAAATCTGTTCGATCCCCCCTGCTGCATGCAGCTGTGACACCTGCGATGTTGGAACGTGAGGACACTCTCATTCGAGGTGAACGACGCATCTAAATCAAGTACTTCGTTGCTCAACTGGACGTCTCTGTTGTTAGTGCTGATACACTCTTCCACCAGTTCGGGTTCGCAAAGGTGTGCGCCTGCTGGGTTCCTCACCTTCTCATAGGAAGATCATGCAGAGCAACAACTGTGCTGAATTGCTTGCACTTTACGGAGCCGATTGTGAATTATTTTTTTTTTTCGAATATCGTCGCAGCCGATGAAAAGCGGAATCTTCTCTTCCAACAGAAACAAAATGGCAGTCAGTGGAGTGGCGCCACACTACCTCTTCTCCGAAGAAAAAGTTCAAAGCCGTACCATCAGCCGGTAAAATCATGGCGACGGTCTTCTAGGGCTATGAAGGGTTTATTCTGTTTGATATCCTCCCTCATGGCGCCACGATCTCCTCTGAAGTGTAGTGTGCTACCCTCAAGAAATTTAAGGAACGACTTCAGCGCGTTCGTCACCACAAAAATGCAAAAGAACTTCTCCTTCTCCATGGCAAGGCGAGGCCTCAAGTAAGTCTGCGCTCCCAGTCCGGATCTCGCACCTTCCGACTTCCATCTATTTGGCACAATGGAGGATGCACTCCACGGGAAGTAGTGCGTGCATGACGGGGAGGTTGGAAGGTTATTGACGCAGCAGGACGTTGGCTCCGACGTCGACTTGTAAAGTGGTACCATGCGGTCATATAGACCCTCCCAATAAGGTTGGGTAAGACCGTCGCATTGACCAGAGATTATGTTGAAAAAAAGGGATTGTAGTCAGAAGAGTGTGGAATAATAGTCTAAGCACAATTTCTGCTCCATCAGGGGCTGCTACGTGGCGGTGGCGTCCAGCGTGGCCCATTGTGGTGCTGCCGCTGCTGGAGTCCGGTTATTCTTCGGGTTTTACTGCCTCTGCTATTATATATCGGCGTACGGCGCGCTTATTTCACAATGAATATGGAACAGTCGAAGTGAGAATTTAAACTCAACTCTTCGTTTTGTTTTCGACATGAGAACATTTGTGGCACTTACCTGTGTAGCACAGATCGCTAACGCAATGCAGTGCGGAGGCGTTCGATTTGGAGGTAACAATTAAGGATATCTGTAATGAAATCTAGGATTCCGTAAGCTGTGGCTTACAGTTCCTTCTCACCAGAATTCTCTAGGAAGGCACGTTGCTGTTCATAATGCTTAAGAGCGTAAAAATTGAGGTAGGTTCCATTCGCATTTAGGTTCCGCCGGCCAGTGTGGCCGATGGACTGCCAAAGTAGGGGATTGCTGTTGAGGGTGAAGTACGGTGGTGACTTCGTATGCCCCTGGGCCGATATGGTAGCCGTGAAGGACTCAACAGAACGCCGAAAAAGCATGTTTTCCCAAAAAGTAACGGGAGTCATGCCACAGCACAAGAATAGTAGGGAAAAACTATTCTAATGCATAAGACGTGCATCACCGAAGAATTTTAATTTCCTCTCTTAATTTTTACTTTTGCTTCTCTCTCATTTTTGTTTAAATTCTGCCCGCATCTCGTGGTCGTGCGGTAGCGTTCTCGCTTCCCACGCCCGGGTTCCCGGGTTCGATTCCCGGCGGGGTCAGGGATTTTCTCTGCCTCGTGATGGCTGGGTGTTGTGTGCTGTCCTTAGGTTAGGTTTAAGTAGTTCTTAGTTCTAGGGGACTGATGACCATAGATGTTAAGTCCCATAGTGCTCAGAGCCATTTTTTTGTTTAAATTCTAATGGTAGAATATTTTGCGTTCCGTTAATGCAGTCAACGGTATAATAGAGAGAGTTATTTTCACGGTAATCTATTCGGATTACAATTTTCTAACATTGTCTTCAAGATGCAATTCAGTTTCATAACCCATTATTTAATCAAAAACAAAAAAAAACAAAAAAGACAAAAAAACAGTGGGCCATTGAAGCTCGCCGAAGAAGGCGCATGAAGGAGAGCGAATGGAAGGGCTAAAAGGGGAGATGGGAGGCCCTATAAAAAAGAAAAAAGAAAAAAACGGTTCTAGGCGCTTCAGCCTGGAACCGCGCGACTGCTACGGTCGCAGGTTCGAATCCTGCCTCGGACATGGATGTGTGTGATGTCCTTAGGTTAGTTAGGTTTAAGTAGTTCTAAGTTCTAGGGGACTGATGACCTCAGATGTTAAGTCCCATAGTGCTCAGAGCCATTTGAACCACTTTTTAGATGAAATGCCAGTTAAAATATAATTGTAATTTGTAACGTTTCCTTCAGTATATCGCTATTTAAACCTTAAGTGCGCAATCTTGCCCCATTTTACTCTAAATATCCTGAATAAAACCAACCTGGTTCACAAAAAAAAAAAAATGTTGCATTAATCATTCAACGTCTCTTGTACACCTGACAGCAAAAAAAGTGGGTCACTGCCAAATACAACCAACATAACGTAGCTGTGTTGCAGGTCCTCTAAACACCAAAACCCTGTGGGGTACAGTAGTTTGACTACACACAATGGGTACCGCAAGAGACTACTAGACACTAAAGGTCTTCATGGCAGTCAGTCTAAGTGTCAACTAATATCGTCATACAAAACATATTAGAAAACACGTTCTTAGCGATGAGACACCCCATAACACTAATAAACTAACCTTAATTACAACAAGTTACATTCCAAAAGTTCTGGGAAAACGGATTATTTTACATATATCGTACAGTAATCATTAGTCAAAATTAAGTACTTGAGATAATATATGGAGTTACAAAAAAAAAAAAAATGGTTCAATTGGCTCTGAGTACTATAGGACTTAACATCTCAGGTCATCAGTACCCTATAACATACTACTACTTAAACCTAACTAACCTAAGGACATAACACACATCCATGCCCGAGGCAGGATTCGAACCTGCGACCGTAGCGGTCGCGCGATTCCAGACTGAAGCGCCTAGAACCGCTCTGCTAGAAGTTAAATTCACAACATACCGTCGTTGGTGACCACAACGAACACAATGTCAAACCCAAATCCGTTTTCGCCAGTAGGATGTAGAGGAATGTTTGAACTTGAAAAGATGTAAGGAAACGTTTGATCTTGTAATGTTGTGATAAAAAGCTCATCATGTGGCTGTGAGTTGAAACGAACACGTTATAGCTGACAACGCACGAAGAGACGTTGAAAATGCAACTATTTTTCACTAGTAGTTCGGAGTGCACATTATAGGGCTTGAAATGAAATAATGTATATTTTGTGCTGATCAGGATTCGAAACCAGATAGGGGCTTTCGAGGAGGCCTAGAAGAGTTTGCAATCTGGGGGAACACAGTGAAATCGAATTCGAATCCCGGTCCAGCACCACAATTTTCAACGTATGAGTTTCAAATAAAGTAAGAGTCTTGTTAACTTACATGGCCATTGGTTCATTAAATGAAATACGTTTTCTAGTTTAGGACGGCTTGCTCGAGACAGAGTCTCTGCCTTCCGGGGTTTCTCCATCTGTCACAGCTCAAACGAATGTCGCTCCGCCCCAGTCGGCAGGGAAGGGGTGTTATCTTTCTGCAGATATTGAACTACGGAGCTTACTGGCGTTCTGCTCTTGGCGTTACTAGGGGTGAAGGAGAGTTACTTGTGTGTGTTAAAAATCTACGCCTGACGTGAGATGTGAACCTACACATCAATACAAGATTAATCCACCAGACCACAGAACCCCCTGCCAAGCACATAATTATGAATTGCAGAGTATTCATTTAGATGTAGATGCAGATGTCAAGGGACGGGTAACAGGAAGGAGGGTGGGATCTGGGAATGGATAGAAGTGCAGAAGTGCAAAATATAAGCGTGAATTGCTTGGAAAGTATTGCTTACTTAGATGTGTGCCACAGTTCGTTTTATCTTAGGTCCGAGAGATAAGGAAGGACTGTTTTCAGAACGAAGAATGGGTTATAGGGAAGGGGAGATCAAAGAATACGGTTTCATAGGTGTTGAGAGGAATGATAGAGAGTAAAGACAGCAGCAATTAAAAGAGAAAATGTAGCGTCAATGGAAATCGCTAGATTTTTTTATGAAGTTTTGGGGGGATGGAATAGAGAGCACTTGCGGCGATAGTGTCAGAGAGAGAGAGTGTGTGAGAGAGAATAGAGGAGATATTAACAACGAGTAGAGCACTTGCCCGCGAAAGGCAAAGGTCCCGAGTTCGAGTCTCGGTCCGGCACATAGTTTTCATCTGCCAGGAAGTTTCATATCAGCGCACACTCCGCTGTAGAGTGAAAATTTCATTCTAGAAACACCCCCAGGCTGTGGCTAAGCCATATCTCCGCAATATCCTTTCCTTCAGGAGTGCTAGTTCTGCAAGGTTCGCAGGAGAGCTTCTGTGAAGTTTGGAAGGTAGCAGACGAGGTACTGGCGGAATTAAAGCTGTGAGGACGCGGCGTGAGTCGTGCTTGCGTAGCTCAGTTGGTAGAGCACTTGCCCGCGAAAGACAAAGTTCCCGAGTTCGAGTCTCGGTCCGGCACATAGTTTTAATCTGCCATGAAGTTTCATAGCAGCGCACACTCCGCTGTAGAGTGAAAATTTCATTGTATAATATGAAATCGTTTGCGTATTGTGTGGAGGACGGAGGGTGTATTCATGGATGGAGGGGAAGAGAGAGATGTATTTGAAATAACAAAAACTACAGTACTGTGACAGAGTCTATCTACGCTGATTAGTTTGTAAGTATCTAGACAGGGTATAAATGAAATCAAAATAGAATATTTAACAAACTGAATATTCAAAAGAAACCCACTTGAATTAAAAAGGCAACTCAAAGGAAAACTAACCCATATTGTATCTTTTCTGTTGGCACGCTATCTTCCACTAGCTCCCAATGAGGAAAAATTACGAAAAAGAAGGCATAAGGACTCTAATTTTTTATTCAGAATCGTTCATTACTTTGTACTTCTATTATGCGTCTTGGCATAGAATGTACAAGCCGTCGGACGTAACAGCCTGAAGAAGCAACTTCCTCCCAGGCTTCCAGGACGCAGTCCCAAAGAGCGTCCGCAGTAGTTGGGTGGTTTCGTGGCCAGTTCTCTGTTAATGTTCTGGCGACCTCAGCCCACATGTTTTCCATGGGGTTCATATCAGCCGCCCGTGGCGGCCAGTCCACGACGTTGACGCCAATCGTGGAGAGCCGCTGCTGAACAAATGCAGACTTGTGAATGGGAGAATGATCCTCTTGCAATGTGTCGTCCCCTTCAGCGTACAGCATTCGCACTGACGGAAGCATCACATTTTCCAATATGTGGGCATACTTCACGCTGTACAGAGTTCCTTCTATCCTGTGAAGAATTCCCGCCCCTCTCGCAGAAATCCATCCCCAGCAGGTAACAGATAGCCGGCCACTTCTTCTCGTCGTGGTTACATAATCGCGTCGATGGCGAGTCCCTTGCGGCCTGTAAACGATTAGTGGACCGTCGTTACTGGTGGAAAACACCTTCTCATCAGTTAAAATGACGTTGTTCCACGACGCTTTCAGATGGAGCTCCGCAAATGCTAGCCGGTATGAAACGTTGTCTTCGCTGAGCTCTTGTTTCACGGCGGATCGTCGTGCATGCAGTCCAGCGTCCCTCAGCCTTCGGCGAATCGTGTCTCTGGAGCCGGGGAAGTTGGTCTTCCGCCGCAAATGCTTCGCGTTCAGAAAGGGAATTTCTCTGCTCCTAGACACTAGGTCCCTGTCTTCCTGCTGTGAGCTCACTCTCTTCCTGCCTGGGCCAGAAGCCCTGCTGGTGGTGCCTCTTTCAAGGCATATCCTCCACCATGTCGTTGCACTGGTATGTGGTACGCCATACCGTCTACCAGCTGCTCTGGTGGAACATCCTCCTTCAATGAGAGCGACGACTCTTCTCGAATAATCCTCTCCCAGTGAGCCATTACGGCAGAAAGCCTGATGTGTATTTCTGCTTACCGCTCTTATACTGATGCCAGGAGAGGAGGTAAACATATTTACGTCAAACGGAGCGGCAGAAGCAGAGGCATGCGGCGTAGCCGTGCTGGCTCGTCCCGGGCTGTTGGCCCACCAACGCCACCCCCAGCTCGCACACTTCCGTCTCGCCTCGGCCAGCCTTGCTGGCCCGTAGCTCGCGAGCAGCGGCTAGTACAGACCCGGGCCGCAAGGCCACGATCAACCCTTGAAGGATCAAAAGTTACACCTAACCTACCCAAGCCTGTAGTATAAACTATCGCAGCTACAGCTATTATGCTATAACATGCGCAAGCACACCTACAGTTGACGGTTCATTCAAATATTTGACGAACAATACGTTCAAAAATACATTCATCTTAAACACAGCTACCACAAAATATTTCACCAAGCTAGCAATAGCATGACGCAGGAAACTATTCTTTCTTGGAAGCGCTCTGCATTAGATGTATCCTTAAGAAAACGTGTATTCAACCACGACAACTAAGCGGAATGTAAAAGTAAACAGGTTTGGCGGCAGCTTCTCCAAATAATAGTATATACGTAGTATATAATACACGTTTTGTGCACCTATAACATGTACTCAGTGTCTCTGAAACAATACGTGCTGCACGACGGAAATTACTTTCTGCTGAGGCACTTCATCTACATCTCAATAATACACGACTACCAGAGAACATTGCTCTTTACGGCAGTCAATCCACTTGTAAATTAACACCATGATATCGCAGATATTAGGCAACATGTTACTAGGGATGAGAAAGGCCTTAAGGTTTGCAACTAAACATGCTACTCCTAGCTACAACTGAATAAGAATTTGATTATTAACGTGTCTTCATAATCATGTGTGCGGCGTTTGGCTCTCAGTCAGCATCGACGTTTTCGTCGCCTTATTTCTAGTTAAACGTGCGCACATCTCACTAATGGTGGACCAACATTGGACATTTCTCGTCTGTTCTTGGTTAGACAACGACGGCGGTAGGCGCCGGTTTCGAATCCTGGTCAGGCGATACAACTTCAGTCGTCATTTAAGGTTCCAACCTCATTACTGGTGACAAACTGTGATATCTACATTCTGATTTTGCGTACTTATTCAACAATCAGATTAGGTGCTGCGTTCGCATCCTTGTCACCAGCATTACGTGATGGCATTTCAATTTTAAACATGTGCATACTTTGTTCCTCGACAATGCAACAATACGCAACGTCTTTCGAGGTTAATCACCAAGAAGGTAATTGTCATGTTAGGGTTCCTGGTTTCGTACAAACATTATCGTCATTTACGTTCAAGTTGAGAATTGATAACTGATACTGCTGCAAACGTCAATATTTGACGTCTTTTCTTGCCTAGTGATCGAGGCTCGATAAGGCAGAAACCCTAGCTTGATTAACAATGGCTTTACGTTCTCGGTTTGCATCCGGATCCAGAACGAAGACGTTGGTTATGTCATTTAAAGTACAACTTTGTGTACAAGTAACTGTTGATAAGTAATGTGAACAATGATATTACTTGTGATTCGCTGTTAATATTGGGATTTCCATAGAGTGCTTGCCGCCGTTAATCACGTTTTTTTTTTTTTTTTTTTTTTTTTTTTTTTTTTTTTTTTTTTTTACTGCTTAGTATTACATAAAGTTATTGTGAAACCACTCCTCGTTGAACGTTGTTCAGCATATGTTTGGTAAACCTTTTAGACAGCAAAGAACTTTTTTCCAGAATGAGATTTTCGCTCTGCAGCGGAGTGTGCGCTGATATGAAACTTCCTGGCAGATTAAAACTGTGTGCCGGACCGAGACTCGAACTCGGGACCTTTGCCTTTCGCGGGCAAGTACTCTACGAACTGAGCTACCCAAGCACGACTCACGCCCCGTCCTCACAGCTTTACTTCTGCCAGTACCTCATCTCCTACCTTCCAAACTTTACAGACGGTCTCCTGCGAACCCTGCAGAACTAGCACTCCTGAAAGAAAGGCTATTGCGGGGACATGGTTTAGCCACAGCCTGGGGGATGTTTACAGAATGAGATTTTCACTCTGCAGCGGAGTGTGCGCTGATATGAAACTTCCTGGCAGATTAAAACTGTGTGCTGGACCGAGACTCGAACTCTGGACCTTTGCCTTTCGCGGGCAAGTGCTCTACCAGCTGAGCTACCCAAGCACGACCCACGCCCCGTCCTCACAGCTTTACTTCTGCCAGTACCTCATCTCCTACCTTCCAAACTTTACAGAAGGTCTCCTGCGAACCCTGCAGAACTAGCACTCCTGAAAGAAAGGATATTGCGGAGACATGGCTTAGTTTCAAAGACATGGCTTAGTTTCAAAGAACTTGTTTCCAATTGCCATACAACTTTATAAATCCACATACTGCCTCAAATATTTAATTGTGCCTAAGGATTTCCGAACGATTTATGGGACAAAATTAGCTGTCCCATAACGTTTGAAATGTCACTTATTGTAATTAAGTTTAGTTTACAAACATTAAGGACCGTCTGATCTCTTCTGTACTATCGTGGTGTTACTTTACGTCTGGACAGACTGTCATAAAGACCGGTGTTCCTCTAGTAGTCTCTAGTGGTACCCATTGTGTATCTTACAACGACTGTACCGTGGAGGGTTGCGACGATGTGCAACACAGATATGCTATGTTGGTTGCATACATTTAGGTGCAGCCTACACGTTGGAATTCAGGCATGACCCACTTTTTTGCTGTCGAGTGTACATACGCTGCAAACCACCGTATAGTGCAGGGCGGAGGTTAGGAAAGAGTGTTGTACCAAGAGGATAGTGTACCTAACAACACACGACGTTTTTTGGTTGGTATTTCAGCCTAGTGACTAGCTTAAAGTCATATGAAGGGATGCACACCAGAGACTGCTGTAAGCAGTTTCCTCCATTTTCTACAGGTTTTGCCGTTGTTATACATGAGATCATGTTTCGTGCAGCACTGTTTCGTGTTCTACACATTTAAGTGGCTCTGGACACGTTGAAATCTCGAAATTTTCAAGTTTTATGTTTTTCATTGATCACATTGGTGGCTCTGAGCACTATGCGACATAACTTCTGAGGTCATCAGTCGCCTGGAACTTAGAACTAATTAAACCTAACCAACCTAAGGACATCACACACATCCATGCCCGAGGCAGTATTCGAACCTGCGACCGTAGCGATCGCTCGGTTCCAGACTGTAGCGCCTAGAACCGCACGGCCATCCGGCCGGCGATCACATTGATCATAATCTACGGAAATTCCCCTTTCCAATTATTTATATAACGTATACACTATTGCCTACTTTCTGGTTTATTCATTCATTTAAACAGTTCTTAGGCTGAAATTTGATTTCAGAATTCTCTGCCTCCGAGGGAAATTATTTAGGAAGTAGGGATTCAAAAGTTTTCAAAGCAGTTGAGGAAGAGAAGCACTAAGCAGGCGTGCATAGGTCATGTAGAAATGTGAATGGGTTCGAGGCTGCGACGACTGAAAATTGCCTATCAGGGGCAGAAATTCGAAGATGGCAAAGGATTAGACGGTAAGAACAGACTCACAGAATCTGTAATAGATAACATTCGAAATTACTATGACATGGCCATCAGGCAAAATTTTATTGGTGTAGGAGATATGGAGATAATCTGTATGGACAGACGATAAACCCACTCATGGCCAATACCCTCCAGAAAGTGATTCATGGTGCAAATACAACAGACGAGACGGTCTTGAAACAAACTTTCAGAGATTTGTCTGATGTAAGTCTATTGCAGAAATATCTTCATGGCCGCACACCAGATCCTAACGAGTCCAACAACAACATAATCTTGACCATAATTCCGAAGACAGTGTCTATCGCAACTAGTACACTGCATTTTTATGTCTTTGATGTAGTGACAACGTCCAAGTAAGGAAATGTTACAAGGTTTGAAACCCTGAAAATATTACTACAAACTGTTGGTTTTTCACAGTGAGACAACTGTTAAATTTAGGTAAAGAAAGGCTTATGGCATCAGAGAGAGCAGTTAGAGGCATTGAAAAAATGGCAAGACATCGCAGACAAGTAGTAAAATGGATATTGCAAGATGAGATGGGAAAGGATGCAGACAACACATCACATAGAGCTGAGATGCACTGCAACTTCAATGACTGTCTCCCGTAGGTTGCATTTTTAAGAATGAAGTGTACTTTTTCTCAGCTTCTACTTGCCAGAATTAGTTCAAAACTACAAGATAGACTCATTGGAGTATTGTGTATATTTCAACATAGGGGTTTTCTTATTCTGTAAATCTCAAAGAAGTTAGAGCCTTATGCACATAGGAAAGTGCAGACGTTTTTTTTAGTTTTAGTTAACTTTTTACAAAAATAATGATTATCTTCAAACTAATCAGTGCTTTTAGAGATCCCTCTGTTAAAGTGATTAGAAATGTATAACTAATAGGTCACTTTTTTTCAAATTTTTATTCCCAGTTGTTTCTGAGAAAAGGTACCTTTATAGCGGCTACCAACATGAGCAACTTAGACGTAGATATCCTCGGAGTAGTGAAGCAGCTTAAATCACCTAATAAGACCAAGTCATCTGGTCCAGATTGTATACCAATTAGGTTTCTTTCAGAGTATACTGATGCAATAGCTCCATCTTAACAATCATATACAACAGTTCGCTAGACGAGAGATCCATACCCAAAGGCTGGAAAGTTGCACAGCTCACACCAATGTTCAGGAAAGGTAGCAGAAGTAATCCACTAAATTACAGGCCCATATCATTATAACGTCGATATGCAGCAGGATTTTAGAACATGCATTGTGTTCGAACATTATGAAGTACCTCTAAGAGAGCGGTCTATTGACAGGCAGTCAATACGATTTAGAAAACATCGTTATTATGAAACACAAATAGGTTTTTTACACGCACAAAGTATTGAGTGCTATTGGCGAGGGATTTCAAATTGATTCCGTATTTCTGGATTTCCGGAAGGCTTTTGACACTGCACCACACAAGCGGCTTGTAATGAAATTGCGTGCTTATGGAACATCGTCTCAGCTATGCGACTGGATTCGGAGATTTCCTGTCAGAGAGGTCACAGTTCATAGTAATTGATGGAAAGTCATCGAGTAAAACAGAAATGATTTCTGGGGTTCCCTAAGGTAGTGTTATAGGCCTTTTGCTGTTCCTTATCTATATAAACGATTTGCGAGACAATGTGAGCAGCCGTCTTAGGTTGCTTGCAGATGAGGCTGTCGTTTACCGACTAGTAAACTCATCAGAAGATCAAAACTGTGGTGTCACCGCCAGACACCACACTTGCTAGGTGGTAGCCTTTAAATCGGCCGCGGTCCGTTAGTATACGTCGAACCCGCGTGTCGCCACTATCAGTGATTGCAGACCGAACGCCGCCACACGGCAGATCTAGAGAGATTTCCTAGCATTCGCCCCAGTTGTACAGCCGAACAGCCGACTTTGCTAGCGATGGTTCACTGACAAAATACGCTCTCATTTGCCGAGACGATAGTTAGCATAGCCTTCAGCTACGTCATTTGCTACAACCTAGCAATGCGCCATTATCAGTTGCTATTGATATTGTAAAGAATGTACAGACAAGAGCTACGTTCAACAGTAATGGATTAAAGTTAAGTATTTCACCAGTTACATCCTTTTTTTCTAGTCTAACTTCCTTTCAATTTAGTGGGTTGGTCTTCTGCCAATCCACAACAAAAACAAGTTCCAAAACGATTTATAAAAGATATCTGAATGATGCGAAAATTGGCAATTGACCCTAAATAATGAAAACTGTGAGGCCATCCACATGAGTGCTAAAAGGAATCCATTAATCTTTAGTTACACGACAAATCAGTCCGATCTAAAGGCCATAAATTCAACTAAATACCTAGGAATTACGATTACGAACAATTTAAATTGGAAATCACACACAGGAAACATTGTGGGGTAAGGCAAACAATAGACTGCGTTTTATTGGCAAAACACTTAGAAAATGTAAAAAAAAAGAGACTGCCTACACTATGCTTGTCCGTCCTCTTTTGGAGTACTGCTGCGCGGCCTGGTGTCCTTTCCAGATAGCCGGCCTGGGTGGCCGAGCGGTTCTAGGCGCAGTAGTCCGGAACCGCGCGACTGCTACGGTCGCAGGTTCGAATCCTGCCTCGAGCATAGATATGTGTGATGTCCTTAGGTTAGTTAGGTTTAAGTACTTCTAAGTTATAGGGGACTGATGACCTCAGAAGTTAAGTCCCATAGTTCTCAGAGCCATTTGAACCTTTCCAGATAGGATTAACGGAGTACATCGAGAAAGTTCAAAGAAGAGCAGCACATTTTGTATTATCGCGAAATAGGGGAGAGAGTGTCACAGACATGAAACAGGATTTGGGATGGACACCATTAAAACAAAGGCGTTTCTTGTTGCGGCGGAATCTTGTTGCGAAATTTCAGTCACCAACTTTCTCCTCCGAAAGCGAAAATATTTTGTTGACACCGGCCTACATAGGGAGAAACGATCATCATAATAAAATACGGGAAATCAGACATCATACGGAAGCTATAGGTGTTCGTTTTTTCCGAAGTATATGAATAAATGTTACATTATTTGAGATAGAGATTTTCCAACCGGCCCGGAACTCCTTAAGTGCTGTATAATGAACACTGTCCAGTAGCATTAATGTGGCTGTCTGTCAAAGGTCTGAATAACCACCTTCTGCGGCGCGGACCGTTGCCAGACGCGCAGGACGAGACATGCTGGAAGCTACCGACAGGGTTGTGGAGCCATGCCGACTCCAGCGCCGCACCCTGCTGCACCAGGTTTCTCGACTGAGGATCCATGTCGCAAACAGACCGATCAAGGTTATTCCTCAGATTTTAGATTGGGTTTAAATCCGGAGAGTTTGGTGGCCTGGGGAGTACAGTAAACTCATCGTGGTGCTCTTACAATCACGCACATCCACTGCCAGCTGTGTGACGTGTTATCCTGCTAGTAGATGCCATCGTAAAGACGAGAAACAAACTACGTGTAGGGCTGGGCTTGGTCCGCAAGGATAGATGCGTACTTGTGCCTTCGATAATGACGAGGTCACCCAGGGGATGCCACGAAAACATTCTCCTGGCCATAACGCACGCAGGCTGTTTTTCTCCAGATCTTCACGCTGTACAGCAAAAGGCCACCTATCCGTTGGAGCATGAAACGTGATTCATCCGAAAAGGGCATCTGTCGATACTCAGTGGACTGTCAGCTGTGCTACTGACGTGCAAATTCCAGTCTTCATCGCCAAAGAACGTAGGAGAATGAACCATGCGCCTGCTGCGGAAGTCCACACGTAGCAACGTTTGCTGAACGATCGTTGAGGAGACACTTTTGGTAGTCCCTTGATTCACCTGGGTGGCCAGTTGCTCAACAGATGCGGGTCTATTCGCCCGTACTAGGCACTGCTAGGTAGCCCAGGCAATCTGGCTGTGAGTGGTTACTGCACTTCGACGTTCGAATGTAGGCGGTGGTCACGTTAATATGAATGGACTATGTTTTAAAGCTATTTGGAAAATGTCGTTGATTCTGCAGGTACAGAATTTCTTGGTGATTAAAACGCTACATCGCATTGACTCAAAAGCGCCTGTACCCGGGGTTAAGGGCCAGTGGACGCTTCCCCCCACCCTCCCACCCCTTCCTTAGCTCGCAGCGGAAAGGAAGAAATGTTGAGAAGCCAGGCGTTGCTCTTTCAAGAAAATTATGTAAAAAACGATATTACGCAAGTTTTTCACAGGATCAGATACTTCGTAGCCCCCCCCCCCCCCCCCAAGGTTTGGCTCCCCACCTCCAAACTATCGTATGAGCACCATCGCACCGACGGACTGTTTAATTGGTTGTTGTATAATACATTACGAATCAAACACACGCGACACTGCTGTAATATTCTATAATATTTATCATTTTACAAATCGATTTTCGGCTATTGCACTGTCATCATGTACAAAGATAAATACAGTATGTGTGGCTGTGAAATTTTGTAGTATCAAAGATTTTAAACTAGTGCACCAATTCCTATCCTGTCCCCGTTGATATATATCAACGTCCGTTAGCAGCTGATGGTATTAATATATAATTCTAATTTCGTAAGAACAGACACCATATCCATATAAGTAAATTCCTATCCTTTTTAGTTCGAAACCAAACATCAAACATTAAACTTGTCATCTTTAGAAATAAACTGAGATACTATGTAATGGAGTAGTTTAAAATCTTCGATCCCACAAAATTTCATAGCCACGCATACTGTATTTATGTTTCTTCATGATGATGGCGTAAAAGCCGAAAACTGCTTTGTGAAACATTAAATATTTTAGGACCTTGCACCAGTGTCGTGTGTGTTTCATTCATAATAAAATGTTATAAATTGTTGAACATATGATGCTCTCAAATAACAATCTTACCTGCCTTGAAAATGGAAAATTGTGTTAGTTTCCATTAGCTTTTGTTTTCAAAACGTATTAACTTTTAACAAGTTTCTGAAAATACTTTTGCATAATTTGATTTCGCTTACTGACTATTTATGTGTACTGGAGTAACGATGTAACAGACTATTACATATTGACGAGATTTTGTAGGACTGCGACACTTTTAAATTTCAACAGAATATTTGTTACTAGGTACATCATCATGTACCTTAATTTTATGGAGTAATTTCTGTAATTCCAGAAAAAGACTGCAGCACATATAACGTAAATACCGTACAATAAGAAAATACATTACTCTTCTTTTACCTGTCTGGCTACAGGCGGAAGTCTTTAAAGTGTACCGCGGTAGGTCAGTCATTCTCCTCTTCTTTGTACCACTACTGCTTATTCCGTTTCCTGTTCCCCTCGCAAATGGAGCGGGGGAAAAACAAATTACTACCAACTTCTATAAGAGCCCTATATTCTCTTCGCGGTCCTTACGCGAAACGTACTGGTACGCTGCTGGCAGTAGAATCGTTCTGATGTCAGTTGCAAATGCTTGTTCTCTTAACTTTCTCAATAAGATTTGTGAAAAAAACATCATCATCCCTCCAGGGATTCCTATTTGAGTTCACGAATCATCTCCGTAATACTCGCGCGTTGATCGAACCTGTCAGTAACAAAGCCAGCGGCACGTCCCTCAATTACTTCAGTGTCATCCTTTACTGCGGCCTGGCGGGGATCCCAAACACTCAAGCAGTGCTCAAGAATGGGTCCCACTAGTGTTCTACACGAAGTCTCCTTCATAGATGAGCTCAGTGTTTTTCTAATAAATAGTTTGAGGGTACTCACAAACTAGATACAACGCAGCGACAGTAATGAAGTCTTCAGAGTAGATGATTAATGATTCAGCTATAAAAGTGCATTGTAATTAATGGTACCTAGCATTATAACCGTTTCTAAATACATCCGTTCATGGCTGCTATAGTCTTCACGCCCTCTAACCTCCCTCTCATTCAGCTCTTCTACTGTCTTGAGAGCTTCACAGTAGTTTACCGAGCGAGGTGACGCTGTGGTTAGCTCACTGGAATCGCATTCGGGAGGGCGACGGTTCAAACCAGCATACGGCCATCCTGTTTTAGGTTTTCTGTGATTTCTCTAAATCACTTCAGGCAAATACCGGAATGGTTCATTTGAAAGATTACGGCCGACTTCCTTCCCTAATCCGATGGGACTGATGACCTAGCTGTTTAGTCCCTTCACCCAAATCAACGAACCAACTCACAGCAGCTGGGACCATTGCTCAGTTTCCTTTCTTCGAACAGCGGTAGCTGATCTCTGATCTTCCGTTAGACAGAATACACTGTCATGTTTCGTGACAGTAGTTCAATCGTGACAGTAGTTCAAAACGTAGTTCTGACAATTCTTCAAGGGTATCATACGTTAGAGCTAAATCGATAATGAAATCAGCTTTACTAATGGACTTCAATAGACCTTCGTACATACCTCTGTCAGTTGACTCCCTGATTAGATCATTTTTTGCATCTGTTACGTTAGCCACTAAGGCCTTGAAGTTCGATGCTACTCATCTGCTGCCCAACATTCTGTCTTTTTCAGAATTTCAATTTCATGTAGCTCCGCATGCTACTTTAGCTGTCGGGCGTTATTCGATGGCTGGTAGTACACTGAATATAGCTTGTCTAAGAAAGACCTGAAGTGATGGAATGGGAAGTCTCCCTTTATTACATCACGCACTGACAATTCACGTCTATGGTGAGCACAACGCCAAAACAAAATCTGCGGAAAATGCTGTCTCATTAATGTAACAATTCTTTTTCCTTCTCGTCATCACTGCTGCTCCATCCGTTGCGATTCAAATGAGATTTTCCATCAGGACCACAGTAAAAATTCCCATAGATTTCAAACAAGTGAAAAATGTGTTACAAATACTTTCAGCAGTGACATTATTTGTCTCTACTATAACAATTAATATATCTGTGGGGTCTTTCATGTCAGGGAGTTTGGGTGGTAAGTAAAGCATTAACAATGATAATTAGCTAGCTGTTGTGCTCTCATCAGTAATTAATGACAATTTTGATCTTGCCTCAATAACTGTTTTCATCACTGTATTTTTCTTTTGTTGTGCAATGCGACTAATAATGTCAGTAGATCAATTTCCAGAATTAAAATGCAGCCATGTTAACTCTTATTAAGTTTTTGCAGGTCAATTTCGGTCGCAAAATCATTGAAAGGATGATTCTTTTTCGTGGCTTTCAAAGCAAAGCGAAATACAGGGTGTCCCAGAATAATGTATATACTCTTTGAAACTGAACATCTCTTTAATGAAAGGGGGGTTAGAAATACAATTTTGGCGGTGTTAGGTGCCTCATGGTTCGACTGAAGGTGGTAAATGTTCAAACTGGTGTCCGTCCATCGAAATACACCTCCGACAACGACTTACGACTGAGCTACGTGCCAACTTCATTGTTTCCAACGGAATAGCATCACAGGCTTGCTCAATTTGGTCTCTAAGATCATCCAGTGTGTGTGGTCTTGCAACGTCAACTGTGTTCTTGAGAGCACCCCACAGAAAGAAGTCTAAAGGAGTTAAATCTGGAGATCGAGAGGGATACTCCACACTCCCTCTTCGTCCTATCCATCTGGCAGGGAATGTACGATTAAGAAATGGCCTCACATCCAGGTGAAAGTGAGGTAGCGGCTCATCCTGTTGCAGGAATAATCTTCATTTTCAAACACAATGCTAAGACCAGGAGTTATCATTTCCAAAATTTCCAAGTACGAGCCGCCCGTGACTGTGCTGTCAAAGAAGTACGGCCCGATTAACCCTGTAGAAGACAGACCAAACCAGACTGTTACTCCTGGTAGATTAACATGCCTTTGCTCTGTTCCGAATGGATTCTCCCTGGCCCAGTACACGCAATTATGGTGGTTAATTGTTCCATCAAGTTTAAACGTCTTCACCTGTCAAAGAATTCGATCTTGGAAACGTCGATCTTCTCCACATCTGTTAATGAACCTCTCACAAAATTCGCTTCGCCTATCAGGATCGTCTTCATTAAGAGCATGGAGAAGTCTTGGAATGTAAGGCTTAAAGTTCTGAGACAGCAAAATTTTATGAAAACTGCTTCTGCAGGCCCCAATCTCAGGAGAGCATTGTCTCACAGATTTCTTTGGGGATCGTGTGTTTGCCTGGATTACTGCATCAACACTCTCATTGTCTGTTTAACATCTCTTTCGTCCGCTATGTCCCTTCTTCATATTGTGCACCGTTCCTTCGTCTTCAAACTTATATCTGATTCTTCTAATTGTTACTCTTGCCGGTGGTGGTGTTCCAAATTCAACTCTCCAACGTTGGCGTATCGCACTCACTTTCTCTGTTTTCCAGTTACACTTTAGCACCCATTTCCGTTGTTCAAACGATAATGCCATCTTTTCTGACAATCCTGAAACAAAAGAAAGCATTGTTATGTTTTCCAGCGCCTTCTAAACTATCACCCACAAAAATTTTATTTCTGTCTACTTTAATTAAAGAGATACTCTGTTTCAAGGGGTGTATACACTATTTTGGGACACCCTGTATATTTGCTGTCGCCTCCTGTCCATTTAGAAACGCACTATAGTAAGCATTTTGCAATGTCTTCTCTTAAGCACAAATTAGTATTTGGGCAGCAGCTTGACGAGAGGAACTTTTTTATGTTTAAATATTTTTTTCCGCAAAGAAACTATTTCTTCTTTTCTTGAATCGCCTATAGCTGACACAAATCGGTTAGCCAAAGGCTGTGCAATGTCCTTGCTTTGTTTATTTATTTCTGCGCGCATATTTTCTACTTCTTTGCAAATTTTGCAACTAGGTGGTTTTATTTTTTGTTTGAAACGCTTAACCTGTCATTCTCCTCATTAAATGCTATTCCATGATCGAAAGCCCAACGTGCTGGAGAATCATTTGACTTGCTGTCGTACACGCGCGCGTTCACTTTATTTTCACACATGAATTCGGTGTTCAGGTTTACATTTTTACTTTCATCATCCACGGACAATGTCGAAATTCTTGACTTTTCGTTCGCTCGAAAATTATTGGCAATTATTAGTTTTTTAGATGCGGGCGAACAAGTAAAATAGTTCGTTATTTTGATGTTCATCTTACCTTAACCTCCAAGCTAACATGCAACGAAGTCGTAAGTCGGCTCACAGAACAAGAAAGCAGACGCACTGACTGGCTGTTAGCGATTCAGCTGTCGAAAGCGGTTGCCTGCTGCTTCGAAACATTCGAACGAATAAATGCATCGCTTTTCCCGGCACAGACTGCACTGCCATCGTTCATCCTGCGATTATTAACATGAAAAAATGAAATAAACGCGATTTACGACAGTGAATAAGTCGTTGACGAACTTTTTAATTCCTACAGCTTCGTAAAGAAGTTAAAAGTTGCGGACAGAAACGTTTACGGGTACGCTACCCCTGAGCTCCCCCGGAAAAAGAGCAGTTGAAATACGCTTTCCTAGATTTCTCCCAGTTAACCGAAGTCGACCATTCGCCTTCCCTGTTACCGACTTTCCGTACTAGTTTCAAATCCTATCGCTTTGCAATTTTAGCCCAGATATTTAATCGATCGTGACTGTGTCAAGCAGCACGCCACTAATACTGTATTCGAATATTACAGGATTGTTTGTCCTACATATCTGCTTTAACTTAAATGGGAAGCTGCCAGTCGTCACACCGAACATAAATTCTGTCTAAGTCATTCTATATCCTACTACACTCATTCAACGGTGGACGAGACTTTCCTGTACGCTACAGCGTCATCAGCTAACAGTCGGAGTTGCAGTATGTTCACCCTATCTATAGATCATTTGCACAAATTAAGAACAGGAGCAGTCCTAACACACTTCCCTCAGAAAATCCCGACGATACCCTCATCTCCGATGAATACTCACCAACCAGAACAACCTACTGAGTTCTATTACTTAAAAAGTTTTCGAGCCACTCACATATCTGGCAATATATTCCGCATTGCCGGAGTTCGTTAACACTCTATAGTAGAGCACTGTGAAAAACACTTCCAGTAAATCTTGTAATATAGAATTTTCCTGTTGCTCTTCATCCATAGTTCGCAGGAAATCATGACAGAAAGGGACAAGCTGAGTTTCAGGTGAGCGATACGTGAAACGAAGCGTCTACCGCAAGTCGCTGCAGGAAGGAAGCGTCGTTCAACTGGCTCACACAAATATAGGCCTATATCACAGACGTCAGTCTACTGTAGAATTTTAGAACACGTTTTATGCTCGCATGTTGTGGCTTTCCTACAGGCCGAAAATCTTCTTTTTATGAAACAACATGGATTCCGCAAATAACGATCAAGTGAAACCCAGCTCTCTCTCTCTGTCCTCGAGACCCAGAAGGCAGCAGACACCGGAGTAGTCCAGGTTGATGTCGTACCCCTCGACTTACGGAGTACACTCGACACATTTCCGCACAGCCACCCAGTGATAAAATATGGGCGTACGAAATGTCAGAGCAGTTTAGTGATTGGATTGATGAGTTCGTAGCAAACAACACATTACATCACTATTAATGGAGAGAAATCTTGCGACATAAAAATAACTTCGCGTGAACTCCAACGGAGTGTTACAGGACCATTAGTATTCGGAGCGGGTAGTTAATGTTCTGAATTGTAACCCACGTCCGCAAACGTACCGTTTCCTTGCTACAACCAATTTAAAACATGTTGGTAAGGCGACGACTTTTACAAGTAATTTATTAGGCGTGATCCAAAACGTTACAGTTCCACTAATTAATAACTAAAGAAACAAAAAAAGCTCGTGACGGGTTCTCTTCAGCGAGATGCAGTCCGGCCCTTCCAATTCGGGTGTGCGGTGTCTCCTTGGAGCACCACAGACGCCTGCAGATGCTGAAGGTACCCCTTTCTCGAAGCTGTTGCGTAACTGTCGCGAAAAGGATTGCGATGGAATCGGACGTTGTGGATAACCATCTTGATAAATGCGACGAGCAGCTCTTCAATTGCTGCGAGCTTCCTCATACAGAAGGACTATGTCGGCGTATTATGCAAACGCGTACTCAGGCACGTTGCTCTAATACTCACAGACACGTGAATGAGTCTCGAACCAGAGCAGAGAGGTAGAACAGACTTCAAATGACATTATCCGATACGACGTATGCAAGGCCCCTCCTCCCCCTCCCCCCCCCCCAAACCATGGACCATGACTACCTTGCTACGTACCTATCCAGCAAACATGTTATCAAACGGCTGCAGCACGGAAACGTACGTTTCCAGACTTGGGTTCCAGTTCTAAATATTGTCTACTCAATCCCCTCTACAACTCCTAGAAGGAGTTTGCAAGGGGAATTTTGTAGCACCCTGTATACATAGGGTATCTACATGAAATCTCCCTGATTTCAAATCCATTTGAAAAAACGTGAGACACGGATACTCACAATTTGCGGCATCATATAAAGCAGATCAAAATGTTTTGTATAGATTCTTTTTTCTAAACGATTCCTTTTATTTTGTTTAAGATGCTAAAAGATTACCAGAAATGACTGCACCTCAAGAGAGAGCTCAATGGATGGTGATGTATACGGAAGCGAAATCGCTCGTTGCTGTCTAAAGAAATTGCTTACGTGAATTTCAAAGGGAGCCACCAGACGTTAATACGATTAAGGATTGTTATGACAAGTTCCTAGCTACTGCAAGTGTAAAAAGACAGTCAGCTTCTGGCAGAAAACGCACACCTGATGAAATGTTAGAGCAGATCGGAGAGACTTTCCAAATGAACTCATCAAAGTCAGTTTGCCTAGATGCGCGCGAGATGAACACATCTCGCTGAAGGGTTCACAAGGTGCTATGTAAGCGACTTGGCACGCATGCTTACGAAGTTCGGATTGTGAAAGCACTGAAGCGAAACGTCTTGCAGTTTCGCTACGAATTTCCTATTGAGATAATGGATCGAATCCAGCAAAACCCCAACCATCTAGGATAATCGGCACAGCATTCGTATATGGAGTTCATTTCAGCACAGCACACGACACATGGACTCTCTCTTGCGGTGCAGTGGTTTCTGGTAACTATTAGGTTGGTGCGTAAGTTCGTAGCGTTTTTGCATAAGTTAAATAAACACTACAGATACACATAACAGAGACTTTAGTCATCAACAACATATTCTCCTCCACTGTTGACAATAGTCTGCCAACGCTGGGGTAACTTTTCGTTTCCGCGACTGTGGAAATCACAAGGTTTTGAGGCGAAGAACTCGGTGATCCATGTTCGGAGAGCACTGGAAAGGAAGTTCCTCGAAACATGTTAGAGAGAGAACGGAAAAGGTGAAAATCTGAGGGTGCAATATCAGGTGAATAAGGGAGTGCAGAATATTTCACAACCCAACTCCTGAACAGCGTTTTTTGTCAGTCTAGCAGAATGCGGGCGGGCGTTATCGTGGAATAACACCACACCGTCGCTGTTCCACCAGATGCATAACATCATCTTTTGTGGATGGCGCAGGTCTTTGTACAGGCAGTTGCTGCTTTTTTTGGACTCACCGTCACCAGTAATTATACAAGGTGGAAACGGTCGATGTTATTCAAGAGCCAATTGATGAAGAGAAGCAGAGATGCACATATGGTCACCTGCTGACTGTTGTGATTTTGGCTTAGAGGATGCAGTACGTATACACCAGATTGCCGAATCTTCCCCATTGCATGCAAATGTTGCACGATGGTGGAATGAAACACAGTTCATCAGTTTGCCAGTTCTCAATTACACTGACGTGGATCATTGTCCATTAATGCGTTTACATGAACTCCGTCAAACCCCGAAGGTCTTTCTGAACGTGAAGAGTCATTAATATCAAAAAGATCCTCCTCAAAACAAGAAAACCATTTTCTTGCTGTCCTCTCTTCAGTGGTATTATACCCATAGGGGCCACAAACGATTCTGGCTGCTTTTCCTGCTGTCACTCCTCTATTGAACTCAAACAGAAGAATGTGTAGGAAATGTTTCGATTTCTCCATTTGGTACTCCATTTTCTAGCGTTCACAGCTTCATTCACTGCCTCCAAATGACAAAATGACAATGTGTAAACTAAAATAACAACGGCGAATTACAAATAAAAAATGACAGTTGATAAATAAAACCATAGCAACAGGAACACCAACATGCAAAACGTAAACGCTACGAAATTACGCACCAACCTTACATTTGGCACCTGAAAAAAAACCCAGAGAAATCGTTTCGAGAAAAAAATGCACAAAACTTTTTTGAGTTGCTTTACATGAAGCCTTAGAACGGAAATATCCGTGTGTCTTTTTAATTGCATTTGGAGTTCATGGAGGTTTAATGTGGACACCCTGCATGTAAATAACCCAGTGGACAACAGTGGAAGCTTCATGAGGTTATTCGTATGTAGTACTATTATACTCAAAGCAGTCACTACGCTAGAAAATTGTAGAGAAAAGCAGGAAGAGATCGACTCTTCGTGCATTAACAGGTACCTATCCTCAATGTAAACAAGTGTAAAATATCAAGCATAAATAGGCAGAATAACCATTTATGGTATGATCATACATTTACCAATCACTGGAGCCGTCGTATCCATTGGATATCTGGGAATTTGCATACAGTGCGATTTAAAGTGGAACGACCACATAACACAAATCGCAGGAAAGGCAGATACCAATCTGACATTAATTGGAAGAATCTGTAACGTCGTTTATATGGGCTTTGAGTAAAGAAGGAATTACAAAAAATCTTCTAGCTTAACAGTGTCCAATGTCGGACTGATTCAATAGCGATCGCCTTTTCAGATCACATAAAGAAGGCCGCTACGACGGTGAGAATTGAGCTTTCCACACTAACTGTTCCTGAAACAATCTCTCTCTCTCTCTCTCTCTCTCTCTCTCTCTCTGTCTCTCTCTCTCTTGACGTTATCAAAAATGAGAACACGAAATACTTATTTTAGAATTAACTGGCTTGGCTGAAAATTTTGTGATTATAAATTTTCGAAATTATAAGCGCGTCAGAGTCTATTCGTTCTGATAGACAGGACCTCTTCAAATGAAATAGAAGTTCTATGTAATATATATAAATGATAATTATCTCAATGAGATGACCACAATGGCTACTGTGCCAGCTACGTAGTTCTTCTCACAAAAACTCACCGTCTGATCCACTAGACATCCTAAAAAAAAAAAAAAGCAATAAACATTTAGTTAGCATGCGTGGTAGAGAAATAAAGAGATACAATACATCTGTATTCTAAAACAGTCCTTATTTTTTTAAAAACACTTAGAGAGACATTTCGTCCCAAAATTACAAGCAGTTAGAGACACGTGAAGTAATAAATTGACAGAGACTTCTTTTTAGTCGTGGAAACAAAAAAAATAATCATCTTCATAAAGAGACTACATAAATGTGGTATACAGAGTGTTCGCAAATTCCCGTTACAAACTTTTAGAAGTTGTAGAGGGGAATAACTACACAACATTTTGAATAGAAACCCATGACCGGAAGTCCGGAAACGCCATGCAGCAACGCTACAGAGCGTCGAATTTATAGCCCCTGCGCCTGTAAATGTATACACAGAGTGCATATAAAGTCCGGGAACACTTTCAGTTATTTATTGCACAAGAACTAAACATTGTACATATGTCATACGTATTACATGTTCAAGAGAAACTCTGAAAACTTTCTTTTACAAACGTTCGATATGCGAACCATGAGTGACCCGGCAGACATCACTACGACAATCGAATTCTTGCCATACCCGTCCCAGCATGGCAGCGTCGACTGGAGTACTCGCTTCCCGTGTTCTCTCCCGGAGCTCTGCTACATCACGTGGTAGAGGCGGTACACGCACCAGATCTTTAATGTGTCCCCACAGAAAAAAGTCACACGGAGTGAGATCTGGTGATCGGGGAGGCCATTTCATGAAACAGCTGTTCCCTGCTGTAGCACAGCCGATCCATCGATGTGGCAGCTCCGTGTTCAGGTACCCACGAACTTCACGATAAAAATGGGCTGGAGCCCCATCCTGCTGAAAGATGAATGGAGAGTCCAATTGCATTTGAGGCATCAGCCATTGCTGCAACATGTCTAAGTAGGAATGTCCAGTGACAGTGCTCTCGGCGAAGAGGAATGGCCTGTACAGTTTTCGGCTTGACAAGGCACAGAAAACATTTACCTTTGGGGTATCACACTCAAATTCAATGCATTCGTGTGGATGCTTTGTACCCCAGATTCGACAGTTATGCCTGTTCACTTTCCCATTAGTATGAAATGTGGCTTCGTCGCTAAAAATTAAGTGATCAACAATGCCATCCCCATCCTCATTCAACTGCTGCAACTGCAAACAAGACCCAAAACGCTTCTTTGTCGTCGTCATTGAGCATCTGCATGAGCTTTGAATGGGTTCATAGACAGCTTCTGTAGCAGGACTTTCCACACTTTCATTGAAGCTATTTCGAGTTCATGGGATGCACGACGATCCGATTTCTTTGGACTCCTTACGAATGTCTCTCGTACGCGCTCCACATTCACTTCACTCACACTGGGACGTCCGCTTCTCTTTGTCGGGCACAAGCAACCCGTCGTAACGAATTTGTTGTGCCAGTGGTAAATGGCCTTCCTTTTTGGTTGCTTCTTACCGTACTTGGTTCTAAACATCCGTTGAACAGCTGTAGCACACCTGTTTTTGTCGAACTCCAAAACACAGAAAGCTCGCTCCGCACCAGAAGTAGCCATGTTTGTGACTAGCGCTGACTACCGGCAAATTACCAAACTACACTGTGGCGGTATACACGAAGAAAAACTTTCTGGGCTTCTCTTCAAAATGACATACGTATGATATCTGTACAATGTTTGATTCTTGTGCAATAAGTAATTGAAAATGTTCCCGGGCTTTATGTACACCCTGTACAGTATATATATACAGTGTGATCCCGCGCTGATTTATAAACTTTCTAGGATGATGGCGATGGATAGACGTATAAGTTCAAGGTAAGGGTCCCTGGTTCGGCAACGCACAAGTGGAAAGTTAAAAGCGAAAACCTTTCTGGTACCTCAAACAGGGGGAGACACGTACCGCTACTGTTGTTGCTAAGAATGCAGAGTATGCAACTTTCAGAGGTGGTAATATGGACCAAAAGAAGAAACAATGTCTAGTAAACCTGGTCTCTAAAATGCATACCTTACGAGCGATGAGCATTTGTTCAATAGAGATGTGTTTCACAGTAGCGGAGATGAACAAGTTATCATAGCTCCTCAGGTATGCCTTTTAGAGCACATGTTTACTAGATGTTTTTTCCTTGTTTGATCCATACTACTACCTCTGAAAGTTTCGTACCCTGCATTCTTAGCAACAACAGTAGCTGTACATCTATTCCACTGTTAGAACTATCCGAACGATTTTACCTTGTAACTTTTCACTCACTCGTTTTCGAACCAGGGAACCTTATCTCATATTGATACATCCTAGACAGTTTATAACATCATCACGGGATCACCGTGTGTATACATACATTTACAGGCGCAGGGGCTAAGATTTCTACGCTCTGTAGTGTCCATGGATGATGTTTCCGGACTTCCGGTCATGAGTTTCTATTCAAAATATTATGTACCAATTCCCCTCTACAAGTCCTAGAATTTTGTAATGGAAATTTCCGAACACCCTATAACCGACAAACTGCAGGACAGATTCCTGACTGCAAATGGGGGAAAAAAGATCCTGTGAACATGCGTCCGGAAATGGCCAATGTAATGCAACGACAAGAAGTCCCGGAACACAGTATAGAGTTGCATCGCATCCACGTCACAACAGATGTTCAGAGTGGTCTCCATGGAATTGCAGGTGATAGGGACAGTAGCGGATGTAAAGCAGGATACACATAATCGTACTTTGGCTTACTTCATGCTGGCGGGCCACTTGTCTGGATCTTGCACTAGGGTTCGTCTCAGTATCATATAGAAACCAGCCCTCCGAACCTAATGAACGCACAATCCGCCGCCTCTGTGCACGATCGTCTGTCTTAAAGGATCCTTGATCACACCACGCCCAAAAGGGCTTGAAATGTTGTCTGATGTGGTTGGTGTCTGTGAGGGTGCTTTTTTTTTTTTTTTTTTTTGGTATAGCCGTACTGCCTTTCGACCGTTTCCTTCTGCTTGGCTGTACACAAACACCACTCCAGCTTGTTCCCGACAAGAATATCGGACCATTCTGCTGCGTCAGTCACACATCCTGCAACACCCAAGGAACATACGGCATATGGTCACAGGAACTGTCATTCGTCAGCGCAATCTACCGTGGCAACTATGCATTTCCGGACACATATTCATAGGACTTTTTCCCCTTCATTTCCAGTCAGGAATCAGTCCTTACAGTTTGTCGATTTTATTAATGTTCACCCTTTGCGAATTTCTCGCTCAGAGGAAACGTATTATTGTCCGTTTGACCAGATATCATTGTTCACCAACGACGAATTACACAGCTCAAGATAAAAAAAAAACCTTGGTGACCTTTCAAATCCCCAGGAAGTGTAAGCACCCACGTAGGAGATACTTTACGAAAAGCAACCGGTCGACTGATACTTGAATATTGGTGGTCAGTCTGGGACCCGTACCAGAAATAATCAATAGAGAAGAACCAAAGAAGAAAGCGTCATGGAGATGCTCATCCAGATCCGGTGACAGACATTGCAAGAAAGGCATTGTGTGTCATGCAGTGATTTATCGTGAAAATTACGTGGGCGTATTTTCCTAGAAGAAACAACCAATATATTGCTTTCTCCTACGTATATCAAGCGGAAAATATATGAAGGTAAGATAGTGAATCGAGCTGACATGGTTTTTTACCATCAATTGTTCTACCCCCGCGCCACTCGGGACTTCAAAAAGAAAGGGGGGAATTGCCAGCGATACACAAAGTACCCTTCCCCACGCTCCACAAAGCGGTAAGCGTAGCACATGCAGTGTGATCAGAAACAGTCTGCAAGGGTGTTGCAAGGGTGGGGGGGGGGGGGGGGGGGGGCTGTGCTGAGAAATAATTGTTAAGAAAAAAGTTCGATATGTTGCGCCATTTCCGAGACATGTAACATTCAAGTTAGCCAATAAGGTCGTTGCGCGCGCAAATTCAAGCACTTGCTCGCACTAAAATGCGATAATGCACAGACATATAAGGGTCCATGAGTTACCACTTGTTGAAATGTTCATGACCACTTCAAATGTGCCATTTTTTAGGACGTGATGAATCTAAGCTAGGTGAACCAAATGCACTTTTGTTCAGTTTGAGGAAACCAAGTGAAGAACACATTTGGCGGCAGCGCCTCTGGCAGTCTGCTTGAATTTGCACGATTTGATTGGCTCATTTCAATGCTAAATAACTCGAAAACAGCGCAGTTTATAGAATTTTTGTCTTGACAATTATTTATCAGCACAGTCTCCCCTGCAATAACCTCACAAGCTTTCCAGACTGCTTCCGACGACTCTGCATTTTTAGCAATGTAGGTGGAGGTGTAGATATTATTGCGGTACTGCAGTTGCATGTGTGGATACCCAGTTTCAGTAACATCACTGCAACGGTGTCACTTCATGACATGCCTCTAAAAGTTGAAGTCGGCTGTACTTAGTGACGAAACTAGCCTTCCGCGGGCCCCTTCCCCGCCCCCTCACCATTCCACCAGCATTCCATTACAATTTTCGTGGAATAATTTTGTCCTGTGATAAGTTCGATTTCAGGGCGTTTTCATTTTCTTACTGAAAATGTGTCAAAAGGTAGTCAGCAGGTATAATTATGCAGTTTCTGGAGCTAAAAAAGAACGTCGTTGCTTATGGAAGCAAAAAGAAACCTGACGAATAAATATCGTGTGTGGACTGAACCTGGTAAATAGCCCACAAGTATATTCTCACAGGCCGCGTAGAGTGGCCGAGCGGTTAGAGGCGCCATGTCACGGATTGCGCGTTCCCTCCCACGGGACGTTCGAGTCCTCCCTCAGGCATGGGTGTGTGTGGTGTTCTTAGCATAAGTTAGTTTAAGCATTGTGTAAGTCTAGGGACCGATGCCTCAGCGGTTTGATCCCTTAGGAATTCACACGCATCTGAACATTTTTTTGTTGTGAAAGCTGCGAAATCAAAAGTTAGACGTATACCGAAGTCTTACATTAATTGATACAATAAAATTCTAAAATTTCGGAAAGGCGATGCGTCCATAGATGATATTTATAAACCAACTGTTGGTTCACCGTTGAAGTTAGATTCCTGAAACTAGTGGGGAAACACGCAGTTTCACTCGACATGGGACTGCATCAATTACGAGACACGGGTAACGTTTAGTGACCCGCGCCCCAGATTCACATCCTTAACTTAAGCTAACGGCCCGCGACAGTAGTGCCCCTAGCGCATAACGTAAAACTACAGAGTCAATTAATGTTTATCGGGTAACGCATCAATATGAACGCCACTCCTTTCACCATGTGCCACATCAATGAATTATGTCTCAAATGACGTGTTTTTATAAAGTGGAAGAGGGATCAAAATAAGTGAACACGTGTCTCGGCTTATCCGTAGATATTCGAATGTTTTTGAGAAAACGACGGTCAATGTTTTCGAGGTATTTTTATGTGCCTTTTAGAGAGTAAAGAGTCCAAACGAGGCGCTGGCACAGTAGCTAACGTCGCAGCTCCTTACTTTTTGCGTCCTGTGTTCGAACCCCGTTTATTGTTTTTATTTATTTTGCTTTTCATTAATGTATCCATGTCCGTAAACGATTACTAATCGAAAGTTTTCCAATGTCCAGGGTGTTCGCAAATTTACGTTACAAACTTCTAGGACTTGTAGAGAAGAGTGAGTACATAATATTTTGAATAGGAACCCATGGATGTTTCCTTTTTACTATGGTTTCAATTTAGGTGTGTAACGCATCCACGTCTGCTGACGGAAAGATAAAAGTTACAGAGTTGCTTGTCCTGGTATGCAATAGGGCAGACAGGGTGACGTGTACTGCTGCTGAATGTCCGTCAGCAAATGTAGAATCGGTATTCGTATCGTAACGTTATTCGTATATTGATTGGATACCTGGTGCATGAGTTTCTTTAAAAAAATAAAGAAAACAATAAATGAATAGAAAAATGATTTGTGATTGTTTTCGGTGAAATTCCTATAGTGTAGCTTGACTCACAATTACTTGCATGCATCAGTTTTCAGAAAAGTGAGCCGTTATGCGCGTTGTTTTCTGCGAAATTTTTACAAACGTGTGAAATCCTCAGCAATGTTAACGACGTTTCTTTCCCAACTGAGATTATAGCAAGAAATATCGCTGTGGAAAATCAGCCTATGCATGATACTCGTGGCGCTCGGAATTTCTATGTTTCGAATGGTTCTACGATCGGCATCATCCTAGGGAAAGCACTAGATCTTGCTGAAAAAAAAAACATAAGAATAAAATATGAGAATTAAGAACTGGTATGAGAATGAAATATAAGAGCATGAGAATTTAAAAAGATTCTAACTGATGAAAATACCATACACACATATATTATGTATTAATGTATTACACTTAGGGCGAAGTGCACGTTTTTACAATTAATATGGCGGCCTTGCATCCCCTAATTCGATAAGAAACATTAGTGTAGTGACGTTCTACAGATGTGGGTAGGTAAAAGAAAAAATGAAATAAATAAAAGCAATATTCGGGTTTCGAACATAGGACGCAAAAAGTGAGAGGCCATGACACTAGTTACTCTGCCACCAATTTCGCTGAGACTAACACCGCCTAAATGGCGTCTCAGTTATGTCGAAAACTTTTAAGGTTGTTTTCTCAGAAATGGTCGAATATCTACGAATAAACCGAAACACGTGTTCGCTTATTTTTGCTCCTCTTCCACCGAGAGAAGTTGCTGGGAAATCGGGTTATGGCACTCGCCGTGTTCTCCTCGTAACTGTAGTGCTCCTGTTAGTATTGGACCAACCGTTTTACGTCCACTCGACCACTCTTCAACACCTGACATGCTGCCCAACATCACTAATGGTGTACTCGGAGGCCCTAACCAACCTAAAAACATACTACTCCGAATAGCTATAAACATTAGCCTGCAAATAACATGAATATTGCGTAATGTTGTTCGGTACACTGTTCTCAGTCACTAGTAAAAATATGTCCACTTATACACCTAACACCCTGAGTAATTGATGTATTCGATAGGTCGCTCCATGAGGCTGTTCGTGATCGGTGCTGTCGTCTGCAGAAAGATTGAAACGCCAGAGGACTGCAGCGAAATGCAGGAAGACCCGCAGAAGAGCGGTGATTGGTGCAGGGGCTGAGGTTTGACCCTTATCCTAAATAACTGTAACGATTGCGGTTACATAGGTGGAGGGACCCACTACTCTTTGATCAAACCATTGGCGACAGTTCAATGGAACAAATAATTAACGTTCGTAATGACTAAACATACGGAGCAACGTAAAGTATAAGTGGCTGTCAAATGAAAACAAGACTGGTGGAAAAAATAAGTAAACTGTTTATTATTTCAAAAATAGTAGCCATAACTGTTAGCACTAATTCGTTTACCCAACAATGAAACAAGACGACCAATGCCTTCATCGAAAACCGTTTGCGGTTGCCCACGGAAACACAATTGCATCCAGGTGTGAACCTCTTCTTGCGAAACAAATCGAAGGCCACGAATGTCTTTCCTCAGAGCACCGAAAACACGGAAACCGCATGGGGAGAGATCGGGGCTGAATGGGGGATGTGTAAGGGCTGCAGAGCGAAACTGCCAACAAAATGACAGCCCACGTGTTGCCAGGGTTGTTTCCAGTACGCTGCAGAAGTTTCGCTGGGAAGTCCTTACACATCCTCCACACAGTCCCTTTTTCTGCCATTGCGATTTCCATATTTTTCGAGCCGTGAATGTCTTTCTTTAGGGCCGGCCGAAGTGGCCGTGCGGTTCTAGGCGCTGCAGTCTGGAACCGCGAGACCGCTACAGTCGCAGGTTCGAATCCTGCCTCGGCCATGGATGTGTGTGATGTCGCCGGCCGATGTGGCCGAGCGGTTCTAGGCGCTTCAGCCCGGAACCGCGCTGCTGCTGCGGTCGCAGGTTCGAATCCTGCCCCGGGCATGGATGTGTGTGATGTCATTAGATTAGTTAGGTTTAAGTAGTTCTAAGTTCTAGGGGACTGATGACCTCAGATGTTAAGTCCCATAGTGCTCAGAGCCATTTGAACCATTTTTTTGTGTGATGTCCTTAGGTTAGTTAGGTTTAACTAGTTCTAAGTTCTAGGGGACTAATGACCTCAGATGTTGAGTCCCATAGTGCTCAGAGCCATAGTCTTTCTTTAGGGGTCCAAAAATATCGGAATTGCCTGGGGAGAGGTTGGATCTGTACGGAGGTTGTATAAAGGCTTCTCAGCAAAATTTCTTGTGCACACTCTACACAAACTCTTCACATGTTGGAAAGGTTGCGTAGACTACAATGCACAAGTTTTACTGGGAAACCCTTACACGTCTTTCACAGTCCCTATGTCTCCCCGTGCTGTTTCCATATTTTTGGAGTCTTGAAGAAAGACATTCGTGGCGTTCGGCTTATTTCGGACGAAGTGGAGCACGCCTGGCTACAATCATGGTTCCGTGGGCAACCCCAAATATTTTCCATTAAGGAACTTGAAATGGTTGAAATGGCTCTGAGCACTATGGGACTTAACATCTGAGGTCATCAGTCCCCTAGAACTTAGAACTACGTAAACCAAACTAACCTAAGGGCATCACACACATCAATGCCCGAGGCAGGGTTCGAACCTGCGACCGTAGCGGTCGCGCGGTTCCAGACTGAAGCGCCTAGAACAGCTCGGCCACACCGCCCGGCCATGAAGGAACTGACAGTGTCACACACTGAGACAAATGTATTAACTGTTACGGCGATTACTTTTGAAATATTAAACAGTTTACTGTCTTTTTTCCGTCTGGGTTGTTTTCATATGACTTCCCCTTGTAGGATGACCACATAAAACAAATGGTAGGAAAAGCAAATGCCAGGCTGAGATTCGTTGGCGTAGTATTAAGGAAAGTCATTCATCCATGAAAGAAACGGCTGCGAAAAACTTTTGCCAAAATTTTTGAGTACTGTCTTCAGTGTGAGACACTTACCACCTTGGATTACTAGAAGACTTAAGGAAAATCCAGCGAAGAGCAACGCATTCGTGACGGGAATGTTTAGTCGGCGCGATAGCGTGAAGTGGACGCTTAACGACCTCTAGTGGCAGACGGTACAAAAGAGCTGTCGAGCATCACGGAGCGATTTATTATTGAAATTCCGAGAGAGGGAGTTCCAGGGAAGAGAAATTAGAACTCCTACGGAGGTTTACCTACAACCATTCTTCCTATGCGCCACCAGTCTCGTTTTCATCTGACTGCCCCTTATACTAGAATCCTGTACTAAATCCTGTACAGATAAAAATCGCTAATGTTTACGTCATTTTCAGCCCCAGCACATTGCGCATGGGTCCACAGCTAGCAGCACATAATGCACATGACCGAAAGTTTTCCTTAGAATCATCTTAAAATGTCCTTCCGCGAAACATATATCAAGCAGAACGTTCTTTAGATGAGAAAATTCCCAGGAGAAGCTCCAGTTGAGATATTCCAGAGGACACAGTGTTTTAATCTTCAGTGCTTGAATCTATGGCATTTTTCGCAAAACTTAGACGCTTTTTTACGAGTTCCTTCCCCTTTCTTGAAGTCACTACTGCTAATTCACATCACCGACCATTGTTGGTTCTGTGTGTTAGCTGTTCAACTTCCTTGCCTTTTTTAGCTTTCACCAGTTGGGCTTTATAAGGCGTAGATATGATGACCATACAACTGCAGGCCTTTCGTCCGCAGAGAGGTCCTAATTTTGATTTCTGGCCTTGGACTAATGTCAGAGAGGCCTGTCTTAGAAGATGTGGAACGCTGGTGATCTTCAAGTGTAGCTGATGAGAGAGGAGTACCTAGGCCAGCCGAAGATGTTTATCACTAATTTGTTTCAAACTCTGCAATAAGTTGTGGTTCGTCCACATCACATTTTTCTGTTTTCTAAAGAGCTACGATTTCCTGCTGTCTGTTCCCCTATTCCATCTTCGTAGAAAAAGGAATGACGTTTCTTATTTGTCTCTTCATTGTATTCAGCATCTGAGAATAGCTTCTTGTACAGGTGGTGTATGCCTGTTACTTCAAACCCGAGCTGTTTCGCATATAATATAGCTTTTGCCAAAGAGTAAGAGGTTTTTGTGTGTTTCTTTTTCTCGTTGCCAGGTTTTCCTGTTGTATTTATCAAATACAAATAGTGTCAAACATAAATGGGTGGCAGGAAGAGAACCCCTTACCACTGAAAGTAATTGCTGTTATGAGGAAGTTCGCTTGTACGCAGTAGCTATACAACCTCATCACTGGGTCAAATAGTGTCAGGCAGCATCTAAACAAAAACATATGGCAACACAGATTCGCAACAATATGTACAATAATTTATTAAAAGAAGTATTATACTACTCTGTTTTAGTACGAATCTAGTGGACGGCAATGCTTTATATTCGCTTTCACTCACCTAGACCTGAATTAGTGAATGCGAACTACCATCGTTTATAGAATGTCCACCTTAGCTCTTCATGGCATTGATTGTACATGGTCTTGATGCAGTCTTTAGGGGCTGATACTGGCTGCTGACTGGAGCCATGTATCCACTTATCTCGGCGTTTGTGCTCGGATGTCGACTTGTGAACTATTTGAGTGACGTATAGCGAAGTTGTACAACTGAAAATGAGACAATCAATCACACAACATTAAAAAGTCCTTTGATACGCTTGTTGAACGATATTATTGTAACCACAGTATCACTGTGTACTGTACTTAATACGTACTGAATTTTTGTATGCCAATGAAGAAGTCTATTTCATTGCAGAGTGATCAGTGGCTAATGAATATACTTGACTTTTTTCTTCTTGAAATTATCCTACAGGAAGAATGACTATGATTTATTTCAGTTAACAGTACTGTACGATATTTATATTTTATACAGGGTGAACATTAATAAAAAAGACAAACTGTAGGGACGGATTCCTGACTGGAAAGGGAGGAGAAAAGGTCCTATGAACGTATGTGCGGAAATGCCACAGTAGCTGATTCTGAGGAATGAAAGTTGCTCTGACCACGTGCCGCGTCTGTAGCTCACAGATGACGGCAATGTAGACTGATGATCCCATTTCTGGTAAAGACTGCATCGACAGTAATGAGGACTGGCAATAGAAATCCCATAATTATGATGATCTCGCGCAAAAACCATCGACAAAATCCATCCCGTAGAGGGAAATCCAGTGCTGATAATCCTCGCTCTCGTTGTAGGTGATTGGGATAGTAGCGGTCGTCATGCAGGATACACATAAGAGTACTTCGGCTTACACAATGTTGGTGGGCCACTAGCCTGAAGCTTGTGCTAGGATTCGTTTCAATATCTTGTAGAGCCTACTCCTCCAAATCTGGGTTACGCACAGTCCGCCGTCTCCGTGCACGTTCGTCTGTCCGAAAGGCCCCATGGTCGGAGAAATGCCCAGAAAGGGCTTCAAATATTGTGTGATGTGGTTGGTGTCTGTGAGGATATTTGTTTTGCTATAGCCTTGCTACCTCTCAACCGTTTTCATCAGCTTGGCCGTACACAAACACAATCTCGGCTTGTTCTCGACATGAATACCGGACCATTCTGCTGTTTATAATATGCTGCGACAATCACATAGCCTACAAAACACAAGGAACACTACAGCACATGGTCAGAGATACTTTCATTCGTTTCATAGGTCCTGTTTCCCTCTATTTCTCTTCAGGAATCCGTCCCTGCAATCAGTCGTTTTTATTGATGTTCACCTTGTGTAGAGTAAAAGGTAAACACAGAGTGATTCGAAATACATACTGGAGAACCACTGTTTCTATATTGCAAATAAAACAAAATTAGATCGAATATTTAAATTTTCTTCTTCTGTTTAGTTAGCACACAGCTGGTAAGCTCATAATTCTGATTCGCCTGCGGGGTAGTGAATTAGATTCAAGATTTGGCACGTAGAACATCCACAACTGAGAGGCATGATAATTAATTCAGAGAGAGTCCCTTCAGTTCTACTAATATTTATTCAAACCACGACCGGTCTCGGTTTTAAAATTCCATCTTCAGGGGTACCAAATTACTATATTTATTAACACATAACATGCGGTCGGGCTAGTCAGTGCAAGAGCTCCAGTCACTGCATGTTGGCGGAACACGTCCGTCGCCGGGCAGCCGCACGGTAGGAACGCCAACCACTGCCAAATACAATAATTTCATACACCTGAAGAAGAGATTTTAAAATCCCGAAACTGGTCACGTTTTGAATAAATATCAATATGAATTAAGCGAATCTTTCTAAATAAATTAATTGTTTCAAGATGCCTCACAGGAATAAAATCGAGTAGGACTGTAGGAGACGAGATTACTGGGTTGTCCCAGCTAATACTTCTCCCTCCCATCCTACCACTCCCCCACCCTCCCTAACATGTAGCAAAGATGATCTCAGGCTGCACGAACTGAGTGCGCTGGTGTGTATTCGAGTACGTAGTTGTGTGGGCTTCAGCAAAAAACGGTGGACTGAAAACCAACGGATGTCGCCTCCTCCCCCCCTTTTTAAAATCACACTAACATTTCATCCTTGATTAAATATAACCGTTTTCTGCCGGTCTTATTGAGGGACAAAAGTCATAGGATAGCGATATGCACATTTACAAATGACGGTAGTATCGCGTACATTATATAAAAGTGCAGTGCATTTGCGGAGCTGTCATTTATACTCAGGTGATTCATGGGAGAAGGTTGCCGACGTGATTATGGCCGCACGACGGGAATTAACTGACTCTGAACGCGGAATGGTAGCTGGAGCTAGACGCATGGGACATTTCATTACGGAAATCGTTAGGGAATTCAATATTCCGAGATCTAAAGCGTCAAGAGTGAGCCAAGAATACCATATTTGAGGCCACGGACAACGCAGCGGCCGACGGCCTTCACTTAACGACCGAGAGCAGCAGTGTTCCTGTAGAGTTGTCTCTGCTAACAGACAAGCAGCACTGCGTGACACAATCGCAGAAATCAATGTGGGACGCCACGAAAATCGTATTCGTTAGGACAGTGGGTGAGGTGTCAATGGGTGATGTGATAATGTTTGGTTTGTGCGGCGCTCAATTGCGCGGTCATCAGCGCCCGTACAAAGTCCCAATCTTTACACAGTCCAATCTAGCCACTTTCACGAATGATGATGAAATGATGAGGAAACTCAAACACCCAGTCTCCTGGCAGAGAAAATCCCCAACCCGGCCGGGAATCGAACCCGGGAACCCGTGATCCAGAGGCAGCAACGCTAGCCACTAGACCGCGAGCTACGGACGACGAGGCACAAATGGGCTATGAATGACAACAGATGACCGACGCATATGCCTTTGCTAAGACCACGACTTCGCCTGCAGCGCCTCTCCTGGGCTCGTAATCAAATCGATTTGACCCTAGACGACTGGAAAACCGTGGCTTGACCAGATGAGTTCAGATTGCAGTTAGTAAGAGCTGATGGTAAGATTCGAGTGTGACGCAGACCCCAGGAAGCCATAGACCCACGTTCTCAACAAGGATGTGTGCAAGTTGGTGGTGGCTCCATAATTGTGTGGTCTGTGTTTAAATGGAATGGACTGGTTCTTTGGTCAAACTGAACCCATCACTGACTGGAAACGGTTACGTTCGACTACTTGGAGACCACTTGCAGCCATTCATGGACTTCATATTCCCAGACAACAATGGAATTCTTATGGACAACAGTGCGCCATGTTAGAACATTCTGGACAATTCGAGTGACTGCTTTGGCCACCTAGATCGCCAAACATGAATCCCATCGAAGATTTATGGGACATAGTCGAGAGGTCAGTTAGTGCACAAAATCCTGCATCGGCAACCCTTTCGCAGTTACGGACGGCTATAGAGGTAGCAGGGGTTAATATTTCTCCAGGGGGCTTCCAAAGACTTGTTGGATGGTCCATGCGATATCGAGTTGCTGCACTGTGTCCCTTACTTTACTCCCTGCCTTTCCAATAATTTGGTTCCAGTCCTCCTCCCCATCTTTTCCATCTCACATTTTTTCCAAAACATTCTATCACTACTAACATTCTAATTTACTGCTCAGATTAGAGGAATGATGTGAAGTATTCTCGTTTTTATAGAGATTACCATTAATTTTTTATATTTTAAAAGACAACAATCTTTTATTTAAAATCTTCAATGTACAGCCGCAAGTTTTAACAATTACAAAAACATATACACATTCTATATTTTCAAGTAAAAACCTACGCTCCTACCTTTTAAATGCTTTTGGTTGAAGAGCACCAATATGTCGCTAATGGACGGGGGAATGAACCAACACCAAAGAATAAAGTGTTGGACATACATAGGCAGTTTGATTCTGTTGTAATGGAAGCTTGTAAATGGAACGTGTATGGGCATATGAGTGAATTTTAAAAGCCATCTGTCCAGTGGCTACGGCAAGCACACGAACGACGTAGCAGGATCAAATGAAACTATATGATTCCAGAGACCTTTTCAAGTCTCAGATATCTGTGATGTATACATGCAGAGTGTAGCGGTGAAAAAATGGTTCAAATGGCTCTGAGCACTGTGGGACTTAACATCTGAGGTCATCAGTCCCCTAGACTTAGAACTACTTAAACCTAACTAAAGGACATCACACACATCCATGCGCGAGGCACGATTCGAACCTGCGACACACCGGCCGGCTATAGGCCGGGGCCACACGAGCGGAATAGCTGCGGAACGTCAGACGCGCGGTAAATGACCGCACCGCTATGGCGCATGGGGCAGATGCAGCAGTCCACACGGGGCGGAACGTCTGCGGCTGCGGAATTTTGCCGCTTGCCAGCCGCATCGCCCATAGCGAGGCGGAAAACCCGCTGCTGCACACGCAGCGCTATGGGCCATGAGAATCAATTGGGCATTTCACACAGGTGTGCGGAGAAGGGCCAGCTGACAGCAGTCAGTGCTGAGAGCGGAGTAGAGTGGCCATTTGCAGCAGGCAGTTGCGTGCTCGGTTCCGTGTGACTACAAAGTGACTTCCACGATGTGCCCACTAGACATTGAGAAAATAGATATGGAGATTCTGATTATGGAAATGGAAAAAAGGCCTTGTATTTGGGATGTAAGGACCGAGGAATACAAAGACAGACATAAGAAGGATGCAGCATGGCATGAAATCTGCTGTGCATTATTCGATGATTTCGCAGATCATTCAAGCACAGAGAAAAAATCCGTTGGTAAGTTTTTCGTCCACTTTTAGAATAATAGATTTGGAATCCATTGGGAATATTCTTCCACTCCTCCTCTGTCGACTGAGGCAGACACTTGTCACGCAGGCAGCCCCAAATCGCACAGCACACTTTCCTCACTATGTCACTGGCTGTTGACTTGCCTATTCTGTATGTATAGTGCAGACCAACTAAGTGACAACCAGTAGCCAAATACCTAAAACCAAAGATATAAATGTATAAAAATTACGTTCAATATTTAGTAATTATTTAATGGTGTTGAAGATTTTAAAGTTACGTTAAATTTCCGTTTCCTTTTTTCTCCTTTGTAGGCCAGAAGGCACAACAAAAGTGGCGTAACATTAGGGACTATTATCGGAAATATGTAAGGAAAGTGAAGAAATCTGGTTCAGAAGCAGTAAGAATATTAAAATACGTGTACGCTGACCAGCTGGGGTTCTTGTCACCTGTTTTAGAAACAAGAGATTCAGTTTCAAGTCTACAGGAAAACGAAATTCAGCACTTGGAACATCCTTTGGAATTATCCCTGGCAGAAGACGACACCGGCAATCCAGTAACATCAGTTGATGCCTCAACACCTGAGCAGATTTCAGTAGGCTCATCAGTTCCACAAAAGAATACGAAAGTGAGAAGCGTGAAAACAGATCTTGAAGCTATGTTATGCAAATTTCTGGATAGTCCTCCAATTCGTTCTCCGTCGCCGAGGAAGAAGACAAATCGTTTTTTGATTCCTTGTTGCCCACGCTGCGTAAGTTTTATTTAGATCAAAAACTAGAATTCCGTATAGAAGTTTTACGCCTACTTCAGCGCATCCGAAACGCAAAATCGCAACCATTTCATGGCTGTTATGCAGCGTGTCAGCAACCTATGCAACATGCACCAACGCATGCAGTAAGCCCAGGACATTTCCAAACATTACATACACAAGGAAATATGTACAACCAGCGTGCAGCTCCTCAATTAGTGCAGATGCACTCTCAACAGTATCAAGCTGAAAGAATTGTGACGTCTAGAGAACAATCGCCTTCTATTTCACCAGAGTTTATTGATTCTGACTCTTGAGTAGAGGGTTTTTGCAGAAAAGTGAATTAAAAGGAGTTACTTTCCCTTCTTGCATGTCCATTCTGTTAATTTCATTTAAAGTTAATTGATGTTTCTTATCCTCAAAAGACAGATTTACATCTAACATTTCATCAATAAAGAAAAGAGAATTAAACTTGTTCGTTTATTGACCTAATAATTATCTTTTTTTTTAAATTGAAATGAAAGTGTGAAAGTGTTGTTAAAACTAGTGATAGACATTACTGGGTTTCTTTAATTTTAGCTGAGATAATTTTTGGCTGAGACAGGATACTTACACATTAGAATTCACTTACCTTAAAGTTATAGCAAGCATTTCCATTGAAGGTATAGCGAGTCTCATGTTCGTGTCTTGCTTCTGTAAAGCGTTTCTAAGCGTGTGATGTAATTCATCGAAGCTTGAGAAAGACATTCGGAAATAGTTAAAAAATTTCATTTCATCCTCTCGTAGATCGTTAAATATAACGTGAAACGCTCCTTGCAACAACCGACTACTCACCACTGGATGCACCCAGTACTTTCGGTGTATTTTTCTCTTTTTCAGTATTTTTAACCCTACGTATGCCACTACTGCACAGTGTCGAGCATCCATCGCGACTACCAGATTTAAAAAAAAAAAGGGGAGAACAATTCAGTCTATTTGCTTGGCCTCCTCGCGGCTACGAAGCGAACTATCTTCATTCTAAGAACATTTCGCGCTGTACTAGAATGAAAAGTGTATTTTTTTCTCGTCTCTATTGTCATTTAATCGCAAGGTAAACAGTTACCAGGTCGACTTTACTTACTTTCTTAAAAATTGTGTTGATAATAGTTATTTAATGTTTCGTGAATGAAACAGTGTAGACAAGAAAAAATGACACATACAGCAAATCATAGACGACATGCGGAAAATAAACGCGGCACAACTCTGCATTGTGAGCGAGAATACCCTCGAGCGTGGCGCGCCGTAGGCATCTGCGGCCAAGCGCCAATATATATCACTCGATTACTCGAGACTGGAAAGAGATATGGCTCTCCTTCCAGTGTTAAAAACAATTTCGATATCTTAGCTACAATTCGTACGCAGCATTATACGACCTCAAATGCACCAAACGCAAAGTAGCCAGCGACGACATTTTTTACTGCAAACTTTACAAAATGTGCGCTGTATTTTACTTAATTATGAAGTATCACGATAACCATGGGCAGCAGCGAAAAGAAAACCAGTTCGTTATCAAGCTGTGATATCAGGCTATAACACGCGTAAAAATAAATTTTTTTCGTCGAATAGTTTCTTCACAATCGAATGAGAGAGATTGCGTAGCGCAGAACACAGACGAATTCCAAAACAGTGGTTTTTAATTTTTTACACGAAAAGTATAAGTTGTAATGAGAAACTAACTACATGGACGGATGTAGCTTTCCTTTGTTTACATGAAACAATTTTTTTCGAGACAAAATAGATGACTAGATATTTGGCTCTCCGCACGAACATTCCGCAGCTAGCCGTATGGGTACAGGACTCTGCGTCTAGCCGCAGGCCGTCGACCGTTGCGGAAACAATCCGCTCGTGTGGCCCCGGCCTTAGTGTTGTTACACGCTTGGCAGGGTATATAAACGGGCGTGAACAGCGTCAGATATGAAACGATCGCCGTGAAGGACACAGAGATATCTCGTATTCGTGTGAGCCTGCTTTATCAACAGCTGACAGAGTTTGAAACGGGCCTCATTGCCAGTCTCAACTTGGCCAGCTGCACGAACTTTGCAGTGTCCAGATTTTCGGGGCATTTGAATGTAACAGTGGCCCAATGCTGGACTGCATGGAAAAGTGAGGGTGACATACTTGTCTTCCCACCAAGTCTGACACCTCGAGGGAGGATCACCATACTGTGCACCAAGTTCATTTTAACCCCGTCAATCTGCGACGGCCATCCAAAATCAAGTAATGGACTCCCTGCAACACTGTGTATCATCCTGCATCAGTGGTCGGAAAATAGTAGCAGCCAGACTAGGGAATCACCGTCCAAAGGGTAGGCTTCTGGTAACACAACAACGCCAACGGCTGCATTTGGAGTGGTGCGGTGACCAGGAAGCATATACTGCTGATGAATAGCATCATATTGGGTTCAACGATGAACAGTGGTTCACCGCTACCCCAGTTGACCATCAGTGGCCTGGCCTGAGAAGAGGTCCCATTCTTCCACCGTTTTGGAGAGGCACAGCACTTTTACTCCTGGTGTCATGGTGTGGAGCCATTGGGTATGTCGTCACATCGTGGCTGGTAGTGACTGAGGGGACACTTGACAGCTGAACGGTTCGTCACGAACATTCTGCGTCGTCATGAGTTACCTCTCATGCGACAGTATTGTGGTGCCATTTTTCTACAGAACTATGCTTATCCACCCTTGGCATGTGTCTCTATACACTACCAGCACGATAATGTACTCCCAAAAAACTCCTCCCGAACAGGCCATGAATGTGCAACGGTACTGACCGGCCGCCGTGTCATCCTCAGCTCATAGGCGTCGCTGGATGGGAATACGGAGGGGCATGTGGTCAGCACACCGCTCTCCTGGCCTTATGTCAGTTTCCGAGACCGGAGCCGCTGCTTTTCAATCAAGTAGCTCCTCCGTTTGCCTCACAAGGGCTGAGTGTATCCCGCTTGCCAACAGCGCTCGGCAGACCGGATGGTCGCCCATGCAAGTGCGAGCCCAGCCCGAAAGCGCTTAACTTCGGTGATCTGACGGGAAACGGTGTTACCACTGCGGCAAGGCCGTAGGCTAATGTACTCCCATGGCCAGCAAGAATGACTTAGCTATCCACAGCACATGTGTGGAAGTAGCCAGGACGTCAACTCCGTCCCGGTGCCAGTATTCAGGATATCGGCGACTAATTGCAACATTTGTAGATCAGCGTGCCTCAAGAGAGAATATGACGGCCTTATGACACCCTTCTCAACTGAAACTGTGCATGCATCCAGGCCAGAGGGAGGTGCAACGTAATACTGATAAGAAAGCTCATACCACCAAGTTCTTTGTGAATTTGACTCGATTCTGTAATCAATCAAATAAAATCACATACATTCTCAATCCATGAGAGGACTGAACGGGTAACTCAATACAGAAGACATGCAAATCTAATAAATGAGTGGTACTTGAGCGCTGCAGTAGGAGAAGAATTTGAAGGCAGAGTTACAGGAGAATAGTCAGGTAGGAAATAGGAAAGAGAGACGAGAAAGATACATTGACTACTGGAGTAAGTATCAGCTGGTAACAGCAATTACACTGTTCAAAGGTCACAAACAGAAGATTTCGCTGTCCTCTGTGACTGAGAGTGAGAACTGTACGATTTTCTGAATGGAATGAAAAGTCTAATGAGCACAGAATACTGATTAAACACATGAAAGGCGACAGTATTGAGAATTATCAAATATCATATTATAACATTTAATCCAAGTACATCATAGTAGACGAGGAGAGGGAATTATTACCTTGGAATCAAAATAATACGTAATGGACGCAGCAGTGAGGGCATAAGAAGCAGACTAACATCAGAAATGGGTGCATTTCTCACCAGTTTAATAGTATCAAACATAGAAAGAAGCTCCTGCGAATTTAAGTTAATCTAACTGTAATCCCTAAGCATTTAGTGGAATTTACAGCCTTTATATTTGTGTGGTTTATTATGTAACTGAATTTTAGCAGATTTCTTTTGGTCCCGTGGATGACTTCACACTTTTCATTATTTAGAGTCAATTGCCACTTTTCAAACTATACAGATATCTGATTTAAATCATTTTGCAATTGATTTTGACCATCTGATGACTTAACAAGACGGTAAATGACAGCACCCTCTGCAAGCAATCGAAGTGTGCAAATCATATTTCCTCCTAAACCGTTTATGTAAATCAGGGACAGCAGAGGGCCTATAACAGTTCCTTGTGAACGCCAAATATTACTTGTGTTTCACTCGATAGCTTCCAGTCGGTTACTACCAAATGTGACTTTTCTGACAGGAAATCACGAATCCAGTTTGATAAGAAGTCAGAAATGGTATCAAAAGCCTTCTGGAAATCCATAAATATGGAATCAATTTGATATCCCCTGTCGATAGCATTCATTATTTAGTGAGAATAAAGAGCTAGTTGTGTTTCACGAGAACGATATTTTTTGAATCTGTGCTGACTATTTGCCAATAAATCGTTTCTTCTAGGTAATTCATAATGTTCGGACATAGTATACGTTTCAAAATCGTCCCGCAAATCGACGTCAGTTATACGGATCTGTAATCCAGCTGATTACTCCTATTTCCTTCCTTTGGTATTGGTGTGACTTGTGCACCTTTCCGGTCTTCGGTATAGATTTTTCGACGAGCGAGCTGTTGTATTTGATACGCATGAAGCTATTGTACCAGCGTACTCTGAAAGGAACCTGACTGGACGACAACCTGAACTGAATGCTTTCCCTTTATTAAGTGATTTAAGCTGCTTTGCTGCTCCAACGATATCTACTTGTAAATTACTCATGCTGGCAGTAGTTATAGATTCGAATTCTGGAATATCTACTTCGTCATCTTTGGTGAAGCACTTTCGGAAAACCTTGTTTAGTAACTGTGCTTTCGTGACACTATCATCAGTGACATTGACATCACCGTCATTATATTGCAGCGAAGGTATTGATGGCATCTTTCCGCTTGTGTACTTTACATATGACCAAACTTCTTTTGGGTGTGCTGCCAGATTTCGTGGCAGAATTTCGTTGTGAAAACTACTCGCAGTGTAGTTCGCGCTAAATTTCGAGCTGTGTAAAACTTCGCGAATCTTGAGAATTTTCCGTTCTTTTAAATTCTGTTTTTATTGGGGACCAGTACCATTTCCTATTAATTTATGTGGTATATATCTCTCAATTGCCATCGATACTATTTCTTTGAATTCAAACCGCATCTGGTCTACGCTAACATAGTCAAATCATAAGGAGTGGAGACTGTCATTTAGAAAGGGGTGAAGCCAATTTTTATCTGCTTTTTTAAGTAGTTGTGGTTTGCGTTTATTTTTGGTTTGTTTGGACTTTACGGTGTTCAGTGTCGTTACAACAACGTTGTGGTCACTAATTCCCGTGTCCGTCATGATGCTCCCTATTTGCTCAGGATTGTTGTTGCTAAGAGGTGAAGTATGTTCTGACAATTAGAGTGTGTTCCTGAAGTAATCATTCAAAATAATTTTCTGAGAAAGCATTCAGATAATTTCGGACGACGTTTTATGCCTACAGCCGGCTTTAGACATGTATTTCTGCCTACATATCAAGGATAGATTGAAGTCACCATCAACTATAATTGGTGGTGTACCTATTTGCAATGAGGCATAAGTTTTCTTTGAACTGTTCAGTAACTGTATCCTCTGAGTAGGGGGGGGGGGGATTCCGCAGAAGAAACCAGTTATTAATTTATTCCGGTTGTCAAGTATAACCTCTACCCTTACTAACTCACAGGAACTAAATACTTCAATATCGTTACAATGTAAACTACTTCTGACAGCAATAAGCACTCTATCACCAACTGTATTTAATCTATCCTTTCTGAGCACGGTTGGGTTCTTTGTAAAATTTTGGCTGAAGTTATTTCCGGCTTTAGCCAGCTTTCCGTATCTGTAACAATTTAAGCTTCAGTGCTTTCTATTAGCGGATGGAGCTCTGGTTCTTTCCCATCACAGCTATGACAATTTACAAATACAGTACCGAGTGCTGCAATGTCTACCTTCCTGTGTCTGCCTTGCGCCCTTTTAGATTGACGACCTTTTGTAGTTCCCCGAGACTCTCTAACCTAACAAGCCACCCAGTACCCTCCGCACAACCCCAACCGCCTGTGTAGTCGCTTCCTCTATGTAGCGGACATCTGAATCGTCAATCGTGACATTTTCTGACGTTCTCGAGGGAGCAATGGTTTCTACAGATTTGCAGCTGTATTGATAAACGCAGGCAGTAGTACTGACACTAGCAATCTAATTTTGTGTAGGGACTTTGGCACTCGGAATAGGCTTTTTAACAGCAGAAGCGAAATATGTAGTAAATGTGGAGGGGGCGGGGCGGGGGGGGGGGGGGGGGGGTGCAAAGCCTTATAGATCTTTTCTGCCTCACCATGTAGTCTTTCTTTTCTGGATCTTCTTCAAGGTAGCTGCTGCAGACTGTATTGCAGACAGAGCAACTAACATACTTCGAAGGAGATGAACAGACGACACCTTCGAGGGTGGCCTCACCACATTTGCCACATGTGGCAACTCCCAGGTCCGCACCTTTAAGCGAAGTAAACCTGCCTTTATATCCTCTGGAAGGTTACTGGTATTGAAGGTAAGAATAAAGGAGCCGGATTTTACCAGATCGCCATCCGTCCTTTTGATCATATGTTGCGCGCCAACAATACATTCTTGAGCCCACTCATCTTTCAGTTCTTCTTTCAGAATATCTACAAGATCTCTACATAACACAACTCTTTTGCTGTATTTCAGGGTATTGTGTAACTCCGTTTCGATGGCATATTCCCCGAGGCATTTAACTTTTTGGAGGTTCGTGTTTGTTGGAAACTAGTAGTTTCAACAAACAGTGTTCCATTCCCCAATCGCCTCACAAATTGTAAAGTGCCAGCAATATCCTCTATACCTTTTTAAATGTAGAAAGATGAAACTTCCTCAAAGCTATCCTCTTTCCTCTTAACTATTGAAGACGCATTCTGACTCGCAGCTTATGTTCTGCTTCTACAAGCACACTGAATAATTCCTGAGAGAGAGGAACTGGCTACATGAGCCCTCTCGTTAGATTGGATACTCATATCCACCTGCGGTACACCCATTCTGCTGGGAGTTATAAGTTTAAGTTCGAGGGTTCCATCTCCGTCCCACGAACAACTAGGGAAAGAAGAGTCTACCCAGACAAAACCTCGTTTGCCTGAGTAAGCCATCTGCAACTGAGGTGCGGCAGTTTCTTCAGAGGCTGCCCGCTAACGACTGTTTAGAGTCGACAGCCATGCGTCTCATGGGCGCGCAGCACACTTGGGACTGAGGTCTTTTACCATCCTCCCCTTTACCATCCTCACAATTCGGACAGCTCAGCCAAGATCCCCAATCCTCGAGACATACAACGTTCCACCTCCGCGCCGTATGGTGATCGCTTAGGCATGCGCAGGGCCTATAATTACAGTGGACTGGCGGCACTTGCTCGTCCCTAACTCGGGAAACTCAGATTAAAACAGCCTGTACTGACAAGGGAACCTCCCCATCGCACCCCCCTCAGATTTAGTTATAAGTTGGCACAGTGGATAGGCCTTGAAAAACTGAACACAGATCAATCGAGAAAACTGGAAGAAGTTGTGTGGAACTACGAAAAAAATAAGCCAAATATACAAACTGAGTAGTCCATGCGCAAGATAAGCAACTTCATGTAGAGCGTAGACTCAGAAGCGCCGTGGTCCCGTGGTTAGCGTGAGCAGCTGCGGAACGAAAGGTCCTTTGTTCAAGTCTTCCCTCAAGTGAAAAGTTTACTTCTTTTTTTTCGTAAAGTTATGATCTGTCCGTTCGTTCATTGACGTCTCTGTTCACTGTAATAAGTTTAGTGTTTGTGTTTTGCGACCGCACCGCAAAACCGTGCGATTAGTAGACGAAAGGACATGCCTCTCCAATGGGAACCGATAACATTTGACAGCAAGGTCATAAGTCAACCGATTCCTCCACAGGAAAACACGTCTGATATATTCTATACGACACTGGTGACGGCATGTGCGTCACATAATTGTCTGAAAATAAAAAATTAAAATATTCAGTCGAAGGAGGATTTGAACCAACGACCTTTCGTTCTGCAGCTGATCACGCTAACCACGAGACCACGGCGCTCCTGCACACAAGTTGTCCTTGATGTTACTTATGTTGCACATGGACTACTCAGTTGTATATTTTGCTTATTTTTTTCATAGTTCCACAAAACTTCTTCCTGTTTTCTAGATTGATCTGTGTTCAGTTTTTCAAGGCCTATCCAATGTGCCAACTTTTAACTAAATCTGAGGGGGATGCGATGGGGAGGTTCCCTTGTGAGGTACTCTCTATTTAGGACGAGAGGTGGGGAGGGGGGTGGTGCCCGCATCTCGTGGTCGTGCGGTAGCGTTCTCGCTTCCCACGCCCGGGTTCCCGGGTTCGATTCCCGGCGGGGTCAGGGATTTTCTCTGCCTCGTGATGGCTGGGTGTTGTGTGCTGTCCTTAGGTTAGTTAGGTTTAAGTAGTTCTAAGTTCTAGGGGACTGATGACCATAGCTGTTAAGTCCCATAGTGCTCAGAGCCATTTGAACCATTTGGAGGGGGGGGGGGGGTGGCTTATCGAATGCCATGGACACGGCGAACAATACCGTCCCCCCACCCACGCAACGTGCTTAAGAGGTGGACATAATGTCCCCGTACCCCATAATATCGAATGCTAATTGATTTGATTTGTTTTTAGCATAAGTACTTATTTACATATTGTTGTTGTTGTTATGGTCTTCAGTCCTGAGACTGGTTTGATGCAGCTCTCCATGCTACTCTATCCTGTGCAAGCTTCTTCATCTCCCAGTACCTATTGCAACCTACATCCTTTTGAATCTGCTTAGTGTATTCATCTCTTGGTCTCCCTCTACGATTTTTACCCTCCACGCTGCCCTCCAATGCTAAATTTGTGATCCCTTGATGCCTCAGAACATGTCCTATCAACCGATCCCTTCTTCTAGTCAAGTTGTGCCACAAACTTCTCTTCTCCCCAATCCTATTCAATACCTCCTCATTAGTTACGTGATCTACCCACCTTATCTTCAGCATTCTTCTGTAGCACCACATTTCGAAAGCTTCTATTCTCTTCTTGTCCAAACTATTTATCGTCCATGTTTCACTTCCATACATGGCTACACTCCATACAAATACTTTCAGAAACGACTTCCTGACACTTAAATCTATACTCGATGTTAACAAATTTCTCTTCTTCAGAAACGATTTCCTTGCCATTGCCAGTCTACATTTTATATCCTCTCTACTTCGACCATCATCAGTTATTTTACTCCCTAAATAGCAAAACTCCTTTACTACTTTAAGTGTCTCACTTCCTAATCTAATCCCCTCAGCGTCACCCGATTTAATTAGACTACATTCCATTATCCTCGTTTTGCTTTTGTTGATGTTCATCTTATATCCTCCTTTCAAGACACTGTCCATTCCGTTCAACTGCTCTTCCAAGTCCTTTGCTGTCTCTGACAGAATTACAATGTCATCGGCGAACCTCAAAGTTTTTACTTCTTATCCATGAATTTTAATACCTACTCCGAATTTTTCTTTTGTTTCCTTTACTGCTTGCTCAATATACAGATTGAATAACATCGGGGAGAGGCTACAACCCTGTCTCACTCCTTTCCCAACCACTGCTTCCCTTTCATGTCCCTCGACTCTTATAACTACCATCTGGTTTCTGTACAAATTGTAAATAGCCTTTCGCTCCCTGTATTTTACCCCTGCCACCTTCAGAATTTGAAAGAGAGTATTCCAGTTAACGTTGTCAAAAGCTTTCTCTAAGTCTACAAATGCTAGAAACGTAGATTTGCCTTTTCTTAATCTTTCTTCTAAGATAAGTCGTAAGGTTAGTATTGCCTCACGTGTTCCAACATTTCTACGGAATCCAAACTGATCTTCCCCGAGGTCCGCTTCTACCAGTTTTTCCATTCGTCTGTAAAGAATTCGCGTTAGTATTTTGCAGCTGTGACTTATTAAACTGATAGTTCGGTAATTTTCACATCTGTCAGCACCTGCTTTCTTTGGTATTGGAATTATTATATTCTTCTTGAAGTCTGTGGGTATTTCGCCTGTCTCATACATCTTGCTCACCAGATGGTAGAGTTTTGTCAGGACTGGCTCTCCCAAGGCCATCAGTAGTTCTAATGGAATGTTGTCTACTCCCGGGGCCTTGTTTCAACTCAGGTCTTTCAGTGCTCTGTCAAACTCTTCCCGTACTATCGTATCTCCCATTTCATCTTCATCTACATCCTCTTCCATTTCCATAATATTGTCCTGAAGTACATCACCCTTGTATAGACCCTCTATATACTCCTTTCACCTTTCTGCTTTCCCTTCTTTGCTTAGAACTGGGTTTCCATCTGAGCTCTTGATATTCATACAAGTGGTTCTCTTCTCTCCAAAGGTCTCTTTAATTTTCCTGTAGGCAGTATCTATCTTACCCCTAGTGAGACAAGCCTCTACATCCTTACATTTGTCCTCTAGCCATCCCTGCTTAGCCATTTTGCACTTTCTGTCGATCTCATTTTTGAGACGTTTGTATTCCCTTTTGCCTGCTTCATTTACTGCATTTTTATATTTTCTCCTTTCATCAATTAAATTCAATATTTCTTCTGTTACCCAAGGATTTCTATTAGCCCTCGTCTTTTTACCTACTTGATCCTCTGCTGCCTTCACTACTTCATCCCTCAGAGCTACCCAATCTTCTTCTACTGTATTTCTTTCCCCCGTTCCTGTCAATTGTTCCCTTTTGCTCTCCCTGAAACACTCTACAACCTCTGGTTCTTTCAGTTTATCCAGGTCCCATCTCCTTAAATTCCCACCTTTTTGCAGTTTCTTCAGTTTCAATCTGCAGTTCATAACCAATAGATTGTGGTCAGAATCCACATCTGCCCCTGGAAATGTCTTACAATTTAAAACCTGGTTCCTAAATCTCTGTCTTACCATTATATAATCTATCTGATACCTATTAGTATCTCCAGGATTCTTCCAGGTATACAACCTTCTTTCATGATTCTTGAACCAAGTGTTAGCTATGATTAAGTTATGCTCTGTGCAAAATTCTACAAGGCGGCTTCCTCTTTCATTTCTTCCCCCCAATCCATATTCACCTACTATGTTTCCTTCTCTCCCTTTTCCTACTGACGAGTTCCAGTCACCCATGACTATTAAATTTTCGTCTCCCTTCAATACCTGAATAATTTCTTTTATCTCGTCATACATTTCATCAATTTCTTCATCATCTGCAGAGCTAGTTGGCATATAAACTTGTACTACTGTAGTAGGCATGGGCTTTGTGTCTATCTTGGCCACAATAATGCGTTCACTATGCTGTTTGTAGTAGCTAACCCGCACTCCTATTTTTTTATTCATTATTAAACCTACTCCTGCATTACCCCTATTTGATTTTGTATTTGTAACCCTGTAATCACCTGACCAAAAGTCTTGTTCCTCCTGCCACCGAACTTCACTAATTCCCACTATATCTAACTTTAACCTATCCATTTCCCTTTTTAAATTTTCTAACCTACCTGCCCGATTAAGGGATCTGACATTCCACGCTCCGATCCGTAGAATGCCAGTTTTCTTTCTCCTGATAACGACGTCCTCTTGAGTAGTCCCCGCCCGGAGATCCGAATGGGGGACTATTTTACCTCCGGAATATTTTACCCAAGAGGACGCCATCATCATTTAATCATACAGTAAAGCTGCATGTCCTCGGGAAAAATTACGGCTGTAGTTTCCCCTTGCTTTCAGCCGTTCGCAGTACCAGCACAGCAAGGCCGTTTTGGTTAATGTTACAAGGCCAGATCAGTCAATCATCCAGACTGTTGCCCCTGCAACTACTGAAAAGGCTGCTGCCCCTCTTCAGGAACCACATGTTTGTCTGGCCTCTCAACAGATACCCCTCCGTTGTGGTAGCACCTACGGTACGGCCATCTGTATCGCTGAGGCACGCAAGCCTCCCCACCAACGACAAGGTCCATGGTTCATGGGGGAAGATTTACATATTAAGTGTCCAATATAGCCGGCCGGAGTGGCCGTGCGGTTCTAGGAGCTGCAGTCTGGAACCGGTCGCAGGTTCGAATCCTGCCTCGGGCATGGATGTGTGTGATGTCCTTAGGTTAGTTAGGTTTAAGTAGTTCTAAGTTCTAGGGGACTGATGACCTCACAAGTTGAGTTCCATGTGTTCTTCTTGACACATTTTTGAGCATGTCCGGTGTTATAGTGCAAAATGCATCCTCAATAGCTTTGCACATTTCTGTCTGTAACACAACTACGGCACATACACGCTTCTTAATGGCTCCCCGTAAGGAGTTGCAAGGTATAGTGAAGTCAGGACTTCTTGGTGACCATTTCAATTCTCAAGGCTGTCAATCCAACTAAGTACCTGGGTGTTAAAATTACGAACAACTTCAGTTGGAAAGACCACATAGATAATATTGTGGGGAAGGCGAGCCAAAGGTTGCGTTTCATTGGCAGGACACTTAGAACACACAACAAGTCCACTAAAGAGACAGCTTACACTACACTCGTTCGTCCTCTGTTAGAATATTGCTGCGCGGTGTGGGATCCTTAGCAGGTGGGATTGACGGAGGACATCGAAAGGGTGCAAAAAAGGGCAGCTAGTTTTGTATTATCACGTAATAGGGGAGAGAGTGTGGCAGATATGATACGCGAGTTGGGATGGAAGTCATTAAAGCAAAGACGTTTTTCGTCGCGGCGAGATCTATTTACGAAATTTCAGTCACCAACTTTCTCTTCCGAATGCGAAAATATTTTGGTGAGCCCAACCTACATAGGTAGGAATGATCATCAAAATAAAATAAGAGAAATCAGAGCTCGAACAGAAAGGTTAAGGTGTTCGTTTTTCCCGCGCGCTGTTCGGGAGTGTAATGGTAGAGAGATACTATGATTGTGGATCGATGAACCCTCTGCCAAGCACTTAAATGTGAATTACAGAGTAATCATGTAGATGTAGATGTAGATTTCAAGGAAACTGGTGTTGCTGAAGAACCACGACGTATCCATCGTCATGGAAAGTGTTCATTTAGGAACTCGCGCACTACAAGAGCGTACTGAGGAGGCGCTCCATCTTGCTGCATCTACATGCGTTCTGTGAGGTTCCTTTCATCTAGCTGAGATATTAACCGTATTTGCAAGATGTGTAAATAATTTGCGCCATTCACAGTCCCTTCAAAAAAGTACGGTATAAACGGATGTTGTGATGTCATCGCTGCCCATAGCATTACGTGAAGTGGGCTCCTTTCAAAATCGACTGTATAATGATGAATCTCTTTGGCTGAAACGACAATATTTTCAGCACGGGACCGCAATAAATGGCACATTCACTTGAAATCATAAACTGGGCACGGTTCACTGCGTTTAGAAATTAACAAAGCATGGATGCCAAAACGCACTAATTCCGGTCTGTATCCGATAACTCGTTTACGAATGTTGGTCGGAAAGGTCTGACCTTAAAGTATTTTTTCAAATAATCTCGCACTGTTGTCTTCCGTTTACCGAGTTCCGAAGTCCGTCTGTCTTTAAGTCTGCCAAAAGCAAAAGCACGTCCCTCCGAAACCAAAAGTGTTGCCCTCCACGATGTAGCCGTATTAAATCTTTCCCGGAATGCTCCCATAGTCTGTCTCATTGTTTGCCCTGTGTGTTGTCGTTGTCGTTCGTGCATCCTTACACTTGTCACTAAGTGCTCCTCAATAGTGTGACTAGGAACATTCTTATTTGCCATAGCTACAAAGTAAAACTCGACTGCGAAAACATGTAAACAAAATGCCAACAATTGATAAAGAGTAACATAGCTACTAATCTGCATAATTACATTTGATACTAAACAGGGGCTATAGGGGTATGGGGACATCTCGCACATCATCTATAGTGAACATCACAGTACAGAAGTGAATCATAAATGTGGCCAACCATAACAGAAGATAATCGAAATTTTGGAATGTGGTGTTACAGAGGAAGCTGAAAATTCAGTAAACTGATGAGATCAGTGCGAAGTTTCTCCATATGATAGCGAATTGAGATGTTTATCATTACCACTGACACATCTATCTTATACCGACACGATACATACGATATATGGTCTTTAATAGTGGTTGCTGTTGCTTGCCTAATATGCACCAAATCGAATAAAACAGTGAGTTCCACTATCGGTATGTTATCAACTAAATGGACCTAAGTGAGAATACCGATTTCCTTGTGCGAATGTATTCAGAATCCTACTACCCATCAAGACCAGGAGACTTCCGTCCTCACTGTCAAGTTTCCTTTTGCCAAAAGCTATTTCACTGTAGCGACACATGAAATTCACATACAACAATTCAGCAGACGCCACTGTGCTATCTGGTGCGCAGCGGGATCCGACGCGCCCACGCAGAGACACCGGATGGCGAATATCCGCCTGGCCTAATTATCTAATCTGTTCACTGCTCCGAGCGTCTTTCACACCAACTTAGCCACACGTGTCTCAAAATTTACAGCAGCATGCACTGCCCGCCCGCAGTGGATGTGAAAATGGAGTGCTATTCGGGATAGCTAAACTCAAGTAGCTATCGGTGCACCCAGAATGGCAGACTGGCCCTGCATTAGGCCACGACGGCTGCATTACTCTTCAGTCTCCACGTAGGATAGTTCTCTATCGTTAACGCCTACGAAGCATTCACATGTAGTATTCCTGGTGATACAGTTCACTTGTAGTATTCCTGGTGATACAGTTGGCTAATTTCTTGAAGGGAGGATATAAGATGAACATCAACAAAAGCAAAACGAGGATAATGGAATGTAGTCGAATTAAGTCGGGTGATGCTGAGGGTATTAGACTAGGAAATGAGACACTTAAAGTAGTAAAGGAGTTTTGCTATTTGGGGAGCAAAATAATTGATGATGGTCGAAGTAGAGAGGATATAAAATGTAGACTGGCAATGGCAAGGAAAGCGTTTCTGAAGAAGAGAAATTTGTCAACATCGAGTATAGATTTAAGTGTCAGGAAGTCATTTCTGAAAGTATTTGTATTGAGTGTAGCCATGTATGGAAGTGAAACATGGACGGTAAATAGTTTGGACAAGAAGAGAATAGAAGCTTTCGAAATGTGGTGCTACAGAAGAATGCTGAAGATTAGGCGGGTAGATCACATAACTAATGAGGAGGTACTGAATAGGATTGGGGAGAAGAGGAGTTTGTGGCACAACTTGACCAGAAGAAGGGATCGGTTGGTAGGACATGTTCTGAGGCATCAAGGGATCACCAATTTAGTATTGGAGGGCAGCGTGGAGGGTAAAAATCGTAGAGGGAGACCAAGAGATGAATACACTAAGCAGATTCAAAAGGATGTAGGTTGCAGTAGGTACTGGGAGATGAAGAAGCTTGCACAGGATAGAGTAGCATGGAGAGCTGCATCAAACCAGTCTCAGGACTGAAGACCACAACAACAACAACAACAATTTCTTTATACACACTATGTGATCAAAAGTATCCGGACACCCCCAAAAACCTACGTTTTTCATATTAGGTGCACTGTGCTGCCACCTACTACCAGGTACTCCATATCAGCGACCTCAGTAGTCATTAGACATCGTGAGATAGCAGAGTGAGGCGCTCTGCGGAACTCGCGGACTTCGAACGTGGTCAGGTGATTGGGTGTCACTTGTGTCATACGTATGTACGCAAGACTTTCACACACCTAAACATCCCTAGGTCCACCGTTCCCGATGTGATAGTGAAGTGGAAACGTGAAGGGACACGTACAGCACAAAAGCGTACAGGCTGACCTCGCCTGTTGACTGACAGAAACCGCCAACAGTTGAAGAGGCTCAAATGGTTCAAATAGCTCTGAGCACTATGGGACTTAACATCTGAGGTCATCAGTCTCTAGACTTAGTACTACTTAAACCTAACTAACCTAAGGACATCACACACATCCATGCCCGAGGCAGGATTCGAACCTGCGACCGTAGCAGCAGCGCGGTTCCGGACTGAAGCGCCTAGAACCGCCCGGTCACAACGGCTGGTTAGTTGAAGAGGGTTGAGATGTGTATTAGGCAGACATCTGTCCAGACTATCACACAGGAATTCCAAACTGCATCAGGATCCACTGCAAGTACTATGACAGTTAGGTGGGAGGTGAGAAAATTTGCATTTCATCGTCGAGCGGCTGCTCATAAGCCACACATCACGCCAGTAAATGTCAAACGAAGCCTCACTTGGTGTAAGGAGTGCGAACAGTGTAAAAACGTTGTGTGGAGTGACGAATCACGGTACACAATGTGGCGACCCGATGGCAGTAAGTAGGTAGGGCGAATTCCCGGTGAACGTCATCTGCCAGCGTGTGTAGTGCCAACAGTAACATTCAGCGGCGGTGGTGTTATGGTGTGGTCGTGTTTTTCATGGAGGGAGTTTACACCCCTTGTTGTTTTGCATGGCACTACCACAGCACAGGCCTACACTGATGTTTTAAGCACCTTCTTGCTTCCCATTGTTGAAGAGCAATTCGTGGATGGCGATTGCATCTTTCGACACGATCGAAGACTTGTTCATAATGCGCGGCCTGTGGTGGAGTTTTTACACAACAATAACATCCCTGTAATGGACTGTCCTGCACAGAGTCCTGACCTGATTCCTATAGTACACCTTTGGGATGTTTTGGAATGCTGACTTCGTGCCAGGCCTCACCGACCGACATCGATACCTCTCCTCAGTGCAGCACTCCGTGAAGAATGGGCTGCCATTCCCCAAAAAACCTTCCAGCACCTGATTGAACGTATGCCTGCGAGAGTGGAAGCTGTCATAAAGGCTGAGGGTGGGCCAACACCCTATTGAATTCCAGCATTGCCGATGGTGGGCGCAACAAACTTGTAAGTCCTTTTCAGCCAGGTGTCCGGATAGTTTTGATCACATAGTGCAAATCTCTTTTTTAGCTGTTATGGATACGACGTTTCGATTTTTTACTATCATGATCGGACACAGACTAGTTTTGTTTGTCTGACATACTTCCTTGTGAAATTATTTCAGTTCCGTCTTCATGTAGTATAAGAGCGATAATATTCCGCTTATTTATATTGGGTAGCTCAAGAAGATGATCCTGTTTCATTCTGAGCTAATGTTAGCTTACTCTTTGATGTCATTAATTCTTTTACTATATTACAAATTTAAAATAGAAAAGAATGTCATTTCCTTTTGAGCTGTACATTCAAAAAATATATAGTTAACACCAATAATTTAAAGCAATTTTTCATTTTCAGCAGAAACCATACTTAGGATATAATTGCGTAGGCTTCCGTGGCCAGAGTCAGTCGACATAAAAGTTTTCTGGGTGTGGTACCGTAGACCCAGAAGAAGGCTGCTGCAAACGTGGCCGGTACGTTGGTTTTTCTCCAGCAGCGGTAGTTTTATACCGTATGACGCGGTACAACACCCAGAAAACTTTTATGTCCCCACTTTGGATGGTAATAAATTGCAAATAAACACGAGCATTCACATGCTTGCTTAAAATGTTAACAATAGTGTCAGATAATTTTCTGCCTTTGGTGGATACCGATTAAATCCATACATTTTATAAAAATGAACGTGTGTGTGTGTGTTTCGACATTTCGTCCTAAACCACTGGACCGTTTTCACTCAAACTTGGTACACGTATTCCTTACTGAAAGGCAACAATCGCTGTTTGGTAAGAATCACCTACCGATCATAGTTCAGTAAGTATTATGTCATAAACAACGACATCCGTGAAAAACTGCAGTATAATGCACGACGTTTAAATGTATTACTTCTGTGCTACTGACTGTATTCGCAATCCGTTTCGCAGACAGTGTCCAAATATGCTGCTAAATGCATCTACAAAAGGATATCATGGTACCACACATAGCTCAGGATATATGGCGTCATAAACACTGAGAAACGTGAAAAAATGCCGCATCATGCATGAAGTTTAAATTTACAACTTCATTGCTACTAACTACATTCGTATTTCCCTGACAGCATCCTCATATGCCGCTGAATGTAGCTACACACATATATCATTGTAGGATACATAGTTCAAGAAATATGACGTCATAACCACTAAGATATGTAAAAAAATGCCGCACCTTGAATGAAGTTTTAATATATTCATTCTTAACCACTAAGGCACTCTTACAGTCGAGTCGACTTAAGGAATATCACTGACATCTGGCAGCGTTTTCCAAAGCTTTCAACTACGAAGTGGAAATGGTGTAGACAAAAAACGATAGTCCTCTCTAGACCTATGAAGAGGCGTTACCATAGAGACGTTTACAAAATCGACTGTCCAGGATCAAGCTTCTTCATTTGGATTCTATACGTATACGTTTGTACAGTATGCATATTTATTTTTATGGCTGTTTAATAATTTGAAAAGAGTCTTCACGAATACAAGGAAATGAAATTTTTTCGATACTTCACTACATAGCTACACACTTAATTTTTTTGTTTTCGTTTCTAATAGAAAATTGACAGAATGAATACCGGTACTCGGGCAATGTCAGGTTTGTCAGCTAGCACGCAATACAATCAGCTCTTAAAATTGACAGAATGAATACCGGTACTCGGGAAATGTCAGGTTTGTCAGCTAGCACGCAATACAATCAGCTCTTCGTTGTTAGTTTGTTACACATAGTTTATCCAAAGATTTTTCTTAATAGTAATCTCTGCAGGCCTTCGTGATGTGGCGTCCTTAAGAGCATTTTTTAAGTTTAAGTGATTTTTTATCTTATTTTATAAGTCCGAATTCAATTCACTACCTAGATTGCATCGCAGGTCCGATCTTTTGTACTTGTCTGCATTGGCATGCGAATATAATTATACAACAGCTCTCTCACAGCAGCATAGTCATCAGTGATAACTGACGCAACGCGTTACATTACCTATAACATAAAACACTTCAGTAGAGAACTGGTTAGTGACAATGAGTCACATGAAGACTTCCACTGTAAACAGTGGTAAGTGGCAATCGATGAGAACAGATTTATCGCATGTAAAACATATTATGATACGCAGTGTGCTTTATTCATGTTAGTCGATACCTTCACGACAAATCTAGAAATTTCAGATTCTCACTAATGATAGATTAGTCAAGATATTTGGATGTAAACAATGGTAAGTGCCAAACTAGGGTGTCCATTCGTCCCGTTTTTCCCGGGACAGTCCCGTTTTTTACCAAAATATCCCGCTGTCCTCAAAGTTTTTTTGGAGACGCTCAAATGTCCCGTTTTTTATGTTTCCGCTTGGCTAGAGTATTTTACGCTATTGATTTTTTGACTTGCTATTATCTGCGCAATTATTTACGCTAGGAAGCGTGTGATGACTTTCAGCATACCCCAAACATGTACCGAACTGTCAAAAATCGCAAGTAATTTTAAACGCATTATAGGTTACGAATAACGACGAAGATTCTTCTCTTCTAAATCGATCCACTGAATCCGTCCTTTCGATCCAGAGATACTCTACACCACTGATACTTGTTCTCGCTTTCGTCACCACACTGTTAATGTTTTGCACTGTGCAATCACTGTTTCATTATGCGAAACGAAAGTGTAATTTTAACACCAATATAAAAAGCGAGTTTCCTTTTATCACTGGTAGTCCATAAACTGTAGAATGTACGTTGTGCAGATCAAAATTTGCTATTGGTCATGGTGGAAGGTCTGGCATTGTGAATCACATTAAGACGAAGAAACATCGCATGAATGATCAAACAAAAAGAGCAAATAAATGCGTGAGTGACTACTATGTAAACTTAAAATCAGTAATAGAAATGGATAGGCAGTTGGCAGCACAAGAAGCTACGTCTGTATACCACAGTGCAATGCATAACCATAGCTTTAAGCCAATGGCCAGTACTACAGCAGTTGTTAAAAAACTTTTCAATCCTAAATTCACATGTGGACACACAAAATGTAATGCAATCATTTCAAATGTTATCGCACCGTATGCAGCTCAGCAGGTTTTAAATGAACTGAGAAGTACTCGATTCATTTCTGTAATGATTGATACATCGCCACATCTGGATTTGAAGTACGTTCCTCTCCTTATCAGGTATTTTCACCCTGAAAATGGCATCACGGTGAAAGTGCTCGAATTGGTTAATTTAGCTGGAGAAACTTCAGATTTACTTCAGAATTATGTGCTAGGGGTTTTAAAGAAATCTGATCTTGAGGGAAAGGTGATTGCAGTTTCTGCAGACAACACTAACACCAATTTTGATGGTAAGCAGAGGAAAGGAGAAAACAATTTGTTCTATAAACTGCAACAGAATACAGTGAATAATATAGTAGGTGTTGGCTGTCCAGCACATGTGGTGCTCAATTCCTTACAAACTGGCTCAGATTGCCAACCCATCGACTGCCAATTAACTGTAAACAAAATCTACCAGCATTTCCTCATATATACAGTAAGGGTTGAATCTCTGAAGTCATTTTGTAAGTTTACTGAAACTGAATGCAAAACTGTACTTGGGCACAGCAAGACAAGGTGGCTATCTCTGCTACCAGCACTGGAAAGAATTGTAGAGATATTTCCTGCTTTGATATCATATTTCATTTCCCTTGATAAGTGTCCTGTTATACTTAAACAATTCTTTGATAACCCTGTGTCTATTGTTCTTCTACATTTTCTTGTTAGCCAGCTAAAACCTTTCTCCACAACAATTAAATGTATTGAGAAACAAGAAATCACAATAGTGGAAGTTTATCAAGAAATAAACAAATTATTGGGCAAATTACAATGTAGAAAATCTGAAAAATTTCTCACATCCTTTGTACATGAGACTCTAAGAAAGCTGGAAGAAGCGGGTGAAATTACTGTAGAACAATTTCATATTTATGCTGACATCTTCTATGACTCTTGCACTGAGTATAATAAAGAATGGTGTTTACCATTTCTCACACGTTTTAAAGTATTTGACTGGGTTAATACTGAAAAGGAGCAGCTACAGTGAAAGGATATTCAGGACTGTTGTGTTTTAGTTAAAAGTATTGTACCAAACTGTCCTGTTGATGAAGACAAATTGTTCGATGAATTTTCATGTGCACAGAACTTCATAAACAGTGAAGAAGGAGACAAAGAAAGTGTTAGTGCATCGTGGTGTAAAATACGAGGGCGGTTCAGAAAGTAACCTCCGATTGGTCACAGTGCGGGTTGTGGGGGGAGTAGCGACGCCATCTGTGCGTTCACGCACTCAACAGGTCAGTCAGCATCAAGCCGTGGTCGAGTGAACGTCGTACCCGCGCTAGTTTAGTTTTTGTGGCAGTTTGAAATGTGTGCTGCAATAGAAAACCCCGCCAAATGTGAAGTGCGTGCTGTCATAAGGTTTTTTACAGCCAAAGGATATTCTGCAGCAGCTATTCATCGTGAGCTTTGTGCCGTGTACGGACCAAGAGTTATGAGTGAAGGAGTTGTCCGTGAATGGGTACGTTTATTTAAAAGTGGACGAGAAAACGTTCATGATGAAGAGAGGAGTGGTAGACCATCATTGGTGACTGACGAACTCGTTCAGACAGTTGATGCAAAAGTTCGTGAAAATCGACTTCTCAATGTCGGAGTTGTCTACTGGTTTTCCACAGATTTCTAAGACTCTCTTGTACGAGATAGTGACAGCAAGATTGGGTTACCGTAAGTTCTGTGCACGATGGGTGCCCAAAATTCTTACCGACCACCACAAAACTCAAAGAATGGCCTCTGCATTAGACTTTCTGTCACGTTATGAGGACGAAGGAGAACCATTGTTAAACAGAATCGTGACCGGTGACGAAACCTGGATTAAGTACGTGAACCCTGAGACAAAAGAACAATCAAAGATGTGGGCACATTCAAATTCGCCTACCAAACCAAGAAAAGCCTCGCAAGATTTTTCTGCCAGAAAACTGATGGCAACGGTGTTTTGGGATGCCAAAGGGGTGTTGTTGGTTGAATTCATGGAACGTGGTACGACCATTAATCAAGACGTGTACTGTGAAACAATAAAAAAGTTACGACGGGCTATACAGAACAAACGCCGTGGTATGCTGACTTCCGGTATCGTTTTTTTGCACGATAACGCCCGTCCTCACTCTGCTCGCAGAACAACGGCCCTTCTTGAGTCCTTCAAGTGGGACGTTATCAACCATCCACCTTACAGCCCAGACCTGGCGCCAAGTGATTATCACCTCTTCATGCATTTGAAGAAATGGCTCGGGTCACAGCGGTTTGATGACGACGAAGAGCTCAAAGATGCAGTCACAGGCTGGCTCCAGGCACAATCGGGTGATTTTTATGCAGAAGGAATTTCAAAGCTTGTGAAGAGATACGATAAGTGCCTCAATTGCTATGGAGACTATGTAGAAAAATAGTGCAAAGATGTAGTTGTAAGATGTATATATTAAAATATTTTTATTTAACTTGGTGTATTTTTTTAAATCAACCGGACGTTAATTTCTGAACGGCCCTCGTATTTGCTTATTTCAAAAGTAAAAACATTAACATGAAAAACATGATTCATTTGGTGGAGTTTTGTCTGGCAATTCCTGGGTCAAATGCTGCTGTGGAACGCGTGTTTTCGTTAGTGGAATCTTTGTGGTCAGATGAAAAAAATAGCAGAATGAAAGTTGAAACAGTGAGGGCATTGCTCATTGTCAAAACACACTTTAATGGTGTATCGTGCACTGATTTTTATGATACAATTTCAAACGAAAATGAACTTCTTGATAAAGTACATAAAAGTGAAAAGTAGGGTGATAGTGTGACAGAATAATTGTAAAAAGTGATTTGGGATCATCTGAGTGCACGTTGTAAAGGTAAACTTGCATGTGTATTAAATGTAGTCAATACAATATTTATGTCCCTTTTTTTCTTTATTGTCCCACGTTTTTCTGTTATTTATTTTAAATGTCCCCTTTTTCAATGAAAATGAAATGGACACCCTATGCCAAACAGACAATTGCCCGTAGTAGTAACGAGTACGGTGTTCGTGCCGGGAGAACCCTTTTCAGGGATGATTTGTACAAATCCGTAAACGATATGGATAACTGCGGCTCAGATAAAAATTCCGAATATGTTCTTGAACATAACTGCGCAACGAAAGTTAGGTAAATGTGAATAATCATTTAAGCAAGTAAACAACGTTAACTGTGTCGCTTGCCATAGTTTCGTGAATTTAGGTGACAATGTGACTGCAGAAGTATTAATGTCCATTGTTAACAATGTTTAAGTGCTGCAGTGTGGCGACAATAAAATTAAATTATATTCTTCAGAACCATAGATTAATTTTTGGGTTGGTACACTTCATCGTTGGAAAAATTGATAATCCAAGGTTATGTATAAAAAAGCGAAACAATTCGGACCTTTCGAATATGTATTTCTTAGGGGTTTCGTTAAATCGCCCAGCAAGTAAACAGTAGTAAATCACTGCTGACCCAAGGTAAGTGCACTCAGTCTGCAAGTAAACAATCTACATCTCCATGGACACCCTCCAAATCAAACTTAAGTGGCCGGCAGAGGGTTCATTGAAGCACCTTCACAATAATTCTCTGTTATTCCAATGTCAAACACATATATCTTTCTGTACGAGGTCTGATTTCCCCTATTTGATTGTCATGATTGTTTCTCCCTGTGTAGGTCGTCGTCAACAAAATATAGGTCGTCGTCAACAAAATATTTTTACGTTCGGAGGGGAAGTTTGGTGACTGAAATTTCGTGAGAAGACTCCGCCGCAACAAAAAGTACACATTGAAGTATTTTTACGAATAATATTTTGGATAGACATAATAAATCTAAAAAATATGTCGATACTCAAGAATTCTTTGACAACATTAACTTTTATGAATAAAGAAATCACAATGCCTGTACACGAAAAATCTTATTTCCCGAGATTTTTCCTGAAATTTTGCTGCGCAGTTTCTGAAAACAACCAACTGTTTCCCTGCCTTTTTTTACAGCTGAGGTATATGACGCTGAGATCAGTAATAGACACTGCGGCCGCAAATATCGGGAAGTACCCAAAAGTAGATGACAGATGTTGAATACGTGACGTCGCCAGTTGAATGTCACTGCACTTGCAGCGGTTGACCCGAGCGAGTGTTCGCGTCTGTCTAGCTCCCGGCCTAAGTGCGTGCCTTTGCCGCGTAGGGCTCGGGGTTCGAGTTTTGTGTCTGGCAAGCAGTATTTTTTTTTTCGTTGCGTTAGACAGTTGTGTGTTACCACTGAAGTAAGATTTATGATTTTATTTCAAAGTAAAATACAACAAATAACTATCGTAATGCGTCTCAAATAAATGAGTATAAGTTTCCGAATTTCGTCGTTACCAGTAACTGACCTACGTTTTATTTACTAAATAATGTCTGTAAACAAAAAAGAAAAGAAACACAAGATAAGAACGACTCTTGATTGGTTATAGGGAGCGCAGTAATTTTGTTACTTCTCCGATTACAACAGATTACATTTGCAAAAGGTTTCGAAATTTGCACCGATGTGTAGCATTTGCCCCTACCGGCGAGTGTAGGGTCGCCAGCACAACCGATGCACGTGCAGGGATGTACGTCATCTGGTGACGTCACATGTTCAAAATTTCCCGATATTTGCTACCCCATGTACCTTATATTAAATTACTTGTGGCAGCGGCATTTACGCCGCTTCGAGTGTTTTTAAACATTAATAATAATCACCCTGTGTATAATGAGTTACAAATAACTAATGATTTTCAGATTTACCTTACTTATTAGTAATTAATTACGTCATACAGTGGTTATAATACACAGGCCGCAAGTCACCAGTCCAACAAATAGTGTAGATTAATACGAGCAATAACGAAAGTAGTCGAAATTAGATACTACTCACTATCACGTCCAGACAAGAGAGAATTATAAAGATCTCGTTTTAAAACAAGCACTGATAGATAGATTCGCACCACCGATTTAATATCTCCATTGACAGGGATAAAACTCATATAACACAGAAGTGATCAAGAAAAAAGTTAAAGGAAGAAAGATTAACGCTTAATGTCCTGTCGACAAAGATGTCATGAGAGACGAAGCACAAGCTCGGTTTAGAGAAGTCACGGAAAACCTAAATCTGGATGGCCGGCCACTGCGCACACTCGCTCGATGGAAAGAAAAAACTTATAGTAATTTACGCTTTAATACTGAAGGATACTACAGTGACAAAAGTGATTGTCTTCTTACGGACGTTGACTTTCCAGCGATGGCCGGTTCAACTTACGGTGGTAATAACTGCAGGCACTTTTGTCCTGTAGGCCACACGCTCCGTATGAAACAAGAGTGCAGAAATATCTATGAGATTAGCATAGCGTACTCCACATGTCGCCAACATCTGGAGGTAAATATCGCTTGACTTTTGGTAATACGCTGATTACAATTTCAGCACATGACACTTTAATAATAAACTTATTTGTATAGCTTTTACTCATATATATACTAGCAACAGCAAACGTGAGTAAATATTGTTGCTTTGGAAGTAAATCGAAATAAGTAAAGGAGTGACAGTTACTTCTCAGAAGTAAGAAGGCCTACTTCAAAGTCACGGACTTTGGTGACGACAATTCTGTTCTGTGCTCTGAATTCTCATTCTATAGATATTACTACTCTTTGATAAGAAACAGAAAATACATTTTCATCAGTAATATAAAATACTAATAAACATTTTTCACATGAATTATAGTAAAGTATTTATTCCAATTATTATGTAAGTGGATGTAAGCTTTCAGCACATGTAAGTAGAGACAATACAGAAAAAGGCGGAGTTGTCATATATGTTAAAAGTTATCACAGTGTGAAAAACTTAGAAACTAAAAAATTTTGTGTAGAGCGGCAGGTATAAGCATGTGCTTGTGAGCTTAAGCTAAGTAATGGAAGTTTGTAATTGCAACTGTGTATAGGTCAGCATTAGGAAATTTTCAACTGCTTCCAAAAAACTTGTATACCTTGTACTGCTTTCTGTCAGAGAGAGGGAAGCAAATTATTATTTGTGGGAATTTCCATGTAGATTTCCTGAAAGAGTCTGATAAGAAGAATGATCTTGAAGTATTACTTAGTCCTTTCAATTCGACATCAGTTATCGATTTTTCTCCTCAGGTAGTACAGGAAAGCAGCACACTGATAAATAACATTTTCATAGACCAAGATAAATTGAATAAAATAAACATTTGTCCTGTTAAGTCTGGTCTATCTGATCACGATGCACAGCTAGGTACAGTAAATGACATAACTCCACATAGTAATGAAAAGCTGTCCTCCAAAAGGGTTCTTTCAATTAATGAATGCTCAAGATTTCCTCATAACTTTTCTTTTCTGTACACAATAATTAAAATAACGCAAAGCCAAAACACATTAAAAAGTGATAGAGTAAAAGCACATCATAATTACCTTATTACTAGTCTTTACCAGGGAAGCCCCGGTTTTGAGACGCTTCCCCGCCCCCCTCCGCCCCCCCCCCCCCAACTCAGTTTTGGAAGTTTTTGCCAAACTATCCGTTTAAAGTATACACTAAAATGTATTATTTATTTATCACTTCAGTCTATTTTGAATTATGGCTCTGGTAACAGTCATCCATGAAATTTGTCCCACTTTTAGCAGTTGTTTTGTAAATATATTCTGCTATAATTCGTATGCTTCTAGCGAGTCGTTTCTGAAGTCTGCTTAAAGTTTACGACACCGTGTCTCTTTACTGTTAGTTAATAGAAATTTGTGAGGTTTTAGGAACAGAATACTAGGCAATTTTGCCTCACCGTAAAAAAAGGTGATTGTTACTTGTACCTGCAATTGAAAGGATGCTGCAGATATCTGATGATATAAGAAGTTATTTCTTGCATAAACAAGACTGTCTTGTAACAATTAGACTTCTTAGAAAATCCATTGGCGGAAGTCTATTTATGTTTTGTACACAATATAATGAGTTTTTCGCAAAAGCAAATTCTACATATTGAAGGTGAGAAAAAACTGTTGCAGAAGTCTATTCTATTTTACATAGCACTGCCTCTAGTTCGCATGAAAGGGCAGAAAACCATTTTGTTCCCTTAAAAGGAAAGGAAATTATTGATAGCTCTTATGACAAAAATTTAATTAACGCCTTTTAAAGTGATATGTACATTCTTCACAATGATATTTACAATTACATTAATAAGTGGATGACCCAATATAGTGGTATATCTGTATTTCTGTAGTAAATTCTGGAAAAAAGACCCAGAGTGGCAAGCAGTAGAAAAAACTGTGCTATTTGTAAGTAGAGTTGATGTTGTTATTGATAGCTCTGTACTATTTGACGATATAAGAGCTTTAAGAACATACTACATGATAAACTCTCTGCAACATTGGTAGAGAGAACAGTGTTGGTGAGAAATGGTACCAGCACATGAGTAATAGCGTTGATTACAAAGAGTTGTTGAAAGTGGTACAGTACTAGTTCGCCATACCTGCACATAATGTAGCTGTAGAGAGAATATTTTCTCTGCTAAATGTTCAATGGATGGGAAAGATTCACTGTTGAAAATGTATTATGCAACATAAAAAATGTAATGTGTGTTTGTTACTATGACAGGATTGTCTGTAAAAAAGGTCCAAGTAAATGAAAAATATGTGAAATAAATCACATTACCTAAATCCCCCTCCCCCCATGTTTTGTTGAACATTAAAAAATTGTAACGATAACTACACATAATTGTCTGTTTATTTATTTGCAACATGCTTCATTACAAAATTTGTAATAATACATTTACATATTGTATCTGCATATATGTGTGTATGTGTGTGTGTGTGTGTGTGTATGTGTGTTTGTGTGAGTGTGTGTGTAGTGTAGTATAATGTTTCTGTTGTATGATAATCAGAAAAGCGAGAGGGCAAAACATGGTGCCAGCACATAGCCTGCTCCTTTCAAAAAGCTCCAATGGGTCCGCCCCACTTAACGTCCCCATCTGACAGACGTGTCACTAATTATACATATATAAATTAAAGTATCCTGCTAATCTCAGGAACTACCATACAGATTTTAATACGATTTTCACTAACAGACAGACTGCTAGTTATATCTGTTCCACATTTAATTGACACCTGGAGTGATATGTTGTGGCAGCAATAGAAGCTATAAGCTGGTCACCTGCAAAGGAGGTAGTATCTGATGGGGAAAATATTAAATAGCTGCTGCAATTCCAGAGAGCAGAGAAGCTTAGCCAGAAACTATACACACCTATCTGTCTATATTTATGTATTCAAACTAAAGGCCCTTGCTGCACTTGTCTCACTGTATGTGTAGGCTGACCTCAAGAACTACTCTAAGGGTTTTGATACAGTTTTCACTAATACTCAGAAGTTTTGTGTATACACTGTCCAGTCACAATACTGTGGTCACCAGTCAAAATGCTGAATAACCACCTTTCACAGCATGGACTGCTTTGAGTCTTGAAGGAAGAGAGTCAATGAAGTTCTGGAAGGCACTGACAGGGATGTGGAGCCCTCTCAACTCTACTGCTGTGGTCAGGTTTCTCGGCTGAGGGCGCATTACATGAACAGCACGATCTGGTACTACAGATTTTTCGATTGGGTTTAAATCCAGGAGTTTCGTGGTCAAGGTAGTACGGTAAATCCATCCTGGTGCTCTTCAAACCCCGCACATAAACTGTTAGCTGTGTAACATGGTGTATTTTCCTGCTAGTAGATGCCATCGTGCTGAGGAAAACAAATTGCATGTAAGGGTGGACATGGACCCTAAGGATACGAAAATACTGATGTTGATCCATTGTACCTTCAGAATGATGAGATCACCCAGGGAATGCTACAAAAACATTCACCAGACCATAACGTTCCCTTCTGGATGCAGTGTGCTTGCTTTGAGAAGGTTCACACTGTCCACACCAATGGCCACCTGTCCGATGAAGCATAAAACGTGATTCACCTGAAAAGATCGCCTGTCGCCATTCATTGAACGTCCAGTTGCCGTACTGGCGTGCTAATTCCAGCCTTCATCGCCAATGAACAGCAGTCAGCATGAACCAGGTGCCTGCTGCAGAGGCCTATACTCATCAACGTTCCCTGAACAGTCTTTGAGGGAGCACTGTTTGTAGACCCTTGGTTCGCCTGGGAAGCCAGCTGCTCAACAGTTACACGTCTGTTCGCCTATACACATCTCCATAGCTGACGTTCACCACTATCATCTAGGGCCCATGGTGAATCACAGTTGCCTTGGCGCCAACTTTGGATAGTACCATTTTGCCATGCATGGTTTACTTTATCCACAATGGCACATGAACAGTTCTTCTGCCATTGACCCATAAGCCACATAAATCGCTCCATTTCCACAAGTAGTAGGACAAGCTCAGCACCACCCCACATTGCATTGTTGCCAAATTTATTCAAGATGGCGGACCCAAGATGGCGGCGATAGATATGGCAATGTCGCGATGATGTCATGGTCAGGAGCTCAAATTTTGGCGGGAAAAAGGTCAATTGGCCTACCTCCACTAACCTAACCTCCTCCCCTCCCACCCTTCCCTAAGAAAATGGCGGGAAGTTCAAATTTTGACGGGCAAAGGTCACTTGGGCTACTTCCACTAACCTAAAAAAGTGGCAGGAGAATAGATCATTTGGACTACTGCCAGTAACATAAGTCATCTGACCGCCACCTCTTTCTTGGAATTTACAAGAAAAGGACTCAACCTGTGCTGGGCTGCTAGATAGGATGGACATAAGTCTTTATTTTGCAGGTAGTGTTTATTTAAACAATTTCAGTTGTCATAGGCATTACCTCCCTCCAGTATGTTCACCATGAGGTCCGGAGTCCAACTGACCTAGTACACAGTACTGCCACCAAAGAGCACCATTGTCCCATGGCGGTTTAGGGGAAAATGGCGGGAAAAGGACTCAGTCTGTGTCCAACTGTTGCAGAAAGGAAGGAGTGTAACTTATTTATTTTGGAACGAATTATTTAGCGATGGATTACATGTAGTTCATTTGTTACACTGATACAAAAACTTGCTCTGACATGCTTGGGGTCACACTACACAGCCTACAGACCTGCAAACTACTCGTAAATTACCAAAATAATACAGTACACTGATGTACAGACCTGCAAACAACTCGTAAATTGTCAAAATAATACATATAAAAGGCTCTGCAAACACGCTCACTAATTGTAAACTGCCGAAATAATGCATAACACAGCCTACAGGCCTGTTCACAAGATAATGCAACAGATATGTCCACTACTTGTGAAATTGTCAAGAAATAATGCATATTTAATACTCTGCCGATATGCTCACTACTCTTAAACAGCCGCACTGCACAAACACTCAGTGCACTTAAAAACCACTTTCGAACTATCCTTAAAAAATTCGACCGCAACACATCAGCGAATGGTTCCCTACAGAGCTCCAAGACATGCATGCCATGCCAGTGTACTCACGCCGGTCCCATACGTGCGCACGTGTTTGATGTTGCAGGCAATATACACTCCTGGAAATTGAAATAAGAACACCGTGAATTCATTGTCCCAGGAAGGGGAAACTTTATTGACACATTCCTGGGGTCAGATACATCACATGATCACACTGACAGAACCACAGGCACATAGACACAGGCAACAGAGCATGCACAATGTCGCCACTAGTACAGTGTATATCCACCTTTCGCAGCAATGCAGGCTGCTATTCTCCCATGGAGACGATCGTAGAGATGCTGGATGTAGTCCTGTGGAACGGCTTGCCATGCCATTTCCACCTGGCGCCTCAGTTGGACCAGCGTTCGTGCTGGACGTGCAGACCACGTGAGACGACGCTTCATCCAGTCCCAAACATGCTCAATGGGGGACAGATCCGGAGATCTTGCTGGCCAGGGTAGTTGACTTACACCTTCTAGAGCACGTTGGGTGGCACGGGATACATGCGGACGTGGATTGTCCTGTTGGAACAGCAAGTTCCCTTGCCGGTCTAGGAATGGTAGAACGATGGGTTCGATGACGGTTTGGATGTACCGTGCACTATTCAGTGTCCCCTCGACGATCACCAGTGGTGTGCGGCCAGTGTAGGAGATCGCTCCCCACACCATGATGCCGGGTGTTGGCCCTGTGTGCCTCGGTCGTATGCAGTCCTGATTGTGGCGCTCACCTGCACGGCTCCAAACACGCATACGACCATCATTGGCACCAAGGCAGAAGCGACTCTCATCGCTGAAGACGACACGTCTCCATTCGTCCCTCCATTCACGCCTGTCGCGACACCACTGGAGGCGGGCTGCACGATGTTGGGGCGTGAGCGGAAGACGGCCTAACGGTGTGCGGGACCGTAGCCCAGCTTCATGGAGACGGTTGCGAATGGTCCTCGCCGATACCCCAGGAGCAACAGTGTCCCTAATTTGCTGGGAAGTGGCGGTGCGGTCCCCTACGGCACTGCGTAGGATCCTACGGTCTTGGCGTGCATCCGTGCGTCGCTGCGGTCCGGTCCCAGGTCGACGGGCATGTGCACCTTCCGCCGACCACTGGCGACAACATCGATGTACTGTGGAGACCTCACGCCCCACGTGTTGAGCAATTCGGCGGTACGTCCACCCGGCCTCCCGCATGCCCACTATACGCCCTCGCTCAAAGTCCGTCAACTGCACATACGGTTCACGTCCACGCTGTCGCGGCATGCTACCAGTGTTAAAGACTGCGATGGAGCTCCGTATGCCACGGCAAACTGGCTGACACTGACGGCGGCGGTGCACAAATGCTGCGCAGCTAGCGCCATTCGACGGCCAACACCACGGTTCCTGGTGTGTCCGCTGTGCCGTGCGTGTGATCATTGCTTGTACAGCCCTCTCGCAGTGTCCGGAGCAAGTATGGTGGGTCTGACACACCGGTGTCAATGTGTTCTTTTTTCCATTTCCAGGAGTGTAAATCTCTACCTGTGGTCCAGCGAAGATCTAATTGCTGAGTGACTCACCATCATAGGCACAGATAAAAGATTTTCAGTGTTATACTGACATCACAGATCTATGTAAATAAAAGCCAAGTCACCCTCTGGACCCGCTATAGAAATCTTGTGCAATGCTTTCAGAAACTGTTGACAAAAATAGTCCAGAATAACATCAAATGCATTCTTCCTGATGACCTTAATGGCAGAGCCCATCCATCACATATCAGTCCCTCACGTAAATCGTAAAGTCTCGCAGAAATAATTAATGGTCGTTTTTGTAAGAGATTTCGTGATGCCTCAGCTTGTCTGCATGGAAATTCTTGCCAGAACCAGAGCTGTTTACGAAAAGAGCTCAGAATAACACTGAATGCATTCTTCCTGATAGCACTAACGAGACACCCTGTCCTACGCTTCCTGGGAATAGTAATGTCCTGCTTTCATCAAACATCTCCGAAATGATAAACATTCTCACCGCTATGAAGAGGCTCATATGTCCCAGCACAAAAGATGTCTTGTGGCTGAATGGAGCATTCTGATTGGCTCTTACAGAATTTACCCGCCAAACTGTTGCTGCTGTTGGTGGCGGAGCACTGTCCGCCATTTTTTTCTGTGCAGACGGGACTTTCAGCGGCAAAACAGTTTTGTACAGATCGCCATATTGCACTGACAATTAAACCCTGCAAATGTGACCTACAGGTCGTCAAATACGGAAAGACACTTCCTCAATGACACTGCTCTGCCACTGACGACGGAAGCTGGAATATTACAGCATGAAACTGATCTCCAACCCAGCAATATATCAGTACGTACCGTGTCGATGTAGTAAACATACTGCACCTTACAAAATCTCCCCTATTGACCGCCAGACACTCGTACATATACCACAAAAACAGACAACATAAGCACATGCACCATATACACTTCTCGCAGCACTAGATATTTACTGCAAGATTGAGTGGTCATCCACTCCAGCTGACGGTCACAAGTCATGCGCCAATAATGCGTGACCAGAGTGCACTCAGCGGACCGAAGTCACTCTTCGAACTGTTGTACAAAGTCGGGATCGGTTCCCATCGGCACAAGGGAGTTACTGTTTCTGTCCCCTACCTGCTTGCTTGCTACACCCATCTCCAGACACTGGGATTACAAGAACATACCTAATTCTGAAGGTGGCAGGGGTAAAATACAGGGAGCGAAAGCTATTTACAGTTTGTACAGAAACCAGACAGCAGTTATAAGAGTCGAAGTGCATGAAAGGGAAGCAGTGGTTGGGAAGGGAATGAGACAGGGTTGTAGCCTATCTCCGATGTTATGCAATCTGTATATTGAGCAAGCAGTAAAGGAAACAAAAGAAAAATTCGGATTAGGAATTAAAATCCATGGAGAAGAAATAAAAAGTTTGAGGTTCGCTGATGACATTGTAATTCTGTCAGAGACAGCAAAGGATCTGGAATAGCAGTTGAATGGAATGGACAGTGTCTTGAAAGGAGGATATAAGTTGAACATCAACAAAAGCAAAACGAGGATAATGGAATGTAGTCGAATTATCTCGGGTGATGCTGAGGGAATTAAATTAGTAAATGAGACACTTAGAGTAGTAAATTAGTTTTGCTATTTGTGGAGCAAAATAACTAATTATGGTCGAAGTAGAGAGGATATAAAATGTAGACTGTCAATGGCAAGGAAAGAAGAAAAATTTGTTAACATCGAGTATAGATTTAAGTGTCAGGAAGTCTTTTCTGAAAGTATTTGTATGGAATGTAGCCATGTATGGAAATGAAATATGGACGATAAATAGTTTGGACAAGAAGAGAATAGAAGCTTTCGAAATGTGGTGCTACAGTAGAATGCTGAAGATTAGATGGGTAGATCACATAACTAATGAGGAAGTATTGAATAGGATTGGGGAGAAGAGAAGTTTGTGGCACAACTTGACCAGAAGAAGGGATCGGTTGGTAGGACATGGCTTCAAATGGTTCAAATGGCTCTGAGCACCATGGGACTCAACATCGTAGGTCATAAGTCCCCTAGAACTTAGAACTACTTAAACCTAACTAACCTAAGGACATCACACACACCCATGCCCGAGGCAGGATTCGAACCTGCGACCGTAGCAGTCCCGCGGTTCCGGACTGCAGCGCCAGAACCGCTAGACCACCGCGGCCGGCGGTAGGACATGGTCTGAGGCATCAAGGGATCACCAATTTGGTATTGGAGGGCAGCGTGGAGGGTAAAAATCGTAGAGGGAGACCAAGAGATGAATACACTAAGCAGATTCAGAAGGATGTAGGTTACAGTAGGTACTAGGAGGTGAAGAAGCTTGCAGAGGATAGAGCAGCATGGAGAGCTGCATGAAACCAGTCTCTGGACTGAAGACCACAACAAAAACAACATGTAATTTCACATGCTTTGCCAGAATATTATACCATTTACGTGATACTTATCAAGCACATAGCAGTATGCTACCGATCGTTTGCACAGTATAATTCCGAATATAGACTGGAAATTATTTCTCTGGAGACCCAACACTCTAGTGAGGTGGAGCGTGCTGTAAATCACTGAGTAACTAGAAACTTTTTCCATCTGTGAAGACCTGTACGTGAAAACTCGAAAAAAATAGAGGAGAGTGATATTTCCACTCACGAATACCCATGACGGTGATATAACAGATTCCAAATCATCCTTATGATTTACAAAGTCAACTAAGGTGTTTCTCATGCCTAGAGAACCAGCAAACGTGTCTCCACTCGTCTTTCACTTGCTAAAAGCACACAACACAGTCGATGTTCTCTCAACCAAATAAAGACGGGAAATGTGCAGAAGTAGTCAACCAGATAATTTACATGGGAGGGAATGATGGTCCAGTGCAAACACATTTCCATATTGAATCTTCTCAAATTCCCATGCGATCACGAAGGCTGCCCAACACCTACTGAGTATTATTTCGCTATTCAGCCGTCTAGAGGACGACACGGTTAAGTCAGCTACATTTCTGCATCCCAACAGGCCTTTCCATTCGGATGACTCCTGCTGTTAGCGGGAAACATGAATCATACCCGCCATAGGCCACCGCCGCCGCACGCCACGCAACCCTAGACAGAATCGCCCTAGGAAACTGGCCGCATACATATTTGATCGCTATACTTACAATTAAATATTACGATCGTTGTCTCAATTGGACGATATTCAACGATGAGTGATGTATCGGAAATACTCCCTGCACGGGAAAGCGGTCTGCGTGGCGCCACCTGGGGAAGGTGTGTTGCCTTCCGAAACTGGGTTAAAACCGCCTGGAGACCCTCTGATTCCCGGAAACCTTCAGAATGTCTGAAGTGCTCTGTGGCTCAGAGGAACCTGAGTGGGGCGGGGACCGTAATGTCCTATCCCGTGGCGTTGACGTGGCCCCGGCGCTCAGTAACCCCCTCAGATGGGGTGAAGCTAACACGGGAAGGGCCGTCCATGCATGACGTTAAAAGGCTAGCCCTTAACTGGGTGCAATCCTCACCGAACCGCACTGGCCCACCGTGAATTATCAAAAGCGGTGGGTGAGACATGGTCGGCCATGATCCCCCAGTACGTGTGGAGGCACTCCGGGGAACGTAACTCGGGTTTGAGTGCCGTACCGTCTCGATGATGTCAAAGTCCACAATATAAGACCTGGGCCATACCATCATTTATATCACATCATCACTCCATAACACCTCCGGGCTGTGGAACGGTGAGCGTTGTCGTTGTGTCAAGGAAGGACGTTAAACTCCCGTCAAGTTAGGACGTTAAACGCCCCCAACCCAAGGCGAAAGCGAAGGGTGCGTGGCACAGGGGGAGCTGTGTCTGAGGGACTAACCATCTGTCCCTCCCTCAATTCGCAGGGCACAAGACCAGCTGGTGCTCTGCATGCTGGCGACCTCGTTTGTCGGCGTGGGACCTCGGCGCGAGTCGGCAAGTGCGCTTCACCACGCCCGTGGGTAACCAGGGCGTGTTCTGCCAAACCCAGGGGGTGGTGACATCGCCTGGGCCAGGTTAGCTGGGTCCAGACCGTCGAACGATTGGGTGACCGGCCCGCCACCTCAGTAGGAGCGGGTCCTTGGCCTGCAAGGTGGGAGCTCGGGCTAGTAGGCGGCGAAGGACGTGAAGTGCATCCGCTTCTCTGGAGTGCGGGGTGCACTTGCCGATGAACACTGGGAGAAATCGTCGGTGACGAGGACACTGAAGGGGACCAGGACACTGGCAACGGTGTGCTGAACTAGACGGCTCAGGGATGCCTTTGACCTAGGGACGAGGTTGGTGGGCGAGCTGCATCTTAGTCCCCCCCCCCCCCCCCCCCATGCCAGAGGAGCCGGTCCGGGGTAAGAGACGGGCTTCCAACCCCTTTTTTCGCTTGTCTAACAATGATGGCCACTGAAGAGACAAGCGACCTAAGTGCGCCCATAAGGGCTTCGATGCTGGCTGATCCCTCGCCACAGGATGGCCTCGGTCAGACGACGGAGGAAAGCAATCTAGAGAGGCATATGAGGATTACCCAGTTTTTAGATCAAAACATTAAAAATGGGAAAATCAGTCAGGCCGCAGTGCAGGCAATTAAAAATGAACTGGCGGCATGGGCGATTGCCAATGCAAAGCTAGAAGGGAGAATTGAAGAGCTGGAAAGAGAAAATGAACGGCTCAGGAAACAACCAGGGAAGACATGGGCCAGCGTCGCAGCACAAGCTGCACCAAAGGCCCAAACAACAAAAGAGACTGTTGCAAAAGTCTCTAAACGACCAGACACAGCAGTATTCTTAAGACCATTACCCGGCCCGGACATTAAGAAGGTGCATGAAGTTTTTGCTACCACAGTAAACCCCGTAAGAGAAAAGATCAGAATTAACAAGGTAAAGGTAACAAAAAATGTAGTTATTGTAGAAGTAGCATCGGAGGAAGACAAAAATAAGCTTTTAGGAAACCAAAAATTGTGTAAGTCAGTAAAATGTGAACCCCCCCCCCCCCCCCCCCGAAAGTGAAATCCACTTGTCATCCTGTATGACGTCCCAAAATCAATGACGGATGAGGACATATGTGAGACCCTGTATCAACAAAACCTTGAGGATTCAGATATAAGTATGGAAACCCTCCTAACAGATTTTAAACTCAGATTTAAGACGGGACCTAGGGACAGAGATGTAGTTCATCATGTTGCTGAAGTTACAGGGGGACTATGGAGGAAACTGACAGCTATGGGCAGGGTGTACATAGGTTTTCACGCCATGAACGTGAAAGACTACCTAATCATACCCCGTGGTCACAATTGTGGGGACAATGATCACATTCATAAATATTGCAGTAGGAAGCCAGCTTGCTCCAGATGCGGAGAGGACGACCATGTAAGAAAAGATTGTAGGAAATCCGCTGTATGCATACCATGTACACGAAGGGGCAAAAAGACGTGTGGCACAACCGGAAGGAACTGCCCAACATATAAATTACTCGAACAACGCCTAATCTCTAGAACAGATTATGGCTGATGGCAACAACAAAACCGGATCAACCAATAAAAGAAAGTCTCCAAGTAAGAAGAGAAGGGATGCAGAAAGAGCAGAGAAATTCAAAGAATTTTTGAAATCTCTCCAGGAGATAAAGAAAAAGGAGATAATTATGGTTGATTCAAGCATGCAAACTGAACCAGAAATAGAGATTGAAGAAATAGAAGAAATGGCTGACTCAGATAATTTGACAGAGCCCAAGACTCTGGTTCATTTGAGTGTCAACTCAACACTCAACCCAGAGGCAGAAAGCTTCATCACCAATCAAGAAAAAACAAGCCCGCAACAGACAATCATGGTTGACCTATGCATACAGACTGAGCCAGAAGAGGAAACAGAAGACAGTCTGTGACCGGCAGAGAGTAATAGCATTGTTCCGGTTCAAAAAGGATCTCTCCAAACTATTGTACATGACAATACAATCACAAGTACAATGCATGTGGAAGCATTTCCGAGAGCCCCAGATCCGGATCCTAGAAGGATCCACCCGAACTTGGAGCTTGCTATGCAACTTTCACGCTTGGTGCAGCCGGCTGTCCTCACCACGGCGCTCAGGCACGTCGTACGTATAGGGCATAAATATGGCAGAAAGGTCACCTTCTCAGCAATGGAGGCTGTGGATAGGATACAGTTAAAGTAAATGAGTCTTCCCACAGATTTCGGAGCTCTGCGTGACTTGCTCAGAAGGGTTTTCGAGAGAAGAGGAGAGGAATTCAACATGCAAGAGATGTACGTGCAGTCTGTCCTTGCAAATGGCCGAATTGTTTCTGATTACAACAAACCATGGCCTGATTGCTATTTCCACACTTACTTCCCATAACATCTGAAATTGTAATAGGACCAATAAACACCCATAACAGTCGGCTGGTCATGCAGGAGCTTCGGAAGGTAGTGGAGGAGAGGAGACTGGATGTAGTCTGTCTGCAGGAGCCATACTCCAGGGCGGGGCAGATCTCCTTCATGTCTACCACTTGGCAGACTATCTTTACCGGAGAAGAGCCGAAGGCAGTCTTAACAGTCACAAACAAGGCCCTAAGGGTCACTACACTAACACAGCTATCAAATAGTCATTGCAATGTAGTAGAACTACAAACACCAGTAGGATTAATACACCCCGTGAACATGTATTTCCAATATGGAGGAAATTTCGAAGATTTCTCAGACCACCTTGCGAGAATCATCACGGCGCTACACGGGCGTAGGGTTATTGTTACGGCAGACATCAATGCCAAGTCCCCTATGGGGAACAGCGGCACAAGGGATGCTAATGGTGAGAAGGCTGAAGAACTAATCATGGCTTCCCAAATTGTAGTGGCAAATAAACCTGGTAATCCCCCCACCTACAGTGGAGGTTGAGGGCAGGGGACAAACATTGATGTCACCCTGGCAACTGCTAACGCCATCAGCATCATTGAAGGTTGGAAGGTTATTGAACACGCCACTACAAGTGATCACAACTTAATTACCTTCTGCCTCAGAGAAGAAGGGTGCCGCTGGGACCTAGGATGGGAAATCCAACTAAATTACAATAAAACCGATTGAGATTGCCTGGCTCGGGAGTGTGACATTCCGCCATTGCCGGAAGGTGACCTGGACATAGATAGGTACGCTGAAGAGCTGATAGGGTCAATAGTCAGCGAGGTCAAGGCTGCTGTGCCAACCAGGAGGAGAGCCGTGGCGGCTTCCCCATCGCCATGGTCTGCCGATCTTGAACGTATGCGTCAGTCTGTGAGACGGGCGAGGAGGTACTACCAGTGAAGTGCCGTCTGGCAAGAAAAACAGTTCTGGCTGCAGCAGTACAGGGAAGAAAAAGAACTATTCCAAAAAGAATTAAAGGAAGTAAGAATGAAAAGTTGGGAGAGGTATGTTCTGAGCCAGTTAGCCACAGATCCTTGGGGAATACCATACAAACTAGTCAGGGAAAAAATCAGGTCCCCTGCGGTCCTCTCGACAATCAGAGATGGAGGCAGAATGACAGAGTCGTGGCAGGAAACCGCTGAAGTTCTTCTGCGCACTCTGCTGCCAGATGATGAGGAAAAGTGAGGAGGATGACCTCCAACAACAAATTCGCAGGGAGGATCTAAATGAATACACCAACAACACCATGGTGTACCCCTTTTCAGAAGAAGAAGTGGCTGCACAAATCAAATCATTGAAAAAGGGCAAAGCACCGGGGCCAGACGGCATAATCGCGGAGGTGGTGCAGTTCCTTGCCCCTCAGCTAGTGTCGTCTCTCACAGGACTGTTCAATGAGTGTCTAAGAACTGGGAGATTCCCTAAAACCTGGAAAAGGGCTAATGTAATAATCATTCAAAAAGGGAAGGATAAGGACCCCACAGAACCCAAATCCTACAGGCCAATCTGCCTCCTAGACAATCTAGGAAAACTGTTAGAGAAACTACTGGCTGATAGACTGACAGCGCACAGGATACTGCGCGGGATGAGCGACAGGCAGTTCGGCTTTAGGCCGGAGCGATCGGCGTCTGACGCAATTGCCCTGGCAGCTGAGGTCTGCAGCTCAACCCCGCACAAGTATGTGGTAGGCATCATGGTGGACATCAGTGGCGCCTTCGACAACCTGTGGTGGCCCTCGCTCTTCTCCCGCTTGCGTGAGAAGGAGTGCCCAGGGCCCCTCTATGGCTGTCTGAGGAGCTATTGCATGGACAGGGAGGTATGGCTATCGTCGCCTAGCGGAAGAACAAGTAAAACCATCACGAAAGGGTGTCCCCAGGGATCAGTTCTGGGGCCACTCTTTTGGGATATAAACATAGAACCCCTCCTAGAGAAATTACAACTAAGTGAGGACGTGCTAGACGTGATAGCTTATGCTGACGACCTTCTGCTGGTAGGCGGCCGCAGCCGAGAGGAACTTGAGCCTAAGGTAGAGCAAGCAATGATAGTGCTTCAGAAATGGTGCCAAGAAGCAAAAATGAAAGTTGTACTGCACAAATCCACATATTTATTAACGAAAGGCAGTCTCGTCAGAAATCCAACTGTCAGAATTGAAGGAACTCCAGTTCTTCGGCGTCGAGAGGCTAGATACCTAGGAGTCACAATAGACGAAAAATGGAATTATAATACTCACATAGAAACCATTACGCAGCGAGCACTAGAGGTTCTAAATAATCTTATCAGTATAGGCCATAGAAGATTCCACCTACCTCCCAACTTGATCAAACTATATCACAACAGTATCCTAACATCCTTAGTAGGATATGCGAGCGGGGTTTGGGCACACAGGCTTACGAGGGTGGTACCCGCAGTGACCGTGAGAAGGGTGCAGCGGAACATGCTGTTGCGTTCAGTCGGGGCATATCGAACAACATCTGGGGGGACCTTACTGATAATAATAGGATTATGTCCCTTAGACATAAAAATTAGAGAACAGGGAGCGTGGTACTGGGTCTCCAAAGGAAAAATACATAAGACCAGGGAAATCATGGGGGTACAAGTTGGGGATAGATATGCAATAAAGAGAAGGGGCGAAGAGTTATGGCAACAGCAATGGGAAACTGAGGAAACGGGAAGAAGGGTTTTCCAGCTACTACCAAATATCAGAGAAAGGCTTCAAATGAGCCACTTTGAGCCTAGCAGAGGTCTGCTGCACTTTCTTACAGGTCACGGGCCATGTCAGACATATCTATGTCAATTTGGAAAACGGGCGACACCAGCGTGTGACTGTGGTGCTCCGGATGGAACACCCGAACATGTCGTCTACGACTGCACGTTATATGACGATGTGGCGCTCGAACTTAGGAATCAATTACCAAACAGAGACACATACACACTACTGCGACGTGCCGAGACCTTCAATGTCGTCAACAATTTGGCAAATGAAATATCCCAAAAGATCTTGAGGGATTTTATTAGAAACCAACACGGTTAGAGAGCAAAAAATATAACCCGATGAAGACTTAGGTGCACCTGCAATTGCCGTCGAGCGCGGTACTGGCCGGTTGTTTCACAACTGGAATCCGCCGCGTTGTCGGATCAGGGGAGCAGGAGCACCATTCCCAGACTTGACATATGCACTAGATTTTATAGGAAGTAGTTACACTAGAATAAGGTAAAATTAGAACACTAACATTACTAACATAGGTAGGGACTGCAGCGATTTCAAAAGTAGTTGGCCAGCCCAGTGCCAGGGGCACGCTCACTGGGATTAGCTCAGTGAGCAGGCCTTATTAGTAGGTTTGTATATCATCTGGCACACCTGTAACGCTGCAGAATAGCTAGTCTTAGAATAACCAGAGTAGTTAAGTAGTTAGATTAACACTGTCCATAGCAAGTGCCATTAATCAATCAATATAAGCTGCTTGTTTTTAAGTATAATAATTGGACCCACTAATTATATAAGGTGGTGGGTTAGTGTGTATCATACAATGTTTGTTGTTTATAAATAATTTGTATCATAATACTTGTTTTTTCGATCGTGTTATAATGTTGTTGTATCAATAAAGTTTTTTTTTATTATTTTTTTTTTTTAATGATACACCCTGCTGACGGCTGTGGCTCTAGAAATAGAAATATCTGTACCATTCTTATGACTTGACATACTTTTCCCTTTGCTATCACAGTATTCCACGTCAAATCCATAACTTCCTTACGACTGGACATAGTCATTTCCTTTGCACATCTACTTTATAAGCCTGATGCTCAAGGCAAACCTATTACACATCTCCTACTACTAAGTATAAAACTTCGCCAATAACTGTTTGCTGGCGATACGAAACGATACTGAGCGAAAATCCGCGATGGGTGGACATGTATCATAAGTTTTTCTTGCGAGTGGTACCACTGTGGCTTAGAAAGAGAAACTTAATCATCTTACAAACTTCCAGATGTTAAAAAAAGAAAAGAAAAAGAAAAAAGAAAAACATGACCGCCGCGACCATGTTACTGCCACAAGCAGTCTTGGTTCTACAGGTGCTCACAAGTATCCATGTTAAAAGCTATACTGGCTTTATCAATCGAAGTATTGCACTATCTCCGAATAAAGTGGTTTTTCCAGACAAATACCGCGACAGTGAATACAGACAGTGATAGCCAGAGTGTATATTAAAGGACCTAAAGTGCGCTTACACGTCGCCAACAGTATAACTCGTAATAAAATCATCGAATTTAGAAAGTGATTTGGCTAAGGAACGCGGTATGAAGCCGGTATTTGCAGCTCCCTCATGCAGCCACTAGACATTCCTCTAGTATTTGTGACTCATTCTGTCTCGATGACACGTCAGAGCATCTGCGATATATCCACTGGATTATAGGCGATGGTTGACTGAGAATGATCACAAAATGCAGATGGTGTGCTGATTGAGGTCGTAAGAATTGTGTACAGGCTTTTTAGATCGCTAGTGCACCGCTTTCCGGTAGAAATGCAGTCTCCGAGTCAGAATCCAGTCTTTTCATTCAACTACATATCTGCATTGGACTCTATGGAGAAGTCTTAATGATTATAGCCACTAGTGAATCATATTTCTGGCACTCTCATATCGCGAAACGAGCCACCGTAAGATTTTAGATAGTCCCTATGCCTCTTGCAACTGTTACCATCCCAGACGCTTTGCGCATGTGATCGTTCCAATTCAAGTCAGAACTTAGCAGAAGTCAGATAGAGCTATATCTACCACCTTATACAACCCGTGTAGAAACAGAGTGACCTGAGTTAGTGCTACAGGACCATGTTTTGACCATTCGATGGAATTGGGAACATGTTGTCGTAGCTCTGCCAACAGTGTATGATGTGTAAGGTCAGCACCAAATGAAGCTTGCTCCTGCAGCACAAGGTAGTATAAAAGACAGAATGTGAACTGGGAGAAGGATGAGGATTTTGCTACTGCATTGTGGTGGATCCCCAAACTACAGGGCTACTACAAATGATTGAAGCGATTTCATAAATTCACTGTAGCTCCATTCATTGACATATGGTCACGACACACTACATATACGTAGAAAAACTCATAAAGTTTTGTTCGGCTGAAGCCGCACTTCAGGTTTCTGGCGTCAGAGCGCTTGAGAGCGCAGTGAGACAAAATGGCGACAGGACCCGAGAAAGCGTATGTCGCGCTTGAAATGCACTCACATCAGTCAGTCATAACAGTGCAACGACACTTCAGGACGAAGTTCAACATAGATCCACCAACTGCTAACTCCATTCGGCGATGGTATGCGCAGTTTAAAGCTTCTGGATGCCTCTGTAAGGGGAAATCAACGGGTCGGCCCGCAGTGAGCGAAGAAACGGTTGAACGCGTGCGGGCAAGTTTCACGCGTAGCCTGCGGAAAATTGGCTCATGCCACAACTGGAGACCGACAGCGCCGACTTCATCTTTCAACAGGATGGTGCTCCACCGCACTTCCATCATGATGTTCGGCATTTCTTAAACAGAAGATCGGAAAACCGATGGATCGGTCGTGGTGGAGATCATGATCAGCATTTCATGTCATGGCCTCCACGCTCTCCCTACTTAACCCCATGCGATTTCTTTCTGTGGGGTTATGTGAAAGATTCAGTGTTTAAACCTCCTCTACCAAGAAACGTGCCAGAACTGCGAGCTCGCATCAACGATGCTTTCGAACTCATTGATGGGGACATGCTGCGCCGAGTGTGGGAGGAACTTGATTATCGGCTTGATGTCTGCCGAATCACTAAAGGGGCACATATCGAACATTTGTGAATGCCTAAAAAAACTTTTTGAGTTTTTGTATGTGTGTGCAAAGCATTTTGAAAATATCTCAAAGAATAAAGTTATTGTAGAGCTGTGAAATCGCTTCAATCATTTGTAATAACCCTGTACATACAGGTACTGCAGTCCGAAGCAGATCCGCATCCCTCAGGGCTCATTCATGTTTCACCCCAACATGCTATCATTTTTATTCTGTACCATCCAGCAGAGAAAAATTACTAACTATAAAAGTTCCACTAACTTCATTCTATAGAGAACTCGATTTTTACCGCATCTCTCTCCTTCCATATGTCGAAAAAAAAAAACTGTCTGTATGCCGGAATCGAGCACATGTGACGAACCTATTAAATATACAGGTATTGATCCATTGCACAGACCAGTGTAAAATTCAATCGCCTGTACTTTAGGTGGACGACCGTATCCCACAAACTATACTATAAGTCGCAAGAGACGCTGCCTGTGACCATGTGTCATTGTTTGAAACATTGTTTTTTTTTCTTCTGTAACACGCTTTGTAGACTGACATACATTTTGTTTTTTCTGCCACAACTTCGAGGTCTGTGTCAGGTTCTAAACTGACATTAACACGTTCTGATCCATTGTCTCTCACAGAAAACTAGATATCGCATGGTGCAAATCGTGTTGTTGCTGCTGCTACCACAACACACCACAGACACCGGATGATTTTAAATAAAATACAGTTTCATCATAAGGAAACTGGAAGAGTTTGGCGCATTGTGGAGCGTTTCAAAACCACTGTCTGAAGGTGGCTGACAACCTCTACATTTAAACTCATCTGACACAATGACGGAATAGCTGAAGACTCTGTGTTCCATTTCGATTGATTCCTCATATTGCAGTCATGTACACGATCATTGTTTCGGTGCTAGCCATCCCCAGAAGGTGTTGTCCTTCCAACAAAACTCTTTCTCCATCTCAAACAAATGATGTCAGTCTATCATTATGTGGTAACCAAAGCCTACCAGTGGACGGATGGGATGGAAAAGACACCGTCAATGTTCTGCAATAATAAGCGTCACAGTTGATAATGTGAACAATTTTAGCAATTTTACAGTTATTTCAACACCGACCAATGATGTGACAACATACTTCCCAATTTCAGTATCATCACTAAACGACGGTGTAAGCTCGTAAAAAAATCATCGAATTTAGAAAGTGATTTGGCTAAGGAGTGAGATATGAAGCCGGTATTTGCAGCTCCCTCATGCCGCCGCTAGATATTCCTCCAGCATTTGTGACACATTCTGTCTCGATGTCATATCAAAGGTTCTGCGATATATCCACTGGGTTATAGGCGATGGTTGATTGAGAATGATCACAAACAGCAGATGGTGTAATGATTGAGGTCTCTACTTTGCGAGTATCATTGCGAATGTATGTAGATGAATGCATAGTACGTCCATTTGTTGTTAATTCTCGAACATATACATGATCAGACATTACCAGACAGCGATCTACGTATTTCTAGCTCCTCGGGCATAGTGCATAATTTACGATCTGTCTCTATGCGGATGGGAGTTAGGGCATTCTCACAGTCGTGGGATAAAATTAGAGACTGAAAGATCCCCTCGCACTGTCTTCGACCTACCCATCCTGCAGCACCGTTACTGATTTAATCTGCGGCTGACCAGAAGTAAACCGCTACTTTCCACATCTCGTGAATGAATGGTGGTTGCCAAGTCCGTGCCCATCCAAGCGCACAAGATTTCTCCAGATGTCGAGGCGGTTACCACCTGTTATCGGTGTATAGTAGTAGATTGGAAAGTGTAGTGACGTAATAGCAGACAGTTAAGAACAAGAAACGGGCAGTTTTTATGCATGATGGAGCTCCAGACGGATGAAGTTTGAGGCATTTTATGTAAATCATCTACACTATCCATTTTATAGTATTGTTCTAGTGTCTGGGATCAATACCAGGAGGGTACTGGTAAGAGAGAACATAAACATGTGCACTCCTAAGGGTACATGGTTCTGCACTTAAAACAGGCTATAATGTTAGATCGCTTCAGTTTCCGACCTACATTAGTCATGTAGAATGCAACGCTGTAAATATTCCATTGTGAGAAATATACTTCCAGCGCATGACATACATCCTTCTTGCAGGTTTCTCTATGATAAACTATGGTAACAAACTGTTAAATGAAAAAAACTACTTCCTTGAAATATCAATTCTGTGTGATATATGCACAATGCAACTTTCCAGAGATGTACAGCGTCCACTGTTTACATCCGATCACAGTTCAGAAATTATACTATGCTTGCATCAGTCCTTTATAAAATGATGGTTAGTAACGGAGAATACCTGTTACAGGGAAACAGATAAATGCGTAGCCGAGGCGTTTGGCATGTGAAATTACACCTCATGCCGCCACAAACTCTGTAAACAGGACGTCTGTCAAGCGGATGTATACACGAGGATTGCGCCTTACAAACACCTGTCGCTAACTTAGAATCGCCTTAGTTATGAAACTGTAGTCTCGATTTTATACCGAAGATGCGACAGGTAAATTAGAAATCATTTTGTGTGAGATCGACCATGCTGTCATCTGAACGGCTCCTGGTTGCACATGCCTCTGTGGACATCACATTTGTCATTACTTTTGCCGCATACAAGGCAACGACCTCTGAACCTGGGCACTTTTCGCCTAACTTGGACAAAATGCGGCGAATTCTTTTCTCCAAGATCTCTTTTCTATACTGCTCTGTATGACTTAAAATGTTATGGGCATGAACAAAGTAACTGCTTTTCGATGTTGTGGGCGTGAACAACATAACAGCATTTCGACATTATAGGCGTCAACAATATAACCGCATTTCGGCTCACAATAATTGACCCTATGGTCCCCTCGTTTCTTTATCATTATCGTCGATGTTTTCGCAGCGCATCACAGCGCTTGTTTTAACCTTTTCGCGTTTTACCAGCAGCCATCGGTCACTCGCATCTGTGGCCTTCCCCTGTTCTTCTGGCCGATCACGGACTTGAGTAACCCCTCTCCCAAGCTCCTATCAGTGCTTTCGGTTTTCTCGTTCATGTGGATGATCTCAGGTTTCGTGGAAGTTCGTGCGGCTCTGGTTGCATAAGCTGTATCGTGTGATGTTTACTTCCTCGACAAAGTTATCGGTGTATCTTCCATTCTGCCCTCTCTCTATCTCTGTTTCTAAATGGCGTTCTTCATCTTTGGGACAAGCGAGTGCAGCCATATTATTTGCCGAGCTGCTTTACTCAGCTTTTGATCAGAGTGATTAGCTCCAGTTTGGAAGGTCTGCATTATTAAACAATCGCCACTACACCCCACATGAGCGATTCCTTAAATAATTGTCTCATGGCCACAGACGTCTAATCTAATGAGGCTAATCTTCTCACAATGGCGGCGCCCCAACATTTGAAGTCGAATGAGAACACACAGTTGGAAATTACTTTCCTGTGGAAGCTACTTCGTCCAACATTGAGTTCCACTGTAAGACGTATTTGCCTGTCTGCATTCAGCTTCTATAAATAAATGCTGGTATTAATGTGTCCCCTGTCACTGGTATCACAAGAAACATTTACCAATCGAGATGGCGCAGTGGTTAGCACACTGGACTCACATTCACAAGGACGGCGGTTCAAACCTACATCTGGCCATCCAGATTTAGGTTTTCAGGGATTTCCCTAAATCACTTCAGGCAAATGCTACAATGGTTTCTTTGAAAGGGGATGACCTGTTTCCATCTCCATCCTTCCCTAATCCAAGCTTATGCTCCATCTCTAATGACCTCGCTGTAGACAGGACGTTAAACACTAATCTTCTCTTCCTCATCAACATGCTGTTTCAAGCCGTTAATCTATGAAAAAAGTGGGGTGAATCCCGCAGTTACCTCTGAACCAATATCTAAACACGCTGGCACTTCTGACCACTCCTTCAGCACATTTTTTTTTTCAGAGTCAGATCCGCTCTCCTTCCTTGTAGTCGATTACATATATCCTACTACATCACGGTTACAGTGGCCTTCTTCTGAATCTACTTGGAAAACTTTTATGTCAACGTTGTATTAGGTAAGTGAGACGACACAACCCGATGCCTCAAAGCAGCAGTCAGCCGTCCACCACATCTTGGTCTACCTTGTATCAGCACCTGAAACCTCATTACAATGCAGGGAACTCCTACTTATTATGATTTATAATTCTCAGTGCCAGAGTTATAGTCGAGTGGATACCCGTCAGAGTGACTGTAAGTGATGTAGTTACCTTTTATATGACAACAACAAGGGGGCCCATCAGTTTCCCACTTTTGATGATGGCCCACCAGTATTGCACTTTCAAGTAGACTAAGTACAAAGAGTGATATAGTTCCGGAAAATGAATTCATAAGAAGTAAATTTAACAAAAATGTATATTTAAAGACAGGAGAAGAACTGAACAGCCCTGTAAAGACCTACAACTCTAAGATTGAATGTTACAAACCAAAGTAATATCTCTTGTAATACGTGATTATGATTCCTTGAAAAATTAATCTTACATTTCATAATCGAATTCATAAAAGCACTTAGTAAAGTAAAGCAATATTTAATTCAATAAGTAGCTTCCAGTCAGTTCATGACAGCAACGTTTGAGCACCTGTTACACTGTGCATAAACACACTATCAGATACCTACACATGGGCTAATACAAGCAAACATTCCCAAACTAACCTCACCACAAAAAACTAGTCTTTATCACAATAAATAAATTGATTCACCTAGACAAAAGCAGCTTCCTTCTCAATCTCAGAACACCGAATGCCTCTTCGACTTTATCATTCCAAGTTCGAACAAGAAGTGTCCCAGAGAAATGGCGCACTACATTCAAATGAAAAGGATCACATGTTCCACATCTGTAATCAAATGCTATTGGTTGAGAGCAGCTAACTCGCCAGAGACACAGTGCTCAAGCAAAGATGTTGCTGAAGAGTTCGTATCGATATATCGATACTGGTTACAGCAAGATCTCATGTCTTATAGCAGATATAAGCATCAGATGCACAAAAAGGCAAAATATACTGTGAGGAAATGAAACTGATGTGGGGTGACGTTGTGCAGCCTGGTTATTACCCTTAAATAATATTGCAGCACAAAATCCCAATATACCGCTAAGAACATACCTTTAAATCCACCACAGTAGCCTTCCTTGGCCAATCACATGTGAAACCAGGCTGCATCTTCTCTCCTTAATCATCCCATAGCGACCAGGAAATAACTGCATTCAGAAGTCACTTCTGTGTGAGCAGAAATACTGTATTTAAATTCTTAATTGTGCCCTCTTAATTCGTGGATCCCTTTCAACCGATCTTCGCCCCTGGAATGACCACAGCTTGCATGACCATATGATAGAAGCTGCATGAGAGGTGCTTCAGAATTTCCTGTGGTGAGCCTCACTTCAGTTCAGCAAGGTCTCTATCTACTGAAGAGACATGAGCACTCTCTCGCTCCAGCTGGTGTTACTTATTAGTGAGCACTCCACTACACTGTTTCTTGTTCAGTCCCTATGCATTCATAACTTCGATCTGTACTGTCAGATCTTCCTTGACTTCACAAAGTCCTGTTGCGTCCATTTCAACGTGTTCTTGATTTCTTTGCCAAAAGTCGTCATGAATTTACATTAGTCCATTGACTTATTCATCTCTGACTGTCACAGCTTACCGATATTCACATTGCACTCTTACCTTGCACTGATAAGCTACCTAGCATTCCTTTATAGCATGACAAACCACCTGCTCAAGGGTTGGTTTGCATACTACAGAGGTGGATCCAAGGAGGATGGTGGTGGAGGGGCAGAAAGTGTCATGGGGGTAATGCCCCCCACCCCCAAGAACATTTTAATTTCTGGGAATAAACAAGTATGAAAACCAAGAATATCGAAAATGTTGAATTTGATAAAATTACAAGCTATGTTTAACACAGGATACTTGTCTACTTGTCAGTTGCCTGCCTGAGGGCTTGCAGCCTGGCCAGCTGATGAAAATATTCCAACCATGTGAAAAGCATCCATACCTGTTGCCAATAACGAATATCATCCAGCTCTTGAATCCATCGGTGGAACCAGGAAACTACAGGAAGTTTAGTAAAGTTAGACAGTAAGAAATACCCTCTGTAAGAAAACAGTGAGACTTACTTTCGTAAATGTTGAAGGGAAGAAATCGACTGAGCACTAAGAAACTATTAGCACACACTTTGTTGTGTAGTGAAAAATTCATTCTGTTGATCACTAATTTAAACAATTATCAAAATATTGAAACATTTTTACATTTTATTGTTATTAATATTAACATCCTAGCTATCTGTGGCATGTTAAAATTAAAGATGACTACAAATTAAACTAGGTGAAGAGCTGATAGAAAAGAAAGGAAGTAAGAACTCTACTTTTCCCGAACCCAGTCCTGAACATTATAGCTGTGCATCAGGTGCAGTCTGCTTTGTTGCCAGATTCCCCCTCCCTTAAACCTATGACATCATGCACTGTAGCCAGATTTCCCACCCTCCCCATTCCCTCACCCATCTAATGTAACCCAGTTTGCCTTATGTATAAAATGGCGACAAACTCAAAAACTGGTGGGAATTGAAAATAGCCCAGTCATGTTACAGGTTTTCCCCCCACTCATCTACATAACTGTGGAAGCATGGTGTTCATCCTAAGTACAAATTGTTGAGAAATTCAAAAATTAAGTATGAGACATTGTTCTGCTACATGAAAATATGGAATGCTGTGTGTGGGTATCGTGACAAAGGCTCTATGACATCAGAATCCTAGATCATGATCCTGGATACAAGGATGCAGCCTACATGGTTGGTTTCCACAGCCAAATGATATCAGAATCTAGCATGGTGGATCTGGGAATACAGGTGCAGCCTCCATTTTTGCCAGGTCACTTATGTTGAGTTTAAAATGGTGGGAAATTCAAAAAATTCAAGATGTCAGCCAAATGACATCAGAATCCACTGTTGATATGGTAGGCCCAGTTTGTGAGATCGTGAAATGGCTTCTGCGCAGTACACCACTAAGACCATTTCTCCCTGCCATTATTACACCACTATGCCCCAGGGTCATGTAACAGCATAGGAGAACGAAGGTTCTACAACACTCCAACAAATTAGTAGCAAAGTCACACAAATGAGTTAAAATGTGTGGCCAAGCACCATACTGAGAGTGAGGGGAGGTGTGGGTGTTGGAACCAGCGTTGGAGCGGCGACCGTTGCTTTAGCCGATGCTGAGTTGGTCACACCCCGACATCCGTCTTGAGACTGCGAGGGCATACCGGCCGAAAATCGATGTAGAGAGCGCATCCCAGCATCCATCGTCAGGGCATCTTTGTGATGGCGTGGATAAGCACCTGCAACATCTTGACTGGAGGCCTCTCAGTAGGCCTTAGGATGGGGCTGACCCAGCGGTGGTGGCATGGCAGGCGCTGCCGGACGCGGCATTGAATCGATGTCCATCGGCTCAAGGTCCGGATACAGCATTGTGTGGCCCCACTGTGATGGATGACATTGGGGTTGCGTCGACCGGGAAGGCCAGGAATTTGAACATATGAGAAGCGGCAGAACTTAGCAAGCAACAAGGGCGAATTTGATTTAGGTGCCGCTTTTGCAATCCAACAGGACCTCGAATCTGAAACATATGTGAGCCAATTAAATTACCAATGATGCTGCGTTCTCATGACTTTCTGCCATAGATTCTGTAAACCACTGGTTGGTTAATGTGATATGTTGGCTGACTGGACTCTGTAGGTGCTGTCCACAGTGGGGTATGGAGCAAATGTAAGAGCATGAGGTGGTGTCGCTCATGTAGCAATTCTGTGGGCGAAGGGCCTTTGTGGGACTGGCAGTGATAACTGGACAAGAAGCAAACCAAGGCTTCTTCGCAAGGATGATGCAAATGAAGTTTGTCCATTTGCTGTTTGAATATGCGAACAAAATTTTCAGCCTCACCATTCGATTGTGGGTAGACTGTTGCTCAGGTGAGATGCCATATGCTGTTTGCCATACAGAAATCGTCAAATTCTGCAGAGGCTAATTGAGATGCATTGTCCACGATGAGCAATTCAGGCAGACCTTCGATGCAAAATATGGCAGAGGCGCTTGCAAAGTGGAGCGAGATGTTGTCGATGACATGGGAATAAATGGGAATTTGCTATAGGCGTTGACAACTACTAACCAGCGTGTGTTCCAGTAAGGGCCAGCAAAGTCTACATGCACACGCTGCCAAGGTGCCTCTGCCTTGGGCCACTCAAAAAAGCGCTGTGGAGGGGTGGCCTGATGTTCTGTACACGCTTGACATCGTTCAGACATCCTTTCTCTTTGCGCATCCATGCCAAACCATGTGCAATGTCTGCACGCTAGTTGTTTTGTGCGGACAACAATGACCTTGGTGCATGAAGTACATGTTTTGGAAGCACTTTCGGTATCACCACATACAAATGTCCTGACGTTCTGTGTAGCAAAATGGCACCATGAACAAACGAAAGAGCATGTCAGCGTGCAAAACATCGACGCACAGTGGGGGCTATCAACGTAATTCATAGAAGATGGCCATTCGGTACAGATGTATAGGAGCAAAATTTGCAAATGGAAATCGGAAGAAGTGGCTAGTAGTGGGACAAGGAGAGCACCACCCCAAAATATGTCACCACAAGGGCCGCCCTCACACCAAAGTAGGTCAACCCAAGTACCATTATCCAAGATGGCAGCCATGACGCAATTATGTGACGTCACGTGACGTCAGCGGATGAGGCGATTGACGTTAGCTGATGACGCCAGTACCATAATCCACGATGGCGGCTTTTGGAGAGAAGATGGTTCAATTGTGCTACCTCTACTAACCTAAGAAAATTGCGGGAAAGAAAGGGCTATTTCCACTAAACTAAGTCACCTCCTCCTAGGAACTGGGCATAAATCTTTATTTAAACAATTAGACGCAACACCACCATCAAGTGTGTTCACTTTCTTCTTCGAACTTCGAATTTTGCTGTAAGAGCTCAAGTGTGTTCACTTTACTCTTCGAATTCCGAATTTTGCTGTAAGAGCTTACTCCTGCAGCTGACAAGTTAATATGGTATGGCCGTTTGATTCGAATCTAATTTTTATAAATTTTTTAAAATTTGTTTAAATTAGAAAAAAATTGATAAAATTTGTTTAAATTTATTATCTATCTACATCATTAGTGTTGTGTTACCGCCACAAGACGCTAAGATATCGATAGCTGTATTACATGCTCTCATTCAGCTCTGGACATAAGTCTTTATTTAAACAATTACAAAGAGTAACAACGTCAAATGTAATCGCCAACCTCTTCGAATTTCGAATATTTTTGCTCTAAGAGCTTACATTAGTTCCAATATAGTTTCTATAAATTTTATTGTTACCACCACAATAGGCTGAGATATCAATAGTTGTAGGACAGTCATGGTTTGCACAAGAAGCAAGTGACCTAGTTCACCGCTACTACATGTCTTTGCGATATGTCATGTTGTCGTCCGCCTATACGTGTGTGTCGCACGCTGATAATATGAACTACAGCCGACTAGCCTAATTTCACACCCGCTGATGTCTGCTGGACACAAACATTCTCAGTTTCTCTAAGAACACTCTCGCCCCCCAGCCGGACATGCTCATAATGGACAGAGATATCGATAGCTGTAACATTCACTGTACATAAGTCCTTATTTAAACAATTAGAGCCACTACAACCATCAACTCTGTTCACGAAATTTGTTCTAACAACTGATGTGCGTTATTGTCCTGATTCCATTCAATTCGAATATAATTTCTACAAATTTCTTTAAATTTGTATAAATTTCCTTAAATTTGTATAAATTTCATAGAATTTGTTTAAATTTATTATCCACCTACAGCATTAGTGTTGTGTTACCGCCACAAGACGCTTAGATATACGTTTCTCAGTGTTTTAATAGCGGCATTACATGCATTTGACATAAGTTTTTATTTAAACTATTAGACCCACTACCGCCATCAAATGTGTTTGCCATCCTCTCGGAAAATGTGCATGAATTTTGCTGAGGGAGGTTAGTATGGTGTCACTCCCACTAAAGGCTGCTCATTCATATAGGCAACAAAAGGTGTTCGCTGCACTTACAAATACGAAGTGTCAACTACTTTTCAAGGTGATCCAACCACATTTCCTACATATATCGAAGTACGGATCTCACTCATTTTATGACGTTGACACAAAACACTCACCATGCCAGCGATCTGGAGGGGAGGAAAATGGGTATGCAAAAAGGAATCAACCTGTTCTGGGCTTGTGGAGAGAGGAGGGAGTGTACTTTATTTATTTATTTTTGAACATGTTATTTAGTTACGCATTTCACCTAATTTATTTATTACACTGATGCAAAACACTCACACTAATGTGTTTAGGGTCGCTAAATACAGTTTACAGACCTCGAAACTACACCTAAATAATAATACATTACACTAATGTGCAGAGACCAAACAACTCGTAAGTTACGAGGTCGCGCAGTGGCTAGCACACTGGACTCGCATTCGGGAGGATGATGGTTCAATCCTACATCCAGCCACCCTGATTTAAGTTTTCAGTGGCAAATACAGGGATCGTTTCTTTGAAAGGGCATGGCTGACTTCCTTCTCCGTCCTTCGCTAATCCGACGAGACCAACGACCTCACTGTCTGGTCTCCTCCCTCAAACAACCCAACTCCTAAATTACCGAAAATAATCCAGTACACACCATTCACATCACTGTAATAATGCATGCAAACATGTTTACAACGCTTAAACACCCAACAATAATTCAATGCACAAACACTCAGTCCAAGTAAAAACCCAACTTATCAACGACTCGAAACCTGATTCTACTGGATGGAAAGCCTAAGAGCACCTCCTAACACATTCAAACTCTCCAGTTGCGGGAGACTGACCCAAATATCCATTCTATTTGCATAACTAATCACAAAGATCGGTCCTAATTAACAACTATATGCATAGCATTGCACAAGAACCGCGATACTACGTAAAAAACTGACAACTCGTGTTATCCTGTTTGGGAAAATAATCATACCACTCTAAACCAGCGACAGAAACACTCAAACTCTACCCTACACCTACAAGCTAGGAGAAAAACGTTCTACTCACTAGATCATGCTGTTTGAGAGAGGTGTGTTTAAAAAAGTATATTAGCTCCAAGAATATACCATCTATCACTGTTTGCCCTCAGAGTTCAGTACACATGTCTACAAAAAAGTCAACCTAACCGAAGCCAGATCGAGATCCTCATCTGAAAAGACTCTTTCTCATCCATATACAATCACAAATTACATGATCGAACTACTATGGTAGCAGTTTCATTGCACCTGCCGCACTGAAATGCCTCGCCGCAAAATCCCTGCTTTCCCTCCAAATGCATCCTATTCCTCTAACCTAATGGCTACGAGGTACTGCTGTCACAGCCCCACATCACCTAGCATTCACAGACCTTGTTTTTAAGTGACGTAGTAAGCTCAATCAGGGTAAGACGAGAGTCTCTGTTCAACGTTCGATTATTATTTATTTAACATCAACTTCGCTCCTATAATAAAGCAAAACATTTCCGATCACAATAAATATCCTATTTTTCACGATAACAGACAAAGTTCAGTTTCATGACCAAAAATCTATATAGTTTTTCACGTTCGATTTAGAAACACTTCACCTCTCCGAACACATTTACGCCTAAACCGATATTTCTACTCATGAATACAGATTTCCGTGATTTAGCAGATTCCAAATCACTCCCTATAATTTACAAAGTCAAATAACATCTTTCTCATACCTAGACAACTGTCAAACGTGTCCTCCACCTGCTAGATGCATACACCATAATCGACCTCCTCTCTACTAAATAAAGAAGTCAAATGCGAAGAAGCACTCGACCAAACAATTTACATAATAACAGAATAATGACCCAGTGCGAAGACACATTTATATTCAATATTGTCAAATTCCCACTTGATCACGAAAGCTGTCCAATACATACTAAGTATCAGTTCGCTATTCGGTCGTCTAGACGACTACACGGTTAAGTCAAATACATTCCCACACTGCAACAGCCCTCTCCATTCGGATGGCCTCCCACTGTTAGAAAGAAACTCGAATCATTCCCACCAAAGGCACTGCATAGACAGAATCATCCTACCAAATCGAACACATATGCATTTGATCACTATACTTACAAGTGAATGACATTCGACAATGAGTTGAGTATCCGAAATACACCCAGCTGATGGCTCTGGAAATAGAAATATCTGTACCATTCTTAGCACTTGACATGGAGTTAGAGGTGTGGATCTGCCACGCACTATATATATATATATATATATATATATATATATATATATATATATATATATATATACTGATGTAGGGAGGTGGATCCACCTCCAAACCCATATTGTGGATCAGCACCCCAACATCGGTCCAGATATAATGAGCGGCGGGTCCACACTTGAATACTAACTCCGCTCTACTAAGGGGCCTGGGGGCCTTCCGTGACACATGCATGTATATACACATACAGAAAACAGAGCAAACGCTGTCTAAATGTGTGGGTGATTGGATACAGTCGAATGCTGTGATATACTATGCCCCCCCCCCCCCTGATTAGTGCATTTGGACTAGATGCTGGCAGCTGTACTAAATTTAAAATCAATTCTAGAAAACAGAACGAGAGGTTATTACACGATCGCATGGATAGAAGTGACATAAAATAGATAGAATTGCGAAAAGTGATTAGGGGAAATAGGTATAAACTGACCGAATATAAATGCCACAAAGTTGAGCAAGTACTTGAATATCTTCTCGTTGGTGCAGAACAATTTGTACATGGGATCAAGTATGCTGCAGCAAGAAAAACCTGACAAAACGTCGACATGGACATGGAAGTGAAGGGAATGAGGGAAGCAGTCAATTTTTGTTCGTTGAGGCAGCATTATACTGTATGTCTGTTGACGTCTCAGTGATACACGCGAGTTGACTACTGTATTTGACAATTTTCAGGAAGACAGAACCATCCGTCTATAAACTTAAATGCATCTGCTATCACGTGACATAGCCTGCGTTCGACTCGCATACAGTCACATGTTCTGTATATGATTTAAAGCACTGTCTACTTGCGATTGTTAACTGTAAACCTCTCCTGCATCAGATGACTTCCATCTCGTGTGTGATGACCCGTTACACATTCCTCTAAACGAACTATGATTTATGTGATGTACTCCATCCAACCTGTCGCATCTTGGGTGTAAAATCGAGACTTCAGCTTCATAACTAAGTTAACGATTGGTGCTTGTGAGGTACTGCAACCCTCCTTGTATACATTTACCTGACAGATATGTTGTTTACAGAGTTAGTGGTAGAATGACTTGTAATTTTAGCATGTCGGACGCTGCTGCTATGCGTTTATCTGTTTCCTTGTAAGAGGCTTTCCCCGTTAGTAATGGTTCAAAAATGGCTCTGAGCACTATGGGACTTAACTTCTAAGGCCATCAGTTCCCTAGAACTTAGAACTACTTAAACCTAACTAATCTAAAGACATCACACACATCCATGCCCGAGGCAGGATTCGAACCTGCGACCGTAGCGGACGCGCGATTCCAGACTGTAGCGCCTAGAACCGCTCAGCCACTCCGGCCGGCCGTTAGTAATGGTCATTTTATGCATAGGGCTAATGCACGCATAGTATAATTTCCGAACTGTGATCGGATATGAACAGTGGTCGCTATACATCTCTGGAAAGCTATATTGTGCTCGTATCACACAGAGCAAATGTTTTAAGAAAATAGTTTTTTCGTTTTACGGTTCGATAACATAGTTTATCCTACAGAAACCGGGAAGAAGGATGTATGTCATGCACTTGAAATATATTTCTTACATTGGAATTTTAACAGGGCTACATTCCATAAGAGTGATAGGTTGGAAACTTAAGCGATCTAACATTATAGCCCGTTTTAAGTGAGGAACGTTGTCTCCTTAGGAGTGTGTGCGTTTATTTTCTCTCTCTTAACAATACCTTCCAGCTACTGATCCTAGACTCTGGAATAATAGTTTAAAATTGATGGCTTGGTTGATTTATGTAAAAATGCCTCAAACTGCATCCGTCTGAAGCTCCATCGTGCGTAAAAAGATCACCCTTTTCTAGATCTTCTTCTTCTTAATGGCCTGCTTTTAGATGACAACACATTCAGATCTGTCACTACACATCAATAAGGACTGCTAACCTCCTCGACGTGGAAGCATCTCGAGAAATCTTGTACACTTGGATGGGCGAGGACTCAGCGAGCTCCATCCAACTTCTAGTCGGTTGCATATTAAATAGGTACCAGTGCAGCAGGGTGGATTGGTTAATGACATTGTGAGGGGTCTCTTTCAGTCTCTAATGCTAAACATAAGACTGCAGGAATGCTCTATGACTCCCATTAGCATGGACATAGATCGTAAATTAAGCAATATGCCATAGGTGTTAGAAATATGTAGAGCGCGGTCTAATATACTTTGATGATGTATGTGTTTGTGGATTAACAATGAATGGACATACTGCACAGTCATCTATCCTGATCCGCAAAGTGGAGAAGGGGTGGTTTAGCTATGATACTGAAATTGGGGACTTACAGTATAGTCCTCGGGATACAATCATTGTCCTGCAGTACAGGTGATGAAACTTTAAACTGAGGTGTGCAGTTGATCAAAACGTGTATATTTAATAGGATCGTCGCATGTGCTCAATGCCTGCACGCATGCGGTATTTTGTTTTCGATATATGGTAGGAAAGAGAAGCGGAGAAAATCGTATCGAGTTGTCTATTGCATGAAGCTAGTGGAGCTTTTATAGTTGGTAATATTTCTCTGTTGGATGGTACAGAATAACGAAGATAGATGTGAATGGACTCGGGTCTGTAGTACTTGTATGTAGTATGAGAGCGCACTGCAGTAAGGTAGAAAAAATCATTGTCCTTCTACTAGTTCCGGTTTCCATTGAATGGCCCTGTCACAGTAACACAGCTTAGCCTGTTTCTACATGGGTTGCAGAAGGTGGTAGATATATTATCCCCCAACTCCTACTCAGTTGTGATTTAAATTGGAATGATCAGCTTCGTACAGCTGGAGAAATGGCACCAGTAGCGTGGCCACTAATTAGAACGAGGTTGAGATTTTACTGTAGCAGATCGCCTTGAGAAAGGTGGGTCGTTTCGAGATATGAGTGTACTAGAAATATGATTCATTAGTGGCTGTAATAAAGGACTTCTCCGTCGGATCCTACACAGGTACGTGCCAGATTGCGAGGACTTGATTCAAAATCGGATACTGCATTTCTAATGGATAGCGTTGCACTATAGATCTGAAAAACTAATGTACATTTCTTATGGCATCATCCACTGTTTGTGATCCTTCTCAATAAAGCAACGCCTATAGCCCGGTCAATATACCACACAACCTCTGACATGCAACAGAGAGAGAATGCTTTACAAATACTGGATAAATATCTAGTTGCAGTTGCTTGAGGGAGCTGAAAATACCAGTTTTATAACACGTTCCTTAGCAGAATAATTTTCTAAATTGGGAGCATCTGGTTTATAAAGTATGTACTAGTGTTCTGAGATGTGTAAAGGAGATGGCTATGTCGAGTGGTAAGGAAGGCTTGGATTTGACGAGGAATACTGTGATAGCAAAGGGGAGACTATGACAAGTGATAAGAATGGTACAGATATTTCTATTTCCAGAGCCTTAAGGAGGGTGTATTTCTGATACTTCGCTCATTGTCGAATGTCGTTCACTTGTAAGTATAGCGATCAAATATATATTTGTTCGATTTGGTAGGATGATTTTGTCTATGCGGGGCCTGTAGTGGGAATGATTCAAGTTTCCCGCTAGCAGTGGGAGGCCACCCAAATGGAGAGGGCTGTTGCAAAGCGGGAATGTATTTGACTTAACCATGTAGTCATCTAGATGACCGAATAGCTTTCGTGATCAAGTGGGGTTTTTGACAAGATTGAATATGGATGTGTCATTGGGCTGGTTCATTATTCTGTTATCATGTAAATTTTTTGGTCGATTGTGGTGTATGCATCTAGCAGGTGGAGGACACGTTTTCCGGTTGTCTAGATATGAGAAAGATGTTATTTGACTTTGTAAATTATAGGGAATGATTTGGAATCTGCTAAATCACGGAAATCTGTATTCGTGAGTCGAAATATCGGTTTAGGCATAAATGTGTTCGAAGAGGTGATGAGTTTCTAAATCGAACGAGAAAAACTTTAGATTTATGCTCATAAAACTGGACTTTGTATGTTTTCGTGAAAAATAGGATATTTATTGTGATCGGAAATGTTTTGTTTTTTATAGGAGCGAAGTTGATGTCAAATAAATAATAATCGACGCTGAGCAGTAACTCTCGTCCAGCCCTGCTCGAGCTTACTATGTGACTTAAAAACCAAGTCTATGAACGCTAGGTGTTGTGGGGCAGTGACAAAAGTACTTCGTAGCCATTAGGTTAGAGGAATAGCATGCATTTGGAGGGAAAGCAGGGATTTTGCGACGAGGCATTTCGGTGCGGCAGGTGCAATGAAACTGCTACCATAGTAGTTCGATCATGTAATTTGTGATTGTATATGGATGAGAAGGCAGTCTTTTCAGATGAGGATCTCCATCTGGCTTCGGTTAGGGTGATTTTTTTGTAGGCATGTGTAGTGAACTCTGACGTCAAACAGGGAAAGATGGTATATTCTTGGAGCTAATAAACTTCTTTAAACTCACCTCTCTCAAACAGCAGAATCTAGTGAGTTGAATATTTTTCCCCTAGCTTGTAGGTATAACGGTAGAGTTTAAGAGTTTCTGTCGCTGGTTACAGTGGTATAATTATTTTCCCAACACGAGTTGTCAGTTTTTTGCGTAGTATTGCGGTTCTTGTGCAGTGCTATGCATATAGTTATGTAATTAAAGCCGTCGTTATGCAGCGCTATGCATATAGTTGTTAATTAGGACCGATCTTTGTGATTAATTATGTAAATAAGATGGATATTTGAGTCAGTGTACATCTACATACATACTCCGCAATCCACCATACGGTGCGTTGCGGAGGGTACCTCGTACCACAACTAGCATCTTCTCTCCCTGTTCCACTCCCAAACAGAACGAGGGAAAAATGACTGCCTATATGCCTCTGTACGAGCCCCAATCTCTCTTATCTTATCTTTGTGGTCTTTCCGCGAAATGTAAGTTGGTGGCAGTAAAACTGTACTGCAGTCAGCCTCAAATGCTGGTTCTCTAAATTTCCTCAGCAGCGATTCACGAAAAGAACGCCTCCTTACTTCTAGAGACTCCTACCCTAGTTCCTGAAGCATTTCCGTAACACTCGCGTGATGATCAAGCCTACCAGTAACAAATATAGCAGTCCGCCTCTGAATTGCTTCTATGTCCTCCCTCAATCCGACCTGATAGGGATCCCAAACGCTCGAGCAGTACTCAAGAATTGGTCGTATTAGTGTTTTATAAGCGGTCTCCTTTACAGATGAACCACTTCTTCCCAAAATTCTACAAATGAACCGAAGACGACTATCCGCCTTCCCCACAACTGCCATTACATGCTTGTCCCACTTCATATCACTCTGCAATGTTACGCCCAAATATTTAATCGACGTGACTGTGTCAAGCGCTACATTACTAATGGAGTATTCAAACATTACAGGATTCTTTTTCCTATTCATCTGCATTAATTTACATTTATCTAGATTTAGAGTTAGCTGCCATTCTTTACACCGATCACAAATCCTGTCCAAATCATCTTGTATTCAGTCACTCAACGACGACACCTTCCCGTACACCACAGCATCATCAGCAAACAGCCGCACATTGCTATCCACCCTACCCGAAAGATCATTTATGTAGATAGAAAACAACAGCGGACCTACCACACTTCCCTCGGGCACTCCAGATGATACTCTCACCTCCGATGAACACTCACCACCGAGGACAACGTACTGGGTTCTATTACTTAAGAAGTCTTCGAGCCACTCACATACTTGAGAACCAATCCCATATGCTCGTACCTTAGTTAGGAGTCTGCAGTGGGGCACCGAGTCGAACGCTTTCCGGAAGTCAAGGAATATGGCATCCGTCTGATACCCTTCATCCATGGTTCGCAAGATATCATGTGAAAAAAGGGCGAGATGCGTTTCGCACGAGCGATGCTTTCTAAAGCCGTGATGATGCATGGACAGCAACTTCTCTGTCTCAAGGAAATTCATCTCCCGCATCTGGACAGTTTGAATGTGTTAGGGGATGCTCTCGGCTTTACATCCAGTCGAATCAGGGTTCGAGTCATTGATAAGTTGGGTTTTTACTTGGACTGAGTGTTTGTGCATTGAATTATTGTTGGGTGTTTAAGCGTTGTAAACATGTTTGCATGCATTATTACAGTGATGTGAATGGTGTGTACTGGATTATTTTCGGTAATTTAGGAGTTGGGTTGTTTGAGGGAGGAGACCAGACAGTGAGGTCATTGGTCTCATCGGATTAGCGAAGGATGGAGAAGGAAGTCAGCCGTGCCCTTTCAAAGAAACCATCCCGGCATTTGCCTGGAGCGACTTAGGGCAATCAACGAAAACCTAAATCAGGATGGCTAGATAGAGGATTGAACCGTCATCCTCCCGAATGCGAGTCCAGTGTGCTAGCCACTGCGCGACCTCGTAACTTACGAGTTGTTTGGTCTCTGCACATTAGTGTAATGTATTATTATTTAGGTGTAGTTTTGAGGTCTGTAAACTGTATTTAGCAACCCTAAGCACATTAGGGAGAGTGTTTTGCATCAGTGTAATAAATAAATTAGGTGAAATGCGTAACTAAATAACATGTTCAAAAATAAATAAATAAAGTACACTCCCTCCTCTCTCCACAAGCCCAGAACAGGTTGATTCCTTTTTGCATACCCATTTTCCTCCCCTCCAGATCGCTGGCATGGTGACTGTTTTGTGTCAGCGTCATAAACTAAGTGGGATCCGTAATTCGATGTATGTAGGGAACGTGATTGGATCACCTTCAAAAGTAGTTGAAACTAGGTATTTGGAAGTGCAGCGAACGCCTTTTCTTGCCTATATGAATGAGCAGCCTCTAGTGGGGGTGACACCATACTAACCTCCCTCAGCAAAATTCATGCACATTTTCCGAGAGGATGGCAAACACATTTGATGGCGGTAGTGGGCCTAATTGTTTAAATAAAAACTTATGTCCAATGCATGTAATGCCGCTATTAAAACACTCAGAAACGGATATCTAAGCGTCTCGTGGCGGTAACACAACACTAAAGCTGTAGGTGGATAATAAATTTAAACAAATTCTATTAAATTTATACAAATTTAAGGAAATTTATACAAATTTAAAGAAATTTGTAGAAATTATATTCGAATTGAATGGAAACAGGACAATAACTCACATCAGCTGTTAGAGCAAATTTCGTGAACAGAGTTGTAGTGGCTCTAATTGTTTAAATAAGGTCTCTGCACATTAGTGTAATGTATTATTATTTAGGTGTAGTTTCGAGGTCTGTAAACTGTATTTAGCAACCCTAAGCACATTAGGGTGAGTGTTTTGCATCAGTGTGATAAATAAATTAGGTGAAATGCGTAACTAAATAACATGCTCAAAAATAAATAAATAAAGTACACTCCCTTCTCTCTCCAGAAGCCCAGAACAGGTTGATTCCTTTTTGCATACCAATTTTCCTCCCCTCCAGATCGCTGGCATGGTGAGTGTTTTGTGTCAGCGTCATAAAATGAGTGAGATCCATTGTGAGCATGTCCGGCTGGCTGGCGAGAGTGTACTTAGTGAAAGTGAGAATGTTTGTGTCCAGCAGATATCAGCAGGTCTGAAACTAGGCTAGTCGGCTGTAGTTCGTATTATAAGTGTGCAACACACACCTACAGGCGGACAACAACGTGACCTATTACAAAGAGATATATAGTAGCAGCGAACTAGGTCACTTGCCTGTTGTGCAAAGCATGACTGTCCTACAGCTATTGATATGTCAGCCTATTGTAAATTTATAGAAATTATATTGGAACTGAATGTATGCTCTTAGAGCAAAAATATTCGAAATTCGAATAGGTTGGCGAACACACTTGATGGTGGTACTGTTTGTAATTGTTTAACTAAAGACTTATGTCCAGTGCTGAATGAGTGGATGTAATAAAGATATTAAAAGACTGAGAAACTGATATCTCAGCCTCTTTTGTTGGTAACAGAACACTAATGCTGTAGGTAGATAATAAACTTAAACAAATTTAAATAAATTTAAAACAAATTTATAAACTTTTAAAGAAATTTATACAAATTTAAACCGATTTATAGAAAATATATTTGAATTAAATGAGCAGCCTCTAGTGGGGGCGGCACCATACCAACTCCCCTCAGCAAAATTTTCCGATAGGATGGGTAACACAATTGATGGTGGTAGTGCCTCTAATTGTTTAAATAAAGACTTATGTCCAGAGCTGAATGACTGCATGTAATACTGATATCGATATCTCAACGTCTTGTGGCGGTAACACGACACTAATGCTTTAGGTAGATAATAAATTTTAACAAATTCAATGAAATTTAAACAAATTTACTCAAATTTGAACAAATTTTAACAAATTTAAGCAAATTTAAACAAATTTATAAAAAATAGATTCGAACTGAACAGCAATACCATACTAACTTGCTCAGCTGCAGGAGTAAGCTCTTATAGCAAAATTCGAATTTCGAAGAGGAAGGTGAACACACTTGATGATGGTATTGACTCTAATTGTTTAAATAAAGACTTACGCCCAGTTCCTAGGAAGAGGTGAGATAGGTTAGTGGAGGTAGCTCTTTCTTTCACACCATTTTCTTAGGTTAGCAGAGGTAGCGCAATTGACCTATCTTCCCTCCAAAAGCCGCCATCTTGGTTAACGGTACTCACGTCATAGTCTGACGTCAATCGCGTGATCAGCTGACGTCACATGACGTCACACACTTGCGTCATGGCCGCCATCTTGGATAACAGTACTTAGGGTACCTACTTTGGGGTGAGGGCACCCCTTGTGGTGACTTACTTTGGGGTGGTCTCCTTGTCCCACTACGGTGGCTTGCACTACTTGGCGATAATCCAGGGAAAACTGCTCGACAATGTCAGTTTCTTGTGCATCAATTTGAAAACATGCTGCTTCGGATTTTTGGAAGTCAGCATCAGGTATCATACGTGGACGTGAGAGAGCACCTCCCTTTGCATTCCTAGAAGTGGGTCGATAAATGATATCGTAATGTAGAAGAAGGAAAGAAGAACCCAACGTTGCAATTTCTGAGCAGTATGAATAGGAATTGGGTTCGCCAGATTGAAGAGTGACTGCAAAGGCTTGTGGTCAGTGGCCAATTAGAATTTTCTACCATATAAGTACTGGTGAAATTTAGCCACTCCGAAAATTTTGGCGAGAGCTTCGTTTTCTACTTGGCAATAATTCTGCTGAGCTTTGTTCAGAAGCTTGGAAGCGAAGGTAGTCTGTCTGACGAACCAATGCTGTGTGACAAAACAGCAGCAATTCCATAAGACGATGCATTCGTGGCCAAAATGACATGTTTGCTTGGATCGAAATGAACCAAGCAACAATCACTGAGCAATGCTGATTTCAGGTTCTGAAAGGCTATGTCACACTGTTGGGACGAATCAAAAGAAACTTTTTTGCGACGAAGGCGATACAAGGGAGCCGCTATATGAGCGGCGTTACGGGTGAAGCGAATGTAATAGTTGGCCTCCCCTAAGACAGATTCAAATTCTTTGACATTCTGAGGCGGTTTGAGATCACATATTGTTTCCAAATGTGCTTGTGTCATGTGAACACCTCGAGAATTGATAACATGACCTAAATATTCTATTTCCGTCTGGAAAAAGACACTTTTCTCTGTCAGCTGTTCTAGGTAGCGTTGGAAAACGGCAGGTGCTGATGCGCTACTGAAAGGCAAAAGAAGGAACTTGAAAAGTCCTAAATGTGTGTTGATGACAAACATTTTGTGAAGATTCATCAAGAGGTATCTGAGGATAGGCATTGTAAAGGGCAATTTTTGAAAAATAGCGACCCATGCCTGGGCGATCCATGAGCCCGTCAGGCCGTGGCAATGCATATGCATCTGCATCTGTGAGGATTAACAGTGGCTTTGTAATTAGCACAAATCCTAATTTTTCTTGATGGTTTACTAACATAAACTACTGGGGAAGACCACTAACTCACAGAGATTGGTGCGATTGTGGCATTTTCTTGCCAGTGAGCCAGTTCTTTTGCATCCTGGTCACGAAGTGCAATAGGCACTGCATGTGCTTTGAAAAAGTACGGCTGCGCGTTGTCTTAAAGCATTGTTATTGGCTTTACCTTCTCCAGGAGCAAACAATTCCTGAAATGAGACACAGCTAGCACATTGGGCACAATGTTTAGTCGAAACAAGTCGAACGAGCTGAGACCAAAAATATAACTGATTGTCTGCTTCGCAGCTCTTGAAAGGAAACTGTGTTCTGCAGATTCTGACATGTGGGCCCAGTGTTGAGTGTTCCTATTGCTGGAATGTTCTTGCCATTGTACGCTGTAAGCGTATTTGTAGATTGACACAGTTTTGGTGTGCCTAACAGTTCATAAGTTTCATAGTTTAACGAGGACACTAATGCACCTGTATCAAATTGGAGTGTTATTGTATAGCTTGCGATCACTAAAGGTACATACAATTTATTAGAGGGACGTTGCACAGGGGAATTAGTGTTCTGAATAACTGCACACAATTTTTCTGTGGAACAATCTGTTCTGAATGTATTACATGCGCTTGCATAGCAGGGCGCTATGTTCCACATTGTGACCTGGGGACTTTTGTCTTTTTAAGCAAACACTTTGTGTATGTGCATTTCGGTGGCAGGAGTAGCAAGTGTTTTTTGGCGTGACGGGTAATGTTCATGTTTAGGTGCGGTATAGCATCAGAGGAAAAATTTATGGTGAGCGAAGCGCGGATTGCGCTGAAGTTGTCGACGTGTGGGATTTCTGTCCACGGGGCTGTTTGCATGCCGTTTTGTGTGGCTGTTTACAGGACTGCGTAGCATTAGGGCTATTTCCGCCCTTCTGCTCTACAGCACAAACGTTAACAGATTGCTGAAAACTGTCTACAGCAGAATCACTATAGTCTTGGTAATCAATGATGTGCAGTACCTGCTCAAGAGTAGGACCGGAATATTTCAGAATCTATTCTCTGATTCTATTGCCTGAACATTCTGTGTGATTGCGTCCCTGATTATATAGTCACTGTAACATTGTCCACATTCGCAACGGAACTTGCATTTCCGCGTTAAGCCTTGTAATTCAATCACCTACTGACAGTATGTTTGTCCCGGCTGCTTCTTTAAACGAAAAAACTTAAACCTGGCAGCCGCAATGTCGCTACGGTTTTCAAAGTATTTATTTAATGGACTGACTAGTATCTCGAAGGGGACGTTTCAGATCGTGATGCAGGGAAGAGTTTTGTGAGATACAATGATACACCAACGACGGAAAGGAACTAAGCCTGCATCACAGTACCTGATGTTTGTTTGGTGGGCTGCTAGGTGGGCCCTGAATTGTGCAATATACTCCGTCCAGTCTTCTGTGTTTTCATAGAAGGCGCGATACGGCGACAGGAACTGTTTGACGAATTGTGTCACGACAGCATTCAGCTTCTGAAGCGACTGCATCTGAAATCGACGGAACGTATTAAGATCCTGCGGCGATTGTACATCCACATTAGGCAATGCTTCGCTAGGAACAGACACAATTGGCGGATTCTGTGGATTTGGAGCCGGAGTCGGTGAAGGCATAGGTGACGGTTGCGCCAGGGAGTAATAAATTACTAATTGTTGTCTGGCAGTGGGTGGGGTTGATATTGTTACTAGTTAGATAATAGCAATGATACAAAAGCAAAAGGTGTGACGTACATTACGTGCTCCCACAACGAGAACAAAAAAATTTCACAAACGTGCAGAGTTGGATTACAAGAAACAATGCAAATAAGAACATTTTAAACTTAATGCAAAAGTCACGCCAGCTGTTGTCTCCACTGCTTCTGGCTTGGGAAACCACCACCTCGTCGGCAGTTTTGTAAACCCTCGCCGCCAGTTTAGCAAAGGCCTTGTCGCTACTGCTGGCGAGGCCGAGTTGCCACTGTTGTTACAGCAGGCACAGTTTGTGAGCTCGTGAAACGGCTTCTGGTGCAGTACACCGCTAAGACATTTTCTCCCTGCCACTATTACATGGCTAAGCTCCAGCGACAGGTAACAGGTTAGGAGAACGAAGGTTCTATAACACTCCAACAAATAAGTAGCAGAGTCACACAAATGAGTTAAAACGATTTGGTTATCTTTGTGACTTGTTGAATAATGAAGTCTACAACACTGCATGCAATATAACACAAAAAGACCCTCAATGGTTAAGTGCATAATCGTAGGTAAACTTTACAGTACATAGCAAATGCAATTACAACAACTATCTGTTCACTTCTTAGAGTTCACTAAACGACATTCCCAGCATAAGTCATCCCTGTCGATGATACATAGTCAAGTGGGCGAGAGTTGCTCTTCTGTCTTCCGAGTAGGCTTCTGTCCGTTGTAGTCCAGTCATTGGCGGATTGTACTCGGCCGGCAATTGTCCGAGGCGAAGTCGATATCTTCATTCTCAGCGCCGGCCGTGGCGCTGGTGGAAGTTGCGCAAGTAGCGAGCCTCTATGGCACTGGCACCAGCTCGCATCTTTGCGCCTGTGGTGCTTTTTCCCTGCCTGTGTCTTGTTCGGACGACACAACAGGTAGACCTAGAAATAATGGCACACTCTTATGACTTCAGAATCCAGTGGTGGAATTATCAGATTCTGGCACAGCCTGTTTAGAAGTCATAGTCAGATAACTTGTGCTAAGTATAGAATTTAAGATTGTGCACTTGGCAGATACTGACACAGTAAGCATGATTGCCAGTCACTTGTGTTCAAAGTTTCGAACCATATCCTAGTGGTAAATTTAAAACAAATCGTTGGTTTCCCTATGATGTTGCCGTTCACTTGGTCTGAGTTTAAATGTAGCTAGGTCACTGGTGCTACACATATGATTACTAAATAATTGCCACTATGTTGTCCATACATAGTAGGACTGAACTGGAGTGGGTATATGCTTGAGTTTTATTTGCTAAAACGTGCCTAACCACTCCACAGGCAGAACTTGCACTACACCACGTAGGTCGTAAGAATCACTTTGTGATGTGTAGATAATCGTGCCCAAATTGCAGTCCCTTGCCACTCTGATCCATCAATCAGCAGAGCTCACATCAAAGCTCACTGTGGCAGCAGTTGAATGACGAGTGATGTGAGTCAGGAGTGCTGAATGTTCTCCCCTGCCACAGGCACCCACATGACATCAGTGCACCATCACACAGTTTCATCACTTCCTCATGCATATGTTGGATATGTATTACATACGAAGTCTGCAAGCAATTCTGTGTCCTGCTCTGACATAGTGGACACTGCATCATGGAGTCTGTGGTGACGTGACTGTTGCTGCTGCTCAGATGTATCATACACTACATACGCTACGTCAGAGTGCTGTTGCACCAAGGGAGAAATAAACGAAAACTACAGAAACAGATACATATGCACACAGTGGGTAATAATAGTTAATATTGACAGGATGTTAATACACTGCCATAAATAAAAAATACTACACCTGGAAAGACAATGTCGAATTTGATCCGATGATAGTATATGCCACCTGGGGATAGTAGATGTACTGATAATGGTTTCAGCTTCATCCACCAACAGGCAGCCTAGTGGCATAGTTACTAGACCGCCATCTGTATCTAACCTTTAATAGGGAATGCTCACAGTCAGAAGGCACAGTGTGATGCAGACATGTGAAGCAAGCAGGCAATCATGCAACGGAGATGCACTCGTGCTTCCTACAGCCCCCTGAGTAAGTTTGAAAGGGGTCAAATTGTGGCCTTCCAAGTGGCAGGATGGTCCTTTCATAGTTGGGTGTGCTGCATCATTTGTGCAACGATGCTGGTATCAGTGCTCATGTGAACATTCTCATACCCTTAGATGAGCTTCTGGACATCCAAGTTGCACAGATGTCTGCCAGGATCACCATATTGTAAAGGCAGCAGTGACAGGTCGTAGAGCTACCACAGCACAGATAAGAGGACTTGTGAGCCCAAATGTGTCAACATCAACTGTTGCAAACCAGTTGTTAGCAGTGGGCCTTTGGCCATGCACAGTTATAATCCGTCTTCCAGCCACGCCACAGTATCGACATCTATGGCTCGACTGGTGCTGTCAGAGGATCAGTTCGAAGATGGAATGGTGTGCTGTGGTCTCCAGCCGTGAAAGCAGATTCTGCCTGCACTCAGGTGATGGTCATTTGTGTGTATGACGTAAATATGGTGAACACTTTCTCTTAGAGTACGTTTTTCGAAGTCACACTGGCTCAAACCAAGCCTTATGGTCTGAGGTGCGATAAGTTACAACTCTTGTTTACTTCTGGTGTTTCTGGAGTGGACGCTAGCCAGCACTCGATATGTGCACAGTGTCATTCCTTACCTCTTTGAAACAGGAAGGTGATATGTTGTTCTGACAGGATAATGCTCACACACACATTGACCTTGAAATTCTATGATGTGCAGCAACTTCCCTTCCTAGCATGATCTCTGGACTTGTCTCCAATCAAGCACATGTGGGATATAATGGGACGAAAAGTGACTTGAGCAAGTTGTCAGTTCACAACTTTTACAAAACTACGTGAACAGCTGTACAAACGACTGGATGCCAGAATGTGCCCCTGCATCGCTGCCTGTGGAGGCTACACTATGTACTAACATGGGTGTTTCTGTATTGGTTGAAACCCAGTACCTCAGAACTGCTTGTGCTACTGACCTGTAAATGTAGTTATTTCATGTACTTCAGATGCACTGTTGCAACAATAAATCTTGAGTGAACTGGAAATGTAGAAAAGGTGTATTACTTTTTTCTGGCAGTGTTCTTACAATAGAGTGGGTAAATCAGTTTTGTTTCTCTGGCGGTGGCAGATTTCTGTTGATGCTTCATGGAGCTCAACCAGGATGTACTGCACATATCTGCCTAGTTTGCCTGGTGAGTGGATGGCACAGAGGATTGCTGGGGTAGATGACTGCAGTGCCACAGATACTGGAACAACTAGTTTGGACTGGTAACACGGCAAACTGCACTCATGAGTCCAGGTCAGCCGTCATGAATCACCGTCTTGGATTCTGATGTCAAAGCCATCTTGAATTGTGACATCATATGTATACCATCTTGGATTCTCATTTTTGGTTTTAAGCTTAGAGGCCATCATGGATTCTACACTGAGGATAAGCAGCTTACGTTTACTATTGTGTCAGGGAAAAAACTCCTTAGAACAGGTCAGTGCTCAAGAGTCAATACTGACATTGTGGGAGCGACACCTTGGGCCACAGACATACAGATCTTATTATTAATTGATAAGCTTCATAAATTAAATATTATGAACCCCCAATAGACTAGCTATAGTATAGGCACAATGAGTTGGCTGCCAAACACCAAGTAATGATCGTTAAAAGTCGGCACCATTTGAAACACTTTGACTGCTCTCTGTTTGAGATTGCTGCCATCTTCAGTGACCCCAGAGATGTGACACTATAATTTAATTGTGCAAGCATGATTCTTTGCTCACCCTCATAACCCTGCTGCTGGCATTACCTATTGCTTCCCAATCTTCACAGAAGCTCTCTTGTATACACTGCTACGCTAGCACTCCTGCAAGAAGACAAGTTGGAGAGAAATGCCGTAGCAACAGCATAGGGGATTGTTTTGAGAGCGACTTTCTTTCTCTGCAGTGAAGTGATTCATTCTGGGACCCTGTCCCTGTTGTTAACAATGTATTGAATGTATCCAAATCTCATATGGAGCAGCTCTACAATGAATTAACAAAGACCCCATTTCGTGAAACCAAATTTTTTTTATATGGATCCTGATAGCTTCATCTATTGGTTAAAATCTGTGATTCACATGAAAATGATGTATCAACATGAAAAAATTGACATTTATACTTTTATAGATATAGTTTCCATGGTCTCCTAACAACACCATCTACTGACAACAAAGTTGCTATTCACTGAATGGAAGATGTGGCAATTCTATTGTTGACTGATGACTGGAAGATTATGTGGCATACCTACATGGTGGAAAAGTAGATACCTTGTGTAAAGCATGACAGGCCTTCTCCTGTTGTAGTAAGGTAGATACTGATACTGACCTCTCACAATGACAATTAAAAATTCATTTGTGAAAATGGAATTTGACTGCTGGTCACACATTTCACTGAATTCGTCTACATTTTTTCTCTCTCTCTCTCTCTCTCTCTCTGTGTGTGTGTGTGTGTGTGCGTGCGTGTGTGAAAAGTGAGAGAATCTATTAAATTTTCTTTTGTAAAGCTATTGTGTACGATTTACTTTTTATGATGTTCGCTGACAATAGTGATTCCATACTGCTCAAAAGCCTGGTGTAGATGTTTCAATTAGACGCTAGATCAGCGACTTGCTTGTCTCTAAAGTACCCCAGTAATCATGCTCGAAAATGGGATATACAGTTCAATTTGGAATTTGAATCATGTGTCATTCCTGATGGATCTTCACATTTTTTAGAGATGAAGGCTAGGTTAAATCTAGACTTAAATATTCTATGGTCTGACCAGAATTTGATTGTGTGACTTCCCAGTTTCCAGTCACACATCTTACCATTAGACCATCATGTTCTACTGCACACAACTGGTGTACATTATCTCTGATTCAGCTCTGAATGCCTATGCTGTGGTTTTTCGTCATATATCAGTAGTTTATATATAGCTCTAACCACTCATCAGCTGATGCATTTCTTAAAAAACTAACACATCATTTTCATCCAGTCTTCCCCAAAATCTCCTGTCAGAGGAAGGAAGGTTACAGGAGCCAATGGATTACCAAAGAAATAACTGAACTCAGGAGTAGAGTGAAAGAACTCAGACAAAAAGTGAACGTGGAGAGATATAAACAGTATTAAAAGAAGTACAGGCAATCAATAAGAGAATCAAAAGCCAGTTAATAAATTGAGCCAAAGCAAATTCAAATCATAAAAGGAAAGCCTGGGATGTAATCATCACTGAAAGATGTAGTGAAAAGAGTATAAATAACAGAAATTTGATTAAGTCAGCGAGCATTGAAAGCAATATAGTTACTAATGGAACAAAAATTGCTAATATACAAAACAACAATTTTATAGATGCCATACAAAATTTAATGGGGGGGGGGGGGAGATTCATGAGAGGTGAAAACATCCTACAATACTTGGGCAACTATCCCACTCCGTGTCCTGGAACGAGTAACAAAAACAAAACTCATAAAAGAAATTCAGAAATTCAAATCCAAGAAGTCTGCAAGAGATGATGAAATATCAAATGATCCGATACAGAATTCGAATGAAGTAATGATTGAACTTCCTTTGGATATAGATAACTGCTCATTCAGAGGAGAAGTTTTTCCACAAAATGACAAATAAGCAAAGCAGTATTGGTTCATAAGTAATGTGATAAAGATGGCCTGGATAACTATAGATGAGTGTCTTTAATCTCTGATTTCTCAAAAACACTAGAGGTGCTCATTTGTAGCAGGAAGACCACATTCCTAGGTAAACATAGGATTCTGATTTAGCACAAAAAGAGAAATCTATGGACACTGCTATCTCAAACTTACATGTATCAGACAAAAGATACTCTGTATCTGCTATGGTTCTGAATTTGTGTGGAGCTTTGGAGACAACAACCATACAGCATTGACTGAAAAACTTGAAAGCTATGGCATACATGGATATTCAATGCAATGAATACAATCATATCTCAGTAACCAGTATGTAACAATGGAATCCGGATGCACACCTGGGATATTAACTGCAGTGTACCTCAAGGATCTGTACTTCACCCACTTCTAGTCAATATACTTGTAAACAGTGTCAAAGACAGTCAGAAGGATAAAAAATTACTGTTTACTGATGACATGACATTAGTGAACATAGAACAAAATCTGGAAACACTAGAATGAAGTGCAAATAATACAGTATTCTGGCTCATTCACAATGACTGGTTCATAAATGTAAAAGGACAAGGTTCATGGTCTTTATGAATAGGGAAAATGAGGATCATATAGATATATTCATAGGTGAAACAAGATTGGAAGAAGTTGCCTCCATATATTTTTGATGAATTACAACTGACAATAAGCTCCAATGAAAAGAACATATACACAATGTCTTTTGCAAATTAAACACCATAATATTTATTATGAAACAGCTTGCAGATTATGAAAACAAAACCTTTCTGTACAGAATACCACACTCTATTTGAACCATCATTATAGTATGGAATTACTGTTTAGGGAAACTCTAGCATCAATGATACAAAAAGAATTTTTGTATTGCAAAAAAGGCCATTAAGACCATTTTTTTTAAAAAAAATGACGAACTCGCTCATACAGAGCTGCCTTCTGTAATCTAAAAATATTGACTTTTCCGTCCATACATATATACAAAACAATAATTTCATTAAACCAAGACAATACTTTAGTAGATATGAATACAGATGTTCAGTCATATGACAAAAGGACTAAATGGCGGCTAAAAAGTATGCCTCACAGTCTGAGAGCTGCTGAAAAAGGTGCTCAATACTGAGATGTACAATTGGTAAAGCAAAGGTCTACAGGACAGAATGATTGAAAGTATATTCAAGAAACTTCTGAAGGATTGGTTAATGAAAAAAGAAGTTTATAATGTAGAGGAGTGTATGTGTAAAGAATGTGGGATGCTATTATTATTCATATGTAAATATTGTAATCAACTAAAAATATTGCAATATAATGTACGAGGGTAACGTAATTATTATCCGCAATTTAGTTATATTTTTGCTTATTTTGGTAGTACTGTCGTTTTACGTTGATGGCGCATGCTTTGTTTATTTGTTTTTATATCTTTGCAATTTTCAAGCTGCTAGGTTAGTTTCGTTATCACTGCTGTGCTGTCTGTTTGCACCACAGAAGAGCAGCGTTCAGTGATCCGCTTTTTGTGGTCGGAAGGCGTATCAGGGGCCGAAATTCATCGAAGACTTCCAGTACAGTATGGGAACAGTGTTTTGTCACAACGGAGTGTGTACAAACGGACTCAAAAATTCCGAAATGGTCGCACAAGTATTATGCACAATGAAGTAGCTGGAAGACCGTTTACCGCCAGAAGTGAAGAAACCATTGAGTGCTCATGTGAAATGATTCTCTTAGACAGACGATTAAATATCGACGAAGTGGCACATCGTCTGCAAATTAGTCGTGGTCCTGCCTACAAAATCATCCACAACAGTCTTGGGTTTCATAAAGTTTGTGCAAGATGGGTCCCGAAACAACTCACACAGTTGCAGAAACAAACGCTTTTGGACATCAGCAAAAACAATTGGATCGCTATGATAACGAAGGGGACAACTTCTTAAACAGGATCATTGCTGGTGACGAAACATGGATCCACCATGACGAGCCGGAGAGTAAACGGCAAAGTACGGAAAGGAAAATTCCAAATTCGCCGCGCAAGAAAAAGTTCAAGACCCAACCGTCCGGAGGAAAACTGATCCTTACTGTTTCTAGGGACGCACAAGGTCCAGTACTGGAACATTGTGGGGAAAGGGGCGCAACAATAAACAGTGTACGTTACAGTGAGATTCTTACTGCCAGGCTAAAGCATGCAATTCGAAGCAAAGACTGAGTATTGCTGTCAAAAGGGTTTGTGTTGTTGCACGACAATGCCCGTTTGCATACTGTTGTCAACACTGCTGAAACGCTCCAGAAACTCAAATTTGAAGTACTGGATGATCCTCTATATAGTCTCGATCTTGCCTCTTCTGACTATCACTTGTTTGGTCCACTCAAAGAAGCATTAAGGGGCCTTCGATTTGTCTCGGACGAAGCACTGAAAGAAGCGGCGCACATCTGGCTCGCAGGTCAACCTAGAACCTTCTTTTATGAGGGCATCAGGAAGTTTGTAGAACGATGGACCAAGTGTGTTGAAACGGAAGGAGATTGTACCGAAAGATGATGTTGTTGTAAGTTTCCCCATTTGATTACAATAAAATTTTACAACCACTTTGCGGATAATAATTGACTTACCCTTGTATGTAAATAACTTGTAGTATGATGCTCTATATTTAAATATATTGGCTAAACATTTTGAGGTATTAGGTTCGGTTGACCTGTCCCATGTTAGAGTTACACACCTTGTACATAATATAATCAAATGGGATCAAATAAAAATCAGTCTCTCAATCAATTACATGTGCAAATTATTAATCTGTACTAATTATAGAGCACTATGGTGGGCATTTGTAATTCCTTCTGCTCCAACTGCAGCTACCAGTATCTGTGTAGAAGCGCCGAAATGTTTCTGAATGTGTGTGTGTGTTGCTGCCATAGCTTGAAAAACATTGGTTATATGTCTCAGCAGAGAATTGTGAACCAAGTTGGGGCACTTATCTCCTGACTTGTTTGCCACCTGGGCGATACAGTAGGTTGCTACTATAGGCCAGTTGACTGTCCGATGAGATTTGGAGGGGCGAGGGGGCTATGTGCAAGTTTTTGTTGCATATGGAATTTGGTTTTCCGATCTGTCGAGTGTTAATCGATCTTCAGTTTCTGTCAAGTCAAAAACATTATTTTTCATTTAAATTAATAATAGAGACACTGATAAAAACTAAAATAAATATTAATGACTAGTATAGGTTAATTTTGAATTATTTCTATATTGAGTTATTATGAAGCTATGTACATTTTTAACAAAAATTCTTGCATGGGCTCTGGTGTTATTACGATTATCTTTGAGTGGGACAGCTATACAGTTAAGAATATCTTTGATGTTCCACATGGTTCTTCCTTTAGAGCAGGAGAGGTATATTTCCGGTTGGCGAAGTGGTAAGGGAGCATATATTTTTCAGATGTGTGAAATAATAATTGGGGATATGTAATGTTGTTAAATACCGTATGAATGTGTACCACATAGTTTATAGTTGCGTCCGTAATAAGCAATTTCTATTGTGGGATAGTAATTATTATGATGGTCGTTGATTTAAAGTTTGTGTAACGTTGTTTTATAAGGTGTGTGAAATGTTTTGATTAATTTTCTGTTTAGGATTTGTTGACTCCGTAAAATGGCTGATGTAGAGAAGCCAGCAAAGGCGAAGAGTGCGGAGAAACCAAAGGATAAGAAAGTTAAGCCTGCTAAGGAGAAAGTGGAGGTAGAGAAACCTAAACTGAAGAAGCGACCAAAGAAACGCCATGGTCGACTGTACGCTAAAGCGATATTCACAGGCTACAAGCGTGGTTTACGAAATCAGCACGAGAACACCGCCCTTTTGAAAATCGAAGGTTGCAGTCAAAAAGCAGACAGCTGGTTCTACGTTGGTAAACGCTGTGTTTATGTTTATAAGGTGAGTGAAAACGGCTGTAATGCTGTATCAAGAAACTTCATTTAACGAAACCATTCTTACCCCGAAGTTCTTACTATTTCTAAGGAAGTCATTGTATTAAATACGGGTGGGAGGACATCCGCCGGATAGCACTTAGGTTAAAAATCGCTTAGTTTTGTGGTAGAAATGTTTTGGAAGATAAATTTGCAGGTAGGGGCTTACGTCTGTTTGGGAAATTGTTTCGTGAACAGGGAGTTTTTTACGTAAGCTTTCCGAACTTTGGCAAATTGTCAATTATAGCATTGTGTGTTTCTATATACAGTTCACTTAGATGAAGCTGGCACTGTTGAAGTAAACCCGGTTGTTATGTGCATATGTGTTCTCAATTGATAAGTCTATTTCCTCACTCTTGGAGTACGGACTAAAAGTTTTCAGCTAGCAGGTCTGATCATTAGGGACAGCTGTGTTCCAATAATGAAAGTTCTTGCTGCGAATGACTATTTTCTTTATTGCTGTCTGAAGACATGGTAGACATAATCTTATTTCATTGTCCATAACTGCTGTAGTACTGTCACCTTCAGAATCACAGAAGTCATTTACAGTTGAGTTCTTCTAACAGTGCTTCTTGCATAGCATCTTTAGTCAGTAAAATGTCATTCCTACATGCTATTTTCATATAAATGTGCTTAACACTCGACTAAAGAACAGTTACCGGTGTACTCAAGGGTCACAGTGACAAGTCAAATTGTCAAACTGATTTAACAGTGTATCCCTACTTAAAACATATGTCCTGTGCTAGATCTGACTCAATGCTGAATTTACATTGGTGGCAGCAGGCTGTATATGTGCAGTGGTACGTGCACACCACCCAACTCGAGACACTCCTTGAGTTGGGTTGGGAGGAGAGTTTCATCTTGTCTGTGATAATTTAATTATTAAGTACACATAATTTTAATTCTCATCTTAATTTTATATACATTTACTTGTAGGAAAGGAATTTTCTAAATTTAAAGTTCTTTAAACCCAACTGACAACATTGTAATTATATAATGTTAATGAAATTTACTACTCTTGCTGTAATGTCTGTGGTTGTGTGGTTTCTGTATTATTGTAAGAAATGAAACAAACTTTAGTGGGGCTAAGTAAGAATATTCATTGATGAATCACATTAATTAAACTTTAACAGCATTTGACCGTTCTGTCATATGGTGGTAAACAGTGTGCATGCACACTGTAAGGATGTTTCCGTATTTTGTGGAAATGCTGAGAACTGGTTGTGGTTACGATAAAGTGACTTCGTCAATGGTGTGTTAGGACCGTAAATGATTTCGAAATGTTACACTATATGGGCGACAGGGACAAATGGTGGATTCATGAAATTTAGAGAGTAGTGTGGTAAAGAGCATAGCATATGTAGGCATACCTATGACATTTTTTCCCATACAGTGTACCCATCCTCGGAAAAACATTTTCATTATGGATAGCTGCTCATCTCAAGAGTTGTCATCTGTTTATTCACCTTTAGTTAGATGATGTATTTTTTTAAAAAATGGTTCTTTAGATGTCTAATTGAGTATTTGATATTTCTGTGCTATTGGAAAAGTTTGTGTATATTGTGACTATGCACTTCCCAGTGTTAATTTTTAGAGAGAGGAAGTATCATATGGTATTGTTGGGCGGTAACTGTAATTTATTGGGGTTATAATGATTGCTGTGCAAGTGATGCATGTTCAATTCCTGGTACTACTAAGGATATTTCCTTGGGGCCAGGCCATATTTCAATTTCATGGATTCTGACTGCCTTAAATGTTCAAAATTGTTATACACAGAAAAGTTGGAGATGGCAGCTTTGTTTAGAGATCAAGCTATTGTTTCCTGATTAACATAATCAGGAAAGACTATTATATGTATGCAAGGATGGTAGCAATAAAATTAGCAAAAACCACGACTCACAAGTGATGAACAGTGGGTGACACACAGATATGTTTAATAGATCAGAAAATTCAATAGGCCTACCTGGAACAGGGTAGACTGGCATCCAAGCACAATAAAGGAAAGGCAACACTTAACATTGTGACTAGCTACAACTGCTGCAAGTTGTGTGCAGCATATTATGTAATCACAATTAACATCCTGTAAAGTTTGCTTTGTATTGTCACAATGGCCTCGCTAATCGTTTTGTTGCTGTGAATGTAAACATGTCATGCTACACTGTTCCCCAGCTGTTGTGCACATGAGTGCATGCATTGCTTGGATTTTCCTTCAGTTCTTATGGGTGTCTGAATGCAAAGTTTATGCAATGCGTTTCTGCCTCTGCAAAATCCTGAGTTTCATGTGGTGTTTTACTTACGTTTGATGTAACACAGTAACTGTTGCAGTCCTTTACTGTGTGAAGATGTCAAACTGATGCACAGATATGTGCTAAAATAAAAAATTTTTTGCTTGTTAGTTTTCAGAAAATTGGATAAGTATGTCATATTGACCAGACTGCCATCTCTCGGAACAGGCACCAGCATTTGGCAAGCTGCACAGCCATAAGAAGCCACCTCAGTGTGGGAAGTAAGGAGAGCTCACTACTGTAACAGCGAAAGGATTAATGGATGTGCCACAGATAGGGCCCTACCATATCTGAAGTTAAGGTACCAGGTGCAGATGCCACATGAAACAATGGTACAGGCAATTTGACAATGATTAATTAATGGATGGGGGTGGTTAAATTTATCCTAATGTCTACTATGGTTGCTGCGGGTCGACAGAAGCATCCGATCCCACGCGTCGGCCTTGACCCGTGACATAAGGGTGATTTCGTGTGTGACGTCATGACGGTGCGGAGTTTGGTTTGTGAGTGTGGCGTGTTTGTAACTTCCCACTGCATCATGTTGTGGTTTGTTGTGCTCTCTGGTGGTATATTCGGGGTTTTAGTTTGTGTGGTGTAATGGGCTCAGTTTGCTTTTGCTCATTATCCAGAATTGTTGGTGTCGGCTGTTTGTAGTGGAATTCATTTCAGTGAGTTAACGATTTTGTGTGAAGGTTAATTTAGTGTTGTTCGCTGTACATCGTATGGTAATTTTAGTAAAATTAATCTGTTTTTGTTTATGTTCAGGAATGGATATGACGGATACAATTAAGTGCGCAGGTCAAGCGAAGTGTTCAATACCAATGTGTGGCTGTGTATGTTGATATTGGTATCGAGAGATGTTTTTGAGCTATATAGACCAAGGGAAGTGTAATTTACGGGATTGGAAGCTGCTGTTGAACTATATAGGTCAAGGGAAGTGTCTGATTCCAGATGATATTGTTTAGTGGTATTTGTGGAGTTTTGTGATGTTGGTTTCTTCGTGGTTTTGTATGGGGGTGGGTGTCTAAATTGGTTTATATTTAGTTTGCCCCCACCCAAAAACACCCCATTTCCTGCGCTTGTCCCATTAGTGTCATTAGGATTTTTGTGGAAAGTGTGTGTGTGTGTGTGTGTGTGTGTGTGTGTGTGTGTGTGTGTGTTTTTTCGATGTATTTCCGTCCTCACAATCTGTACGTACCAACTTCATATGCACTATATTGGAATCGTGGTTTATGGTCGTTTCCGCCATATTTGTGACGTCATGGGTCAAAGCAGACGGGCGGGATCAGACTCTTCCGTATTTCCGTTGCTGCAATGTAAATAACTAAGTGTTGAATCACTTCATTCTGTCTGAAATGAAACTTCAGATCTTTTGCATATTTTAGTGAGTTAAATGTGGAAAAGTTCTTGCACAGTGTCTTTGCATGAATTTGTTAGATTTGTGAGTTGTTTTAAAAATGTATTTGTGTATGTTAAAAAATTGTTCCTGTAGGATAGTAACTACAAAATAAACAGCTTTAAAGCTGAACTGTTCTTACTTGTTTTAACAAGGATAGTTTTGTTTTTAAGGCAAAGAACAAGACACCAGTGCCTGGAAGATCAACAAAGAAGACGAAAGTTAGGGCTGTGTGGGGCAAAGTGACGAGGCCACATGGATGTTCTGGAGCAGTGAGAGCAAAGTTCAAAACAAATCTTCCTTCGAAGGCAATGGGTCATCGCATAAGAATTGTGAGTTATTTGCTATTTCATTGTAGTTTAATGTACATATTGATGATGCTACGGTCGCAGGTTCGAATCCTGCCTCGGGCATGGATGTGTGTGATGTCCTTAGGTTAGTTAGGTTTAAGTAGTTCTAAGTTCTAGGGGACTGATGACCAAAGATGTTAAGTCCCATAGTGCTCAGAGCCATTTGAACCAACCAAGAACCCGAGAAAGAAGCAAATAGGCAGTTTCAATAATTAATGTAACATATCTTTTTCTCGGACAGCTTCGTTTAAAACAAAGCGGAATTTGTGTACTCATGGATGAAATGACCTGTGAAAGGTCTTGAAAATTACTTACATTAACAACAGTATTTAAGCAGCTGTTGAAAACATTACCAGAAGGTTTTTCATCATTGTTGAAGAAAGTTTCTTTGAACTGCACGTTCCTCTCTGGTGTTTATTTTGTGATTAGCTTACTCTTAGAAATTTTTTGTGGTTGAAGAAACCTATTTTAGTGACTTGAAGTCACTACAGACTGAAATATGCTATTTTATTAAAAATAACACTTTTACCCTTTATTATCGCAAAGCCAGGCTAAAAAATTCTTATTTCATAAAACTGAGCTGAACTTTAAAATCTCAGAAAATCGTCATCTGAACCTTGGTCTTTCTCTTGCTTTCTTAGTCATTGTTGTCCTTTATATATACAGGGTGTTACAAAAAGGTATGGCCAAACTTTCAGGAAACATTCCTCACACACAAATAAAGAAAAGATGTTACGTGGACATGTGTCCGGAAACGCTTAATTTCCATGTTAGAGCTCATTTTAGTTTCGTCAGTATGTACTGTACTACGCTCAATGGAGCACATTATCATGATTTCGTACGGGATACTCTGTGCTGCTAGAACATGTGCCATTACAAGTACGACACGTGGTTCATGCACGATGGAGCTCCTGCACATTTCAGTCGAAGTGTTCGTACGCTTCTCAACAACAGGTTCGGTGACCGATGGATTGGTAGAGGCGGACCAATTCCATGGCCTCCATGCTCTCCTGACCTCAACCCTCTTGACTTTCATTTATGGGGGCATTTGAAATCTCTTGTCTACGCAACCCCCCCCCTCCCCCGGTACCAAATGTAGAGACGCTTTGTGCTCGTATTGTGGACGGCTGTGATACAGTACGCGATTCTCCGGGGCTGCATCAGGGATTCCATGCGACGGAGGGTGGATGCATGTATCCTCGCTAACGGAGGACATTTTGAACATTTCCTGTAACAAAGTGTTTGAAGTCACGCTGGTACGTTCTGTTGCTGTCTCTCCATTCCGTGATTGTGATTTGAAGAGAAGTAATAAAATGAGCTCTAACATGGAAAGTAAGCGTTTCCAGACACATGTCCACATAACATATTTTCTTTCTTTGTGTGTGAGGAATGTTTCCTGAAAGTTTGGCCGTACCTTTTTGTAACACCCTGTTTAAGATAGTGTTAGGTATGCCCTACCTCTTGAAAGGATTAAGTGTCTTCTGTGCCTCTAGACCACAACTGTTTTAATCCATTGACACACTTGTTTGATTGTAGGTTGTTGTAAAGCTCCCTTTGGTGTGAATTTGTGTTTGGTTTCCTCAGTTGTCCATTTGTTCCATGCTTTTCTCATACACACTTTAAATGGTTTATTTATTAAACAAGAGGATGTAGTTGTGAACTGACTCCTGGAATAATAGCAAACTATGTATTTCGCTGTCTAAGTTTCTTTCACAGAATTTTTCAGATGACTAAACTGATCTAGCACAAGAACTGAAATCTTCAATAAAGCACTTTCCCTTGTCTCATTAATCCATAATTTCATTCCAGCCTCATCCATCTAACCCTTCTCATGTATGTGAACAACACCTGGTGGTATTTCAGGTGGTTTTCTCATTGTTCTGCACTTGAAAATGATTGTTGTATTAAGTGTAAACTAACTCCACCCTTAAGTTCCACTGTAACACTAGCTTAAGAATGCGTATTTGAATCATTTTTGTATTTATTCCCGTGCCAATTTGGGGGTGTCCTTGAATCAATTTCAGTATGTCATCTAGTTTTGGTCAACTTGCATTCAGTCCTCTATTTGCACATTTAGTCTTTTTTCCAGTTCTTCTTTGCTAGTCTGCCAAACGCAAATGGTTTGTTCTGTTGGTGGAGGGCTGAAATGCTGCTCTGTTTTCATGTTCTTTTGCACATGTTGTTACTTTCAGTTCATAGCCCATATGATATGAATACCTTTTTTGTGCTAATTTAGAGTATAAGATGAGCCTGAATTTTGGAGGCAATTTGTCGAAGAAAAAAGTGTATCTTATAGTCCGTAAAATACGGTAATGTGTGCGTTATGTAATGAATCAAGAAATGCCTGGTAATTATTTTGTGGTTGATATGGCACTGATTGTCACAAGCATCTGTAACTTGTGGTCAGACATCTTAATCCAGGGAAAGAAATGTCCCTGGACACAGCTTAGATCTGGATTTTTTTACAAAGATTTCAGACTTTCCGTATTGTAACATCTGCTGACCTTGAAATTTCAGTTTGTTTGCAATACCTGCTGTAATCCATTTTGGAAAAACAAATGTAAAGTTAGAAAGGATTTACAGGCAATTGATATTTCTGAGGACACTTTGAAGCTTGATTATACTCAGTTTGAAATCACTTTATGATTTTCGTTTTAGCAAGTAGAGGGCCAGCTGCCACCCAATTGTAGTTTGTTTTGAGCGCCACATGCTCGCTGTGTTGCCTGTTTCATGGGAACTGCAGTACTTAAGGTGTGGGTAGATCCATGGTGCCGACACTGGCTTACAGTCCCCCCGCCACCTGCCTGTTACTACAACTTGTTAATCAGAGCATAATAGTTTTGAAGCCTAGCCAGAAGCTATGTCCCAGATGCATGTAAGAATTTTCTCATAAGTAACTATGTTGCCTTAGGGTGAGCAAGAATTTCACTACTGATTGCATATAAGCAGTTGCTCATTACTCTGTAGAATACTTCACAAGCCTCTCTTAGAGGTTCAGCTGCTAAGATTAAACAAATTAGCAAAAGGGTTCAATGGGTGACATAAAGTGGGAAGTTCAGCAAGCACAAAGTTCCATCACCAAGGCTATAGCAGTAGCTGCTGGTGTGAACTCCACTGATGTGGAAACTCGAATTGTGAAGTAATGCTAGAAATCTATATCCTTAGACGTTTTAATTACCGAACAAAAAATAATAGTGCATCATTGAAGTCATTCCAGCAAAGTTCAAATTTTGACCCCAGCTCATAGCAGCAGGAGTATAGAGCAAACTGCAAAAGAATTTGGTGCTTCTGTGGTAGTGGTTGAAGCAGGAAAGGAAACTAAAGATGGAGGCTGGCATCTGGGCATTCCCTGCAAAACAAGAGGGGGCGAAGGCTTGATAATATCAAACACAAAGTCCTCAGGTTCTTTGGAGGTGTTGAACGTATTTTAAGTAATAATGTGGCAGTGAATTGCGCATTCAAAATTTTGTGAACTTGCGTCAGACTTGTTGTCCTGCTGGTACACAATGTTTTCGTGTTCTGTAATGCATCCAAATGCCATTCATGTTGGTTGCAATACCCATGAAAGATGACTAGAAGGAACTAATAAAGAAACTGTGTGCTGTTTGGTATCAGAAGACTGCAATGCTGTGAAGTGTCCTGAGAAACCTGAAGTGGAAGAGTATTTGGTGGATCTTGTGAAAGATGGGGATACATTAGATATGTCATGCAATTATGGAAGTGTTTATAGACGAACTGGTTCTAATAAGTCATGGTATGACAAGACACCATTTCCTGCAAGAAAATCTTGAAGTTTAGCGGCATCATCATTTTGATATATTTCACAGAGAACTAAGTCATTAGGTGCTGGGTGAGGTTTTCATTGGGGGACAGCAAAGCAACATAACACCCCTTTGTGGTTTGATTTGATGGTAAAGAACTACAGAACACCAGCATCTGTATTATTAGTGACTGCCTTTGCCATGATACCATTTGTTCATGCTTTCATAATGAGATTGATTAAACATTTGAGGATAACAGGAGAAACTGAGCTCATTTGCTAATTTAAAGATGGATCTGCACCCCAAGACTTTATCCCTCAGGGGCTCTTGGTTTTTTCATTAGTTTGTGCATGGGGCCCTGAGCTGTTGTGGCCCATTCTTCACTCCTGGGGTGTATTTCTTTCCTTGTGCCCCTCCCTCCCCTATTGCCCCCTCCTTCTCCTCTCTTGGTGTTTTTACTTACGCAGCTCTTCGTACTTGTGATCCTCTTCGCGTTGTTGCAGTGTCAATTACACTTCACCATTCTTTGAATATGGTCTGGGGAGTCATTTTTCATACAAACCTCATCCTTCAAACTGATGAGCTTCCGGCCTATCTGGAATGACAGGGCATTCATTTTGTTCAGCATGTGTAGTTCAGCATGTGCAGAAAGGACAATCGCACCGATACTGGCACTTTCATTCTGGCACTTGAGGGAGATAACTCTACCAGAGAAGGTCAAGGTTTCATGTTACCGGTATGACGTGAAAGTGTATGTCCCGTACCCATAAAGTGCTTTTGGCGCTTGCATTTTGGGAACATGTCTTCCCAATGTTAGACAGACCCTCTGTTGTGACTGTGAATACCCACTTCATTAGTGGGCCCCTGTGTTCTTCCACTGTCAACTGCATGTGTTAATTTTTACAACCGTCACTCTTCACACTCACCGGATTGCCCAGCCTGTAAGAAAGAAAAGAAGACATAAAAGTTCCTGGATCGTTTCTTACACTGAGACTCATCAGAAATTTGACAGACTTCTAATGCTTCCTCTGTTACTCCCTTTCTCCCTCCTCCCTCTTTCTTACCCCAGTCCCATACCTCTCCTGTTTGGACCCACACCTTCCCTGCTGGGTGTTGAATTTTTTCTTTGTCCGTGTATATACCCAGAGTGCAGCTTTCGGGAGAGATGGTCAGATTGATCATCTGCTTTGATTGAAAACCGCAGTTCGGGTGCAAGTCTTTCGATTTGACGCCACTTCGGCGACTTGCGCGTCGATGGGGATGAAATGATGATGATTAGGACAACACAACACCCAGTCCCTGAGTGGAGAAAATCTCAGGCACAGCCAGGAATCGAACCCGGGCCCTTAGGATTGACAGTCTGTCATGCTGACCACTCAGCTACCGGGGGCGGACTGTCATTGTACTACAGTCCATCTTGATCTGGAGCGCTACCTTGACACCTAGTGCCTGACCATGGACCCCCGTTCATTGTCTTGGGCCTTTGTCTTAACAAGCTTACTTGGTTGCCCCATATCCGTCATCTGAAGATTGGCTGTTTGTGTAAACTGTGTCCTTCTCTTTCTTGCCCATACCTGTTGGGATGCGGATCATATCATCCTTCTCCACCTGCACAGGTTATTACTTATCTTGTCTGGACTATGGTTGTCAAATTTATGGATCAGCTGCCTCTTCCACACTGCTCCTTTTGGAACCGGTTCACCATCGTGGTATCCGTTCAGCCAGTGATGCTTTTTGCACGAAGTGTGTTGGTAGTATTCTGGTTGATGCTGGGATCCCTCCCCTTTAAATTTGAGAGTCCCTGCTCCTGGTTTCCTATGCCATCACTATCTACTCTTCCACTGCTTGCCCCTCCTGTTCTATTGTCTTTGTGGACCACTGCTCTGCCTCGCTTCTACGTGCCATGACTTCCATCTCCTGATCTTGTTCTCTTTCCTGTATTCTCTCCCGACCACTTCCTATTGGTTAGTTCCTCGGCCCCGGATTCAGATGGATCTTTTCCGGGTTTCAAAAGCCTACATTGCTCCAGTGGTGTTCCATTGTTTGTTTTGAGCACTCTTACGGGAGTTTCCAGATGCCATGTTTTTTACACCAGTGGCTCTAAATCTGCCGATCGTGTTGGATATGCCTTCGTTTCTTCTGTTGGCTCGGAACACCCATTTTCTGCTTGCCACATGTGAAATGTTCACAGTAGAATTGATGGCAATCTATTGCCTCTGCTTCTTTATACAGTCCTCACTTACCTGATTGTACAAATTCGGTTTGATCGGGATAGGTTTGCCAAGGGCCTCGTAGAATGGGGGGGGGGGGGCAGTTTTAAAGCTCATTGGTTTCAATAGAAACAAAGTAAGCAGTTTCTAATGATGTTGCAGCATTCAATTAATGCATTTGAAGCAGATGAATAAATTCCAGTTGTTTCAACTGCAATGTTACAATCAGGGCATTATGTTGCTTGTATGTGTGACAGTGCCAGGCATGTGATAAATATATGTGAAGTTTCTTCAGAAAAAAAGATCCCTTACTCAGCTTCATGCATTCCGTGCTTCTCCTTATGTTGCCAGTCTACTAAACATACTTGATAATTTCAGTCCAACACTTTTAAAATCATAAAAGCACTGTCACAACATCAGGAAGGCAATAAATTTACTTTGTCTGAACAATACAGTATTGGAAAAGTATACAGTCTGAAGTGGAAAACGATCATTCCAGTTTTATAGTGTGCTAAAACTACGGACTTTTCATTTTCGATTGTTTAATTGCTGCTTTTTTGTTTAAGTTTATTGCTACGTAACTGTACTTCTGTTTTATGAGAAAGCAGTTTTCAGATTTTACTTTGTTTACCAATTGCCAAATTGTCCTGCTTTTAAGTCAAGTACTTCATCCATAAGCAGGCATGGATCTGAAATTAAAATCTATATTGTACTAAGATCAGAACATAGCATGGCTGTGTGTCCTACACCTATTCTCAGCTGAATCTGCACATAAAATTATGATTTACGTCTGGTTTAAGATGGGTTTTCAAAGTCACACATTGAATTTATCATTTTTCAAGTAGCATGTTTATTCAAAAATCTAATCAGTAATATATTCTTACTCAGTACAAAAATTTGTAAGTATACAAAGGCAGGGGCTTGTACATAATGTGTAAGTTTATTGAAGTGGAATGAGCCAAATTGCACTGCATTGTCACATGGAATATTAGTGACTTTTCCCATTTGTCTTGAATTGAGATTGAGTTATCTTAAATTACAGATTGTCTGCAATTAAGTGAAAGGCTATTTATCCTCATTACAGTTTAACTAAGCCCTTGTAAAAACTAAGGAACTTGAAGCACCAACACACTGGCTGGAACCTAGATTGTCCAACCTTTTTGCGGGTGGCATCATTGATGCCCAAAACAGTGAAATATTACACAGGCAGCGAGGGAAAATTGAATTTAATTTCATCTGGGGGAAAAGGAACTAAATTCACAATTGATACAAAAATAGCAACAAATGAGCTCAGGACCTGCTATAACAAAGGAATACATAAGTAAAAAAAATTTCAAAATTGAGAAATAGTTTCCGTTTAACAAAAATGCGCTCCCTGTAAAATGTTACACTGAAGTGATCAAACCAGAAGCACTATTTGCATCATACACAATTACTGTTTAATACAGAATATTAGAAGGAAAACATTTAAAATCATGAGTAAAATTTTATGACCAGGAACAAAACATGAATGTGTCAATCACAACGTAATGTAGAAATTTGCAGGGAAATCTTGAATATCACCCTAACATCGCAGTTGAGATTGTGAATAGTGACTTCAAATAGTGGGGCACACAATGTACTGGGATTGGCAAAGCAGTCAGATTCATACATTACCAAAAAATGGTACTAGACCTAAATGGTGCAAATACAAAGGCCTCAAGGAATTAGGATTGCAAAAGTTACATGATAGAGATGCTCTCAGGAATGTGTCGGTCAGGAGGTTTGGAGGAAAATGTAGGAAACAGACAAGACATTGGCAGTGTTGTGGAAATGCACTCATTCATTGCACAGTAAAGAAGACTGAGCTAACAGGAAGGCCAGTTTGTGGTGATTTCATTTGGTGTTACAGATTTTCATGAGGCTGTCTGACACTTCCTGATCATCAGTGGAATCTTGGAATGTCCTGATTTTTGAGAGATCTTATTAAAATTGAATTGTCTGTTTTGTGAAGATATTTTGTGTGTGATGTTGTAACAAGTTGGATTTGCAATGTCATAGTGTTTTGTATCTTAAATGATAGTGATCTAATATTTGTAATTTTGAATTATTGGATCTTGTAATTTGTTTTGGTATGTAGTGTGTGGGCCTCTGTGGATGCACTTGTATACAGCTGATCTTGAACTTGTTAAACCTGTTGCGTAACAGTCTTGTTTTCTGAGTTGGTTGTAACAGTGCTTACAATTGGTTATTCTACTACTTTGGACATGAATACCTTATAACAGGTGAATGTAAAGTTTCAAACAATTGTATAACAGTAACGTCATATGTGTGTTTAGAGAAGTCTTCAATGCACCCATTGCTCTTCCATGGTTTGACAAATTTACATTAATTTTTTGTTTGTGCAGGTGGATGTTTATTCCTTGACATTGAAATTTTAAAATTTGTTGGTGTAAGGTTGCAGGCTTTTTTTTGAGTGCTATGGTGTCATTAGTCATTTCAGGGAAGCCTTTGGAACTTCGTGAAAAATAAGATACTAGCAACAGGTTCTGTTCCCCTGAGTGAAATATCACTTACATTGTATTATCACTTGAGGATGGCTTTGTTCAAATTTCACTGTGCCAGTACTTAGGTTTCCTTGGATCACTTAAAAGTGCTTCAATGAATCCTTTCTGGTTGCAGGCTGGTTTTATCACATCTGTATATTGTTACATGACTAATAGTATGTCATTAGTTTACCTTGCTGTGGGCAGTTGCCTGTTACCAAGTGATGCTATGTAACTCACTGTAGAATGGAAAGCTGTTGGAAATATTATCTAATGTTTGTAATTACTTATTTTTGTTTTTCTTCTTTTGCAGATGCTGTATCCCTCACGGATTTGAATGTTTATATTTAATGTTGTGACTCAATAAAGACACTTTTGTGTAATTTGTGTCCCAAGAAATTTATTTTGTGTGTGTGTGTGTGTGTGTGTGTGTGTGTGTGTGTGTGTGTGTGTGTGTGTACACGCGTGCGCGCATTTAAAGTGTAGTGACAAATCAATAAACTCATTCTTTTTAACATGAAATGGTAAGAGGCTGTGAATTTGTCTCCCGGCCAATGAGCTAAATGCTCATAATTGTTTTTATTCCTTTACCATATTATTGCAAAACCACAAGTTTTGACTCTCTTTTAATTACCTCTATTAAAATTGACATTACATGTATAAAGAGATATTTATGAAGAATACCTATACACGAATTTAATTGGTGAGTGTATATAAATGTCAGAAGTACACTAAAATGTTTCAGTTAATGATCTTTTTTCTAATGTATTAGTTTGAAACGGTATTTTAGATTGGCACAATCAGAGCCCATTGCTGTTCATGTCCAGATCTTGGGACAAAATATTGTGAAAATCACAACCTCTTACTCATCGTGATTGCACGCATACCTTTCTGCTACACTGGTTCCTTGAAATATTCAACACTGTTGCCTTTTCCTGCCTACCTTTATTGGCAGTAACTGTAACCACACCATTTCTGAGTGGTGCAACAAGAACGTGGGAGGCTTGTGAACACTGCAAAGGCAAGCTGAATGGAGGTTATGCTATATTTATGCTTCTGGTGCCATTTTAACATTACAATTTTGCCAGCTTTTACAATTCTATGCAGGTAAGCTGTTTCTCAGCATAGTAAAAGTTAATTTTTGAATTTTATAAATGGGTGTACAGTTCTCACAAACAATATTTTGTGTCTAAATAAAGTTTTTAGATAAAATAATTAAATATTCTAAATCTAATTGTGGTAAGAAAAACTAAAAGGTTTTGGTGATGCTTCTGTAAAACGAGGGCTCTGAAAAGGTTAGTGATCATGACCTGTTGGTGCAACAGGGTTCTTGTCAGGGTGCAAGTGCATGCATAAATGTCTGCAAATTTCACTGCATGTGTTGACAAGACCTGAACTTGGAAGAAGCATTGCCTAAGAGCTACACCACAGCAAGTGTGTGGGCATCTGGAGGTTGAGATAAACAGTAAGTGTTCATTCGACTAGTTTCTAGTGTCGGCTACCTCCTAAACAAGAGTCCATGAGTTCTTTTGAAGGTTTTTGCAGTGCATGGTGTGCTGTGACATTTTCTTGCAGGGTCTTAAGATTCTTGTGCCACAGGACATTTGCTACCAAGTTTAAAATTTGAGTCAAGAATTGTGAAACTTCAAACATGTTGTGGCACTATACTTACCTATAGAGCTTGATTAGAAATACATAAGTCCTAAATTATCTCAGTAAAATGCCACATAAGCACAGTTTTTTCCTCACTCCATTCACACAATTCAGGAGTGATAGTGTGGTTTTGTTGCTGAAAATGTGTGTAGGGGTGGTGGTAATTAAGATGACTGTTGCCTAAGATGCTGTAAGTTGGTTCACGGCCTAAGATATTGCAGTATGACAGATTTCATAATTAATATTACCATGCTCTGTCGAGCACTAGCAAAATTGGGTTAATGTTAATCTAGTCAGGTAAAACACCACTTCAGCAAGGATTAAACCATCATTGGCTTGAGATGCTGGCGTTAATAGATGTTATAAAACCAGACTGTCTCACTTTCAGTTGTAGTTTCTTAAGCATTCTCATATAGTGTCCCAGGACACGAGATTTTTTTTTTAGCCGTATTGAGGTTATAAAATGCCTGGCATTTAGTGTTTGAGGACCATTTGTATTGGATGTTTGATGTGCAAAGGTGGTGCTTTCCGTGATTGGATTATGAAAGGAGATGTCTTGAATAAGAGTGAGAACAGTAATTGTCTATTTAAGAGGTAGTTAAAAACAGGCAAAACAAAGCCAATGATCTTAAGTGATTTAATAAGAGCCGTATGTTTGTACATTTCCAGAAAAAAGGCCACACTGTGACTATAGTCTTAAAACTACTTGATAGTTGATGCTTTAACTGTTGTAGTGGATTTCTTCCAATCGGTGTGCTCAATGTGCCCAAACCATTTGATGCTGGCAAACTGCCTCAACAATTAGTTCACTTCCAATGCCTTGTCCTGCTTGCTATCTTTTCTTGATGTATTTGGATCCCAAATCCTGGGCTCACCCTTTTTATTTCGTATTTCAACACACACACACCCTTTTTATTTGGTATTTCAACACACACACACACACATACATACAGGGCTATTACAAATGATTGAAGCGATTTCATAAATTCACTGTAGCTCCATTCATTGACATATGGTCACGACACACTACAGATACGTAGAAAAACTCATAAAGTTTTGTTTGGCTGAAGCCACACTTCAGGTTTCTGCCACCAGAGCGCTCGAGAGCGCAGTGAGACAAAATGGCGACAGGAGCCGAGAAAGCATATGTCTTGCTTGAAATGCACTCACATCAGTCAGTCATAACAGTGCAACGACACTTCAGGACGAAGTTCAACAAAGATCCACCAACTGCTAACTCCATTTGGCGATGGTATGCGCAGTATAAAGCTTCTGGATGCCTCTGTAAGGGGAAATCAACGGGTCTGCCTGCAGTGAGCAAAGAAACAGTTGGAACGCGTGCGGGCAAGTTTCACGCGTAGCCCACGAAAGTTGGCGAATAAAGCAAGCAGGGAGCTAAATGTACCACAGCGGACGGTTTGAAAAATCTTACAGAAAAGACTAACGTAGAAGCCTTACCGTTTACAATTGCTACAAGCCCTGACACCCGATCACAAAGTCAAACGCTTTGAATTTTCGGCGCGGTTGCAACAGCTCATGGAAGAGGATGCGTTCAGTGCGAAACTTGTTTTCAGTGATGAAGCAACATTTTCTCTTAATGGTGAAGTGAACAGACACAATGTGCGAATCTGGGCGGTAGAGAATCCTCACGCATTCGTGCAGCAAATTCGCTTTCGAACTCTTTGATGGGGACATGCTGCGCCGAGTGTGGGAGGAACTTGATTATCGGCTTGATGTCTGTCGAATCACTAAAGGGGCACATATTGAACATTTGTGAATGCCTAAAAAAACTTTGAGTTTTTGTATGTGTGTGCAAAGCATTGTGAAAATCTCAAAGAATAAAGTTATTGTAGAGCTGTGAAATCTCTTCAGTCATTTGTAATAACCCTCTCTCTCTCTCTCTCTCTCTCTCTCTCTCTCTCTGTGTGTGTGTGTGTGTGTGTGTGTGTGTGTGTGTGTGTGTGTGTGTGTGTGTGTGTGTGTGTGTGTGTCTTTAGAGGGAAACATTCCACGTGGGAAAAATATGTCTAAAAACAAAGATGATGTGACTTACCGAACGAAAGCGCTGGCAGGTCGATACACACACGGGATTGGAATGACTCCGTACCCTCTCCCCAAGGGTAGGAGCCAGAGGGTAGAGAAGGTGGTTTGGGGATTTCGTAGGGATTAACTAACAGGTTAGGTGGACGGCGGAAAGACACTCTTGGTGGAGTGGGGAGGATTTCATGAAGGATGGATCTCATTTCAGGGCAGGATTTGAGGAAGTTGTATCCCTGCTGGAGAGCCACATTCAGAGTCTGGTCCAGTCCCGGAAAGTATCCTGTCACAAGTGGGGCACTTTTGTGGTTCTACTGTGGGGGATTCTGGGTTCGAGGGGATGAGGAAGTGGCTCTGGTTATTTGCTTCTGTACCAGGTCGGGAGGGGAGTTGCGAGATGCGAAAGCTGTTTTCAGGTTGTTGGTGTAACGGTTCAGGGATTCCGGACTGGAGCAGATTTGATTGCCACGAAGACCTAGGGAAGGGACCGTTTGATGTGGAATGGGTGGCAGCTGTCATAATGGAGGTACTGTTGCTTGTTGGTGGGTTTGATGTGGACGGACGTGTGAAGCTGGCCATTGGACAGGTGGTCAACGTCAAGGAAAGTGGCATGGGATTTGGAGTAGGACCAGGTGAACCTGATGGAACCAAAGGAGTTGAGGTTGGAGAGGAAATTCTGAAGTTCTTCTTCACTGTGAGTCCAGATCATGAAGATGTCATCAATAAATCTGCACCAAACTTTGGGTTGGCAGGCCTGGGTAACCAAGAAGGCTTCCTCTAAGCGACCCGTGAATAGGTTGGCGTACGAGGGGGCCATCCTGGTACCCATGACCCACATCCTTTCGTCTTTCCCTCTCCTTCCCCTCTTTCCTGATGAGGCAACAGTTTGTTGCGAAAGCTTGAATTTTGTGTGTCTGTTGACCTGCCAGCACTTTCATTTGTTAAGTCACATCATCTTTGTTTTTAGATATATTTTTCCTACGTGGAATGTTTCCCTCTATTATAATCATATCCTTAATTTGAACCCAACAATTACGTTTGTTATTGTCGCTGTTGCATTTCGAAATCTCTCCTGTCGTCTTATTTTCTCTTTATTTTCTCTTTCTGTTTTTACCAGTAGTCTCACTTTTTATTCACCTTCCGCTTTTTACCGTAATCTACTATACAATTTTATCCCGCCTATATATACTCAATAATACGTAACCCACTTCCAAACCATAACCAAAAAAATTTATTTTCAGCTTTTAACACTACTGCTGCTATAAAATCCACCGTTTCTAGTTCACGTATTAAACAACCATTTCGGCTAGTTCTAATAACTTTCACTTTATTTCCACTTCCGTTTTTCGCACATCACTGATCATTTTTAGCCGCTCCCCACAGGTTTTAACGTCATTATTTCTTCGTCAGACAATTGTTAGCCCCATTTTCGTAATATTTCACTACAACACCACTCCTTTTAATACATTTACACGTTTTTTCGAAATTTTCCCGAATTTCTCCGTCCTTTAACGTGTTTTAGCGGCAACACAACCACCTAACCTTTATGCACATAGCTATCTACCAACCCAAGTTCACCACAGGATCAACTTAACACTTTTTCGCCTTTTTTCATACCAGATCTCCAGTTGCTTTCTAGTTCACCTTTATCTCTCCCCATATATTTTTATTTTCATTTCAGCCTCGTGTTACACTTTCCACCTTCTAATACCATGTCACCCTCACAACACCCCGACGACGACCCCATTAAGTTTTATTTACATTCCCTCCGCAAACATGCCTTCGCCCTAGCCAGATTATGCTCCCATATTCTATTTTCTCAGGCTTGTCTGACATTTGGCATTACCCCCAAAGGCCTCACACTTAAAGTTCCCATCTCTGGCTGCAACCCTTCTTTCCATCAGTCCCTATACCAGTTCCAAACTGAACAATCCATTGCCCTCACCCACCTAATCCTTCACCTACACATCAACTCAGCCAATGAACACACCCGTCAACTCCTATCCTTAATAAAAGTCCTTAATCTTTCCTCTCCCACATCCACACCGGCTGTTCAGAGCATCCTCCTACAGGCCAACCGTAAATTAGAACAGCATGCCACCCTCCACCTCAAAAAACTATCCAATCTCCTGGTTTCCCACCTCCGGAAAGGCAACTCACTCACCCTTCACAACCTTTCCAGCAAACCTCAACCTCCTTTCATTGCACACCAACCCAGTCTCTCCCATCTTCTCAATCTCCCACTTCCAGCTCCACTCCCTCCAAAATCTCAAAATTCCAATCAACACAACCTGGAACCACAACACCCTAATTCAGTAGTTAACCTTTCCTCCAAACCTCTCTCCCAATCCGAAACCTCTGTCCTGTCCAAAGGCCTCACCTTCAGCCCCACTCCCAGATTCAACCAAACAGCCCTCGTCAAAGATTTACTGTCCTACACTCGTACTCTCTGCTGGAAATATCACTTTGCCACGAAGAAAAATGATCCTAATCCTACTCCTAATGAACCAACTCCCCAAGACACCATCCAAATTGAACCCTGCCTGGAACAGTTCCATCCTCCGTCGCAGCAGGACCCACCTCCTCTTCCTCAAAATCACCCTCTCCAAACCTTCCAGGAATTTCTGACTTCCAGCCTTGCATCTCAATCCTTCTTAAAAAACCTTAATTCTACTCCCAACATCACCACTGCTGAAGCCCAGGCTATCCGTGATCTGAAGGCTGACCGATCCATCGTCATTCTTCCGGCGGACAAGGGTTCCACGACCGTGGTACTTGATCGTTGGGAGTATATGGCTGAGGGACTGCGTCAGCTTTCAGACAACACCACATACAAAGTTTGCCAAGGTAACCCCATTCCCGATGTCCAGGCGGAGCTTCAAGGAATCCTCAGAACCTTAGGCCCCCTGCAAAACCTTTCACCCGACTCCATCAGCCTCCTGACCCCACCGACACCCTGCACCCCTACCTTCATCCTAAAATCCACAAACCCAATCATCCCGGCCGCCCCATTTTAGCTGGTTACCAAGCCCCCACAGAACGTATCTCTGCCTACGTAGATCAACACCTACAACCATTACATGCAGTCTCCCATACTTCATCAAAGACACCAACCACTTTCTCGAACGCCTGGAATCCTTACCCAATCTGTTACCCCCGGAAACCATCCTTGTAACTATTGATGCCACTTCCTTATACACAAATATTCCGCACGTCCAGGGCCTCGCTGCGATGGAGCACTTCCTTTCACGCCGATCACCTGCCACCCTACCTAAAACCTCTTTCCTCATCACCTTAGCCAGCTTCATCCTGACCCACAACTTCTTCACTTTTGAAGGCCAGACATACAAACAATAAAGGGAACAGCCATGGGTACCAGGATGGCCCCCTCGTACGCCAACCTATTCATGGGTCGCTTAGAGGAAGCCTTCTTGGTTACCCAGGCCTGCCAACCCAAAGTTTGGTGCAGATTTATTGATGACATCTTCATGATCTGGACTCACAGTGAAGAAGAACTTCAGAATTTCCTCTCCAACCTCAACTCCTTTGGTTCCATCAGATTCACCTGGTCCTACTCCAAATCCCATGCCACTTTCCTTGACGTTGACCTCCACCTGTCCAATGGCCAGCTTCACACGTCCGTCCACATCAAACCCACCAACAAGCAACAGTACCTCCATTATGACAGCTGCCACCCATTCCACATCAAACGGTCCCTTCCCTACAGCCTAGGTCTTCTTGGCAAACGAATCTGCTCCAGTCCGGAATCCCTGAACCATTACACCAACAACCTGAAAACAACTTTCGCATCCCGCAACTACCCTCCTGACCTGGTACAGAAGCAAATAACCAGAGCCACTTCCTCATCCCCTCGAACCCAGAATCCCCCACAGAACCACCACAAAAGTGCCCCACTTGTGACAGGATACTTTCCGGGACTGGACCAGACTCTGAATGTGGCTCTCCAGCAGGGATACGACTTCCTCAAATCCTGCCCTGAAATGAGATCCATCCTTCATGAAATCCTCCCCACTCCACCAAGAGTGTCTTTCCGCCATCCACCTAACCTTCGTAACCTCTTAGTTCATCCCTATGAAATCCCCAAACCACCTTCCCTACCCTCTGGCTCCCATCATTGTAACCGCCCCCGGTGTAAAACCTGTCCCATGCACCCTCCCACCACCACCTACTCCAGTCCTGTAACCCGGAAGGTGTACACGATCAAAGGCAGAGCCACATGTGAAAGCACCCATGTGATTTACCAACTGACCTGCCTACACTGTGATGCATTCTATGTGGGAATGACCAGCAACAAACTGTCCATTCGCATGAATGGACACAGGTAGACAGTCTTCGTTGGTAATGAGGATCACCCTGTGGCTAAACATGCCTTGGTGCACGGCCAGCACATCTTGGCACAGTGTTACACCGTCCGGGTTATCTGGATACTTCCCACCAACACCAACCTATCCGAACTCCGGAGATGGGAACTTGCTCTTCAATATATCCTCTCTTCCCATTACCCACCAGGCCTCAATCTCCGCTAATTTCAAGTTGCCGCCACTCATACCTCACCTGTCATTCAACATCATCTTTGCCTCCTCACTTCCGCCTCGACTGACATCTCTGTCCAAACTCTTTGTCTTTAAATATGTGTGTGTGTGTGTGTGTGTGTGTGTGTGTGTGTGTGTGTGTGTGTGTGTGCGCACACATATAGATATATTTTTCCTATGTGGAATGTTTCCCTCTATTATCCTCAGTTGATTTTGAAATCCAATCCAAAGATGTAGTGTCATTTTAGTTCAATTTATTGGTTTAAGTGTAGTTTTTTTATATAGAATAATTTGCCATGTTATTTTCACGATTGTATTGATTTTTTATTTGCTTTTGCTTCCCTCATGTTATTCTTTGAGTTTGGAATGCACTTGTGTCGAATATAATCTGCAACAATGTGCCAACCAGGACTCCTCATAACTTGGTAATGCAGCATCCTTTGTAACCAATGTCAGAATAGTTTCAGGTAACCAATGACAGTGAGAAATCAGTTTGCTTTTACTGCTAAAACCGGAACTTTTCTGCGGAAGATGCAAATGAATATGTAAAATTTTTCTGACTAGAGTTTGTCTGTAGATGTTAGCCATAAATCCCATGAACACGCTTTTAGATGTTAGCCTTAAAAGCTGTGAACATAGTGATGGTGATTTTAGTTCTGCCGCAGATTGTCGACCCCGTTCTATTGTATATGTGGGAAAATTGCAAGGTTGTGGTTAGGTTAGGACGTTGAAATTCAGTGCTACAATACCTGACATCTTCTGCAGTTCAGTCATTGGTCGCTCAAAATCAAGACGTCAACAGAGCATCTGCTATTTCCATCATATCTCATGGCGGTTGCTTCCATTACACATTAACAGCATTTGGGAAGTGGCCTGCTGTGCTCATCTTCTGCCTACTACTGCGTGGTAGCAGGCAGCAGATGCAGCAATACTGTAGCAGCGAATGACAGACGTCAACTATCAAGTAATTTTAATTGGACTGTAGTGCTTATTGCAGTGATAGTTGGTAAGGCAATTGAAGCCTACCATAGATTGAACCACTGAGTGCTTCTCTCTGTAGGGGTACTGTTGCTCCTTGACAGCATACTACCCAAGGTATTGCTTGCACACTTGGTCATTGTTGGCGCCCATAGTGACGCTGTAGGTGTGAAATGGGTTTAGACTGATGTTAAAATGTATGTAGACCAATGTTTGTTAATTCTTTTTGCATAAGAGCTGATATTGTAGGGCAACAGCTTGAGATGCACAAGAAGGTGGTGGTAAGTGGCCACCTGTGGAAGAGAAATTAAATTTTCACCAAGCCACTGTTGTTGATGGCTTACTCCTTACACATTTTGGATCTACATGTTATAAGGTATTACACCAAATATTTTTAGGTGAAAATGGATTGAAAATTACTGCATTTTTTTTGAAAGCTTATGCAGTGAAAATTTTCCATACCTCCGTGGGTACTTTGGCCAGTATCATCGCAACAGGAGCTCATGTTTGTTTTTCTGACTGCTGAGTACGATTCCTAGACATCTTGATGACCTGTTACTTGAAAGAATACAAAGTGGCTGTTGCAGACACTTTTAATTGGACTGTGTTTTTGTGTAACATAACATTTTTTTGGAAAATAACTTTATTAATTCAAAAATTGGCACTAAGGGATAGAATGGCAGATGATTGCTTTGAATATAGAAGGGTTTAAAAGTCTGTTTTATCTGAGTTCCTCTCCAAGTAGCTAACTCTTATTGGGGTGAACCCCCTTGGCTACTTTTCCTAATTAGTAGTGTGGCAACTTTTCCCAATTGGGTGCCCTGTTGGCATTGGTGATCCAAGGAAGAAATTGTCAAACTGAAGTAAAGAATATATAACTACATTTGTAGGGCAAAATATGGTATTTAAACATTGATATTCGAGGAAAATAATCCTCTGCATACAAGTGAGGGAACAAGGATAATGTAAATGACTTGATTTAAATCAGACGACTGAAACAGAAAAATTACTAAAAATATCGAAACAAGCTTCATCTATCAATCTCACTGACAATGGCGTTCTAAAGGGCAGCTATGACTAAATGTTCGCTACTTGAGCTAGTTTAGATGCTCAGACTGCTAAGTGTTAAACCTAAAATGGTGCGTTTCGAATCCGACCCAGCCGTTCAGTTTTCACCTACACTGCTCTAGCCACCCAGTGCAGGAAGTCGAGCTGGCGAGGAACCCTGCTGGCCAGTCGTGTTCTGCCTATTGGACTGACTGACTGACTGCATTTATTGCGTTAGTGACCTTGGCTTGCTACGTGTATTCCTGGTTGTATCCAACCTCACCATACCAGTAATGTTACTAATTTTACTGTGCATATTTTTCAGTTATACAAACATGTCTTGGAAACAAGTCACACACATCTGAGGCAGTTCTTGCTGTGTTACGCTGCCAGGAGGATCCTTCAGACCAAGAGGATGGTGACACCTGGAAGAGTGTCTCAGAATCTGATGATGGGAGTCTTCTCAACAGAGATATAGAAAAGGATGTTTTCGACTGTGATCATGTGGTTAAGAAGTACAGGAGAGAAGGAACAGACGATAGAAATTTTGAGTTAAGGACGAGCAAACAGTCTGAACCGACAAGCCTTCACGTTCAAAATATTCATGAACCTCTCTTCAATTGTGATTACACACCTGCCTGTACGTAAAGGGAAGGCGTGGGGGATTTCAGATGCAAAAACATTTTCGTTTTATCACCGATGAAGTACAGTGACCCCTGCAATTCATTTTTACATCCGACAGATGTAACTGAGACAAAAGCTTTTATTGGTCTCTTGTTTATGATCGGTGTCTTCAAAGTTTCTAGCTTATGCCAAGATGATATGCTTTGAGATGTATGGATCACCGATCTTTCGCTGTGCTATGTCGCAGAAACAATTTACATTCCTCTTTCAAAATTTGAGATTTGATGATAAAGGTACCAACGAGTCGAAAAGGCTAAAGACAAATCTGCTACATTTAGGGAGATATTGGATGCATTTGTGTCATTGTAGTATTATAGCCCGTCAGACTATTTGACGGTAGGTGAAACATTACTGAATTTCTGTGGTCAGTGTCCTTTTAGAATGTTTATACCGTCGAAATCTGATAAGTACGGTCTGAAAATAGTTTCATTGTGTGACGCCAGAACGTTCTATTTCATTTCATTCATCCCGTATATTGGAAAACGGACTCAGTGACAGAGAGCATTCGTAATGTGACAACTGATAACTGGTCCACTTCGTATGAACTGGCAGAGAAATTGTCTGACCGAAAACTTACGTTAGTAGGTACACTACACAAAAATAAGTGTGAGATACCACTACCCATGTTGTCACCGGCCCCAGCTGTAACCGTAAAATTCGTCTATCAAGACAGCAACATTTTGATTTCTTTCACACCTGCAAAGATTAAAAAAGTTACCCTAATGTCAACCATGCTCCACAGTGGAACAATAAGCGATGAATCAAGCAAGCCAGAGATTGTTAAATTCTATAGCCTAACAAAAGGTGGAGTGTACGTTTTGGACAAACTTTGTAAAGGCAAGCCTACCAAACGAAACACCCAAAGGTGGACATTGAGATACTTTTTCGAATTGAGACATAGCAGCTGTGAACAGTTTCGTATTATTCAAATTTAATACGAACCAAAATTTATTCCCAGTAGGTGCAGTGGCCACATTTCTAAAAAAAAAAAAAAAAAAAAAACAAAAAAAAAAACCTTGCCTAGGGTTTGACCACACTCCCGATGGAAAAAAGAATGCTCAGCCCACCTATTTAGAGAGCTCTTCGTATGACAATTGCCAAGGTGTTTGGAAAAGAAGGGGATCAAGCCATTACCACGCACACACACACACAATCAGAATTTGCGGACAAAACGAGATCCTTCGAAAGACAGAAAGGGAAATGAATGTTGTCAAATGCAACTCATGCATATGTGGTCAGCATAAGCATGTGTTAGGTGTGTGTCTGATGATTCTATTGAGGAAAAAGATACAGGATATGCCTTTCTGTATCTGGAAAAAATTCATTTTACTTTGAATTACATTGTTTCGTCTAAAAGACAGCAATTGTTTCATTTCGTGTAGGTTATTTGATGAACCATGGACCTTGTCGTTGGTGGGGAGGCTTGCGTGCCTCTGCGATACAGATAGTCGTACCGTAGGTGCAACCACAACAGAGGGGTATCTGTTGAGAGGTCAGACAACACGTGTGGTTCCTGAAGAGGGGCAGCAGCCTTTTCAGTAGTTGCAAGGGCAACAGTCTGGATGATTGACTGATCTGGCCTTGTAACACTAACCAAAATGGCCTTGCTGTGCTGGTATTACGAACTGCTGAAAGCAAGGGGAAACTACGGCTGTAATTTTTCCTGAGGGCGTGGAGCTTTACTGTATGGTGATATGATGGCGTCCTCTTGGGTAAAATATTCCGGAGGTAAAAAGAGTCCCCCATTCAGATCACTGGGCGGGGACTACTCAGGAGGATGTCGTTATCAGGAGAAAGAAAACTGGCGTCCTACCGATCGGAGTGTGGAATGTCAGATCCCTTAATCAGGCATGTAGGTTAGAAAATTTAAAAAGGGAAATGGGTAGGTTAAAGTTATGTATAGTGGGAATTAGTGAAGTTCGGTGACAGGAGGGACAAGACTTTTGGTCAGGTGAATACAGGGTTATAAACACAAAATCAAATAGGGGTAATGCAGGAGTAGGTTTAATAATGAATAGGAAAATAGGAATGCGGGTAAGCTACTACAAACAGCATAGAGAACATATTATTGTGGCCAAGATAGATACGAAGCCCACGCCTACTACAGTAGTACAAGTTTATATGCCAACTAGCTCTGCAGATGGCAAAGAAATGTATGATGAAATAAAAGAAATTATTCAGGTAGTGAAGGGAGACGAAAAATTAATAGTCACGGGTGACTGGAATTCGGTGGTAGGAAAAGGGAGAGAAGGAAAAGTAGTAGGTGAATATGGATTGGGTCTAAGAAATGAAAGAGGAAGCTGTCCGGTAGAATTTTGCACGGAGCACAACTTAATCATAGCAAGTATCATAACAGAAGGCTGTATACATGGAAGAACCCTGGAGATACTGACAGGTTTCAAATAGATTATATAATGGTAAGACAGAGATTTAGGAACAAGGTTTTAAATTGTAAGACATTTCCACGGGCAGATGTGGACTCTGGCCACAATCTATTGGTTATGACCTGTAGATTAAAACTGAAAAAACTGCAAAAAGGTGGGAATTTAAGGACATGGGACCTGGATAAACTGTCTAAACCAGAGGTTGTACAGTGTTTCATGGATAGCATAAGGGAACAATTGACAGGAATGGGGAAAGAAATACAGTAGAAGAAGAATGGGTAGCTTTGAGGGATGAAATAGTGAATGCAGCAGAGGATCAAGTAGGTAAAAAGACGAGGGCTAGTAGAAATCCTCGGGTAACAGAAGAAATACTGAATTTAATTGATGAAAGGAGAAAATAGAAAAATGCAGTAAATTAAGCAGGCAAAAAGGAATACAAACGTCTCAAAAATGAGATAGACAGGAAGTGCAAAATGGCTAAGCAGGGATGGCTAGAGGACAAATGTAAGGATGTAGAGGCTTATCTCACAAGGGGTAAGATAGATACTGCGTATGGGAAAATTAAAGAGACCTTTCGAGAAAAGAGAACCACTTGCATGAACATAAAAAGCTCAGATGGAAACCCAGTTCTAAGCAAAGGAGGGAAAGCAGAAATGTGGGAGGAGTATATAGAGGGACTATACAAGGGCAATGTACTTGAGGGCAATGTTACAGAAAGGGAAGAGGATGTAGATGAAGATGAAATGGGAGATACAATACTGCGTGAAGAGTTTGACAGAGCACTGAAAGACCTGAGTCGAAACAAGGCCACGGAGTAGACAACATTCCATTAGAACTACTGATGGCCTTGGGAGAGACACTCCTGACAAAACTCTACCATCTGGTGAGCAAGATGTATGAAACAGGCGAAATACCCTCAGACTTCGAGAAGAATATAATAATTCCAATCCTAAAGAAAGAAGGTGTTGACAGAAGTGAAAATTACCGAACTATCAGTTTAGTAAGTCACAGCTGCAAAATACTAACGCGAATTCGTTACAGACAAATGGAAAAACTAGTAGAAGCTGACTCCGGGGAAGATCAGTTCGGATTCCGTAGAAATGTTGGAACACGTGAGGCAATACTGGCCCTGCGACTTATCTTAGAAGCTAGATTAAGGAAGGGCAAACCTACGTTTCTAGCATTTGAAGACTTAGAGAAAGCTTTTGACAATGTTGACTGGAATACTCTCTTTCAAATTCTGCAGGTGGCAGGGGTAAAATACAGGGAGCAAAAGGCTATTTACAATTTGTACAGAAAGCAGATGGCAGTTACAAGAGTCGAGGCTTATGAAAGGGAAGCAGTGGTTGGGAAGGGAGGGAGACAGGGTTGTAGTCTCTCCCCGATGCTATTCAATCTGTATATTGAGCAAGCAGTGAAGGAAACAAAAGAAAAATTCGGAGTAGGTATTAAAATCCATGGAGAAGAAATAAAATCTTTGAGGTTCGCCGATGACGTAATTCTGTCAGAGATAGCAAAGGACTTGGAAGAGCAGTTGAATGGAATGGATAGTGTCTTGAAAGGAGGATATAAGATGAACATCAACAAAAGCAAAATGAGGATAATGGAATGTAGTCAACGTAAGTTGGGTGACGCTGAGGGAATTAGATTAGGAAATGAGACACTTAAAGTAGTAAAGGAGTTTTGCTATTTGGGGAGCAATGTAACTGATGATGGTCGAAGTAGAGAGGATATAAAATGTAGACTGGCAATGGCAAGGAAAGCGTTTCTGAAGAAGATAAATTTTTGAACATTGAGTATAGATTTAAGTGTCAGGAAGTCATTTCTGAAAGTATTTGTATGGAGTGTTGCCATGTGTGGAAATGAAACATGGACGATAAATAATTTGGACAAGAAGAGAATAGAAGCTTTTGAAATGTGGTGCTACAGAAGAATGCTGAAGATTAGATGGGTAGATCACATAACTAATGAGGAAGTACTGAATAGGATTGGGGAGAAGAGAAGTTTGTGGCACAACTTGACTAGAAGAAGGGATCGGTTGGTAGGACATGTTCTGAGGCTTCGAGGGATCACCAATTTAGTATTGGAGGGCAGCGTGGAGGGTAAAAATCGTAGAGGGAGACCAAGAGATGAATACGCTAAGCAGATTCAGAAGGATGTAGTTTGCAGTAGGCACTGGGAGATGAAGAAGCTTGTACAGGATAGAGTAGCAGTCCTGAGACTTGTTTGATGCAGCTCTCCATGCTACTGCAGAATAGGGTAAAACAAAGTGTAGGGGTACAGTTAGGCAGATGCTGAATAAACTGCATTTGGCTATCAACAGAGCAATGGCATGAGACCTTTAGCGACTGCTGTAGCGGAATATTAAGTGATATTTCACAAAACCCAAAGAAAGTTTGGTCATACACTATGTGATCAAAAGTATCCGGACACCCCCAAAAACATAAGTTTTTCGTATTAGGTGCATTGTGCGGCTACCTACTGTCAGGTACTACATATCAACGACCTCTTCAGTGATTAGACATCTTGAGAGAGCAGAAAGAGGCGTGCTGCGGAACTCATGGGCTTCGAACTTTGTTAGGTGACTGGGTGTCACTTACGTCATACCTCCTGCGCGAGATTTTCACAATCTTAAGCATCTGTAGGTCCACTGTTTCTGATGCGATAGTGAAGTGGAAACGTGAAGGCACACGTACAGTACGAATGTGTACAGGCTATCTGTTGACTGACAGACCACCAACGGTTGAAGAGGGCCATAATATGTTATATGCAGACATCTATCCAGACCATCACACAGGAATTCCATACTGCATCAGGATCCATTGCCAGTATTATGACAGTTAGATGGGAGGTGAGAAAACTTGGATTTCATGGTCGAGCAGCTGCTCATAATCCACACATCACGCCAGTAAATGCCAAACGATGCCTTGCCTGGTGTAAGAAGCGTAAGCATTGGACGATTGAACAGTAGAAAAACGTTGTATGGAGTGACGAATCACGGTACACAATGTGGCGATCCGATGGCAGGATGCGAGTATGGCGAATGTTTGGTGAACGACACCTGCCAGTGTGTGTAGTGCCAACAGTAAAATTCGGAGCTGGTGGTGATATGGTGTGGTCGTGTTTGGTTTGCGTATCACTTCATAGCACTGGCCTAAATTGATGTTTTAAGCACCTTCTTGCTTCCCACTGTTGAAGAGCAATTCGGGGATGGTGATTGCATCTTTCAACATGATCGAGGACCCGTTCATAATGCACAGCCTGTGGCGGAGTATTTACATGACACTAACATCCCTGTAGTGGAATGACCTGCACAGAGTCCTGACGTGGATCCTATAGAACGCCTTTAGGATGTTTTGGAACGCCGACTTTGTGCCAGGCCTCACAGACCAACAATGATACCTCTCCTCAGTGCAGCACTCCGTGAAGAATGGGCTGCATTGCCCAAGAAAACTTCCAGCACCTGATTGAACGTATTTCTGTGAGAGTGGCAGCTGTCATCAAGGCTAAGGGTGAGTCAACACCATGCTGAATTCCAGCATTACCGATGGAGGGCGCCATGAAGTTGTAAGTCATTTTCAGTCAGGTGTCCGAATACTTTCGATCACGTAGTGGATGTAAACGCTGTTAGTGGCACCAAGGTTAAGTGTCCAGTGCATAGTGAATGAGACAGGAACTGAGATTGAGGGTAGTAAAGCAAAACGTGAAGTGCTCAACCTCGTTTTCAAATGTTCCTTTAAAAGGAAAGCCCAGGAGAATTGTTCCAGTTTAGTTTTATACCGCTGAAGATGAATGAGAAAAGTATTAGCGTCAGTGGGGTTGACAAACAGCTGAAATCGTTAAAGTTGAACAAAACAATAGAGCCTGATGGAATCCCTGCCAGACTTTATACTGAATTAGCAGCTGAATTAGTTAACTATATCTATCGTAGGTCCCTCTAACGATAAACCTTGTCCAGTTGTTGAAAAAATGTGCAGGTCACACCTGTCTACAAGAAGGGTAGTAGAAGTGATCCACAGAACCACTGTCAAATATCTTTGACATTGATTTAGTGTAGAATCTTAAAACAGATTCTGAGCCTGAACATAATGAGGTATCTTGAACAGAATGACCTCCTCAGTGCCACTCAGCATGAATTCCGAAGACATCGATCATGTGAAACCCAACTGCACTTTTCTCACATGACATGCTGAAAGCTTTGGATGTAGGCAATCAGGTAGATGCAGTAAATCTTGATTTCTGAAAAGCATTTGACTCTGTGTACCACACCTGCACTTATTGTCAAAAGTACGGTCATATGGGCTATCAAGTGAAATTTCTGACTGGATTGGGGCTTTCTGGTAGGGAGGACGCAGCATGTTATCTTGGATGGAGAGTCTTTGTCAGATGTAGAAGTAACTTCGGATGTGCCCCAGGAAGTGGAGTGGGACCCTTTTTGTTCATGTATATTAATAACCTTGCAGACAATATTAATGGTAACATCAGGCTTTTTGCTGATGATGCAGTTATCTATAATAGTATACTATCTGATAGAAGCTGCATAAATATTCGATCAGATCTTAATAAGATTTCAAAGTGGTATAAAGAAGATTGGCAATTTGCTTTAAATGTCCAGAAATGTAAAACTCTGCACTTTTCACAACGAAGAAAAAGGAAAATAAAAAAAAATTGTCCTATATCAGGCAGTCACTGTTGGAATTAGCGAATGTGTACAAATACCTGGTTGTAACACTTTGTAGGGATATGAAATGGAATGATCACGTAGGTTCAATTGTTGGTAAGGCAGTTGACAGACCTCAGTTTATTGGTAGAATACAGGTGCAATCAGTCTACAAAGGAGACCGCTTACAAACAATCTGTGCAGCCAGTCCTAGAATATTGCTAAAGCGTGTGGGAGCCGTACCAAGTAGGACTAACTGGGAATATTGAACATATACAGAGAAGGGCTGCACGAATAGTGATATGTTTGCTTAATATGCAGGTGAGTGTCACCGAGACGAAGGAACTGAACTGGACTGGAAGACTCTTGAAGATAGATGTAAACTATCCTGAGAATGTTTATTAACATAGTTTCAAGTACTGGATTTAAAAGATGACTATAAAAATACACACTACAACCCTCTATGTATCACTTACATAGGGATCGTGATGATAAGAATTACTACTCTCTCTCTCTCTCTCTCTCTCTCTCTCTCTCTCTCTCTCTCTCTCTCTCACACACACACACACACACACACACACACACACACACACACACACACACACACACACACACAGGCATTCAATCACTCATACTTTTGGTACTGTAAACGTGAATGGAACAGGAATAAATGCTAATAAATGGTACAATGAGACATACACTCTGCCATGTGTCTCATGGTAGTTTGAAAGGTATAGATGTAGATGTGGTAGTAAGCAGCTATCATTTAGCATTTGCACAATGCTTGGCTTCATACAAATCAAAGAAGCCGCCCTCCGCATTCCTTTCTGTATACACACTTTCTATGACCAGGCCGCAGAGAGGAAGCGCCGCACACACCTAACAGCATGCTGAGCCGCTACAAGGGGAGAATATGCAGCAGTGCGGAGAGCGGAAAGGGTGCCACCAGTACCCCGTGTGTCAATAAGTGTCCATCCATAAATTACGTCACTCCAATTTCATGTTTTTTTGGACCCACTCTCCTTGCCACAGGTGGCCGCATTTGTGTGACCTCTTCCATTGGTGGGATGTAACACATATAGTTTCAAATTTAGAAATTATGAAATTAAAAGAACTTACAAGATTATTTATCTATTTCTATGTAAAGATTTTTTTCATAAATTCAAGAATACCGTAACTCAACTGTTTTTGAAAATTTACAAAACAACAAAGCAAATGATCGATACAAAAATTTTATCATCTTGGGTTCAAGGATTTTGAACCCATTGCCTTTCATTGTTTGTGATTGGCACAGCAGTCACTTCATTCTCAATTTGGGTAATATTAAGAACATTCAACCATACAGCACCATTATCGTGTATCAAAGAACTCCCCTGGCACGTCTAGCTGCAGTTCTTTGAGGATGAATCTTCGTTATGGGCAAAACCACTTGTTAGTAGCTTTTATGCTTGTGTTGGTTAGTGGATTTGTATGATGAAAAATGCAGGCCACAGATGCCACACGATAGGTTAAATAAGTATGCATCGACACTGGGACAGTAGCCATCATACGAACTTGCTTCAAATGTGATGATCCAAAGATAGCTCTAGTAACAATGAACCAAATTTACCTTCCGACTCATAATTTATTATGGGTACTCGTCTGAAGTCTTTTTAACCAAAACAGGTGGTGCTAAAAATTCCTCTCGTAGTAATCACCACAGACTAAGAGGGCTATCCACAAAGTACATTATGTTTTGGAATTAAAAATAAATAAAGTATTGGAATTTTTTTTTATTATATGCAGATGAAAGCCACACTTAAATACTACTTTTCTACATAGTTGCCATTTAAATTGAGGCACTTATCGTAGCGATGGACGAGCTTGGAAATTCCTTCGTCGTAAAATTCGGCCGCCTGCGCCTTTAACCACGTGGTTACCTCTTCTTGAAGCTGTGCGTCGTCATCAAAGCACTGCATAGCCCACCACTTCTTCATTGCTGGGAATAAGTGGAAGTCGCGGGGTGCCAGGTCGGGACTGTACGGTGGATGAGGAAACAACTCCCACTTAAAAGATTCGAGAACTTCACGAGCGGCATTTGCGTGTGGGCCCAGGCGTTGTCGTGAATCAGCAAGTTCTTTGAGCCCAACTTTCCCCTGTGCTTGTTTTGTATTGCTCTTCTGAGGTTGTGCACAGTTTGGTAATACCTTTGAGAGTTTATTGTAGTGCCTCTTTCCAGGAAATCCACAAAAATCACACTTTTTCTGTCCCAAAAGACAGTCGCCATCACCTTCCTTGCCGACACTGTCTGCTTGCATTTCTTGGGTTTTTGGGGGGAATTTGTGTGCCCCCACTGCATTGACTGCAATTTTGTGTCGCAGTTCACATGCTTAACCCATGTTTCGTCACCAGTAACGATGCGATCGAGTAATGAGTCGCCATCTTTCTCGTAAGCGCCCAAAAAACGTTAACGCTGCAGCCATTCGCTGATTTTTGTGAATCTCTGTCAAGATTTTTGGTATCCATCTTGCACAAAACTTGTGGTAACCAAGCTTTTCGGTAATGATTTCGTGCAACAAACTTCGTGAAATTTGTGGAAAACTCATAGAGAGTTCCGTTATTGTGGTGAAATTACGGTTTTCACGGACCGTGGCCTCGACTTTTTCGACAAGTTCGGCAGCCACTATGCTGGGTCTTCCACTTCGCTCTTCGTCGTGAACGTTAGTTCGGCCATTATTAAATTTTATGACCCATTGACGCACTCCACCTTCAGTGATTATGTTGTCCCCATACACTTCACAAAGCTGCCGATATATTTCTATCGGTGTACAGCTTTTTGCAGTCAGAAACCTTATTACAGCACGCACTTCACACTTCGCGGCATTTTCAATTAACGCTGACATTTCAAACTGTCACAGTAACTCAACGGAGTACAGCACGAACCTCTCACTAGTATGGCAGGATGCCGACTGAGCGGCGGAATGCAATGACATCAAGATGGCCGCGCTAGCCCCGCCCCTAATGGACACAAACGAAAACGTAATGTACTTTGTGGATAGCCCTCGTAGATCGTCGCACACCGGAAAGCGCGACAACGTCGTTTTTTATAATTTGTAAAAACCATTGTGATTTGCGTACCAAGTAGCATCATTTTCCAGTGACTAAGCCTGTACGATATCCAGTCTGGTTTCTGTTGGCACAATGTATTCGGAAACCACAGGAAAATCGTCAATGAGCAGTTGTCTCCAAATATTAGCTAGCACGACGCTTGCACTTCAATGTTCGTCATTTGTAGCTCGAAGTCAATTAATGGAATCGAGATGTGAGGCGAAACTTTAATGTTTTAACACAACACCTATAATTTCGCGAGAAAGAGATGCCATTCGTTGCTCCATTCTGTTAAATGCACTTCTTCGTGCCAATGTCGATAGTATCTAAGTCAAATCTGTAAAATGTTGTACAGTTGAAGCTATAGCTGGCACGTATGGTGCATTTTCGTTGGGACCAACATCGCAAGTGAAAATAAACACAGTTTTTACAAAACCTCTAGTTCTCATTAGCTTTTTGAAAGTTGGTAATTCACGAAGTCTACGTACGTCTACGGCACGAGTCTCTTGTGTTCGAAGGATGCGTTCCCCTACGAAAGCCGAGTGTGTGTCATAGCTTCGGGTTTCCCTTCACCACCTTTCTTTGTTACAATACCAACATAAACAGAGGGAATAAGGTTGTTTTTCAGCGACCACGAAATCATGGTACAATAATTTTATACAGTAATCAAGATGCATTCATATTAGTGCTTGAGCGTTTGCTGCCGTAATACCCTATAGCACACGTGCTTTGTTATCCATAGATAAAAAGAATACTTGACCAGGACGAAAATTGAAGCATAAAGATTCGATCTCGTGACAAAGCAATTGACGCACCACCACCACGCCACCGTGTCTGCGCCAGAAGACCAACAACTGAAAAAGGGCCACATGGAGCAGCCACAACGAGAATCTGTAACCGATCACCGAGCATGCGTAGCAAAGGTCTTCAGAGTTCTAACTTTCCACAAGTCACAGAGGGAGAAGGGGACTCCGAGAAGACACTCTTAGTACATCTCGAGATGACTGCACACACTGAGAAAACACAACGTGATCTTAGATTTTGGCAACTATGAACTAAGAGTTTTTATTATTGTTCGTAACCACACGTTTGTCACCAAATCTCTTTAGGCATCTTGAGTGCTTTCGAATCTTTTGTACTGGCACTTCTGTGGCTTCAGAGACCATATCTTTGATGTGAAAAAACGCATTACACCCCAAAGGAAAAAAATTATTAACCCTGTCTCACGAATAATAGAGGCACTGACGACTTTTACTATTGAACTTGATAATGGCGTAAGAAAAGACAAGGCTGTTCTTTTCCTTATTTTCGCCAAGTTCTAGCGAAACGCTTGCGGGATAACACACGGTGTGTGAACATATGTACCCGTAAAAGAGCAAGCAAGTAGCTCTTTCTAAGATTAACATCTGTTTAATAGAACAACTTCACTCTGACTTATGTTAGACCTTGGAGCTTGGAGACACGTCACACGTATGATTGCGTTGCATCGACGAAGTTTAACATTATGTTATCTCGATTGTTGTGGAGCGTCAAAACATACGTGACAGGTGGAGTCGTTCGAATCACGATCCATCGACTCGTGTGTCGACCTTGAATATTCGCTACCTCCGCCAATGGGCAAAGACCACGATTGTCATGGAACCGTCCTGAGCTTACGTTTGTAAGAATGGCAAATACGTGAAGAGGCGGTGGCGTGTATCGTGAGCGTCAAGCGATTGCTTGAGGGTTGAAGGAATGGAAGCTCTACAACCGTCTTCGACCAAAATCTGGCCTGCATGGTTATCGGTTTTGGTGCTAAGTTCTATGTACAAAGGTTTGTGTTAATATCATAACCTCTAATTTTGCAATTGTGAAACTAAGTGAATGACTGACAACAGTTGATACGCGTTCTTTATTTTTATTGTAAAATTACTATCTGTTGCATAGCATGAAATTATGGAGTCAGCACAGACTTACTTACTTGCACAAAGTATTCAACATTGAATGTTGTGTATAAAAAATTGAAAATTCTTAAGTTTGTACAGTGGTGATTGGGCTCTAGCAGTCGTAAGGATTTGATGGTTTTAAAAAGACGATAGGCGACGAAAAACTGATATCATAGCGAAGATGAATCAAAAGAAAAACATCCCATGTAGGTGCAGTTCAAGGCTATGTTGACAACTTTTGTACTGCTGTATGAACAAAATGTATACCCCATTAGCTGTGAGAGAAGCCTTCAAAGAATAATGCAGAACATTTCATTAGATATAAAACGCAGATGTCTTGAACATGTTTTGTGTTAAGTTACTAATAATGCTACGAAAGCATATATATACTAAAGACCCTTTGTTGTTAATGGGACATAACTCGTCCTTTCTGAGTAGCATTATGTGGTGCATTAAAGAAAACTCATTCATTTTATATCCACCTCTTGTGTAACAGAGATTAATCCACTTGGTGTTATTAATGGAAATATTGTGGCTGTTTGTATAAGATTCATGTATTGCCAAACAAAAGTGATTCTGCTGGTAAACACTTTGGATTGAATTTTTTGGAATCAGTTAGTATAAAAATACAGCAAAAATCATCTTATTTATTGTGGCGTGCCAAAGCAATACAGTGTCATTTTGTTGTTGAAAAGCTTTTCAGTGTTTCACCTTTAAGATGTGCTAAGTCTTAAAAGTATTTACCATATTTATTATCATGAATGTACATATATAGTACTGACTGAGAAAAACTTTTGTCAGTAGCAGTGCAGCAATGTTTTTATATGACAAACTGAGTGTAGGAAGGGGGGAAGAAAGGTAGATAAGGGCGACTATGCTGTGGTGATTTAAAATGAAACTGTTTTGGTCTCATTTCGCCAGGGATGCAGTTTCTGTCATCAGATTGTTATGATGTCTCTGTGTTACGGTAAACATAAACAAATATTTACATGTGCTATGTTGCGCATTGTTACTTGAAGTAGTTTGTCAGCCATGCATTTACAATCACAATTCAGCATTCCGCTTTTTGTATAGAGACTAAGGAAATCTTCATTATATAACATTTGTCAACGGGAACATCAATCCACTGGTCTACTTTGACCCGTGATATAATCGTGTTGTGGTGTGTAACTTCACTACGGAGCAGAGTTTTTGAGTTTGTTTTGATTGTAGACATTGTGTTGTTGTATTTCATGGTGTCCTCTGGTGGTAGATGTGGACGTGCTGAGTTTGATATGTGGTACTGAATTCATTTAGGTTTTGGTTGTCATCATGCTAACATGGATTTGAATTTAGGTACTTGGTGTGGTTACGTGAGTTGTGGAAGTATTTTTGTGTCAACTGAAGAATGGGATACAACCCGTTGGCTTTGACCAATGACTTCATAGTTTACTCATAGGTATGTCTCTATTTTTTAATCATAGATAATATATCGGTTATCTTTTGTGGTGAAGCGGCATTATCGTAAATTGAAATATATGTTGTTGTTGTGGTCTTCATCCCTGAGACTGGTTTGATGCAGCTCTCCATGCTACTCTATGCTGTGCTAGCTTCTTCATCTCCCAGTACCTACTGCAGCCTACATCCTTCTGAATCTGCTTAGTGTATTCATCTCTTGGTCTCCCTCTACGATTTTTTCCCTCCACGCTGCCCTCCAGTACCAAATTGGTGATCCCTTGATGCCTCAAAACATGTCCTACCAACCGATCCCTTCTTTTAGTCAAGATGTGCCACAAACTCCTCCTCTCCCCAATTCTATTCAATACCTCCTCATTAGTTATTAGATCTACCCATCTAATCTTCAGCATTCTTCTATAGCACCACATTTCAAAAGCTTCTATTCTCTTCTTGTCTAAACTATTTATCGTCCATGTTTCACTTCCATACATGGCTACACTCCATACAAATACTTTCAGAAATGACTTCCTGACACTTAAATCTATACTTGATGTTGACAAATTTCTCTTCTTCAGAAACGCTTTCCTTGCCATTGCCAGTCTGCATTTTATATCCTCTCTACTTCGACCATCATCAGTTATTTTGCTTCCCAAATAGCAAAACTCCTTTACTCTTTTAAGTGTCTCATTTCCTAATCTAATTCCCTCAGCATAACCTGACTTAATTCAACTACATTCCATTATCCTCATTTTGCTTTTGTTGATGTTCATCTTATATCCTCCTTTCAAGACACTATCCATTCCGTTCAATTGCTCTTCCAAATCCTTTGCTGTCTCTGACCGAATTACAATGTCATCGGCGAACCTCAAAGTTTTTATTTCTTCTCCATGGATTTCAATTCCTACTCTGAACTTTTCTTTTGTTTCCTTTACTGCTTACTCAATATACAGATTGAATAGCATCGGGGAGAGACTACAACCCTGTCTCCCTCCCTTCCCAACCACTGCTTCCCTTTCATAACCCTCGACTCTTGTAACTGCCATCTGCTTTCTGTACAAATTGTAAATAGCCTTTTGCTCCCGGTATTTTACCCCTGCCACCTTCAGAATTTGAAAGAGAGTATTCCAGTCAACATTGTCAAAAGCTTTCTCTAAGTCTACAAATGCTAGAAACGTAGGTTTGCCTTTCCTTAATCTTTCTTCTAAGATAAGTCGTAGGGTCAGTATTGCCTCACGCGTTCCAACATTTCTACGGAATCCAAACTGATCTTCCCCGAGGTCGGCTTCTACCAGTTTTTCCATTCATCTGTAAAGAATTCGCGTTAGTATTTTGCAGCTGTGACTTATTAAACTGATAGTTCGGTAATTTTCACATCTGTCAACACCTGCTTTCTTTGGGATTGGAATTATTATATTCTTCGTGAAGTCTGAGGGTACTTCACCTGTTTCATACATCTTGCTCACCAGATGGCAGAGTTTTCTGAGGAGTGTCTCTCCCAAGGCTGTCAGTAGTTCTAATGGAATGTTGTCTACTCCGGGGGCCTTGTTTCGATTTAGGTTTTTCAGTGCTCTGTCAAACTCTTCACGCAATATCATATCTCCCATTTCATCTTCATCTACCTCCCCTTCGATTTCCATAATATTGTCCACAAGAATATCGCGCCTGTATAGACCCTCTATATACTCCTTCCACCTTTCTGCTCTCCCTTCTTTGCTTAGAACTGGGTTTCCATCTGAGCTCTTGATAATCATGCAAGTGGTACTCTTTTCTCTAAAGGTCTCTTTAATTTTCCTGTAGGCAGTATCTATCTTACCCCCTAGTGATATGCGCTTCTACATCCTTACATTTGTCCTCTAGCCATCCCTGCTTAGCCATTTTGCATTTCCTGTCTATCTCATTTTTGAGACGTTTGTATTCCTTTTTGCCTGCTTCACTTACTGCATTTTTGTATTTTCTCCTTTCATCAATTAAATTCAGTAACTCTTCTGTTACCCAAGGATTTGTATTAGCCCTCGTCTTTTTACCTACTTGATCCTCTGCTGCCTTCACTACTCCATTCCTCAAAGCTACCCATTCTTCTTCTACTGTATTTCTTTCCCCCATTCTTGCCAATTGTTCCCTTATGCTCTCCCTAAAACTCTGTACAACCTCTGGTTTAGTCAGTTTACCCAGGTTCCCTCTCCTTAAATTCCCATCTTTTTGCACCTAGCGAGGTGGCGCAGTGGTTAGCACACTGGACTCGCATTCGGGAGGACGACGGTTCAATCCCATCTCCAGCCATCCTGATTTAGGTTTTCCGTGATTTCCCTAAATCGTTTCAGGCAAATGCCGGGATGGTTCCTTTGAAAGGGCACGGCCGATTTCCTTCCCCATCCTTCCCTAACCCGAGCTTGCGCTCCGTCTCTAATGACCTCGTTGTCGACGGGACGTTAAACAACACTAACCTAACCCATCTTTTTGCAGTTTTTTCAGTTTTAATCTACAGTTCATAACCAATAGATTGTGGTCAGAGTCCACATCTGCCCCTGGAAATGTCTTACAATTTAAAACCTTGTTCCTAAATCTCTGTCTTACCATTATACACTCCTGGAAATTGAAATAAGAACACCGTGAATTCATTGTCCCAGGAAGGGGAAACTTTATTGACACATTCCTGGGGTCAGATACATCACATGATCACACTGACAGAACCACAGGCACATAGACACAGGCAACAGAGCATGCACAATGTCGGCACTAGTACAGTGTATATCCACCTTTCGCAGCAATGCAGGCCGCTATTCTCCCATGGAGACGATCGTAGAGATGCTGGATGTAGTCCTGTGGAACGGCTTGCCATGCCATTTCCACCTGGCACCTCAGTTGGACCAGCGTTCGTGCTGGACGTGCAGACCGCGTGAGACGACTCTTCATCCAGTCCCAAACATGCTCAATGGGGGACAGATCTGGAGATCTTGCTGGCCAGGGTAGTTGACTTACACCTTCTAGAGCACGTTGGGTGGCACGGGATACATGCGGACGTGCATTGTCCTGTTGGAACAGCAAGTTCCCTTGCCGGTCTAGGAATGGTAGAACGATGGGTTCGATGACGGTTTGGATGTACCGTGCACTATTCAGTGTCCCCTCGACGATCACCAGTGGTGTACGGCCAGTGTAGGAGATCGCTCCCCACACCATGATGCCGGGTGTTGGCCCTGTGTGCCTCCGTCGTATGCAGTCCTGATTGTGGTGCTCACCTGCACGGCGCCAAACATGCATACGACCATCATTGGCACCAAGGCAGAAGCGACTCTCATCGCTGAAGACGACACGTCTCCATTCATCCCTCCATTCACGCCTGTCGCGACACCACTGGAGGCGGGCTGCACGATGTTGGGGCGTCAGCGGAAGACGGCCTAACGGTGTGCGGGACCGTAGCCCAGCTTCATGGAGACGGTTGCGAATGGTCCTCGCCAATACCCCAGGAGCAACAGTGTCCCTAATTTGCTGGGAAGTGGCGGTGCGGTCCCCTACGGCACTGCGTAGGATCCTACGGTCTTGGCGTGCATCCGTGCGTCGCTGCGGTCCGGTCCCAGGTCGACGGGCACGTGCGCCTTCTGCCGACCACTGGCGACAACATCGATGTACTGTGGAGACCTCACGCCCCACGTGTTGAGCAATTCGGCGGTACGTCCACCTGGCCTCCCGCATGCCCACTATACGCCCTCGCTCAAAGTCCGTCAACTGCACATACGGTTCACGTCCACGCTGTCGCGGCATGGTACCAGTGTTAAAGACTGCGATGGAGCTCCGTATGCCACGGCAAACTGGCTGACACTGACGGTGGCGGTGCACAAATGCTGCGCAGCTAGCGCCATTCGACGGCCAACACCGCGGTTCCTGGTGTGTCCGCTGTGCCGTGCGTGTGATCATTGCTTGTACAGCCCTCTCGCAGTGTCCGGAGCAAGTATGGTGGGTCTGACACACCTGTGTCAATGTGTTCTTTTTTCCATTTCCAGGAGTGTATATTCTATCTGTCAGTATCTCCAGGCTTCTTCCATGTATACAACCTCCTTTTATTATTCTTGAACCAAGTGTTAGCTATGATTAAGTTGTGCTCTGTGCAAAATTCTACCAGGTGGCTTCCTCTTTCATTTCTTACCCCCAATCCATATTCACCTACTACATTTCCTTCTCTTCCTTTTCCTACTGCAGAATTCCAGTCACCCATGACTATTAAATTTTTGTCGCCCTTCACTACCTGAATAATTGCTTTTATCTCATCACACATTTCGTCAATTTCTTCATCATCTGCAGAGCTAGTTGGCATATAAACTTGTACTACTGTAGTAGTCGTGGGCTTCGTGTCTATCTTGGCCACAGTAATACGTTCACTATGCTTACCCGCATTCCTATTTTCCTATTCATTATTAAACCTACTCCTGCATTACCCCTATTTGATTTTTTATTTATAACCCTGTATTCACCTGACCAAAAGTCTTGTTCCTCCTGCCACCGAACTTCACTAATTCCCACTATATCTAACTTTAACCTATCCATTTCCCTTTTTAAATTTTCTAACCTATCTACCCGATTAAGGGAACGCCAGTTTTCTTTCTCCTGATAATGATGTTCTCTTGAGTAGTCCCCGCCTGGAGATCCGAATGGGGGACTATTTTACCTCCGGAATATTTTACCCATATATATGACTGTGTTTTTAAAAGACAGTGCTAGATATTGTGTTCGTCCCAATTCATTCTGTTTGTTATTTTCATTCTTAGTGAGTTTTGAGATCTTTTGGAAGAATTGTTTTTCATTCTGGACAATTTTTGTTTTTTGATTTTCGTTTATAGGTGTGGATTTATCTATCATAACTGCAGTACAGGGCACAAATTTTACAGTTGTCACTTTTTTCGCCTTCGTTAGCACTAGTATTACTATGATATTTTCAGTTGGTACTAGTACTACCTAAGGCAAAAAGACCGACATAATGAAAAATTTGTATCACATAGTATACTAGTGCTATTGCGGGATACAAATGTTATTTAGGATACAAATTTTTGGAATGTTGCTTTTCTTTGACTTCGCTAGCACTTGTATCCTGTTCTTTGGTTGCCTTAAATATCCCAACTGAAGAACAGGATACTATCTTTGCAGTTCAACTCGGGTACAAGATGACAATGTTATGCATGTTGGTTTTTTCATTTTTGCTAGCAGTAGTATCCCGTTCTTCAGTTGGCCTAACTAGATCACCTGAAGTATGAGACATATTTTACAGTTGTCAGTTTTTTCACTGTTACTGGTAATACTGGGATACTTTTCAGTCAATACTATTAGTATCGAAGGCGAAAAAAGAATGTATAGGTCAGCTGAAGTATGTGATACCAGTGTTATGTATGTCGCTTGTTTTCACCTGTGCATAGTTCAACTGAGGTACAGGATGCCAATGTTACATGCATCGATTTGTTTTATCTTTGTTAGTATTAGTATCCTATTCTTCAGTTGACCTATATAGGTCAGGTCGAGTACGGGATACAAATTTTTCGTATGTCAGTCTTTTCGCATTAGATTGTACTAGTATCAACTGCACATTAGGATGCTAATAGTAGCGGAGGAGAAAAAAGCAACAACTGTAAAATTTGTATCCTGTACTTCAGATGACCTATACAGATCAGCTGAAGTTCGTGGTACAACTCATATTTGTCAACTGAGATAGTCCACACTAACGTTACTTCACTCCCTTTTTCTTCTGTTTTTCCACTAGTATCCCATTCTTCGGTTGAGCTCTGTAGGACTCAAAGAAGCAATATGCCTAACATTATGTTCGAAATATCGATGTACATGATATATGTCTACCATCTTTTTTCTCTCTCTTGCAGTCCTTTGTTTCACAACATTCATCTTTGCTGTAAAATATGTGCAACACATTATCTCTGGTAACTTCTGACGTCATTGGTCACAGCTGATGGGCTGTATCCCATTCTTCAGTAATCCCGTATTTTCAGTGAGTTATTAAGGGTTTTTTGTATGTGTTTGGTATTGTTGTTAGTCTGATTAGTTTGGTGTTTGTTATGCAGAAAGAAGTCTAATCTTTTTTTAATTGCTTTTGTGTTAGGTGTGGCTATGACAGTGAAATTCAGGGGTGTATCATTACATTCTTAGATGGGGGATGACATGATGGCTGTCATATGGTTTCTGCAGATGTTCGAACTTATTGCTGAATGTTAGGTGTTATGTTTGAGGCGACAACATGAGGTTGACAAGGATTCTGGCAGCTTGGACTAGGGATAATTTTTATTTTGCTTTTATTCTACAGTAATTCTGATGTTTTGCAAATATTGTATATTTATGGGATGTCAGCTATTTTTGAATTGATATGGTGCAGTTATGTCTTAATTGATGTAGTGAATATGGAATATTTGCGTTTTTGAGTTGTTGGGTGTTGTTTCCACTTTTCGGAGTTGTAGGTGTTGGTTTTTTGGTATTGATAGCTGCGGTTGAGCTATACAGGTCAAGGGAAATGTCCGATTTCACTTTTGGGAGTTGTAGACATTGGTTCTTTTTGGTATCAAAAGCTGCAGTTGAGCTACATATCTCAAGGGAAATATCCGATTTCTCTTTTCGGGGTTGTAGATGTTGGTTTTTTTGGTATTGGTAGCTGCGGTTTAGCTATATAGGCCAAGGGATAATTTTTTAAATTGTATATTTAGTTTGTTGCGCACCCTAAACTCCCAGTTTCCCTCAGATGTCATTAATTTCATTTTGAGTGATATGTTATTGTGTAATTTTTATTTTTTTTCACATTGTTGGCATGTGTATGTAGTGATGTCATTGTTGTCATTTTGTTATATGCTGGAAGCAGCCGTTTCTGCCATGTTGATCTCATGGGTCAAAGCAGATGGGTGAAATCGGAAGTGTCTATAATGCCCAATATTGAAAAAAATTGAATGTCGCAGTGAAGAGATTATAATTTATTTGTATTTTTCAGGCTACAGGCCCCGAAAAAGCTTGTGCTTGAGATACATTTATTGTAGGTGTCCAACAAGGAAAAAAAGGGGAAAAAATGTCAGTTGCCATAAGAACATTTCTCCTCAGCCTGCTTGTGGCTTTATTGTAGGAAGGTCTCTCATTTTTTTACCATTCAGCAATGATTACTTAAAATAACAGTGCTCCATTTCCTTTTGTACTTGTGCTCCATCAGTGAATTACCATGGCAGAAGTTATTGCTATCTTCTCATTCTACACTGCCATATTTTGGTGAGAAGATGTAATCAATATAAATGTGCAATTGCAAAGTGTGCATTTTTAATGACATGTTACTTTACAGACGTTTCTGCAAGCTTGACATTGAGCAAAAGTCAAAACTCTTTTTCAAAGTCTCCTGTGGAAACCATTCAGAACGTATCCGTACTGTTTTACTGTTGTTCGTTAGCACCAGTTCATACTGAGTGTGTGTATTTAAAAAAAAAATCAGAACTTTGGATCAGTAAAAACACTTGCCTTCATTTTTTCAGTACTGAGAATGTGAAAGTTTTGATGTAAGTGAATGCAAGTTTTTACAACATTCTCCATAAGTGTAAATCTGTATGTAATGACAAAGCAAAACTTTGTTTGGCTCCATCAGTGATTCATGCAGATTTTGATTCCAAGAATTATTGACTGTTTTGTGAAACAACTTTTTATTGCTCGAACATTGTTTGTCCTTAGAATGGATATCACACCTGCAAGAAATAACATACTTAGTGAAGTCGGATTACAGTCCAAATAATATGACAAATAACTTATACATCACCGGCAGTCTCCAACCAATACTTAATATAGTCTACTCCTGTCAGCAGATTTCTCATATATTGATTTGCTTCTTTTGTAATGCTAGCATATGCCTCCGGAATGAAAACAAACTTGTTATTGTTGGGTAAAAGTGCAACTTTGTCATTTCATTGAAGTGTCATTGAAGGTCGTCATTGAGCTACACTAAGCATCACATTCTGTGCGTCAGATTTAATTGTGTCTATGTCTGTATTATCTGAGGATGCAGCCTGTTTTAATAACGATTGCAGTTCTTTAGTTACAATGTGGAATGTAGATACTTTCATATAGTCATTCAGGTAGGTCCACTGTTTTACCCATGATACTGAAAGTTCTCTCTCCCTTTTAGAAAGTTCTAGAGCCCTTATGAATTCATTGGGCCTGCCTAGTTATCTTGTAAATTGAATTGATTAGAGGTTACAAAAACCTTTGCTAGAGGTTTACAATTAGAAAGTTCTTTGTTGTGGGATCCAAGACAGATTTGCAGAATGTATAATTGGGTATACAATTGTTTTCACCCCCTCTCACAGAGATTCCATTGTTTAGTGGGGAAATTGTACAAAAGTAAGTTGGGGTGAGGTTGAAGGGTTTGCTCCACATGATCAGCTGTCAAGATTTCTTTTTATCCATGCATTGAGGTTGATTGTACACACACTACAGCATTTGCATGGTGCCCTTTGTTGTCCTGATTTCTTATCTTACAGCCAGAAGTACAATAAATATTTTTATGTGTGAAATTCTGCACTTATAGAGAGATACATGATACAAACGAGTCTGGCGATTTACTGTCTGACTTTCAGAAAAAACATCATCCACACAACTCTGAAAATTTCAATAGCTGTCAGGTGTGAGAATTATCACACAATCAGCTCTTCAGCCCATGCATCCAAGTTTCTGACATGGATAATATGCAGAAGAAAGGGAAAAAATTGAGGACGTGTTGATGACAGTCAATTTGGCTTTAGGAAAGTGAAGGCACCATAGAAGCAGTTCTGACATGTGACTGATAATGGAAGCAAGACTAAAGAAAAATAAAGCATTCGACAATGTCAAGTGGTGCAAGATGTTCAAAATTATGAGAAAATTGGGGTAAGCTATAGGGGAAATACAGTAAAAAGAGTGTAAGGCAGAGATGCAGTCTTTCATCCAACCTGTTCGATCTGTACATCAAAGAAGCAGTGAAAGAAGGAAAAGAAAGCTTCGAGAGTGGAATTAAAATTCAAGGTGAAAGGGTATCAATGATATGATTTACTGATGACATTGCTATCATCATTGAAAGTGAAGAAGAATTACAGGATATGCTGAAGGGAATGAACAGTGTAATGAGTATGGAATATGGGTTGAGAATAAATCAAAGAAAGGCGAAGGTACTGAGAAGTAGCAGAAATGAGAACAGCAAGAAACTTATCAGGATTAGTGATCAAGTAGATGAAATTAAGGAATTCTGCCACCTAGGCAGCAAAATAACCCAATATGGATGGAGCAAGGACAGCAAAAGCAGATTAGTATTGGCAAAAAGGGCATTTCTCTCCAAGAAAAGAGTACTGGTGTCAATTAGATCTTAATTTGAGGAAGAAATTTCTGAGAATGTACTTTTAGAGCATAGCATGTTATTGTAGTGAAAGATGGACTGTGGGAAAACTGAAACAGAAGAAAACCAAAGCATTTGTGATATGGTGCTACAGAAGAATGTTGAAAATTAGATTTACTGATAAGGTAAGGAATGACGAGGTCCTCTGAAGAATCGGTGTGGAAAGGAATGTGAGGAAAAGACAGAGGAGAAGAAGAAGAAGGAACAGAATGGTAGGGCATCTGTTAAGACATCACAAAATAACTTTCTTGGCACTAGAGGGAGCTCTAAAAGGTAAAAACTGTACAGGAAGACAGAGATTGGAATACATCCAACAAATAATTGACGACATAGGTTGTAAGTGCTATTCTGAGATGAAGAGGTTGGCACAGCAGAGGAATTCCTGGTGGACTGCATCAGGCCAGTCAGAAGACTGATGATTATATATATATATATATATATATATATATATATATATATATATATATATATATATATAAAGAAAGATGATGAGACTTACCAAACAAAAGCGCTGGCAGGTCGATAGACACACAAACAAACACAAATATACACACAAAATTCAAGCTTTCGCAACAAACTGTTGCCTCATCAGGAAAGAGGGAAGGAGAGGGAAAGACGAAAGGATGTGGGTTTTAAGGGAGAGGGTAAGGAGTCATTCCAATCCCGGGAGCGGAAAGACTTACCTTAGGGGGAAAAAAGGACAGGTATACACTCGCGCACACACACACATATCCATCCACACATACAGACACAAGCAGACATATTTTGTCTGCTTGTGTCTGTATGTGTGGATGGATATGTGTGTGTGTGCGAGTGTATACCTGTCCTTTTTTCCCCCTAAGGTAAGTCTTTCCGCTCCCGGGATTGGAATGACTCCTTACCCTCTCCCTTAAAACCCACATCCTTTCGTCTTTCCCTCTCCTTCCCTCTTTCCTGATGAGGCAACAGTTTGTTGCGAAAGCTTGAATTTTGTGTGTATATTTGTGTTTGTTTGTGTGTCTATCGACCTGCCAGCGCTTTTGTTTGGTAAGTCTCATCATCTTTCTTTTTAGATATATTTTTTTCCACGTGGAATGTTTCCCTCTGTTATATATATATATATATATATATATATATATATATATATATATATATATAAACTTGTCAGTTTTTTCAGGCTTGGAAGGCCTTCTCTGAGCTGTAACACGAGCTTAAGCTTAGATGTTTTCAATTGTGTCCCCAATGTTTCCTTTCCAGACCTTCTTTTAAGTGAGGAACTGAAAAATGTCTTGGGGGAGCCAGCTGGGACTGTAGGAAGGATGGGGAAGCAATATGGTGTGGGTCCAGGTCAGGAACTCGCTGACAGTGAAGGTGCACTGTCATGATGCCATTTCCACTCATCCTCCTATTAAGTTTGTTGAGCACTTTTGAGTAGAAAGCTGTGTTCACTGTTGTCCTGGTGAGTTAGAATTTATGATGAACAGTGCCTCTGACATCAGAGAAGACAATGAGCACGGTTTTGATCCTTGACTTGCTCATATGTTTTCTTGGGGCAGGGGGATGTGCCGACTTGAACTCTGCCTTTTTTCTTCAGGTTGTACTCAAAAGTTCATGACTAGATAATTGAGTTTAAAAAAATTAGGATAATTTACACACACATTCCAAGTGTTCTTGGTACAGAGCATTTGTATGACCATTTATTCATCAGTCAACACTTTTGGACCAGTTTGATGCATACCCTTTTCATGTCCAAATCCTCAGCTGCAATGCGTTAAACAATTGTTTTCATTATGTTTAAAGTTTTTGCAATCAATTTGATGATTCAACTGTAAGTCAGAAAGTAAGAATTCAAATAATCTTGCTCACATGTCACATTCTTGTTGATTCGGGATTTTGATACGTGCCCGTTGCGGGGGTTTGTTGGTGATGTCCTCTTGACCCTCCTTGAATGACCTTGTGTCATCTGAGAACTTGTGATTTGGACAGTCAGTCACTCCCAAAGACCTGGTGAATTAATGGAAAAGTTTCAGTGGTGAAAGAGGTGGAGAGATTGAACAGATGTTTGATGACATAAAGGAAATTATTCAGATAGCCCTAGTTAACAGAGACAAAAGTTTAATTTGATGGCTGAGAAGAAGTCAGTAGTAGGAGGAGTTGGAAAAGTAGGAGGAGGAAATGGATTGGGGAAAAGGAGTGAAAGAGGAAGCTGCCTGGTAGAATTTTGCACAGAGCATAACGTAGTTATCGTTAAAACGTAATTTAAAAATTGTGAAAGATCGCTGTATATTTGGAGGAGACTTCAGGATTCTGTAAGGTTTCAGAAAGATTATAAAATGCTAAGACAGATTTTGAAACCATATTTTACACAATAAGACACTTCCAGGGACAGATATGGACTGTCACCATAATTTATTTTTTATGAACTGCAGGTTAAACCTAAAGAGATTATAAAAAGGTAGTAAATTAAAGAGATGGGACCTGGGTAAATTGAAAGAACTGGAGGTTTTTGGGAGTTTGAGGGAGCGTTATGCATTGTTGGGCTGAAATGAGGAAATGGAAAGAAAGATGAAATAGTGGATGTAGCAGAGCATCACATTGCAGATAACTGAGAAGATATTGAACTAATTGATGAAAGGAGATAGTATAAAAATGCAGCAGTGCTGCATGCAAAGATGAATACAAATGCCCAGAAACTGAGTTTGGCAGAAAATGCAAAATGGGTAAGCAGAAGTGGCTAGAGGACAAATGCAAGGCTGTAGAAGTAAGCATGACTAACAGAAAGGTATGTGCCACCTATACGTAAATTAATGAGACATTTTGAGGAAAGGGAGTATTAAGAGTTCAGGTGCCAACCAGTGAAAGAAGCAAAGAATAGAAGACTGAAAGGTGGAAGGTACATATGGAGGGTCTGTATAAATGAAACAAACTTGAGGATTATATTGGAGAAAGAGAGAAGGAAGTAGATGAAGACGAGATGGGAGATACGACACTGTGAGAAAAATTTGACAGTATATGAAAAGACCAAAGTGAAAACAAGACCCTTACAGTAAACAACATTCCCTCAGAATTACTGAGATTCTTTGGAGAGCCAGACATGACAAAATTATTTTTTCAGGTGTGCAAGATATATCAGGCAGGTGAAATACCCTAAGATTTCAAGAATCGCAATAAGGCTGGTGCTGACATGTGAATATTACTGAACTATCAGTTTGATAAGTCATGGTTGCAAAATATTGACACACATTGTTTACAGAAGAATGAAAAAACTAGAAGAAGCTGATCTTTGGGGGAAATGAGTTGGGATTCTGGAGGAATGAGGAACACATACAGCGGTACGGACCCTGTGGCTTGTTCTAGAAGATAGGTTTAACAAAGGCAAACCTACATTTATAGAAAGCTTTGGGTTGCTCACTTTGAAATTCTGTAGATAGCAGAGATAAAGTACTTAGGGTGGATGGTTACTTACAACTCTCACGAAAACCATAGTAGAAGGTTATTTATGAATTTCACCAAAACCAGACTGCGATGGTAGGAGTTGAAAGATATAAAAGGGAAGTTGTAGTTGAGAAGGAAATGAAGCAGTGTTGTTGCCTATCACAGATATTATTCAGCCTGTACATTGAACAAGCTGTGAAGGAATCAGAGGAGAAATCTGAAAAGAGATTTAAAGTTCATGTTTGAGGTTTGTCAATGCCATTGTAATTCTACACTCCTGGAAATTGAAATAAGAACACCGTGAATTCATTGTCCCAGGAAGGGGAAACTTTATTGACACATTCCTGGGGTCAGATGCATCACATGATCACACTGACAGAACCACAGGCACATAGACACAGGCAACAGAGCATGCACAATGTCGGCACTAGTACAGTGTATATCCACCTTTCGCAGCAATGCAGGCTGCTATTCTCCCATGGAGACGATCGTAGAGATGCTGGATGTAGTCCTGTGGAACGGCTTGCCATGCCATTTCCACCTGGCGCCTCAGATGGACCAGCGTTCGTGCTGGACGTGCAGACCGCGTGAGACGACGCTTCATCCAGTCCCAAACATGCTCAATGGGGGACAGATCTGGAGATCTTGCTGGCCAGGGTAGTTGACTTACACCTTCTAGAGCATGTTGGGTGGCACGGGATACATGCGGACGTGCATTGTCCTGTTGGAACAGCAAGTTCCCTTGCCGGTCTAGGAATGGTAGAACGATGGGTTCGATGACGGTTTGGATGTACCGTGCACTATTCAGTGTCCCCTCGGCGATCACCAGTGGTGTACGGCCAGTGTAGGAGATCGCTCCCCACACCGTGATGCCGGGTGTTGGCCCTGTGTGCCTCGGTCGTATGCAGTCCTGATTGTGGCGCTCACCTGCACGGCGCCAAACACGCATACGACCATCATTGGCACCAAGGCGGAAGCGACTCTCATCGCTGAAGACGACACGTCTCCATTCATCCCTCCATTCACGCCTGTCGCGACACCACTGGAGGCGGGCTGCACGATGTTGGGGCGTGAGCGGAAGACGGCCTAACGGTGTGCGGGACCGTAGCCCAGCTTCATGGAGACGGTTGCGAATGGTCCTCGCCGATACCCCAGGAGCAACAGTGTCCCTAATTTGCTGGGAAGTGGCGGTGCGGTCCCCTACGGCACTGCGTAGGATCCTACGGTCTTGGCGTGCATCCGTGCGTCTCTGCGGTCCGGTCCCAGGTCGACGGGCACGTGCACCTTCCGCCGACCACTGGCGACAACATCGATGTACTGTGGAGACCTCACGCCCCACGTGTTGAGCAATTCGGCGGTACGTCCACCCGGCCTCCCGCATGCCCACTATACGCCCTCGCTCAAAGTCCGTCAACTGCACATACGGTTCACGTCCACGCTGTCGCGGCATGCTACCAGTGTTAAAGACTGCGATGGAGCTTCGTATGCCACGGCAAACTGGCTGACACTGACGGCGGCGGTGCACAAATGCTGCGCAGCTAGCCCCATTCGACGGCCAACACCGCGGTTCCTGGTGTGTCCGCTGTGCCGTGCGTGTGATCATTGCTTGTACAGCCCTCTCGCAGTGTCCGGAGCAAGTATGGTGGGTCTGACACACCGGTGTCAATGTGTTCTTTTTTCCATTTCCAGGAGTGTATTAGAGATGGCAGATAACTTGGAAGAGCAGTTGAACTGAATGGATAGTGTCTTGGAAAGAGATTGTAATATAAGCATAAGAAAGTAAAACAAGTAAATGGAATTTAGTCAGATTAAATCAGATAATACTGACAGGACACATCCTGAGACACCTAGGAATTGTCAACTTGGTAATTGAAGGAAGGTTGAGGGATAAAAAATTGTAGGTGGTGACCAAGTTTTCAATACAGTAAGCAGGTTGGAATGGTTGATAGGACACATACTGAGACATTAAAAATTTGTCAGTTTGCTGATGGAAAGAATTGTGGGAGAAAAAATTTTTAGACAGAGATCTAGGCTTGAATACAGAAACAGGTTCAGATGGCTGTAGGTTATAGTAGTTATGCATAGATGAAGTGGCTTCCATGGATACACTGGCGTGAAGAGCTGTGTCAGACTGTGGATTAAAGACAAGAACGACAACAAACACTTTAAATGATCATCTTTTATGTTGTGAACTATTTCCATTTAACATCGATGGTCAGAAAGCTACCTAGAGAGTGAAAGTTATTAAGTGGAATCAGAAATAAACAAATTGTTTTGAATAGAACTTTACATACAGACTGACAGACATAGAACAAGCATTGTGACTGTGCTAGTTGAATGCAAACCACCGACTGAAAAACATAAAATGTATGCAATGAGTTATTGATGATGTTTACTGTAGAAGACCTTTTGAATACCAGGCACTGACTGACTGCTCCCTCGTGTTGGACAGTTATTTATAGATGTGCTATTACAGAAATTACCATCGATTAAAAAATAAAGCAATTGCATTTTGGTTATTAACATAAAGACAGAAAAAGTAAAAGACGTGAACATACTATAAGCAATGAAGTAAACTGAACCGAAAACTGAATAATTGAAAGTAGCTGGATGGAAGGTGCTCTATTATTTTCATATGCTTGAGAATTTACAAAGCCTGCCACGAATTTTCTGGAAATTTAAATTTTCGAGCTAGTGTACTTTCTTAACAAACATGTTATTTTCAGAAAATTTTACATTTTTGAAATTAGAAGAATTTGAGCTACAAATTGATGCAATAGAATTGTGACAGAATCACATCTTAAGGTAGAAACATCCTGGAGTATGAAAATTTTAAGTATGAAAAACTTTTGTAACAATAAGTTTTAAGAAAAAATGGGTATGAAAGAGGTGACTAAGGGCTTTCAAATAAATTATGTCAGTTAAAAAACATAATTTTTTGCGGGGTTGAATTTTCAGTTGCACATGGTTTACAGGTATCGTAAATTTATATTATTTCTTTATGTAAAATGTTTCTACTTGAACTATTTATATTGTTGTCATCAGCATCAGTAAAATATATTGTGAATAACGGAAGTTTAGCAAGATAAGTGTGGATAAGAAATTTGTTATTTTACATACAAGGTGTATAATTTTGCCTCCGCCGTTTTTTCCCCAATAGTTGAGGCTTTAATGAAACAAATTGGTTACACATGTATCATTCAAAGTATTTTCCATCGCTGGCCTCCCTTTCTCCCATCTTTCGGGCAGTGTATGAATCCCGTGTCGAAAAACTTGATCATCTTTCGAAGCGATCCACGAATCGATCCAATTTGTGACTTCTTCATGAGATCTGAAGTGTTGACCAGCCAGGCCATTTGCCATTGATCTAAACAGGTGGTAGTCAGAGGGAGCAATGTCTGGAGAATACGGCGGGTGGGGTAGGACTTCCCATTTTAACGTTTCCAAGTACTGGCTATTTGCTTCTGTCTGGGGTTCTTTGGCCGACGTTCGTCTGATGATTTTACTTACGTTTTGCCAGCACGAGTTGCTGGTATTGTCAAAGCTTCACTCTCCAATGCCGGTGGTGAACTGGAGCCGAGCTTGGGCCGCAGACTATATGTACCTGGCACGCCAACATCCGAGGGCTTCTCCGTGCTCATTTCCAGTGCTACCTCCAGTGCTTCTTCTTGCTACCTGCAGCGGTTGTTCGCTGCAGTATGGGAAGCCAGGATCCGTTTACCTTAAAGCTTTCCTCTTTCCTGTTGAAGCTATTCCCATGTTTGTGTCTTTCTACAGCTTCTCCAAACAAGTGGGTGTGATAGTGCATCTCTACAGCCAGAACTTCCATGTCTGTAAATTTTATTACATGGTCGGTCTCACTCAGTGTGTGCTCTGCCACGGCTGATTTCTCCACCTGCCCCAACCTGCAATCTCTCTTATGTTCTTTGATCCTGGTGTCGATTGATCGTCCAGTCATTCTGACATAAACTTTTCTGCATGTGCATGGTAAGCGGTATATTCCCGAAATTGCAAGTAGGTCCCTTTTATCCTTTGCCAATCTAAGATGTTCTTTGATCTTCCTTGTCGGTTTGAAAATTGTCTTTACGCCGTGTTTGTGCGATATACGGCCGATTCTGTCAGTCACTCTGGGAATGTATGGCAGAAAGGCCATACCCGATATTTCTTTTCCCGATTTCTTACTTCGCCGAGTGTTTTGCTCTGTTACACTTCTAATATAATTTGTGGAATACCCATTCTTCCTCAGGACACTTTCCAGATGTTGCATTTCACACTATCACACCCGCTTGTTTAGAGAAGTTGTAGAAATACACAAACATGGGAATAACTTCAACAGGAAAGAGGAAAGCCCAATGGTAAACGGATCCTAGCTTCCCATACTGCAGCGAACGACTGTTGTAGGTAGCAAGAGGAGAACCGCACCAGAAATGACCGTGGAGAAGCCCTCGGATGTTGGCATGTCAGGTACATATAGACTGCGGCCGCGAGCTCGGCTCCAGTTTGCCACCGGCAATGGAGGGTGAAGCTTTGACAATGCCAGCCACTCGTGCTGGCAAAACGTCAGTAAAATCATCAGCCGAACGTCGGCTAAAGAAGCCGAGACAGAAGCAAATAGGCGGTTTGTCAACAACTGGCCATGAAAGCGTGAACAATTTTGTTTCCAAGTATGTTTTGACCTCTTTTTGCAACACGGGGTCGAGTGTTGTTGTGCTGCAAAATCACCTTATCGTGCCTCTCGCTGTATTACGGCCGTTTTAATGCTCTGCTCAAACACATTAATTTCGTTTGTTAATGAGCACCTGTGATTGTTTCACTTGGTTTTAGCACCGAGCTGGAGCCATGAGTATTCGGTTTGGCCGTTGACATGGAAGCATGGTCGGGATATCCCCATATTATTTTGCATTTAGGATTATTGTAATGAACCCATTTTTCGTCCCTGGTCACAATGCAATGCATAAATCCCTTCAGTTTTTGCCTCTGAAGCAACTGTTCACAAGCACACACACGCCGTTCAACGTCTCTTGGTTTCAGCTCACACGGGAGCCAAGTTCCTTCTGTCTGAATCATGCCCATAGCCTTGACTTGTTTTGAAATGGCTTGCTGTGTCACTCCCACTAATCGTGTCAATTCTTCTTGAGTTTGATGCAAGCCTTCACTCAGCAATGTCTCCAATTCTGCATCTTCGAAAACATTCCCTCTTCCACCACTATGCCGGTGTACGACGTTAAAATCACTGTTCTTGAAGCGTTGAAACACTCACGACACGTTCTTTCACTAATAGCGTCCTTACTATACATACTTGAGAGCATTCAATGAGACTCGGCTGCTGTTTTCTTCATATTGATACAAAACAGTAACACCTCCCGCAAATGACGAGAATTAGGTTCGTAAACTGACATTTTCAATCAAGAGCAACTTTATGTTGCAGACACAAATCGGTCAATGTTTGAATGAGGTTATGTTGACCAAGATTCAAGCTAACTGCCTGACGTTTGTGATCTGTTTCTTTCGACCGCTACTTATCGTTGTCACTACCTATTGGCAAACGGCGGAAGCAAATAAAATGTTGCCTACAGTTGTAAATATGTATTTTCGTAAATACTCTAGGTAGCTGAGTGACTGGTATCAAAGCTCAAAATATTTTTCTCCCTGTCATTGTTAGAAACTTTAAAGAATTCGTATGAATCTGTTGTCAGTTCAACTTGGAATCCAAATAAAATAATTAATGACCTGGAATAAGTGTTATTTTGGAAGAGAGCTCAATTTGTATCTTATTATCCAAATTATTTTAACTGTTGTTACTCAGTTGTACCTTATATTGTTGCAGACTGTGATGGCACAACACAGGCTGAAATAAACAAGCATTTGGAGATGGGGAGAGACTTCCTGGGACGTGGACAGCTACAGGATGCCTTATCGCATTACCATGCAGCTGTAGGTGAGGAAATACTGTTGTCAGCTATTATCAGATACTGTGGATAGGAACTGTCTTCTCTGTTTCCCCTCAATGAACATGCTCAATATTTTAGACTGAGAGGCAGGCTTTCAAAAATGTGAGTTTGGCGTTGCACACGATCAAAGTCATCTATACTATTCTGATGATTTGTAAGTGATGCCCTATTTCTGGAACTGAAGATCGTTAGTGGAATTTAAAAATATGTGCCAAGGAGATATAGTGACTGACCTTGCTGTTTTTTTTTTACAAATTTTTGATTTGGCATTCAAAATCTGCAGTACATATCATTTTTGCTGTGGAATCTAAGGAGCGTGGAAAAAGTGAAGTCCAAAGGCGGTGACATCATCATAGGTTTAGAGAGATATGAGAAGCAGAAGATATTTTACGTATACTGTATTTCCCAATCTTTTTAAGCTGCAGAGTTAGCATCTAGTAATTTTGATTCTGTTTCTTTTCTGTGTTTTTGCCTCAGCTGTGGTAAAACAATTTTGCCATCATGAAGGTGAAATTTCTCAAGCTAGTTTAGATTTCTCTGACTTCAGACACTTTTGTTATCCGAGAATAAATGTTAAAAGTGTGTCAAAGGGATATTAGATTGAGATAACAAACAAATTTTGAGACAGAATTGCTGGCTATTGATTACCTTCAGGATTCGCCTCTGTAACTCAGTTGTCAGTGTGTCTGGCTGATATGCCGAGGACCCAGGTTCAATTCCTGGTACTGCCAGGGATTTTTTCCTTGATGGGAGGACTGCAACAGGATACATTGTGCCTCGTGACGGCAATTGGGCAACACCTGGGAGAGTGGTGTGCTGATCCCGTGCCCCTCCATACCATATCGAAGTGATGCCATTAGCAGCGGATGACATAGCAGTCAATTGGTTGGTCCTGATTGGACCAACTGAGCCCAAACTCTTGGCTTTGCATCCCACCCCCCCCCCCCCCCCAAAGGGCGAAATGTGTAGGTGTATATAACTGATACACATGTGTAAAAGTAGAAGTGACACACTCCCTGTCTTCGAGAACTAATAGTTCCTCCTTTGATAATTGGACAAGAGGACTAATACAAAACACTAGCTCACTCAGATTTGCAGGTGAGAGGGTACCACTATTATATGTGGTTATTGTTAGGCCTACACACTTCACATCGTGAAGGTAAATAGTGGTCGGTGATTCTGTCACAATATAAGTGACGTCCAACAGAAATCTGCGTATTCCATAGATTATTAGGTTTTTATGAAATGAGGAGTATATATTGACAGTGCTGATAATTGGTCCATTATGATTGGGAGAGTTGTGTGAATGTACTGAAATACTTTTCTGATGAAAGCAGATAGTCACATGTGTTGGAAGAATTATAATTTCTGAACCATGACTTTTTAGCATTTACACTTATTTACAGGTAATTTATATTTATGACGTCCAGCAAAGGGAAGTCCATCATTGAAGGTTGCCTCCTCCCAACTCCCCACCCCCCCATTTCACATACAACCCCTGTTTAGTGATCTGTGTTAGCAAAATTACCACTAAGAGATGTACAAAGGAACCCTGTACCACTACTAGTCATTTCTTTTCCTATTCCAGTTGCAAATGGCGATAAAGAAAAAAGACTGTCTTTATGCCACTGTATTAGCATTAATTTCTCTTATAGCATTGTGATGGTCCTTAAATGAAATGTACATTGGTGGCAGTAGAATAGCAAATGTCGGTTCTCTAAATTTCTCTTATAGTTCTGTGCTTCATCACCATCCCCTGAACAGTCCACCTCCCACTAAGTTTAAGAATCGGTAAGAAGTATACATGACTGACTTCAGGAGCAATCTTGGCAGATTGTTCTTACTCTTTACTGCTGGTAGTTATATACTGTTATGTAAATGAAACAGTCTGTCTCAGCTATTTAATCAATGGTGACTTATCAGCTTCCTGCCAAAGCTCAAAAAAGGAGGTTGGATGTAAAAAAGGGGATGGGGATGACAGTGTCTCTTTGCACCATGCAGAAAGTCTCAGAAGGAATACAATCATTTCTACATTTTAATAATTTTGTACTGTTTTCATAAAATTTTTTAATGATGGCTTTATTTTACATGACTACCAGTCTGTTTTTTTTCCAGTTAATTTGACAGTGTGGCCAAAGCCTGATTCCACACTTTTGTAGGTTGCTCATTGTTCAATAATGATATTGTATATGACATTACAAAACTTTCTTCTATCAATTACTCATAACTAACTTTCAGAAATTCAGATTTTAAATATATTAGTTCAGAGATTACTTAATTAATATTTTCAGTAAATGTTATTTTCCAAAATCCATTGTGGTGTGCGTCAAGGGTCCATTAATAATATATGCTTCAGATTTCTCCAGAAATAAGAACTCTACGTTTAGGCTGTTTCCTGTGCTTACTCATAATGTCCCTTAAATCAGAACATACAAAAACTGAATGTAGTAAATATGCAGACTACGCAGTTATGTAGAATCCTTATTAGACATTTCAGTATTATTACTATCTCTTTTGATAGGGTTTCATTATATTGACTGGTGCCTCATGGTTGGGATGCACTGTGAATTATTTTTGTGCAACATATAAATTTAACTTTTAACAGATTCGCAAAGTCGCTGCAAATGTTTTCTGTACGGATACTCAAAAGCTCCCACATTAATAGGTGTTGTTGCAAAAATGTACACCTTTTCATTGATGAACAGAGTTCATAAAAATCCAGAAATAAGTAATACAACAACATTCTTTACATTATTATGATACATATATCATAAATTGACTCTGATGTGCAAAAGCTCAGGTCATTGTTTTAGCAAGCTCAGTCAAGCTAAAATCATAAAAAAAATCTTGTAAAGCTGAAGTACAGAGACCTTGTCAACTTGTTATATTGTTCATTAACCTCCTCACTGTTGTGAACGTTAGACAAGATTGTCATTTATAATTACCGTATTTACTCGAATATAAGCCGCACTTTTTTTCTGGTTTTTGTAATCCAAAAAACCGCCTGCGGCTTAGAATCGAGTGCAAAATAAGCGGAAGTTCTGAAATATGTTGGTAGGTGCCGCCACAACTAACTTTTGCCATCGAATATATGTAGCGCTACACAGGCATGCTTTGCAGGCACAAAAATAAATACTGGCGTCAGAACCGAGTGAGGTGGTGCAGTGGTTAAACACTGGATTCGCATTCGGGAGGACGACGGTTCAATTCCGTGTCCGGCTATCCTGATTTAGGTTTTCCGTGATTTCCCTAATTCGCTCCAGGCAAATGCCGGGATGGTTCCTTTCAAAGGGTACAGCCGACTTCCTTCCCCGTCCTTCCCTAATCCAATGAGACCGATGACCTCGCTGTCTGGTCTCCTTCCCCAAAACAACCCAACCAACCCCTCTGTGTCAGTAAATAAATTAAAAAAAAAAAAAGGTGGAAGACGAGCTTTTTTCTCCACCCCGAATTTTGACCACTGCATTTTCATACATTATCCAACGAAGTATATACAAATTCCGTATTGTTCATCTTCGAATGTAGCAGCTTTTCAATGTACTATGAAAATCTGAGTGGTAAGACTGTTTGCGATGTTTGTCAATATGGCCAATTCTACGTTCTGAATTTTTTCCTACCTGTGAGAATAGATGGTTGCTAATGGAACTTTCATGAAATGTGAATCACATGCAGTATTCTCTTCACCATAAGAATAATACGAATATAAACATTTTGCCATGTATTCTTTCATGTTTGCTGCTATCTCATTTAAATCCTGTCTGCCTAATAAACTACGAAACTAGAGTGAGACAACAGCAAATGCGGGAGTATACACATATCATCTCATGTTTATATTCATATTATTCTTATGCCTAATAGTGACACAGTCAGAAATGAAGCACGGCAATTGACTAGATTTTTAAATCTAAGATGACTCTAATTTCTGTGCAGAAAGTAATGTACTAAAGAGGCGTCTGCAAAGATTTTCAAACGGAGAAAAATTTTCGCTCACAAAAGTAAACCATGCCGCGAGCGGCGACAGGTCATAAACACTCATTATCAGAATGCGACAAACAATGCATTACACAGTACAGTAATGCATTTTCAGCTTACAGTGACTTAAACACCTATAACAAAGAGAACGGCACTTATCAGATCAAAGAAAAATAAGCAATCAATTCAAACCAGACGAAGCACGTGAAAAACGAAGGGTACCCATATAAATACGGACGGAGCGCCTGACGCATAGCAATGGCTACCTGGTAAAGCTTAACTGCTAAGCTTATGGCTCGAACCAAACTACTGTAGCTGTATCGTCATTCATTCAACCTACATTGTGTCTCATATTACAGTGGACCAAATTTGTTTCAATTTGGAGGTGCAGCCTAAAATTTTTCTCTCCCCTTGAATTTCGAGTCTCAAATTTCAGGTGCGGCTTAGATTCGGGAAATTTTTTTTTCCTTTATTTTGAGTCTTATTTTTCAGGCGCAGCTTAGATTCGAGTGCAGCTTAGATTCGAGTATATACGGTACATCTTGATGCTCTTGTACTGTGTGTTGTCCTCTGAGTATAACAGGCCTGTTATGGAAAGGGCATTTAGATACTTTATCTGTAGTTTGTGTGTTTGAGGATTACTGAAACATTAATTAAATAGAAATAGCTCTCAGTTGAATGATACTCTATGTATGTCCAGGAAAATGGTACAAATGGAGAATCATGCTTTCTGCTGTCACCTAGCAGGAAAAAGATTAAAAAGTGCTGGTATCATGCATTTTATCATAAAAAGTATTTGCTTTTCTCCATTGTACACTGAAGCCCCAAAGAAACAGGTATAGGCATGCGTATTCAAATACAGAGATATGTAAACAGGCAGAATATGGCGTTGGGGTTGACAGCGCTTATATAAGACATCAAGTGTCTGGCTCAGTTGTCAGATCGGTTACTGTTGCTACAATGGCAGGTTAGCAAGATTTAAGTGAGACTGAACATGGTGTTGTAGCCGGCACACGAGCGATGGGACACAGTATCTCCGATGCAGCAATGAAGTGGGAACTTTCCGTACTACCATTTGACAAGTGTACCGTGAATATCAGGAATCCAGTAAAACATCAAATCTCTGACATTGCTGTAGCTGGGAAAAGATCCTGCAAGAACAGTACGACAACAACTGAAGTGAATCGTTCAAATCTGACAGAAGTGCAACACTTCTGCAAATTGCTGCAGATTTTAATGGTGAGTCACCAACAAGTGTCAGCGTGTGAACCATTCAATGAAACATCATTGATATGGGCTTTTGGAGCCGAAGGCCTACTTGTATACCCTTGATGTCTGCGTGACAAAAAGCTTTATACCTCACTTGGGCCTGTCAAACTCGACATTGGACTATTGATCACTGAAAACAAGTTGCCTGGTCGGATGAGTCTTGTTTCATATTGTATCGAGTGGATGGATGTGTACGTGTATGGAGACAGCTTCATGAAACTGTGGACCTTCCATGTCTGCAGGGAACTCTTCAGGCTGGTGGAGGCTCTGTAATGGTGTGGGACATGTGCAGTTGGAGTGATATGAGAACCCTTATACGTCTAGATCTTGTCTGATCACCTGCATCCATTCATGTCCATTGTGCATTCCTACGGACCTGGGCAATTCAAGCAGGACGATGTGACATCCCACACATCCAGAATTGCTCCAGGAACACTCTTCCAAGTTTTAACACTTCTGCTGGCCACCAAACTCCCCAGACATGAACATTTTTGAGCATGTCTGGGATGACTTGTAACATGGTGTGCAGAAGAGATCTCCATGACCATGTACTCTTATGGATTTATGGATAGCCCTGCGTGATTCAGGGTGTCAGTTCCCTCCAGCACTACTTCAGACTTTTGTCGAGTCCATGTAATGTAATGTTGTGTGCTCTCGGGGGCCCTACATGATATTGCGCAGGTGTACCAGTTTCTTGGGCTCTTCAGTGTATATTGAATTAAATTAAACTGGTGCATTTCGTAACAGGCCATTAAGAAAAAAATCAGTTTGTGAAGATGGCACATTATTGCAAAATACAAACTGTATTTGTATTCTAGATAAAAGGGAAATGAGTTACAATTTGCTTACTTTACAAGGAAGTAATTTAGACCAGTGTGGCTGTGTATGTAATGAGATATGTAAATGTTGCAGGGTGGTATGGGAACGTGATACGTTGTTTACAAAATATTTGCTTTTCAGAGGGAGATCCAGCCAACTATCTGACTTACTTCAAACGAGCTACTGTGTACTTAGCACTTGGGAAGTCAAAATTTGCCCTAATGGATCTGGATAGGGTACTTGAACTGAAGCCAGATTTTACAGCTGTAAGTATCCAGCACCTATAATTTTAAGGTTACTAATTAGCATTGTTGAGTGGTAATTTAAACTGAGGAAATACATCTGTTAAATGTTTTGTTCTTCTTCCTCCATATGTGTTTAGAAAATTAAAATATCCTTTTAAATCTGAGGGTCATGTGAAGAGTTTTGAAAGAAATTCCTTGTCAAAAACTCAGTCTTATTAATATTGTATGAACAGTGTCCACATCCACTCGCTGAATATTCACCCTTTAAAAGGTTATTCAATTAGACATATCTTCTCTATCAAAACAATACACTCAAATGATACATCACTTTTGGAAAGAGAAAGAATGTATGTTTCTATATTTGGACACTGAGATTGTGTATGTAAGTGTCTTCATTTGAAACCTGATGTTTACTTCTCATGATATTTTCTACATTCAATAGCCCTAACAAAAGCAAAGAACTGCACTGCTCTTTGGCATTTGCATTTCCATCAACAGAACACTACAGAGGTTTTGCCCTTGATGGGAAATTTAGTGAGCTTGACCTTTGAAGAAGATATTTATGGTGGTAAATGACCCTAGGGTATATAATGTTTGGCAGAAATTATCCCTTTAGGAATGACTGGGAAGAATGGAAATATTTAGGCTTTACGTTGTGGTCAGTCTGTCTTTAGCCAGTTATCAGCAGACAGGCAGCTACTGCTAGGCGTCTGCTGGAAGCACTTGCTCTGCGAGCCAAATAGTCTGTCACTTGGTGATGTTGATACAGTGAATACTCTCTAGAGAAATTAAATTACAGGTAGTTTCTGTATTGGGAACATTGAGTCTTTCTATTTCCAAAGATAATACAATAGTTTGGTGTATACACTACGGGACAACTGGGAAACCTGAAGGAATTTTTTTCATCTTTTTTTTTTTTTTTTTTAAAAACCTGGGAATTTTTTAGAATTTCGGAAATTTTTCATTGTTTTAGTTTTCAGTAAAATTTTTGACTGGCAGGAACTGATACTCTTAACAAAGAATTGCACTTTAACCTGCTACTGCAGAATAATACTGCAGCAATAAAATATAAACAAACAAAAGAATAACACCTAAATAAAACTTAAGTTGCAAAGAAAATACGCCATTTACTACAACAAAACACAGTCCACACACAAGCTTGTGCCAAAAGTAAAATGTGTCAAAGACTTTAGAACGAAGACAGTGTAATACTTCGTAATAACAAGATTAACTATATTGCATGTGAGAACAGCCAATGAATTTCTTAAATAATGGAGCATTTGAATCTCATTCAAAACTTAACACTTGGAGGAACAGCTACTTAGAAAAATTTTGGACCTTGAAAAGGAACCACTTATGCCATTATTTAAAATTTTACTGGTGCATTGGTGTTTGTTAAAATGTAATGCATGCTAAAAAAGACCAGGCTTCAAGGTTAGGTTTTCTCATATTTATTTTAGTTATTTTATGTATTACAAATTACGCTATAACAATGGCAAAAAGAGTAATAATTCTTAAGAAAAAGTGTGTGGAAAGTTCTTGAGCAGTTTCACTTGTAATTGGCTTTTCTATGGAAAAGTTGCAGTGCTCGACAGAATGTTTATTTAGCCAGGCAACCCATGAAATGTTCAGTGCACAGCAGTGAAATTTATAATTGTGCTAATCAGAAATATTCAACTGCTGCAACATAAGCTGTGTTCTTAGGATTCTGCCTAACACCACCTTCAGGAAGGGAGGGGTGGGGGGTGGGGGGGAGGAATACAACCAATATTATATTTGAAAAGTTAGCTTCGTTTGTAGCTGTACTGTGTGGTAGATTAATTTAACCCAGTAACTTCCCCTATTTGTGTATTCATGCTCTTTAAGTGATGTTGCTATTGGCTGACTACATCATGTGTTCTATGTTCTGAATATCAGCTATCATTACCTGCCGAGATCAAATGACATAGCTATGATTGGCTGACAAAAGCACATTGCACAGCGCGTCTCAATTATAGTGCTTCGGAAGCTACCGTGCTGTTTTTCATGGAATTTGTGTTTGCACTTTTGTAATAGAAAATATGCAGTGTTTTGGTGCTGTGCATAGATCTTTCCAAAATGCCTAAAGTGCGCGGAAGCTCTACGGCAGTGTATAAATATTTATACTATTCAAAGAACTGGTAAGTTTACAGCTCTAAGGGAAAGTATATTGTCACTTAACTTGGAAAAATGTACTTTCGCCAAAGATAGTGTTTTTTTTCACCTGGGCAAAAGTGATTTTTAACCTGGGGAAAGGTGTATTTTTAATTGGAAAATCCAGGATCTTTTTTTTCTTATTTGTGTATACACTCTGATAGTGTGTTTAGGATGCCATGGATTGTGTACTGGTAGCCAGTAGTAGTAGAGTGCAAAATAGACAAGCTTCATGATATCAGTGTATTTGATTATATTCATCACTTTGTGAACTTCATAATATTGGCCCCAGGAACATTAGAAATTAACTACATTTTTCCATTTGAATAATCTTTCCCTTTGAAACCAAATCAAAGACACTGTCACCACCTCTCAAATCAGCGAGAGTAGTAGACACTATAGTCCACACGTTTTTGTGGTATGGTATAGTTAATAACTAAAGAACTACACTATGCAATTATGTGATAGATGCTGAAAATAGTCTCTCTCTCTCTCTCTCTCTCTCTCTCTCTCTCTTTCTTTCTTTCTTTCTTTCTCTCTCCCTCTCTGTGTGTCAAATTATGATTGTTGCATGTGTGTTTTCCTATGCTGTTTATGCATTTTATGTACCGTTACATTTGCATGGAAGTGTTTTCTTGTTGTTAAGATTCTGAACACTGAATAACATACCTGTGGTCAAGTAAGCAAGATATTAATTTGAAAAGTTTTAGAACTTATTAGCAAATGGCTGACAATTTTTCTGCTTTGTGAGATTCATCGTGTTACTCCAAAGACAGTATCTTTCACAAATGTTATTTTTCAATACTGGATGATCAACAGTAGCAGTGACTTCATTGCTATTAAGTTGGACTGTATATAAGTATGACCAAAATAAATTTTCTTTTTCATAAAAATGCTTATTATTTCCTTTATATTGTTGTGGAAACCACTTATTTATCATATTATTCCAATTAAGAAACAAGCCTCCCCCTCCCCCCCCCCCCCATGATGTGCTTCAAAATAGTCTCTTTCCTGGAGTGTATGGTTAAAGTGTGGAGAGAGGGGGGTCGGGGCGGAGAGAGAGAGAGAGAGAGAGAGAGAGAGAGAGAGAGAGAGAGAGAGAGATATCTTAACTGTAGAACTGTAGAAATGTCATTTATCATATCATCATATTACTGTAAATTTGGATTGCAAAAAAAGTTTAGGACTGCTTTAAATTCCTATTCTCCCATTAGCCATTTATGTTCTATTGCTATAAAAGCTAGGTAATCTGATTACATTATTTAAAATTATGTATTTTATGCTATGAACTTCCATTTAATACACTTGTTGTATGTTAGAAGGGAAAATCAGAGACTTATCAGACGCCTTTGTGCCCTACAGGTGCAGACCAGTGCACATACTGCATTACAACTTTGCACACTGTTATCTTGAGCAAAAGCTGTCCGTGCTTGTTGCTGCATCTCTGTCATCTGTTCTTCCTGTGGCTCTAATCATCAGCAGGGCTTAAATGAGAATTAGGAGGAACAAGAGCCATTGCTGAGGGTTAAAGTGAGTGCTATGCTCTCCTATTCATAGCAGCTTAGAAATAAACAATACAGTGGCTGCACTTCATATACAGTGAACTACCAGCATTTGCCACTGTAGGGCCCCAAAAGAGAATTTCATTTCAGTATTACAAATACGTTTGAATGTGATGCAGCTCAATCAAACCGTCAATTCCTAAAATGTCATGTCCCTGTTTGAGGCTTCATCCTGCGCTGTCTTGTATGCTTCGTGAAGAAATTCTCATCTGTTGAAGATTCCAGCCACAGTCTCTAATTTTTCTGTCTCTGAGAAGTTTCTTGTTGTACTATTGGTAACTGCAGTCTGCTAATAGAAACATGTTTTTTCTTTGTTTGTGGTAGATACATTCATACTCAAATTGTTAACAGTTTTGAATGGTCTTATCTTTAACTTTTGCATTAACATTGTACACAAACATAATGTGGACAATTGTATATGTGTACAATAGTTGAACCAAATTGAAATCAGTGAGACATTTGTGAATAATCCCTATACGACACAATGTTATTCCTGCATAGTCTGATTTAAACTAATTGTTACTTGACGTTCAAGCTCGAAAGTTGCGATGATGTGATATCAAGTACAGTCTGCGCCATAGCGCTTCACTCTCCGCTGTGATAGAAAATTGCTTTATAACCTCTACATAAAAAAAAAAAAATTCAAATAAGAAATTTCAGATTCACATATGATGTAGAGCTCTTTAGTATCTCTCAGCATGTCAAATATCTGTTGTACATTTTAACTGAAGAAACAGTTACATTATTTTTTTTTAACAGATTAAATTTTTCCATTCATAAAGAGCTTCAGACTTACCACTTATCACAAAAATTAATGCTCTCAGAACAATACTTGTTTTGTTCACTACTAAAATATCTTGCTCAGCAACAAATCTTCTAAAATTTTTGTGCTGCATTAAGTTTCCTATAGAGGTTGAAGTGAAATTCATGCACTCGGGCTTCGCAGCATGACTCCTCACATGCCAGTGATAAAAAAGTCTCACACAAAATTTCATCTGGCTAGTACATCCGGCAGAAAAAGGACATTAAAGAGTGGCAATCTGGCAACACTGTAAAAACGTGTAGGGTAACTACCTCTGTCAGCACATATTACATGTGGTGTACAATTGGCGCAGAGCCAGAGCCTTGGGTTAGGATGCAAGAGGTCGATGGTTCAATCCTGGGTTGAGGTGTATATTTTTTATTTGGTAAATTTTGTCCAGGTGGTAGGGTATCTGGCATCCTAATCATCAACAGTGATTGCGGTGGGTCCTCTAGTAAACATTTGCACTTACACACTACAATTGTAGAAAAGGAAGATTGTCAGCTTTGAAAGAAGCCCTTTCCACATCGTGGGCTAGAATTTATTCGCACCACTTCATCTGCCAGATTCAAAACCTGTTTTCTTTGTTCCCTCCTCCAGTGGTCCCATAGATTAGTACGAACTATTATTCTTGCCTCGTTCAGGGCCGTTACGTTTCGTTAGGGCCTTACATTACCGGTAGGACTAGCAACGTGCTTTGCAAATAATACTCAAACTCTGTTAATATTTGTTTTTATCACCATGGTCCCACCAATTGTGCCTTTCAACATTGAGTCGGGTAATTGCATGCAGTATAGTATGTTTTGCAATGCATTATTATTATTATTATTGTTGTGGTTGTTGTTGTTATTCTGTCGATGGGATTGTGGAAGCATCATGTCCATTGCCGTTAGGGAAGCTGTGTAATTTGAAACCAAACATTTCACAATTAGTGGTATCAGGATGAACCATGCAGAACAATGTCTGTCAGAGGGGTAATGGGCGTTAGGTGGAACAGTGCGCAGGGCTGATGATGTGCTTATACTGTATGTGCTGTCCACCAGACAGGGACTAGTTGCTAGCGGAGTCAAGTGCCAGTGACAGCCTCCATGTACATTTGTACACAAACGATAAATATGTGTATATGCTTCTGCTTCTGGTTCATGGCGAATCTGATAGATGGGTTAGTGTTGCTACTCGTGAATATGCTGCTAAATATCCTGGTCAAATTAATCTAGATAAAAACGTGTTTCTTCGTGTGGAGCCATGCCTTTTGGGGACAGATTCTCTCCTTCCACCATCACATGACAGAGGTCGTCTACTAAGGAAGCTATTCTGGAGGTCATACACCAAGAGCCTCAGCGAAGAACACGTAGCATAGCAAGGCAGCTGCGTGTATCACAGTGCATGGTCGTTAATGTGATGTGCGAGCATGGGCTGCACCACTATCATTATGCTTTCACACAACACCTGCATCCTGCAGATCACCATCAGAGGATGCAATTCTGTAAATGGTTCCTACAACTACAAGAAACCAATGGTGACTTCGTGAACACCATAATATGGTCAGATGAAGCAGCATTCACTCATGAGAGTGTCTTCAGTATGCACAATGCCCACCTTTGGTGTGAGGTTAACCTGCACATGACCCAGTACTGTGGCTATCAAGTTTGCTTTGGTTTCAACGTCCAGGCCAGAATATTGGGCGGCAGGTGTTTGGGCCCCTACATGTTGCCTGACCAGTTGGCTGCACAAAGGTATCATGTATTCCTCTCAAACTATCTGCCTGATGCGCTATAAGATTTTGCGCTACATGTTCAACAGAGGATATGTTTCCAACATGATGGTACACCTCCACATGCTGAAATTAATGTGCGACAGTATTTGAACAGAACATTCCCAAGGAAATGGCTTGGACGTGGAGGTCCAGTTGTATGGCCACCACGTTCACCTGACATAAATCCCCTGGATTTCTTCCTGTGGGTGCACCTGAAGAAGCACGTGTACTCTACTCTGCTGACAAATGTGGAAGAATTGGTAGCGCGTGTTAATGCTGATCTTATTACTGTAGGGTCCAGAGCTGTTTGATCTGGCGGGTTGTGCAATGTTTGGACATGCAGAAAAGTCGCTTTGAGCATCTGTTGTTCTGGGACAAGATATTCTGTTGTGAAGGTCTTGTGGTCATTGATATGGTTATTATTATTGTCACTGGTTGTTAATGTGTGACATCTGAGCACTCATATTACATATGGTATAAATGACAAGTAGATGTTGTGTTCTTGTACTGAGCTATCGTTTGTAGCATCTGAAATTGATATTGTTTTTGTAGCTATTCTGTCCTATGACAGGTCATTTTTTTCAACTGTCTATTTTTTAGTTGTCTAATCGCATATTTGTTATGTTCAGTGTCACAAAATGTTGTAAATTCAGGATACATGTCACCTAAGAAGTGGTGTATATTACAGTATGAAATGTCAGAATGAAATTAGCAAATAAAAAAAAATGCGCCCCAACTAAGGATCGAACCTTAGACCTCCTGCATGCTAACCCGAAACTGTATCCACTGCACCAACTGTACAGCACTGTTAATGTGTACTGATAGAGGTAGTTACCGTAATTGTGGTTACAGTGTTGCCAGATTGCCAGTCTTTCATGTCCTTTTTTCTGCCGGATGTACTCGTCATATGAAATTTTGTGAGAGACATTTTTTTATTGCTGGCATGTGAGGAGCCGCACTGCGAAGCCTGAGTGCGCGTATTTCGCTTCACCCTGTATATATACTGCTGAAAATGGCATTTTTATGCAGTTGTGTTGGTATTTAACTCATAATAATTATGAAGTGTAAAATTTTTATCTCCTACAAAAGTAAAGTAAAAATTCTGAAATGTATGTATAGTAGCACTTTCAGTGGTATCTCAGAGTGTGTCAAAATTATTTTCTTAATTTTAAGTAGGTCCGGTGCTAAATTGATTATTATTGCAACAGGAAACAGGAGATATTTTTGCATCCTGGGAAGTTTCCTTCATATTACACACATGAAATGATATCTTGGTATCTACACAAAATGAAATGTGTTTAAAATGCAGTCTGTCTTTTGGTAAGGAGGTGAAGGGGGGTGGCTGAACAACATTCCTTAGACTCACAACATTAAAAATAAAAATTAATATAGCCACAAACACAAGATTTAATGGCAGGAAGACCTTCATTAAAATAGACTGTACACTACATACTAACCAGACAGACACTGCTTAATTCAGAGTCAGTGGAAGTACCAGTGTTACAGATATCATCAAGTCTTTGACACACTGTTGTAACATACCTTCACTGTTTGTTTCATGCTTCCTATGTCACTCCTCACTACATTTTGCCAGTCTTCTCATATCACTTTCTCAACTGCCTTCTTCAAAATCCATTACAGTTAAGTCAATGTAATTTTTTTTATTTTCTGCAGTAATATGGTGTTCAACCTGAGCCCAAATCACTTCTGTTGCATTGAAGTGGCAGTGGTGGGGAGCCAATTTGAGCACTTTATTCCCATATTATTTGCTGTTTCATTCACGGTTTAAACTGGTTTCTTTGGCATGTGTTGTGATAGAAGTTCTAATAATTCTGCCCAAGTCAAGTTACTGTCAAACTGTATTTTACATTTCTCTAGCCAGCAAATAATGTTTTTTCTCTTCATTGCCATTGTGGGCGCCTTGTCTTGTACAACCGAATGATGTGGGGCGTTATCCATGACAATTATAGTGTTTTTTGTTAAATTTTGAAGCACAGTGGCTTCAGACAATGTCACAAAAGAAGTGTGGTTCATCTCATTGTAGTGGTCGGAGCTCTTGTTTGAAATGAATAACAGCAGACAATTAGAAATGTATACCGCCACAGCATAGTTTGGTAATTTGCCAATGGTCAGCGCTAGTCGCAAACATGGAAAGTTGTTGTTCAACAAAAACAAGTGTGCTACAGCTTTTCAATGGATGTTTAGAACCAAGTATTGTAAGAAGCCAACAAGGAAGGCCATTTACCACTGGCACAACAAATTTGTTATGGTGGGTTGCTTGTGCCCAGCAAAGAGAAGCGGATGTCCCAATGTGAGTGAAGTGAATGTGGAGCATGTACAAAAGACATTCATAAGGAGTCCAAAGAAATTGATGCGTCATCCATCCCATGAACTCGAAATGTTTGTAAAAAACCTTTCAAAGTTTCTCTTCAAAATGCAATATGTGTGACATCTGTAAAATGTTTAGTTCTTGTGCAATAAATAATTAAAAGTGTTCCCGGGCTTTATGTACACCCTGTATTCTTTCTCCTCTGCTGATCGGAGCTGCCTTAATACTGCTGATGTTATTGTCTGTCCAGCCCTTTTTCAAAATGTGTCCTGCATTCAGCCATGTTTCATCAAGCCATATGTTATCATCAAAATTTGTACCTAGTAATTTTCTAAGAAAGTGGCATCATTAGGCTGCAATATATTGGAGAGCCATTACTAACTTGCAGCCAGAAAGGGATTTACAGGGAAATCCCAGTTTTCTCATGATACGTAATAAGGATGATTTACTACCCTGAAACAGGTCTGCTGCTATGAGGGTAGCATGTAGCTTTCTGAGTATTGGATACTCCTTCTTTGAATATATCTGATGTTATTCCTGATTGTGACGCGCTTCTCAAGGCGCCTCTTCATCCCATGTGTCTGAAATTTAGGTGCCTTACCTGATTATTTTTTCATGAATTTCTCCTTGCAGACTCGTATCACTCGCTGATTTGTAGAGCAGGTGCAGTTCGCCCAACCACTTTATCTAAAGGAAGGAGAGGTGCTCTCCCCTCTCCCGTAAAATACTCCCTCATGGAACATACAAATTCAAGCAACTGAGTGTGTAATCATGCCAGGCTAGATACGTTTTGAAACTTTCCTAGGGATGTGCAGCCTGTCTGCCTCTCTTTCGACTGCTTTCACCATACATTAAAAATAAGATATGTGAAGCTGACAGTCACTCAAATCTCTCGCTACAACAAATCGCTGAGGACTGGTTGGCACAATGATTCAGGCAGTGCAGTGCTGTGCAGTGCACCAGAAGTGGTGACACAGTGGGAGCTGACATTGCCAGGCTTCCATAGTTTTAATGGTGGCCAGGGCTGTGCAGCCCACTACCTATCAAGTGACAACTAGTTTAAATCACACTTTAGTAACCAGTTAGTCAAATTTCTAAGTATAATTTGATTATATTGTGCTATGTTGTGTGTACCATCAGACTGTCATAGTTACTAGTATTATAGTTTTCATTGTTCTTTCAGACAGTTATTTTCAAGATTTCATTTTTAAATACGGTGCAGGGTTCAAGTGTATGTTGTTTTTCATCATATGGGTTTTTAATAAGAAATTCAGTTGTAATATTATTTTTTAACTGCAGTTCTTTTCATTTCTAATGTATTTTTGTCACTATTATATACCCTAATTTTTCACTTCTAATATTTGCCTTTTCCTTTTTCCTTATCACATTGAGCTTCTTTGTCCATTATCACTACAGACTGAAAGTCAAAAACCTTAACAGCAGTGATACATCAGAAAATGGATTTGTATTTATGTTAATCGAGAACACTAACATCGAAATTACTACTTCTGGACAGTTTATTCCCACAAAGCAAATATGATAGTGCCATTATCCATTAACACATCACCTTGTCATTTATACTTTTTTAAATTATTATTTTTGTAGTTATTTTATTGCTGTGCACAGTCTTCACAATGAAGTATAAATTTCAAGTTTTTCCCCAAATTTTGACATTGTTGTGACATTGTTCCATTACAAAATGAATATTTGATAATGCTAATGTGCTTTAGGGAAAAATTTAACATGGGTAATTGTAACTTATTTAACAATTCTGTTCTAGGCTCGTTTGCAGCGAGGTAATGTCCACTTGAAACAAGCCCAGCTGCAAGAAGCTTTAAGAGATTATACAGATGTGGTGAGTTACTTTGTCCTAACTGCTTTTTAATTGAGTTTGTGACATGTGAAGAAAAATCATGGTTTAACACAAGTTTCAGTTGTAAGTGGAAAACATTTGTAACACTGTCTAATAGAAGTTGGATAAAATTAAGGCAGTCTTTTATCATTTTTATCACTGAAAGTACAACAGTTGTTACTTATAAACTCAATGTATCAGTTGTGTGTGGTATTGAAATTATAGAGGAGAAAATGGGACATTTGGCTGGCATAAAAAATACCTGTTGTCCCTGGGCTGTTGCCGTGTTGTTGAGGAGACTGCTGTGTTGAAATTTCCAATTAAGATGTAGTGTTTCTAAGGTCAGCAACACAAAGGTTGGTTTGATGTAGCTCTCCATTCATGCCATCCTGTACATTTCAGCATAACTGATGGATCCCAAATCATCAACAGTCTGACTTTTGTAGTCATATCTGGGCATATCCCTGCAATTTTTGCCCCCTGGCATCCCTTCATTTACTGTTTTCAGCAACAACTTAAGTCACAATATGTGCCCGACCATTCTGCCACTTTGTTTCGTTATGTTGTTTATTAGATAGTTTTTCTCATTGATTCCTTACTGAGTTAATTCATCTGATCTTCAACAGGCCATTTTGCTGTATTCACTAAAGCAAGTTTAGCACCCAATTTTCAGGGTAGCAGGATGCGAACCTTCTATCATGGAATATTCATTGGAGTACTAGGTAGCTGGCTTGCTCACTTTGCAACATACATGGTCACAAGGTATAACCTCTAAAACAGTTAGTATTGGCAACACAATATGAAACAAGTAATAAACATTTATTAAAATGTTAAAACACACACACACACACACACACACACACACACACACACACACACACACACACCTGAATTTCATTCAGTGTTTAACTGTCCAACAGTCACTTGTAAATAGCACCTTGTTATTATGGTGGCATCTGTTGATCTGCATCTGTGGCAATAACTGTATACTGGAACTGTTGTATGGAAGAACCACAACTGTATCTGCAGGAACTTGTTGAGTGCAGTGGTGTGTTAAAAAATTTTCTGCTGCCGATGGAATAATCTTGCAACTGCAATCTTGTTGGCGAAAGCAGAAAGATAGTTCTAGGTTTCGGTGTCCCCTTGTTGGCTGATGGAACTAATGGTGGAGGAATCTGGTGCTTCCTAAGGCCTATAGTGCAAGCATAAATTAGTTCTGATATGAGAGTACCATCGAAGTGGAAGTGGCTTAGAACTTTGAGGCACCTAGCATGAATAGTGTGTTCTTTGTGATGGCCTCTGGTGATTTTGCCGTGTTGCTATTATCTGCATACACAGCAACCTCAACACTTCATTTCAAATGTAATCCCCATACCACAAGAATCATCAAGAACATAAATACCAGTATATAATCATTTCAGATCTGTCTTTTCCATTGTCTCTTTGTCACACACTCTTACAGAACTTTTCTTGAATCTTCTTATGGCTTTATCATGTATATATTTTTGGACATTGTAGTAACCGTTTCTTCTTATGTAATGCTCTCGTCATGCTATTCTTTCTACTGTGTCTTTTTTGCAACTTTTTTGTTTATGTGATCTGCTTCTGAGATAGCAAAGTTTGTCCACCTCTTCTCATTTAGTCATCGAGCATGTCTACCTGCTGCACAGCATTAAATTAGACTTCTTTTTGGGTATATGCATGTTATTACTATCAGCTGGCATACACCAAATTTCATTAAGCCCCCATCTGACTTTTGATGGACATTCCTATGACATCAATAAACTATGTTATTGCTAATTTTTCTGTCCACGGCAAACAACCTAACTCTCCTCATTGCTTCATCTATGCACAAATAGCAGTGGTGACAATGACCAACCATGCCTTTTAACTTTTCCTGATTTTCTGCTTCCTATACCATTCCATCAGTGCTGACTATTCCACTCTGCTTCACATATAGAGTGGCTTACCCTTCTCTATCTCTAACTGATATGACACTGCCATTCTGCATTGTCAACAGCCTTCTTCAGATCTACGAATGCAATGATGTTTCCTTGCTTTTCCTATATCCATCTTCTGTTATTAACCACAGTGCTTCTAGAGTATCCCAAACTGTCCCTCACATAATCTACTTTAAATTTTCTATGCTATTCTTTGGTAAAGTATGCTAGTTAGTATTTTTGGAGCATGTGGTAGAGACAGATTATACAGTAATTTTCACCTCTTAACCCAGGGGCGGGCAGGAATCCTGCACGTGTGCGGTGCATTTGCCCGTGTGCAGTTAACGGAACAAAATTTCTGCATACAGACAAACGCAAACAGTTACGTAAATTTTCATCACTGGTGTTTGCTCTTAACCGAGGCTTATTAATTTTCATAACAGAAAAAAATCTCTCTCAAACCTATGTCGAGCCAAACATTGACATTATCTTTGCGGCTTCACGATGGAGACGAGGAAGCTCTTGCTGTGGAAAGTCGTGATAAAAGTCTATTACATGTCTTGCCAAAAGGAACTTGTCTCTCAGGTGAGAGTTACATTGTAGATATATTAATTCCATTTGCAAACTGGGATGAATATCATCTACAGAAACAGCAAATGGTCTCGAGAACCATTCAAAAGCTTGGGATGAATATGATATATCCCCAAATCGCTAGAGAAATTCCTCTTTTATTGCACTAAGTACGGAAACATATTCTTTGCAATTCTGTTCTCGCACAGTAGACAGAGTGGGGAAACGCATTGCGTTCCCTGACGAGAGCTGTCATTCCCACAGCTCAAGCTTGCTAGTGAAAGCTTTCACCTTTACAGCCATTTTACAAATTAGCTGATTTTCTCCTTGCAAACTTGTGTTCAATGCATTCATGTGTCCGGTAATGTCCATTAAAAATGCAAGGTCGGCAACCCACTCTGGATCTTCTAAGTTGGGATCGTACCTTCCTTTATCCTTTAAAAACTGATTTATTGGTATTCTCAGCTAAAAAAATCTTTTGAGTACATTACCGCAGCTACGCCAGTGCCCTTCACTGTGGTATGGTATGTCACCCTACTCGTCCCCAATTTCAGTTAAATATGTGTGAAACTGTCTATGTGTAGGCCCGTGGGATCTCAAATAATCAACTGCCTGAATATCCACTTGCATGACGTCCCCCAGTTTTGCTACTTTTGCACAGAGTACTTCTTGGTGCAAAATGCAGTGGATGCTGTACAATGATTCTTCTGTACGCTGTAGCTTTTTTCTTAGTAATCCAACAAATCCCATTTGTTCCCCTTTCATTGCTGGTGCTCCGTCTGTTGTCACTGACACCAAACGTTTCCAGTTTAAGCTAGCTGAATCGACAGCTTCTTCAACAGCTTTTAGGATGTTTGCACCGGTGGTCGTGCTTTTTAAATATATCATATCTAAAAAATCCTCTTTTATGCGCAGAGCAGTGTCCACGCCACGGACATAAGTCACTAATTGCGTAGTGTCTGAAATATCTGTGGGCTCATAAAGTATGATGGAAAATGCAATAAACTCCTGCACTGCACTCCTTAATTGACAGTAAATGTCACCTGCCATGGCACTTACACTAATACGACGACTTACAGTCCGCCGAGAAAGAGTGATACCTCGAAACTGATTTGCATTCAGTGGGCAAAGTAAATCAGCAGCGTCATTGATGCACTCCTTCATAAACTCACCTTCAGCAAATGGTTTTCCAGCTCTCACTATATTAAGCGCAATCTTATAAATTGCACGTACCGCTGGGCTATCATTGTTGTCGTCCTGAAAAATTGAAAACGGTGATCCATAAAATGTTAAATCAGTTAGATGAGAGACGTGACGAAAGAAAGTCGCAGATCTCTCGTGACAACAGCAACTTACGTCACGAGTACCGTATTTACTCGAATCTAAGCCGCACTCGAATCTAAGCCGCACCTGAAAAATGAGACTCGAAATAAAGGAAAAAATTTCCCGAATCTAAGCCGCACCTGAAATTTGAGACTCGAAATTCAAGGGGAGAGAAAAGTTTAAGGCCGCACCTCCAAATCGAAACAAAGTTGGTCCATTGTAATATGAGACACAATTTAGGTCGAATGAAAGACGATACAGCTACAGTAGTTTGGTTCGAGTCGTAAGCTTAGCAGTTAAGCTTTACCAGGTAGCCATTGCTATGCGTCAGGCGCTCCGTCCGTATTTATACGGGTACCCTTCCTTTTTCACGTGCTTCGTCTGGTTTGAATCGATTGCTTATTTTGCTTTGATCTGATAAGTGCCGTTTTCTTTGTTATAGGTGTTTACGTCACTCTAAGCTGAAAATGCATTACTGTACTGTGTAATGCATTGTTTGTCGCATTTTGATAGTGCGTGTTTACGGCCTGTTGCCGCTTGCGGCATGACTTGCTTTTGTGCGCGCTACCGCCGCTTAAAAAAAAAGAGGAATCGTCTCATTAGCGAAACAATGGCAAGAGACTGCTATTTGTTGTTACTTACACTGCTGCTTTCTTTGATAATGATCAACAAGAACCAAATGCGTATGATAGAACATGCGTATGATAGAACATGTTCTTAACGAGAGTTTTGCGAAAATTTTCCTCCGTTTGAAAATCTTTGCGGCCGCTTCTTTAGTACATCAAATTCTGCACAGAAATTAGTCATCTTACATTTAAAATCTAGTCAGTTACCGTGCTTCATTTCTGACTGTATCACTATTAGGCATAAGAATAATACGAATATAAACATGGCACGATACGTATATTCTTCCGCGTTTGCTGTTGTCTCACTCTAGTTTCGTAGTTTATTATGCAGACAGGATTTAAATGAGATAGCAGCAAACATGAAAGAATACATGGCAAAATGTTTATATTCGTATTATTCTTATGGTGAAGAGAATACTGCATGTGATTCACATTTCATCAGGTTCCTATTAGCAACCATCTCTTCTCACAGGTAGGAAAAAACTCGGAACGTAGAGTTGGCCATATTGACAAACATCCCTAACAGTCTTGCCAGTCGGATTTTCGTAGTACATTGAAATTCTGCTACATTCGAAGATGAACAATACGGAAATTGTATTTACTTCGTTGGATAATGTATGAAAATGCAGTGGTCGAAACTCTGGGCGGAGAAAAAAAAGCTCGTCTTCTACCTTTTTTTTTTTACTTTATTTACTGATGCAGAGGTTTTGGCGCCAGTATTTATCTTTGTGCCCACAAAGCATGCTTGTGTAGCGCTACATATATTCGACGGCCGAAGCTAGTTGTGGCGGCACCTATCAACATTTTTCAGAACTTCCGCTTGCTTTGCACTCGATTCTAAGCCGCAGGTGGTTTTTTTGGATTACAAAAACCGGAAAAAAAGTGCGGCTTAGATTCGAGTAAATACGGTATCGTCAGATCTCTCTTCTTAAGCTCAATTACCCCATCTTCTCAGAATCCGACAATAAATTGTTCTCGTCCTTCTGAAATTTATTATAATGGCGTTCAATACTAAACTTCCGCTGACCAGCGAGAATACTGCCACATATTAAACATTTCGAATTTTCACGTTCTTGCACAAAGAAAAAATGATTCTCCCACTCCTTTTTAAAAGACAGCAAATCTCCACTTGTCCGTTTCCTTGATTCACTCTGCATTTTCCAGTTCTTGAAATACAATGTTCACTAAGTAGTGGTCGCTTCGCATCAACGTCTGCAGCTTAGCCTGGTTCTACACTACCGCAACCTGCCGGCTGTCGCCATTGCCCCGGTCCACGATTGCACACGAGCAGCACACGTGCAGCGCTGTGTGCTCATGAGCCGCGTGTAACGTTTGCCCGCCCCAGTCTTATCCTGTCTTGTTTTCTTCAATTGTACATGAACTACTAAAGAACATAGCTGAAACAAGAAAATAAGTTACTCATGTGACTGATCTACCTAAAATTCTGCTTATAAGCTAATGCATTATTAATAAGTTACTCTCTTTGTCAGTGTTTGAAACAGAAGTGAATGAAACTTCATAATTAAGAATTTGATTGTGTTAACATTTGTTGAAGTTTTAGGCATTAGGGCAAAACTTCTCTGGGCTATTATCACCTACGGTCTTCAGTCAAATGACATACTTTGCTAACTCATATGTTCAATAACATACAGTGCACTTTACAATTTAAACAACTTGTTACATTACAGACATCAAAAATCCAGGCTAGAATGTAACAATGTTATGAAAAGAATAGTTGCTACTCACCATATAGTGGAGATTCTCAGTCGCAGTTAGGCACAACAAAAAGACTGTCAAAAAATGAGCTTTTGATCAAGAAGGCTTGTCGAAAACAAACACACACACACACACACACACACACACACACCTACCTCTCCTTCACTAGTGTATCTGTCTTATGACAGGTTCCAGCTGGATGCTCTCTGCCATTCTCAGAGAATTTCTTTCCCTTAGACTTAACTTGCAACAAATGCCCGATTTGATGTCGAACAAGCCATACCTCTGGTCTCTGCTGTACACCTCTCCAAAAATTGTCTTAATGTAGGACTCTGTAGTTTCCACAAAGGAATTCCAGCATCAATAAAAGCTTTTCATAAATCAAATAAAATCTTTATTTTTTGACTTGATGCTGCAATTGTTATAGAAGGCAAAGAAATCCTCTTCCCTGGGGCATTGGAAAGTGCATTTTTATGTTTGGTTGTACTCATATATAGAGGAAATGAAATATTTCTTTTTGTCGTTCACTGGCTCCTCACATATTTTGCACATAAGTATTTTACCATTAGTAGAAAATACAAAGGTTCTGAAAGTGTTCCTGTAATCTTTCAGTTTACTGCATAAAGGAACACTGAATTTCGGAATCGTACTAGCTAACCTGCACAATGACGTAGCTATGAAAACTGAAGTAAAGTAAAATTTAGAACAATTATGAAATGATATTTAGCTCCAACATTTGTTGTTGCCTTTGCTTTTGTCGGGAGATATGATCTGATAGGAAGTCAAGTGAGTCTGTCCTAATCTGCAGGGATTCTATGAGCTAACATGTTGTAATCCATCATTATTTCCAGCATCCACTGGTCACATCCTTGCAAAAATCCCCTGTTAGACCTCCATGAAAATGGGAAGATGATAGTATCCTTCTGACCCCCTTGTCTTGATGGATCCTAGGAAATGAACTCATGGATTGGCATTCAAAGAGGCTACTGGGGAATACGTGCTAGAAATGAGGATACTAGGGCCTGACATTCAGACGACATTGTCTCACTGACTCCTAGCAGTGTGGAAAAAGAATGGATGTCACGGCGACAACCAATAAGTTACAGACTATAAAAGAGTCTAAAAGTGTGTGGTAGAGTTGTTTTTGACCATTTCGGTGTGTATTCACAGTTCTCTGCCCTCTCACTTTTGATCACATCAGTATGTCTAATGGATACACCCTACATGGTTGAGGATATAGATAGAGAGATAGGGAAGGAGTGCATCGTGAATATGACATCATGATCAGTTTATGATTAGCACATTTTGTGAAAATGTTGCATCCTAATTAATGGTATTTGCCACTCAAAAGAATTAAATATTGTTGGTGGGAAGTTTATCAAAATCAATCTGTGCTTGGCAGTTAAGAAACAATGAGATTATTTACTTGATTATTAACTAAACCATAAATAGAACTTTGCAGTTTTTTGGAGTGAGTAAGTAATAGGCCATTTCCTGAATGAAATTTTAGTCTGAAGTGGAATGTGCAATCGTTTAGTTTAGTTTAGTTATGTCATGTTCTGTAGATCATTTTCATGATTATTTTATCGATATGATGTGGAACAAATCAGATGACACACACACACACACACACACACACACACACACACACACACACACACAAATAGTACTAATATTAGTATTACTGAAATTTTTAGTTCTAAATGTGGAACTACATTTAGAGGTACAATTTTTTTACCAGTTTTGAAACACAAATTTGTCCATGGAATAGAAGGAGTTGTCCAAAAGAAATGATTTTAAGCGAGATTTAAAACTACCTGCCAGACACTTTATGTTGTTGGGCAAATGATCAAAGATTTTTGTTGCTGAATAATGTACTCCTTTTTGAGCAGCTGATAGCTTCAATAATGGGTAGTAAAGGTCATTTTCCCCTAGAGTGTTGTATGTATGAACATCACTGTTCTTCACGAATTGAGATGGATTATTTATAACAAATTTCATTAGCGAATATGTATACTCTGATGGTACAGTTAAAATACTTAACTCCTTGAATAGGTGCCTACAGGACATCCTTGGGTGAACACCACTAATTGTTCTCACTGCTCTCCTTTGTGCAATGAATACTTTGTCTAAGTGGTGAGTTACACAGAAAACTATTCCATAAGACATTATTGAGTGGAAATATGTAAAGTACGTAAGGAGGCTGACCTGTTTATTACCAAGACTAGTGATTATACGAAGAGCGAAAGAAGCTGAGCTTAATTGTTTGAGAAGCTCAGTAATATGTTTCTTCCAGTTCAAGTTGTCGTCAATGTGAACACCCAAAAATTAGGAGAAATCTACCCTGTTAACTGAGCCCTGTTCATACACTACATCAATTATCAGTATGACTCCATTCGGTGTACAAAACTGGATATAGTGAGTTTTTTTCAAAATTAAGGGAGAACTTCCTGCCAGATTATAACTGTGTACCAGACCTGGACTTGAACCTGGGATTTTCGCCTTTTGCAGGCAAGTGCTCTGCAGACAGCTGTTTAAGCATGACTTATGACTATTACCTCTCAACTTTATTTCTGCCAGTACTACTTCTCCTACCTTTCAAACATCACAGAAGTTGTGCACCTCCTGTTGGACAAGCACTCCTCGAAGAAAGGATGTTGTGGAGAAATGGCTTAGCTGTGGGCACTTGTCTGCGAAAGGCAAATATCCTTTGTTCAAGTCCCAGTCTGGCGCACAGTTTTGATCTACCAGGACATTCAAACATACCATTTGTTGATACTGTTAGACAGTTGAGGGATTGGGTCATTAGACAAGCACCCCCCAGGGGGTCCACATCTCTTTTGTGGATACGTGCGTGGCGAGCACGGGGCCCCGAGCCATTGCAGCCTTCTTTCTCTCCCGGGCTGCATTTCCTTTTCCTTCCCCTCCTTTCCCCTCCATGCTCCTTTCCCCTCGCCCTCTCCTCTCCCACTATTGGTGTCCTTGCTTATGTTGGCCCCGCTATCCTCCTGGTTCTGTTGGTTTTACTCTCTGGCTTTGTTGCGTCCTTATCTCCTCTTTTTGGCATTCCTTGGTCCCCCTCTGGGGTTTGACCTCCATTCCAAAATTTCTCTTCCGTAGTGTGAGCCATTTGGGGAAGAGCACCTTACCTAGTGTCTCCGACGTGCGCCCTCCTAGTACATTCCACCTTTTCTTTCACGTCGTGGTCTGATGCTAGGGTGCATAGCCAGCACGGTAGCCAGCCCGTGTGGTGGGGTCGCTATGTACCCTTTTGGTTGAGCCCCCTGAACACACAGGGATCACACTTCTGATACCTGAGCTGTGACCTCCTCATGCATGCCTTGGAGTGGTTGCTCGTCATCCTGGAGCATCGGAACTCCCGGCAATGGCCGCCGTGCCAGACGGCCCTTGCTGTGGCTGGGTGGCGCCCGTGAGGAGAGCCCCTGATCGGAGTGGGTGGTATCAGGGCGGACGCTATGCAGATGAAACGCATAAGGGTCCAAAACTCGGGCCGTTCTGCGGCCGTCTCTCTGCGTGGTACTGATTCCTCAAGTGCTGCTTCTCTTGCCCCTTCGGCCTTCCCTTCCATGGCTACCCCCTGGGAAGAGGGTCAGGCCCGTCGTCTAGGGGCAAAACCTTTCCCCCGTTATCTAGTTTGCACCAGGACTGATGGAGATACTTTCACCAGTGTCAAGCCTTTATTCTTTGTGGAACACATTGAAGACAAGTTTGGCGAAGTGGACTCCCTGAGCAAGATGCGGTCGGGTTCGTTGCTGATTAAAACTACTTCAGCTGCCCAATCTGCGGCCCTTCGTGCCTGTACCCATCTTGGCACAATTCCTGTGTCTATTACCCCTCACCAGTCTCTAAATATGGTCCAAGGTGTGATTTTCCACAGGGACCTCATCCTTCAAACTGATGAGGAACTTCGGGACAATCTCGCACGGCGGGGTGTTCACTTTGTTCGGCGTGTTCAGAAGGGTCCTAAAGATAACCGTATTGATACTGGTGCCTTTATCCTGGCCTTTGAAGGGGATACCCTTCCTGAGAAAGTTAAGATTATGGTCTATCGCTGTGATGTGAAGCCGTACATCCCACCTCCTATGCGGTGTTTTAAGTGCTTGCGTTTTGGCCACATGTCTTCTCGCTGTTCCCAGGACCCTCTCTGTGGTGACTGTGGACGTCCACTCCATGAGGGGAGTCCCTGTGTTCCCCCTCCTGTATGTGTAAATTGTCGTGGTAGTCATTCTCCACGTTCACCAGATGGCCCAGTTTATAAGAAAGAAAAAAAGATCCAAGAGTATAAGTCCCTCGATCGTTTAAGCTACACAGAGGCCCATAAGAAATATGCACGACTGCACCCTGTGTCTATGACATCAAGTTACGCCTTGGTTACATCTTCCCCCCTTCCCCCCCCTTCCTTACCCCCATCCCGGACCCCACTCCTCCCCCCCTCCCCTGCGGCTCCCACACCTTCTCCTCTGGGTGCTGCTCCCCCTCCCCAGCCGGAGAAGTGTCCCACTCCTTCGGCGTCTGCCGGTCAAGGGCGCCTCTCCCGGGATGCCCCTTCCCGGCACCTTCCAGGTCAAAGGTCTGCTGCCGCGCGGCGACCGCGAGAGCCGCGGTCTGTCGGCCCCCAGGTCGCCCGGTCTCTTTCTGTTCCTGATCTTGCTGCAGCTGGCTCCTTTATGCCACACAGCCCTCCTCGATCTCAGCCTGAAAAGAAGAAGAAACATAAGTCCCGGGACAAAGAGCCTCTGGTGTCACCGGAGGTCCCTTCCCCGACTTCACAACTGGATTCTGACCTGTCGTTTATGGATGTCGCCCCCTCCTTGTCTGTGACGGGTGGGGACCCGGCAGTATGACTGGATTTAGCGTGTTCAGCCCTCATTTAAACCATCGTTCTGTGGTTCTCCAATGGAATTGTAATGGCTACTATCGACACCTTCCGGAATTGAAATCCCTTCTTTCGTCCTACTCTGCAGCTTGTGTGGTTCTCCAGGAATCACATTTTACTGATGCTCACTCACCGACCCTCCGTGGGTTCCGTGTTTTCTGTCGCAATCGGGTCGGACCCTTGCGGGCTTCTGGTGGCGTTTGTACGTTGGTCCGTACCGACATTGCTTGCACGTGGATTCCTCTCCAAACTACGTTGGAAGCGGTTGCTGTTAGGGTCCACTTAGACTCTGCAGTCACCGTTTGCAATCTTTATCTCCCTACTGACAGGGCTCTTACACCTGCTGCCTTAACCACCCTTCTTCAGCAACTTCCTCCTCCCTTCCTCCTCCTTGGGGATTTTAATGCTCATCATCCTTTGTGGGGCAGTGCCTTTCCATCTAGACGAGGTCTTCTTATAGACCAATTTATTGCAGACCACGACCTGTGCCTTCTTAATGATGGCTCCCCTACTCATTTCAGTGCTGGTCATGGTACCTTTTCTGCCATTGATCTTTCTCTTTCTTCTCCCTCTCTCCTCCCTTCATTACACTGGTCGCCACACGACGACCTTTGTGATAGTGACCATTTCCCGTTGATTCTCACGCTCCCTTCGCGCTCCCCGATGGACAGGTTACCTCGTTGGTCTTTCCACCACGCCGATTGGCCTCTATACACTGCACAGGTCGAGTTTTCTCCCTCTTTGTCGGGTTGTATTGATGACGTCCTACGTGACGTGTCTGACGCGATTGTTCGCGCTGCTAACGTTGCTGTCCCGCGCTCATCTGGACTATTTCGTCACCGGCAAGTCCCGTGGTGGAGTCCGGCCATTGCCATTGCCATCCGTGATCGCCGTCGAGCTTTGCAACACTTCAAGAGGCACCCATCCGTAGCCAGCCTTACTACTTTTAAACGCCTTCGCGCTAAAGCCCGTTATTTAATCAAACAGAGCAAGCGGATATGTTGGGAACGATTCGTTTCTTCCCTTGGTTCCACTGTCCCTCTGTCGCGGGTATGGGCTACACTTCGTTCTCTCCAAGGTTGCCATCGGCAGTCCACCCTACCAGGCCTTCACCTCCCAGATGGCATTTGTACGGACCCATTAGTTATCGCCGAACATCTTGCGACCCATTTTGCAGTGGCATCGGCGTCAGCCTCCTATCCCGCTGCTTTCCTTCATCACAAACAGCAGGCTGAAGCTCTCACCTTATGTTTCACCACTTGTGAGTCAGAATCTTATAACGCACCTTTTACTGAATGGGAATTTCTTTCTGCTCTATCTTCTTCTCATGATACGGCCCCTGGCCCAGATTCCATTCATAACCAACTGCTTCAACATCTCAGTGCTCCACAACGGCAACATCTTCTTCGGGTGTTTAACCGTATCTGGCTCCAGGGTGACTTCCCTTCTCAGTGGAGGGATAGCATTGTGGTTCCTGTCCTTAAGCCTGGTAAGAACCCCCTATCTGTTGACAGCTATCGGCCAATTAGTTTGACCAATGTTGTTTGTAAGTTACTTGAACGGATGGTAGCCCGTCGGCTCACTTGGGTCCTCGAATCTCGGGATCTATTGTCCCCTTACCAGTGTGGCTTTCGAGAGGGACGATCTCCAATCGATCATTTACTTCGCTTGGAATCCGCAGTTCGGCAGGCTTTTTCCCAGCGCCGCCATTTGGTTGCAGTGTTTTTTGACCTTCGCAAGGCCTATGACACGGCCTGGCGCTATCACATCTTACTAACCCTTCATCAGTGGGGTCTTCGGGGCCCACTCCCGAATTTTATCCGCCAGTTCCTGATCCATCGGTCATTCAGAGTTAGAGTTGGTACTGCTTTTAGTTCTCCACGGACCCAGGAGATGGGCATCCCACAGGGTTCTGTCTTGAGCGTCCTTCTTTTCCTCATTGCTATCAATGGACTTGTGGCCTCTGTCGGTCCCTTGGTCGCCCCTGCCCTGTATGTGGATGATTTCTGCATTTGGGTTAGTTCCTCCTCGATGGCATCTGCAGAACGGCAGCTCCAGGTGGCTATACGGCGTGCCTCTGCATGGACCCTCTCACACGGGTTTCAATTCTCTCCTTTAAAATTGCGAGTGGTCCACTTCTGTCGCCGTACTACGGTCCACCCTGATCCAGAGCTCTATCTCGCTGCACAACGATTGCCTGTGGTTTCACAGTTTCGTTTCCTGGGTCTTCTTTTCGACAACAAGCTCACTTGGTTGCCCCATATCAGACTCCTGAAGGTAGGATGTTTACGTAAACTCAATGTCCTTCGCTTCCTTGCCCACTCCTCTTGGGGTGCGGACCGTTCTCTCCTCCTCCGTCTTTATCGTGCTCTAGTTCTGTCTCGTTTGGACTATGGTTGTCAAGTTTATGGTTCAGCTGCTCCTTCCACACTGCACGTGCTGGATCCAGTCCACCATCGTGGTATCCGTTTGGCCACCGGTGCCTTCCCTACTAGCCCTGTTGATAGTCTCCTGGTTGAAGCTGGGATCCCACCCCTTTCTGTTCGGCGGTCCCAGCTTCTGGTGTCTTATGCCCTCACTATCCGTTCTTCTCCCTCTCATCCTTCCTATTCTATCCTGTTCCCAGACCATGGACGTCGCCCACCCGACTCCCGCCCTCGGGCGGGTTTACCGGTTGGGCTGCGCCTTGCGTCTCTTTACCGTGATTTTCAACTTCCTTCTTTGTCCTGTCTTCCTCGCTCCCTCCCCTCCACCCCTCCTTGGTTAGTTCCTCGGCCTCGAATTCGGATGGATCTCCGCCGCGGTCCGAAAGATTCCATCCCCCCGGTGGTGTTTCGTTCCTTTTTCCGCAAAATTTTATGGGAGTTTCGGGATGCTGTTGTTTTTTACACTGATGGCTCTAAATCTGCTGATCATGTTGGGTATGCCCTCACGTCCTCTGTTGGAACGGAAAATCATCTGCTGCCACCTACATGTGGGGTGTTTACTGCGGAATTGATGGCAATTTCCCGGGCCCTTACCTTTATTAAACAATCCCAACACAACCGCGTTTTGTTATGTACGGACTCGATGAGTGGCCTTCTTGCTATTGACCGGTGTTTTTCGCGCCATCCCTTGGTCTCTGCCATCCATGACCATCTCGCTGATATTCACCGTGCTGCTTGTTCCATTGACTTCCTATGGGTCCCTGGCCATGTGGGTATCCCGGGAAATGAGCTCGCTGATCGTTTGGCTGGGGGAGCAGTTACTTACCCCCCATTTCCTGTAACCCCTCCTGCAGCGGATTTACGGCTTCACATCAAATCCCACTTCGCGCAGTCATGGGCCAATTCTTGGGAGGCTACTCCACTGTCTAATAAACTTCGTGCAATTAAGGTGACACCAGGCCCATGGCGTTCTTCCTTTCGCCTCTCCCGAAAGGACTCGACCACACTGTGTCGTCTCCGCATTGGTCATACCAGGCTGACCCATGGTTTTCTTTTGCGTGATGAGCCACCCCCGCTATGTGGTTGTGGAGCCTTCCAGTCAGTGGCCCACATTTTGGTTGAATGCCCCCTTCTTTTGGCTCTGCGTACTAAGTACAGACTCCCCCACACTTTACCTTTGATGTTGGCTGACGATTCCCGGATGGTCTCTCTGGTTCTCGGTTTCCTCCGGGAGAGTGGTTTTTATTCTCAGTTTTAAGGTTTTTAATCTCTCTGGTGTTGGGGCAGGGCGGTGAGTGTTTGGGTGTCTCCCACTGTAGGCAGTGTTTAGAGATTCCCGATTCACCTCCCTGACCGGAATCCTCTTTTCTTCCCCTTTTACTCTTTTTACCCTTTTTTAAGGCTTGGTTAGTCTTTTTATTCCCATACGTATTTTCTGCATTATAGCAGTTGTACCTTTTAAGTCACAGGTGGTCTTGCCTATGCTGCTTCAGCATAGTGTTGGGTTCGTTCTCTTGCAGACTTCCCTCATTTGTTTTTACCAATGACAACGTGACTGCCCTTTACGTTTTTTCCCTTTTTCCGTTTTATTGTTCTGACTTTTCTGAGATGTCCCGTTAGCAGAATGGAGTATATTTGAAACAAGGGACTGATGACCTCGCTGTTTGGTCCCTTAAACCTCAAACAACCAACCAATTAGACAAGCAGACCACTTTGTGCTTTATAACAGGAGAAGTTTGTGTCGTGTCATCATTACCATTTTGTATTGATAATCTCTTGTAATAAAACAGATACTAACATTATTTCAGGGCAGCAAAACTGAGATGATAAAATAAATGGAAACCTGAATAAAATTCATCACTATCTTTTCAATATTGTGTTTGTTTCACGAATGTGCATTCAAAAGCGCGCGCATGTTCGCGCGCACACACACACCTTGTGGTCTTATTTGGTTGCTAAAGGATTTTTGTCGCAAAGTCTAAACGCCACATTGCAGTGAATGCCCTTCCATAACTAAATGACACCCTCATGATGTTGTGCTTTGAAATATATGGTGGCATAGTAGAAATGATATTGAAAACACAATGGACAGACTTCATAATTAAGTTTTCCAGCTAACATAATATTTGATGTACACAGTTTCGCATCGACGCGCAAGTCGCTGAAGTTGTCAACTAAAAAGACTTGCACCAGCTGACTGGTCTACCTGGCGGGAGGCCCTAGCAACATGCACATTTATGTTTACAGCATGAGCAGCAATAAATTACAGTGCCTGTTCACTAAATAATGCACCTCAATTTTCTTAAGAGTTAGAATTTGACGACACTAACAGTCAACACTTCTTTTACAAGTACTACTTTCCTACATAGTCTCCATCAGTTTCTATAACCTCACATCAGTGTTGTGTAACAGTGCATATTTTGTTGGTGAAAGCTCTCGTCCTGTGGTCATTGTCATGTTTTGACTGCATTTAATTATGCTATAATCATCTTCAAAGTGTGCCCCACATTGAGAATCATTAAATGGCCCAAACAGATGAAAGTTGGAGGATGCCAGGAGTGGACTATAAGGGTGGATGAGGCAGTGATGGCCAACCAATATTGGCAATATGTTCTTGGCCCCTGATACTTGTGTGTTGGCATGCATAGTTGCATTGAACCAAGATTTCTTTTAGATTCTTTTTCAGACCAAACACATCAGAAATGGTTTCAAGTTTGTTCAGAGTCTTCACATATGCTTATGTATTGGTCGATCCTTTTGTCAACACATGAATGAGATTTACTTCATCATTATCCCAAAAGATATAATCATGACTTGCCAGCAGAGGGAGCTGGCTTGAAATTTTTCCTTTTTTTGTTATTGGGAGTGGTGCTACTCTTGTGGCTGACTTTTTATTTCTGGCTCAAAGTGATACACCCAGGTTTCATCCGTGACAGAATGATCTCTACAGTGGCCTCAAAATTCTCCGACAGGTCGTATGAAATGGTTCTTCTTTGAATCTTGTGGTCTGTTGTGAGCAGCTGCAGAGCCAGTTGTCAACTTGTGATGCGCCATTCTGCATGAATAATGATATCTACACGATTCATCATGTTGGGAGCTGTGGCTGTGACGGGAATTGTGAATGTCGCTGATCGTGGGGGAGCAGTTTCTGTACTTGCAGATGCTTTAACTCTCTCTACCCATTTCCAAACAGTATTTCTATCAACACTGCACACAATAATTTATGACTGCTCACCGTGGCAACCAAGAATTCAGTTACAACTGGGTGCTTGTAACTGGTATTTTGTGTAGATACCATTTTGGTGGTTCCTTATACTCTACACTCTGTCGGAATTGTTCAAAACTTCGCTTATGTGCAGAAGAAACATCGAATTTGAAGTGCCTAAAAGGAGATTTTTTTTTTCTGTATGTTAATTGCTGTAAAACAGATTGGGGAATTACTGAACGGCCCTCTTATAAGAACTGATTTATAGTATATCTTCTAAATTCCTCTCATGTGGCAGTAGGAAGACAATCTGGGCAGTGGTAATTTTTAAGTTTACTTGATGAAAATAAGAATCTATTTTAGAGATGACAGGGGTTGTACAGAGTGAAAACTAGACTTGTTTAGTAAACATTGCCTCCAGTGAAAGATATAATTGAGGTTAAGAGATGAAGCAATAGTGGTTAATGCCAAGGGAACAAGAGGGTAGGAAATCTATAAAATGGTTATTTTATAGAACATCACATTCCATGGTGTTAGCTGCCTGTCAGTGACCATTAATTGTTATTGTGCCATTTTTGTGTGTATGAACGACAAATTGGGTATATGTGCAGGCTGTGTATTCATCTTTAACTGCTTGAGCACACTGTAACCTTCAGCATTTGGATTTCAGTTTTAATTTCCTTAATTGTAATTTTTGTATTGTATTGCTTCTCTGCAGATTACTTTCACCTCTTGATTAAGGAATGCGATGTGATTACATTGGTGACCATTATTTGCTGCATCTTAATCGTATTTCTTTCCATTTAGGTTCTTGGCATTTAAGGTCCATTATTCACCTGCTGTTGTTTCATATATGACATCAGAGTTTCTGCTTTCATTGTACGCATTATTCCTATTGATTTTATAACAATTTTTAATTAAAGGGAATTTGTTAGATGTCTTAATGACATTCCACAGCCACATTTTCTATTTATTATTCTAAGTGCGCATTCCAAAAAGACGTTTTTCAAATATTGATAACATCAAATAAGATATATTATTTTTTTTATAAAGAGGTAATGTTTTAAAACATTTTTTTTGAAGTGATAAGTTGATGAAAGGCAATGATCGTATATTTCGTAACTTCTTTTGTTGGAGATGAAAAATCATGCTTGTTGTTAAATGACAGTTTGTTTCAGCTCCAGGAGAATCCATTTAATGAAGAAGCCCTTCTTGGACAGAGTAGAGTGGAACCTGCAATGTATGACATACAGTTAGCAGAGAGATATGTTGAAATGGGTGAATGTAGTGCTGCGATTGACATCATCACTAAAGTAATAGAGGTAAGTCAGAGGCTGAGTGATGATGTAATTTAAGACCAATACACACAAAATTACAAGAGTCTGGGGTAACAATAAATAAATAAATTGTAATGGATTAGTAGAAATTGAAATGTTACAGGAAGTACAACAGCAAGTGGAGATGGTAACAAGAGAACAGATTAAAGACGTAGTCAGATTGGAGAGAACCGCATTTAAGGAAATGGGCGAGAGAAAAAGAGGGGGAGGGGGGGATGGGGGACATCAAACTAATAAGTGTTGATGGAGGGAGTGTGGTTTTTTTTTTTTTTTTTTTTTTTTTTTTTTTAAATATGAGTTTATATCTATATCTCAACAGTTCTGTTGCTAGTTTGAAAATGCCCAGACATTTGTTGAGAATGAATGAAGATACAATTTAGTGCTGTTCAGTTCTAGAATTGTTTGACAATTTTTCTAAAGTTATGTGATGATTGTAGAAGTAAAGGATTTTTAAAAAAATGTGGATGAGCATATAAATAATTTAAATACACCCTAATGTTGTACATAATGATCATACATGCTTTTGCAGCTGTCTTGCAGAATATTTTTATGAGCATTATGTATAAAATCTAGACAGCAGTGATATTGATCATATTGATACAGGTTAATAGGTAGGGAAACATTTTATGAGCAGCTTATTAAAATCTGGAAGATAACTGCTCAGTGAAATAATGAAGTGTTGTGACAAGGGGAAGGCCTCAGACACATCCAACTGATTCGACTCAAAAATTTGGCAGGTCGCTTGTGTTCAACCTAAAACAATGGAATCTAAGATATTTCGGGTCAAAACCCCTGAGTTTTTGAGAAAATCACCCCTAAAGGTTATGACAAGCAATCGACTCAAACTTGGAGGGATCGATAGATAATTGTAAATAGAGCATTTTTCATTATCAGGTATGGGGTCCGCAAACGCATACTTTTCCAGAAATCGAAGTAACAAACATTTACAACTGCCCCTTCTGTACCCACATGCTAAACGCTTTTCACCAACAGCACTGATAGCACAACAGCCAAGGTAAGTGACTGGGAATTAAAGAACCCGGGTTCGAATCTCGAAGAAACCTAGTGAATGTTCTTCTTTTCGTTTGTATTTTTCCATGTCTCAATTAATAGGGATAGGAGGGTTAATAAGGTAAGGAAATCAATAAGTAATGATAATAAGTAGGCAGGCATATAAATTTCTCAAACCTCTTGGGATAGTAAACAACTAAAATGTTACTCCAGGTGCTTTACAATGGCTCTTCCAGTCACTGTTCAGTGTCCTCACTTTTCTTCTAACAGCTAGATGGATGGTACTTGCCTTGTAAACATTCAAAACAAATATACTCACGGCACCAAGAACATATAATGAATGCTATCTTTTGACAGCTACACTGTTCCTTCCGAAGAGTCAGCGGAAAACAAACTTGGTTTACATTTAAAAATATGTCTTTGTCAGGAATTAATTTTGATGCTGTAAACAAATGTCACACGGTTGGCTATCTGTGATCCCTCGTGAGGAATTCGCAGCACTCGTACTCGGAGTTCTTTTCATATGACAACGCTTAAAAGTTTAATGCTTTACTAACTCATGGCGTTTGGGAAATTAGTTTGCCTACCTTATTATTATCATTCCTTATTGATTTACTTACCTTATTAACCCTGAATATGGAAAATATGGAAAAATACAAACAAAAAGAATAACATCTGTTAGGTTTCTTCGAGATTTGAACCTGGGTTTTCCGATTCTCAGCCAGTTACCTTGGCCGGTGCGCTATCGGCACTGTCGGTGAAAAGCGTTTACCATGTGGGAACAGAAGCGGCAGTTGTAAGTTTCTTTCCTCGATTTCTGGAAAAGTTTGCGTTTGCGGACCCCCATACCTGATGATGAAAAATGCTCTATTTACAATTATCTATCGCTCCCTCCAATTTTGAGTCGATTGCTCATCATAACCTTTAGGGGTGATTTTCTCAAAATTGTTGACCCAAAATATCTTGGGAGTCCTTCGTTTCAGGTTGTACACAAGCGACCCGCCAAATTTGAGCCGAATCGGTTGGCCATGTCTGAGGCCTTCCCCTTGTGAGTGGAAGTCTGTTCAGAAAATGAGTGAAAAAAGTCTTAGACAATCTTAGCTGTAGGAATAATGCTCAGATCACATCTGGATGATGCAATAATAATAATAATAATAATAATAATAATAATAATAATAGTGATGGTGGTGATGAAAAAGAATAAATTGGTCCAGAGGATTTTTGATGATTGTTGTTGAGATTGTTTCTGAAAACATATTTGTTTCCCACTAATGTTGTTGTGGGAGAATATTTGACTTGAAAGCAGAAGCAGCTATTGAATAGTATTGTTGTGAATGTGTGGATTTATTGTGAAGAAGAACCAACCTCAGAAAGTGAAACGGTGAATCTGAATCTAGGCAAATGCCCAGTGAATTTAAGTGTGCATATGTCCTGATGTGAGCAACTACAGCAGGTACAGTGCACACATTGACCTGTTGTAGTTGTTCATGTCTCAATAGCCATTAAATAGACATTCCTTTTGCCTGACTTGGTGAAATTGTACATATTAATTTCTTACAATTTTCTTATTTTCAGTAAAATTTATTTATAGAAAAAAAGGTGAAGTTGTGGCAGATTTCTAAATACTTAAGGTGAAGCTGTAGCAGAATTCTAAAAACATTTGGCACACAGTTATTCTCCATTGATATAATATAATTAAGTGTAGTATACTGTGTAAAGAAAGAAGTGGGCAGATTCTCAGGTGAAGATGCATCCCATGGGACTGGGTTGCAAGACTTCACATACATTGTAATACAAGAACTATGATTTCTGTCAGGAAAATGATTAATTGCCTGTAATTGCAATGTAGAAGTGGAAAATGTGCTGATTGAAAATAGTCATAAGTGGCTTAAAGTGAGCTGCTGCAGCAGACTGTCAGAAGCTAGGTTGTGTAACTATTTAAAATAGAAAACTGTATTAATCTTTAGATATGAGTGTTGGCGATTTCAGATAAACCAACATGCCTATTTTGAAATAATAAACCAACGTGCTAGCAAGGAAATTGTAATCGATGGGTTACTGGAAGGATTTACAGTGCACAAATTGATTTGAATTTAAGACATTGTTGTCTAGGTTGTGAGTTGCCATTACATTGACTCTGTACCCTGGTGACCTCTGTCCCATGCATGGGAATATACATAATGAAGGAACAAGTGCAGGTTCTAGACACATGAATGATGACAAATGGAAGTTTTGGTCTGGTCATGAAGCATACTGGGATAGCTGCAGTTGCTAAGGTGATCACTCACGACAAGCAGGAAATCCAGAGTCAAGCCTCTATCCGGCACAAATTTTCGATGTTATTTCATTATACAGCTGAAGATTGTCAATGTTCACTACTGCGAATTCATTTCATGTGTTCACTTCTTCATGGAATGAGTGGATAGGGAAAGATAATTTATTACATAGATTTTTCCTGTGATGATGTGAATAATGTCTATGCTAAAGATGATAAAGCAACAGAAGCAAAGTATTTGTTATGCTCATATGACACATGGTGACTTCAGTTCTCAAGCAACCGGCTGGTAGATACACATGTACAATGTTTGGCAGTTGCATAGGGAAGTATGTGGTTTTAACATACATTGTGTTATGTTGAGGCAATATTTAATGGCAAAAGGCACTGGCAAGTGGTTTGTCCAACAACACATGCAACAATACTAATGATGGCCTCCAGAGGTAAAAGGCCATCATTAATTGACTCAATATAGTTACTGATAGCTGCTATATCTATATTACTAAATGGCTAACTTGGTTCATGTTCGCATATCCCAGTTGCAGGTTGCCTATCTAATGACACCAGAGGCAACAAAAATTTGATTTTAAATATTTCATATAATTGTTGGCTGAATTTAAACATTTATAATGTAAATTCTAAAGGTGGCAGTGGTAAAATACGGAGCGAAAGTCTATTTGCAATTTGTACAGATACCAGATGGCAGTTATAAGAGTCAAGGGGCACGAAAGGGAAGCAGTGGTTGAGAAGGGAGTGAGATAGGGTTATAGCCTATCCCCGATGTTATTCAGTCTGTGTATTGAGCAAGCTATAAAGGAAACCAAAGGAAAATTTGGAGTAGGAATTAAAGTCCAGGGAGAAGAAATAAAAGCTCTGTCGTTTGCTGATGACATTGTAATTCTGCTAGAGACAGCAAAGGACTTGGAAGAGCAGTTGAATGGAATGGACAGTATCTTGAATGGAGGATATAAGATGAACATCAACAAAAACAAAATGAGGATAATGGGACGTAGTTGAATTAAATCAGATTATGCTCAAGGAATGAGATTAGGAAATGACACTTAAAGTAGTAAATGAGTTTTTTGCTATTTGGGAAGCAAAATAACTGATGATGGTCGAAGTAGAGAGGATATAAAATGTAGACTGGCAATGCCAAGAAAAGTGTTTCTGAAGAAGAGAAATTTGTTGACATACAGTAGAAATTTAAGTGTCAGTAAGTCCTTTCTGAAAGTATTTGTATGGAGTGTAGCTATGTATGGAAGTGAAACATAGACAATCAAGAGCTTAGACAAGAAGAGAAAAGCAGCTTTTGAAATGTGGTGCAACAGAAGAATGCTGAAGATTAGATGGGTAGATACTGAATAGAATTGGGGAGAGAAGGAATTTGTGGCACAACTTGACTAGAAAAAGGAATCGGTTGGTAGGACACATTCTGAGGCATCAAGGGATCACCAATATAGAACTGGAGGGAAGTGTGTGTTTGGGGCATGGATAAAAATCATAGAGGGAGACCAAGAGATGAATACAGTAGGCAGAATCAGAGGGATGTAGATTGCAGTAGTTACTCAGAGATGAAGAGGCTTGCACAGGATAGAGTAGCATGGAGAGCTGCATCAAACCAGTCTTTGGACTGAAGACAACAACAACAACAACAACCTGCTCATTAAGAGTTAAAGGTTTACCAGAGTACTACAGGTATTACAGTCAGAAACTGTGTATATGTTTTAAGGCAGCATAACTAACTGCCTGCAAGTACCCAGACTACGTTCATCCAGTATTTGAGAATGAGAGCGCTTGGTGACCTGCAACAAACTTTACAAATAATTTCAAACCTTTATGAAACTTTTTCTTGCTAACATCTTCCACAAAAAGCTGAAAGGAAATTTTATCACTTACTACGTTTTTGCTGTTCATGCAGTAAGGCATGACATTTTTATTTATTACTTCTTTACTGCCCAACTCCGTACCCAACACATTTTTCAGACATTCACATATACCACTCAATTTACCTGCAAAATTACGTCTTAGTAATACAGATAGTTCAGGAGATATGACATCATAGACATTGAGATGTGTGAAAAAGCTGCTATTGGTTAAAGCAGAGTGCAGGTTACGCAGACTATACTTGTCCAAATGTTTGAAGCTGTTTCATATGTGGGAGTTTCATTGTTTAAAGACCGCAGGGGAGTGTGTTAGTAGTATTTGGAATATATGCATATCACAATTCATCCTCTCAATAAATAAAATATCCTCTGCTTTTGTTAATAATTGCAATAAATGTAATAATGGGAATGGAGTTGGTTGGCTTGAGGTATATCAGTGTCACCACCATTTATAGATGAATGAATGGTAGTGGAAAGACAAGAGAAGAGCAGATATTACCAGGAGTGTAAAGAACAAAAAATATTGTTGTAGGTTTATATTTCCACACTCTCCACATATATGTTGAAAACACAAATGTAGGTATTTTTCTGCCTGTTGAATAATTTTTTGTTACAACTAATTTTGATTTACATTGATCATCTTGATCTTAGTAAGAAATGGAAAAGCTTTCTGACTTTTAAGTGTTTCAGGTAACTGGCAGTCAGTTACCTGAAACACTTCATAATGGTGTCGGAGATGGTGACTGCAGGAGTCTCCAATCTTCTGGGCTTCATCAAATGATGAAAACTCTGGGAGCACAGTTTAAGACATTAGTTGTGCAGCCACTCAGGTTCATTATCATTGTCTAATTTGGTCTTCATACAACAATTCTCCATCTCTTTTTCCTGCTTGCAATTACTGTTACTGCCTCTGCCTCACTACACCCACTTGCAGTGCTCCCTCTGTTCCATTCCTTCTCGCCTCTTTTGGTCATCCTTGTCCTTTTGTACATTAGCCCTAGTCTCCCTCATTAATAGCAAGTAGTCTTTTAACTTTTGCTGGATATACCCGAAACACTTCCAGCGAATGTTGGAAGAACATACGCCTACATTAATGATGGAGAAAAGAGAAGAAGGTGGTTTCATTGTGATGGAGATATTTCTGAAGCAGACACAATTGTAAATTCATACTCTAAAATAAATGGTCCTAGTTTTCATTACAACAGAGATGGGTGCATGAGTTGTTGGAGACTATTTCAAATGTTCTCACTTAATATTTAAATCCATCTTTTCTTCCTAAGCCTACCGTGTTGCAGTAGTTAAGACACTGAATTGTAATTGGGAGGAGATGTTTCAGCATCTGCTCATCCTTATTTAGGCCTATTTTGGTTCTCAGAAATCACCTCAAGGTGAATGATGGGACATAAAAACTCAATTTTCCATTTTTCCTGTTGTATTCAATTGTTTTTAGTTTTGATGTAACACTATTTATCTATAGTATGTATTGGAACCAGAACTTAAGAGTGCTGTATCAGCTGCCATGATAGCCTGTGCCAACCTTACAATGAGTGACTTCAGAGTTCTATGAGCTCGAGGCTGATCCTGTTACTAAAATGGTTTCACAAATTAAAATCACTGTATTGTTTCAAAGCCATTAGGGCTGCCACTGTCAACTTTGTCTGCTGCTTCATCCATGATAGTAATAATTATTTTGTGTCAAATCCTTACAGCAAGGATAGCCATTTCTATCACTTGGCAACACTGCACTAGACTTCACAAGCATTGTACTGGTTACACAGCTCCTATTGTCTTACATGAATAAGTGCTGCACCTTATGAATTTTTCTTAACAGAAGGAATATTTTTTTCTAAATTTCATTACTGTTGTAGGCTTTCTTCAAGTAATGACCCAAACAAATATTTGTTGCCTACGCCTGTTTCTGTCTAAGGCTACTCTTTATTCAGTCCCTCTTACCACTCAATTACTTGCTGTTAGTTACCAAACACTCAACTTTGCATATTCCTCCTCCTTACAGCCTATCTTATTATTTTTAGGTGTCTTCCCTTTGCACATGAAGTGCCATCTGATAAGAGAAGCTTGAGAAGACATTACATCAGAATACATATTTTCATTTAATCTTCTGTTTACGCTCTTGATTATGTTACATACTCAGCAGTGCTAGAAGCAGCTTATGTGCCTCAGTATATAAGCTACTGTGCCCCAGCCTGCGGGTCTCAGTACACTGTATTTTACAACTACCACCTTTTCATTCATGGTTGTGTTTTACGAACTAAATTGAAAATTAAATCAGTATATGTTAAAAAAGATGGTTTTATTTCAGCAAATATAGTATTGGGACAAAATTGGATACACTAGTGAGAAACTGTTCTCATTGCGTGCCTCCCCCTCCCACCCGCTCTACACACACCTGCACGTGAAAACATTGAGTAGTAATGTAACAAAAGAATGGAATTGTCTCTACATAAAACAGTCTGCTTTGTTGAAATGTCTTATATCCTTCGATAATACTACTTCTGTTGTACTGTGTTTAATTAGAAATGGGATTCTATACATTGATGTCTTAAGCGTGTTAGGGAAAGTGAGAAACATTTAATACTTTACATGCAGATGAAAATAAGGTGGCAAATACCACTGTGGGATTTGATCAGTGTATATATTGTTCGGAAACACTGCTGATATTCAGTTGTATTATTAGGTTTTTGTTGTATCATTGAGTAAGATTTAGTACTCTAGACTAACATTTGGGAGGAGCCCCCATATACTCATCTAAATTTAGGTTCTTTGTAGTTTAGCTAAATCAATTAAGATGAATGCCAGAATGGGTCCTCTGAAAAGGACATGGCTGATTTCATCCCTCGTCCATTCCCAATTCAAGTTTGTATTCCATCTCTAATGGCCTTGTTGTTGATATATTAAAACCTAAGCTTAACTTCTTCTTTATCTGTGATTTAAGTAGTAAGATTGTTCTGTTAACGTTTCACTCTGACTAGGATTCATTCTGTGTGCTTATTTAAATTGTTCGATACTCTTTTGTGAAAAATTAATACAGTATAAGTGTATTATTTTGAGGGAGAGGTATTTTTTTATTATGTCATAAAATACTGTATTATAACAATATTTTAAGGTTATATTTTCATGATACCACTTTGGTATGTACATTGCTGTTGACTTTCAAACTTCTGTTGTCAAACAAAATCATTAAATAGTCTTTTGTGTTTCAGGTTTGCCCATGGGCATCCCATTTGCGAGAGTTGCGAGCCGACTGTCATGTTGCACTTGGTGACACAATGTCTGCTATTTCAGACATCAGATCAACAACAAAATTGGAGTCTGACAACATAGTTGGTTTCCTCAAATTGTCTCGTCTTCTGTACCAGCTTGGACAAGCCCAGGAATCTTTGAAGTAAGTATGACTGAGATCTGTGTATAAAGGGTGACAGATATTTGATTTTGGAATGAATGTGAATGTGAAGGAGCATACAATTTTATTTGGTAATGTATGAAAGTTGCAGAGAGAACTTCCAAATTGTCTGTTACAGGAAAAGCTTGAAGTGACATTTCATGTGAGCTATTTACTTCATCTAAGTGAAACATTTTCTTGTGATTAGGGTGAGTTATGAGTGAGAGAAATTTCTTTGTGCAGTTGTTTTTCCCGTGTCTGTAAGTTAAGAAATAGCTGTGTAACTTAATGTAGCAAGATTTACAAATGAGAGATGTATTGGGTGCAGCTGTTTCTTGCATGTTTCAGTAGAAGCTGAGTAGAAAGTGTGTAAACCTTGTGTGTTGTGATATTGTCGCACATGTAATGATGATTATTAGCACCCAGGCCTGAGTCAGCTGTTTGCTGTGTGATCATGTTCTCTCTTTTAGGAAACCTGTTCCAAAAACTTGGCAGTTTCAACTGGAGACTGTTGTGCACACTCAAACTCTTCTAGATCTGTGTGCAGCCCATTTGTTCCAGCTGAATAGGAAGTCACATACAGATTTTTATACACCCATTCATCATGTTGTTCTGATACTACTGGTGGAAACACTGCAAAAAAACATTGCACTCAGATTGATGTATACTGGTGCTACCAAGTGGGTCAATGTACGTGATTGGTCCCTCTTCCATAATTGCAATGTTTTCACTACTTTTGTTCTGCAGTTTGGCCAGTTCTTGTGTTGTATCATTGCTGTTTCCACCATTTCCATCCTAAGCACATGGAAGTGTCTATGGAGACAGTAGATATCTTTCAGTATGCTGTCAAAGTGCATACTATGAATGCTCAATAGAATTTGAATCAGAGGAGATCCATCCATTCATTTCTTGCATGTGATATAATTTGTTTTTAGTTATTAAGCCTCGATGGCCAAGCTGTATGCATGTGTCTATCTGTAAAGATGTGTATTGGTTCTGTTGCATGCTTGAACAGATGAACATGTTGATGCTGCATGATATTACTTGAGGCGTTAATTCTTCCAAACACAGGGAAACATTCATGCACCAAATGACACCTGCCACATTAGACCAGTTCTGTGTAAAGTTCTTGCTGTGGTGTGTTGTCAAAGTTGTATCAGCTGCCAAATTCTCTCCAATCTCTCCATATACACATTGTTTCAGGGGCTTTGTCATGGGGCATGTTTTCTGTTTCTATGTGTAAGAGACACTGAGTTGGAACATTCTTTATGAACTGCAAATGATTCTGATAATATTATGTGCTCTGACTATGTTGCAGTTGCCGTTTTTTCATTTGCGTGTTTAATTTTTTCAATTTGCTTGTCACATTATTTAGTAATTGTTAAGTAGTGGTTAATCTTTTGAAATTATTTAGGCCAACTTTTAACACAGATGGTGTTTTCAATCTGCAGTTTTGTTCATGAAGCAGATATTTGTAAGGTTTAATTTAAACAGTGAAAAGAAAGAAAAGGATAGTGACACCTGTTATTACTGTTCTGTATATTTGAGATTGATGTAACGTAATTCAAAATTTGATATTTGTGGGTAAGGACTATTTGCAACACTTGCAGTACATATGTAGATCAGTTTCATATCATATTTCAGCTTTGACAGTCACACTTGTATGAACAATGCAGATAGAAAATCATACTGTCCATTTTTATTTCAATTATTATAATGAAAAGAATATTGAAATATTTTATAAATGTTTTCCTTCGTAGGGAGATCAGAGAATGTCTCAGGTTAGACCCTGAACATAAAGAGTGCTTCCCATTCTACAAAAAAGTAAAGAAAGTGGACAGATTTCTTCAGGATATGGAAACAGCAGCAAATAACAAAGATTATACAAAATGCGTTGAACAAGCTAAAAAGGTAAACACTTAAAATGTGCTTCTGTTACCAGTTTTAGTGGTACACTGATAACCAAATTTGTGAATTGTATTTAATATATAAAAATTCCAATGGATGATGATTTTCGGCTTACAGGTGCTGAAAGAGGAGCCCACCATTCAGATGATTTCTTTTCTTGCAAAACAGAAATTGTGCCATTGTTACTTGAAATCAGATCAATTGTCGCTGAGTATTCAGAGTTGTAGAGAGGCTCTAGAACTTCAGAAAGATCCATATGTACTTTGTGACCGTGCTGAAGCCTACATCAGCAGCGAAATGTATGATGATGGTGAGTTGGATTAAACATTTGAGGTAGTATCTGTGTGTTCCAAAAATCTACATACATAATAAAAATCGTGTCGGACAAATGTGTTGCAATAATTGATTATACGTTCTCGAATACTTAATATGCCTTTAGGTTTTCAATAATTTTTAGGCTGCTTGTAACTAGTTTTGGTGTTGTTCACCAGTTACATACTTGAAACAATTTAAAAAGTCATTCTTCCATTCACAGAAGCTTTGTTTTGGTATCAGGAGATGTTCAAAGGTATGGTTATATTGTATTGTTGTATTGCACCTGGAACACATTTAATAGCCCATTCTTCTTCTTCTTCTTCTTCTTCTTCTTCTTCTTCATCATCATCTTCTTCTTGCGTTACGGCCTGTGTAGGACCCCGGGTATCCCCTTCTTGGACTGCATTTTCCTCTTCTTCTCCCAGAACCTCTTCCTTCTTTCTCCTCTTCTCTCTCGCTCTTCTTCAGAGACCTTCAGCGTCCGTTTCTCCTGTCGGCTCCACTGGTGACACTCTAATCTTTCCTTGTATTCTCCACTGTCATTGATCTCCGGCATATTGGTCGGTGTATATTTGTTCCTCCAATTTTCCTTTCCTTTGACCTTGATCCCCAATTCCAACCAGTCCTTCTGAAGTTCAACAACCCTCTTGGTTCCTTTCTTTCCCCTTGTCCTCCCTGTTGTTTCCCACACTCTCTTTGTCATTCTGTTCATACTCATCCTAACTACATGTCCAGCAAACCTTGCCCTTTTGAGTCTGATTTCCCCAGATATTGTTCTCATGTTCCGGTTCAATTCTTCCCTAGGTCTTCGCATCCACCTCTCTCCACCTCTTCTGGGACCTAGTATTTTTCTCAGTATTTTTCTCTCTTCTTTCTCTAGTTGTTCTGCCCCATTTCTTCCTAGTGTCATTGTCTCAGCAGCATATAATACTGCATTCCTCACCGTTGCCTTGTAGTGGCTTATCTTTGCCTCTGTGGATATATTATTTTTATTGTATATCTCTCTCGTCATGCAGAAGGCTGACCTCATCTTCTTTATACTCTCTCTTATTCCCTCCTTGCTCCTGTTCCTTTCTGTTATAAATTCTCCCAGGTATTTAAATTTGTCCACCATTTGCACAGTGCCTTCCGGTGTTTCCCAATCTGCAGTGGTATTTAATGTCTTTGTCTTGTTATAGGCGATCCTCAGTCCCACCTTTCTGGCCACCTTACTTAAGTTGTCGAGTTGTGTCTTTGCGTCTTCTTCCGTCTCACTTACTATTGCTATGTCATCTGCTAGGCAGTCCATTTGAGCCCTGTTGTCTTTGGTATTCCCATTTCCTCGTTTATTGCTCTCCACTGCCTGATCACTTTGTCCAGTGCTATATTGAACAACAATGGTGACAATCCATCTCGCTGTTTAACACCAGTCTTGATCTCAAATTATCTGACAGTGCTCCTCTGAATTTCACCCTGCTTTTGTGTCTGTCAGAATTTCTTTTATGAGTTCTTGTGTAGTTCCATCAAGTCCTCTGTTCTTCAGGATCCTAACAAGAGTCTGTCTGTCAATGGAGTCATATGCCTTTGTGAAGTCCACGAAGGTTATTACTGTCTTTTTGTTTTTTAAGCCCCTATGTTCTATCAGTTGCTTAATAGCCCATTGTCAGCATTTATTAATTTGTAACTTGTTACAAGTGCTGTGACAAGATGAAGGAATAGAGTAGATTGCGAATTGGAGTTGGAGGGTAAAGGGGGATGGGGCTGGCTCTAGTTAGCTCATTACTCCTTTGTTGCTGTGCCTTCCATACTTGCTTCATCTGATACTTACAGAAAACTGTATTTTTGGAATGGAATGGCTTATTGAAGTAATGTTGGCAACATAATTTATCACATGTTATTGCTGACATTCAAATGCAGAAATGTGTATTATTAAGTTCATATATGTATGTTTTCCCTGCAATTGGCATCTCATTGTGTGCTTTGAAGAACAGTAACTATTTTATCAGTAAGTACGGAGCAACTTTTTCTTATGAATAATTGCATCAGTATACTACATGTAATCATATGGAATAAGGATTAAAAACACCAGTGTCAGTTCAGCCATAATTGCTGCTAAAAGGCTTCCCTTGCAGGGTTATTTTAGATTCTAGAATTAAAATTAAAGCATATTTTCTGTGATATATTGTACCATCTGTAGACTGTAACATGAAGCTGCTGGTGCTTATACGTAAATAAATTATAACCATTTTCTTTGTTTCTTTCAGAATAACCACTCACCTAACAAAGCTGATTTTGTTGTGGGTTCTTATGTTTAGGACACTTTAGGATTTTCAATGACTTTGAGCTAATGTTCTTTCATTTAGTGTGTGTGTGTGTGTGTGTGTGTGTGTGTGTGTGTGTGTGACAGAGAGAGAAAGAGAGAGAGAGAGAGAGAGAGAGATCGATTAATTGAAGTAACCTTTGAATTTAATAGTTGATTATCTTTTTCAGCTATTCATGATTACCAGGATGCTCTTGAAATGGATGAAAACTTGCAACGTGCTAAGGAGGGCTTACAGAGAGCAAGAAAACTTCAGAAGCAAGCAGAAAAAAGAGATTACTATAAAATCCTTGGTGTGAAGAGGACAGCAAGCAAGCAAGAAATTATAAAGGCTTACCGGTATTTATTGTTATTAGTCTTTGGGTTCTGTATCGTGAATCCTTTGCAGAATCTGTACCTTTGTTGTATTTCATTACAGAAAAATGGCACAGAAGTGGCATCCAGATAATTTCCAAGGGGATGAGAAGAAAATAGCAGAAAAGAAATTCATTGACATTGCAGCTGCTAAAGAAGTATTGACAGATCCAGGTAATTAATATTTTTTATACTCAAGATCGTCATTTTTTCATTGCTTGTACAACATAGTATACATCTTATGAATGAAATAATGGTACATTTTCAAGAATAAAGAAACATAATTTTTTACTTAATATGACTGCAGCATTTGCCTTTAGCAAAGCAGCTATCCAGTAGCTTGCACCTTTTGCATTTTAGAGGACTGTGGAGCCCATGTTAAAGATAGCATTGTAATAGGAAAAGGTTTCTAATGTGCTCAATTGTGTGGCCTCAAAACGTGTGATTAGAGGACTGGCAAGGGTTTTACCTGGTTCAGTAAAACCATGTGACACAGAAATAGCATTTTTAGCATGTGATAACTGAATGCTTGTTTACAGGCAGTTGTCGTGGCTATCCTTTTTTTTTTTTTTTTTTTACTAGCTAAACTAGATAAGCAGTACAAAAAGTTTCAAAGAGGCAGAGGAAGTCTGTATAAAAAAAATGTAAATGTTCTTGTGTACAAAATTGTAAATCTCTGAAAGTTTTTCACCGATTGTGTTGAAATTCTGACACAGTGTTGCAGGCAAATATGCATGTGTTCTTTTATACCTATTTTTAAATGTATGTAATATATCAATAAACATGTAATACATAAAGGGGAAAAGTAGCTATCAAAAATCTCAAAGTTCTTGAGCAATTTACTTCAAATTTTACATGCTAGTCCATTAAACATTCAGATGAGTATAGACTGTAAATTCTTTGAAAAACAATGTACTAGTTTCCTGTTAATATCGACTGTGAGAAGGAAAATGCTCTGCTGTAAAAATGTGACATTCTATTTCCTTTGTCACAGCCAGTTTCAACTATGAAGTGTGGAGTATTTGAATCATTAGACAAATTCTTCCTCACAAACATAAAAATTGTACACACAACAATGTGCTCTTTTGTTTTCCTCCTTCCTTTCACAGAAAACAGGAAAGTTGTATTTCTGGTATATCAGCTTATGATTACAATACTACTACAAAATGTGAATTTGCAATAACAAGAAATAAGGTTCAAGGAGGGATTTGGGGGGGGGGGGGGGGATGGAACAGAGGATTGGAAGGGAATGAACATAGAGAGTGGAAAGGAGGTGGTGAACAGACAGAGAGAGAGAGAGAGAGAGAGGGGGGGGGGGCAGAAGGAGAAGATGGACAGAAGAGGGAGAGAAGAGATGATGGACAATGAGACAGGTAAGGAGGAGGAGGGAGGAGGAGATGGACAAAGAAGAGGGGGGAGATCAGGATGTGTATCCAATTCCAATACATATTAAAAGCATGTGCTTTTCCATTTAACCAGGCTGAGCCACAGCAATGTGTGGCTGGCTACAGCTAGTAATACATAAAATATTTGTTGCTCTGACTGGATTTACTGTACTGTATTATATTGCAGTGTGCTGCCATGCCATGACTGGCCAGAGACTAGAAAAACATGACACTGATTTAAGTGACCATTTTGCCTATCTCCCAGGAAGAAAACATTCAAACACCATGCTTATTTTAATAAGAGGATAGAAAGTATACTCCATTGGCTGTCATTGATCACTACAGTAGTATCCCTGTTCATATGGACCATGTCTTGTGCTCTATATTAATATAGGCACTGTTGCATCAATTTCAGCAAGTGATCTTGAAAGCACAATGTTCTATGGGAGTGAAAAATGGTTTCTATACATCCAGGGAAGTTTCGGAGAGACTACTAGGATTTTGGTGAAGATTTGTGTGCTGTGAATCTCTCAACTTTGCAGGGGGTGAGGATAGGTGATCAGCATATTAATAAAATAAAAAAAAGTGATATGAGTGTGATAATTCCTCAATTTTTGTATATTATTTAACTTCACTGACAACAGAATAAGCTATTGCCAAGATAACAACAGGGTGAAGCAAGATTTTCTCTGTATATACAGTTCTAATCCATTCTGACTAGTGTTCAACTAAAATTGCTTCTTCTTGTAAGGTTAATAATCGGTCTTTCGAAAGTACCAGAACTACATTGGAATGTCTGAAGCTGGATTTAGCGTTATGACACCAACATAACACTACAAAAATATTGGATTTCTTATTGAGCACCAAATAAACTCTGTAAGGCACTGTATTAATCTCCTAAAACAGTATCTCCTTAATACTGTGTGTGCTGTTAATGTAGGATACAGTTAATTATTTCTTACATTAGATATGTAATTACCAGAGTAGAAATAAATATCTACAGTCAATTTTTGTTATTTATTAGAATAACAGTGCAAAATTTACAATGTCACCAGTTTTGGCAGTCATCTGGTTTTCAGTGCACTTGTTCTCTCATTACACAAACCCTCTAATAACCTGATAGAATAAAAAAAGGTTTTCGATTGAGCAGCAGACACATATCCACTCTTCTTCAACTTTCTGTCAGAGGTGAATTGATGCCCCCTTTATGCAGTTGTGAATGGGCCAAATAAAAGGTAATTCAACAAGAATGAAAACTGTATCCAGGTTGTTCCAACACCTCAAAAAGCAGATCGTTGCAGCATGGGGTTGCATACTTTCAGGCATAAAAAAACTGGACAAATAAAAGGTAATTCAGCAAGACTGAAAACTGTATCCAGGATGTTCCAACACCTCAAAAAGCAGATAGTGGCAGCATGGGGTTGCATACTTTCAGGCATAAAAAAACTAACTTTCAACAGTTGACATTGGAGTTTGGTTCAAATTGCAGGCTGCGTAGTGTATAACTGGACCACGTTTCAGGCTTAGCCCCATTGAGTTTTAAGAAATTATGACCATCAGTTGTTGTGTAGGTGGTGGACACATGAATTTATTTCTGGCTAGAGATTAGGGTTGTTTTCTTTGAGTGCTCTGGTATTTGGTCTCTGGGTCAAAGTGATGGATCCATTTTTCATCTCCAGAGATACATTTTAGGAAACTGCTACTTTCATTAGATGAAAGTCCAACAAGCACTGACAGATTCTCTGTCAGTTGCTCTTGTGCTTTTCACCGATTTGTTTCGGGCTGTGTCTTGCACAATCTTTATGAAAGTTGAGTCCGTTCTGCATAACTCAACCAAGACTGCTGTGCGTATTGTTTGCCATTTTGTCAATAAGCAGAAGTGGACACAAACAAGCTCAACGTTAGCATCAGCAGTGGATGTGGTTTTACATTCTGTTCTTCTTTGTCACACTAGTTTGACCACATTTGAACTGTTCACTCCACCAGTAAACACTTCAGTATGTAAGCTTATTGACCTGCCAGTTGTGGTCCTTGATAGGTTTCTTCTTTGGCAGATGTTTTCTTTTCAAGGTTCAATAGTCAGTTGATAAAGATTTTGAGGTGGTTTTAAGTTGCGTGCACACGACTGTGTGGTTAGAATTTAACACTTATGTTTGTTTGTTAACATTGTCTCTTACAGTTGTGATCTACTGCAATTAGTGTTTGTGTTTCATTTAACAGGTCAGCAAACTCTCATACAAGTGGCAACAATCGACAGTTAATATAGCACTACTATAGTAAGTTCAGAATTACTTTAAGATTTACATTTTGCAGGAATACTTGCAGACACATGTGGAATCTTACATTTTCTTGAACTCACTCAAACTTGCAAACTATTTGACATATAAAGATGGAACTCTTGTGTTTTCTGGAAGATTTGCACTATGTTCTTATTATAGTTTCATTTGTGGTCTCAAATTTTTAAGACACCATACAAAAAGTGTACAAAAATGCATTTCTTGATGATGTTATTGAATTTTCGGTGAGCAGGAAACTTGTCAATTTGAATTTAGGTGAACACATTATGTGAACAAAATCTTCAGAATACATCATATTTTCATTTGTTCCATCGGAACTCTGTTAGAGATCTGTAACATGAGATAATTTTAGTTAAAGGCGGGACATGGTGATGTACTCCCGTGCGAAACACATAATAGTTGCTTGTTTAATTTTATTGTGAGAAACAGAGCACTAGGTTTATGATTAACATGTTGTTGTGTTTTCTGATAAAACATTTTACTTATTTGTAACATAAATAAATTTTTTCACCTCCTGTTTGGATCAAGGAAATTTGTCTTAATGGCTTGCAAAACAGAAGAATAGTGATAAAAAAATACACTAACTCAGTATTTTAACAGTTTTAATGCAAAGAGTGGGAGGGATTTCTTTTGTATGATTAACACATTCCCTTTGCTATCCATAGGAATTACATGTGTGTTGTGATTTCCGTAACAGTCAGACAGTCAGTACACGAAGAATCTCTGAATGTGGCTTTCCCAGTTGTTACTAAATTTACTAAATGATGCATTATTTTCAAGCAGTGACAGCTTGAAGTCAGTTGTTAACTCTTTTAGTACTTTGGAGAGGTGCTAAATGGATGTTCCTGCTTTCACAAAGTGCTATGTGGCTTGAAAAAACATATTACAGGAAAGATCAGTTCCTGCACATTCATTGCTGCAGTGGGTTTCTGTACTTATCTGGTTACAAAAGATTCTCATAAAATTGGGGGCAGTTTGAGTGATCAAGAAGAATCTAGTTCCAGAATTGATGATGATGATTTTAAAATTGATAACAGTATTTTTGAAACAGGCAGCAATCTGCTTTCCTGTTTCATCTTATAAGCAGGAGCTACACAAAGAAATTGAAAAAGTTTCCCTTTTCTGACCTCATATTCCCTGGTCAAGGGAATGACATCAAACGCTACCACTGAATAGCACTCGACAAATGTCTTTCTAACATTGTTCAGTATCACACAACACACAACAAACAATAGTAGTAGCAGAAATATGAAAATGAAAAAGATCTCAGCAAGCAAAACAGAATGCACAGAGCAAACGTTGCAGTGTAGTGGGAGCGAGAAGTGTTGTAATGGTGGGGGTGATGGGGAGGTTATCGCAGGTGGTTGGTGCAGCTACAGGTCTCATTGGTGTAGCTGAATGCATGTCATGCCTTTCCCCTACTTCCTTTGTAGCTGTCAATCTTAAGTAATTCTAACAGACTACAGATCACTTGAGAATCTGAGTGACATATAACTTTACATGCTAACTACTGGACACAGCCTGACTATGACTTTGTTTGCGACACCTATTTAAAGACACATATAGGACAGATACTACCAAATGCTTCAGTATGAAGTTGTTATACTTTAGATGTTAGCGTAAGACAGAAAATTTATAGCATATAGATTCATATCAGACAAATTCGTTATTCTGGTTAACAATTACATGAAGGTCCTTAAATTGGCAGAAATAATGGTTGTATATTATAAGGTGAAAGCTTGAGCATAACTACGATTTACAAAGCCTACTAAGATTTTTCTAAAAACTCGAAATTTTAATTACAATCTTTCATAAACTAATGTGTTGAACTGGCGAAATTACACTTTATTGGAAAAAATACAAGAAGACAATAACACAAATTTTGAAACGATTGCATTTTAAGACTGTGGAACAGCCTATAAGCTGACAGTTTTGAATAAAGGTAGCTAAAATGTTACCCAAAAAGGTGATACTGAGGGTTTTATATATAGTACATCAATCCCATCTTCTTCCTCATCATATCGTCCTCAATCATATCTTCTTCCTCTAGCTATCCATTAATGGATGTTGGCAACCACACAATGCATCTTCAGTCTGCGAACTGCAGTATGTAACAATTGGTCGCACTTTTTAATTCTGTCCATTGCTTTGTTATGTTCTTTGCCCTTTACTTCTTTTACGCTTGATGTCCCCTTCTGCTATCAAGTGTAGAAATATGCATTTGAGCTTAAGACATGCAGTTTTTCTTATTGTTAAACATTGGTAAAATTTCTTGCTGTTAGTATATTCTTCGCAGTACTTCAGTGTTATTCTTGCTGTCACAGTACTCTAAGCATTCTGCTGTATATTCCCAATTGAGAGGCCTTGATATTGCTTGCTGACGCCATATTTAGCGTCCATTCTTCAGAACCATTAAAGTACAGACCAGGTATAGCATCTTACAAATAGAGCTCTACTGTTTTATTAAGCTGCCATTGAGTTGTAGTTCTGCATTTGTGAAGGGGTCGATTGTTGTGTGACAATAATAAAATGTCTCTCTCTGGTGTTGATAATGAGACCCAGATTACTGCTTTAATCTCCTGCTATGTTGACACATTGTTGAAGATCATCTAAATTATCAGCATCCATACTGTGTCATCAGCATAGCAAATGTTGTTGACGAAGATTCCATTAACTTTTGTCGTTTTCCATATTGCCATGTGCATACTCTTGGGTACAGATTGAATAACAGGGGTGACATTGTTCCAGTGAATCTTAAATTGTTAATATTTCAGTAAAGAAAATGGTTCTACACGAACTACTTACACAGTTGTCGTCACTATCTAATTATGAAATATTTGAAAAATACTCCTTGAATAGAAATTTAGAGATTTCATAGATGAATGGTACATATACACTCCTGGAAATGGAAAAAAGAACACATTGACACCGGTGTGTCAGACCCACCATACTTGCTCCGGACACTGCGAGAGGGCTGTACAAGCAATGATCACACGCACGGCACAGCGGACACACCAGGAACCGCGGTGTTGGCCGTCGAATGGCGCTAGCTGCGCAGCATTTGTGCACCGCCGCCGTCAGTGTCAGCCAGTTTGCCGTGGCATACGGAGCTCCATCGCAGTCTTTAACACTGGTAGCATGCCGCGACAGCGTGGATGTGAACCGTATGTGCAGTTGACGGACTTTGAGCGAGGGCGTATAGTGGGCATGCGGGAGGCCGGGTGGACGTACCGCCGAATTGCTCAACACGTGGGGCGTGAGGTCTCCACAGTACATCGATGTTGTCGCCAGTGGTCGGCGGAAGGTGCACGTGCCCGTCGACCTGGGACCGGACCGCAGCGACGCTCGGATGCACGCCAAGACCGTAGGATCCTACGCAGTGCCGTAGGGGACCGCACCGCCACTTCCCAGCAAATTAGGGACACTGTTGCTCCTGGGGTATCGGCGAGGACCATTCGCAACCGTCTCCATGAAGCTGGGCTACGGTCCCGAACACCGTTAGGCCGTCTTCCGCTCACGCCCCAACATGGTGCAGCCCGCCTCCAGTGGTGTCGCGACAGGCGTGAATGGAGGGACGAATGGAGGCGTGTCGTCTTCAGCGATGAGAGTCGCTTCTGCCTTGGTGCCAATGATGGTCGTATGCGTGTTTGGCGCCGTGCAGGTGAGCGCCACAATCAGGACTGCATACGACCGAGGCACACAGGGCCAACACCCGTCATCATGGTGTGGGGAGCGATCTCCTACACTGGCCGTACACCACTGGTGATCGTCGAGGGGACACTGAATAGTGCACGGTACATCCAAACCGTCATCGAACCCATCGTTCTACCATTCCTAGACCGGCAAGGGAACTTGCTGTTCCAACAGGACAATGCACGTCCGCATGTATCCCGTGCCACCCAACGTGCTCTAGAAGGTGTAAGCTGGCCAGCAAGATCTCCGGATCTGTCCCCCATTGAGCATGTTTGGGACTGCATGAAGCGTCGTCTCACGCTGTTTGCACGTCCAGCACGAACGCTGGTCCAACTGAGGTGCCAGGTGGAAATGGCATGGCAAGCCGTTCCACAGGACTACATCCAGCATCTCTACGATCGTCTCCATGGGAGAATAGCAGCCTGCATTGCTGCGAAAGGTGGATATACACTGTACTAGTGCCGACATTGTGCATGCTCTGTTGCCTGTGTCTATGTGCCTGTGGTTCTGTCAGTGTGATCATGTGATGTATCTGACTCCAGGAATGTGTCAATAAAGTTTCCCCTTCCTGGCTCAATGAATTCACGGTGTTCTTATTTCAATTTCCAGGAGTGTATTACACATAGAATAAAGAGTGCAAAAAGGAAAAACAAAATTATATTCATGCCAGGAGTGGTATCACAGCAAGTAAAGTTATTCCATCGTGCTACATTTCCAGCACTGTAAAACATTGTCTCCTCATAGTGCTGAAAGTCGTCCAAGACTTTTGGTTGCTACTATACTGGACCATTTAAAAAAAGAGAGAGAGAGAGAGAGAGAGAGAGAGAGAGAGAGAGAAAACCAGATACTGAACGCTTTTCTTCTTTGGCTCAAATGGAGAGTGGTGCAACACTGTTGCATTTTTTTGGTACTTGCATTGTTTAATTCATAAATTTTGGGCGTATTATAGTATTTGAGAGTTGTAGCATCGCGTTTTAGTACCTGAATAGTGTAAAATTGCGTAGTCTCCTTCTGCCGCCGAGCAGTGTGTCAGCAGTACGCAAGTAGCAGCATTACTGCATTTACTTGGCAATCTTGTATTTTAATAACCGTTTAAATTTTGTCGATTTGTTTGCCCTCCTTGTAGATTAGTTCAGACGTTCTTTGCACAACAGTTTTTAGCATGGATAGGGACTGCAACTGCTGTGTTCGGATGCAGGCTGAGTTGGCATCCCTTCGCTCCCAGCTTCAGGCGGTGTTGGCTTCGGTCACACAGCTTGAGGCTGTTGCCGATGGGCATCACTGTGGGGGTCCGGATGGGGGTTTGTCGGGGACAGCCAGCTCGTCCCACGCATCCCCCGATTGGACTACGACTGTGGTTGCCCGGGATACTGCCCGCATTGAGGCTGATCCCTCACCTGTGGTAGAGTGGGAGGTCGTCTCAAGGTGTGGCAGGGGGCGAAAGACATTCTGGAGGGCTGAACGGAAGGCCTTTCCAGTTTGTCTGACGAACCGGTTTCAGGCTCTGTCTCAGGCTGATACTGATCTTCGGCCTGACATGGCTGCTTGTCTTGTTCCAGAGGTTGCCCCTCAGTCTGCAAGATCCGGGCGGTCGCAGAGGGTGGGCTTACTGGTAGTTGGGAGCTCCAACGTCAGGCGCGTAATGGGGACCCTTAGGGAAATGGCAGCAAGGAAGAAAACCAATGTGCACTCCGTGTGCATACCGGGGGAGTCATTCCAGATGTGGAAAGGGTCCTTCCGGATGCCACGAAGGGTACAGGGTGCACCCATCTGCAGGTGGTCGCTCATGTCGGCACCAGTGATGTGTGTCGCTATGGATCGGAGGAAAACCTCTCTGGCTTCTGGCGGCTATCTGATTTGGTGAAGACTGCCAGTCTCGCTAGCGGGATGAAAGCAGAGCTCACCATCTGCAGCATCGTCGACAGGACTGACTGCGGACCTTTGGTACAGAGCCGAGTGGAGGGTCTGAATCAGAAGCTGAGATGGTTCTGCGACTGTGTGGGCTGCAGATTCCTCGACTTGTGCCATAGGGTGGTGGGGTTTCGGGTTCCGCTGGATAGGTCAGGAGTCCACTACACGCAACAAGTGGCTGCACGGGTAGCAGGGGGTTGTGTGGCGTGGGCTGGGCGGTTTTTTAGGTTAGATGGCCTTGGGCAAGTACAGAAAGAGCAACAGCCTCAACGGGTGCAGAGAAAAGTCAGGACATGCGGGGACCAAGCAGCAATCAGTATTGTAATTGTCAACTGTCGAAGCTGCGTTGGTAAAGTACCGGAACTTCAAGCGCTGATGGAAAGCACCGAAGCTGAAATCGTTATAGGTACAGAAAGCTGGCTGAAGCCAGAGATAAATTCTGCCGAAATTTTTACAAAGGTACAGACGGTATTTAGGAAGGATAGATTGCATGCAACCGGTGGTGGAGTGTTCGTCGCTGTTAGTAGTAGTTTATCCTGTAGTGAAGTAGAAGTGGATAGTTCCTGTGAATTATTATGGGTGGAGGTTACACTCAACAACCAAGCTAGGTTAATAATTGGCTCCTTTTACCGACCTCCCGACTCAGCAGCATTAGTGGCAGAACAACTGAGAGAAAATTTGGAATACATTTCACATAAATTTTCTCAGCATGTTATAGTCAGGTGGAGATTTCAATTTACCAGATATAGAGTGGGACACTCAGATGTTTAGGACGGGTGGTAGGGACAGAGCATCGAGTGACATTATACTGAGTGCACTATCCGAAAATTACCTTGAGCAATTAAACAGAGAACAGACTCTTGGAGATAACATCTTGGACCTACTGATAACAAACAGACCCGAACTTTTCGACTCTGTATGTGCAGAACAGGGAATCAGTGGTCATAAGGCCGTTGCAGCATCCCTGAATATGGAAGATAATATGAATACAAAAAAAGGGAGGAAGGTTTATCTGTTTAGCAAGAGTAATAGAAGGCAGATTTCAGACTACCTAACAGATCAAAACGAAAATTTCTGTTCCGACACTGACAATGTTGAGTGTTTATGGAAAAAGTTCAAGGCAATCGTAAAATGCGTTTTAGACAGGTACGTGCCGAGTAAAACTGTGAGGGACGGGAAAAACCCACCGTGGTACAACAACAAAGTTAGGAAACTACTGCGAAAGCAAAGAGAGCTTCACTCCAAGTTTAAACGCAGCCAAAACCTCTCAGACAAACAGAAGCTAAACGATGTCAAAGTTAGCGTAAGGAGGGCTATGCGTGAAGCGTTCAGTGAATTCGAAAGTAAAATTCTATGTACCGACTTGACAGAAAATCCTAGGAAGTTCTGGTCTTATGTTAAATCAGTAAGTGGCTCGAAACAGCATATCCAGACACTCCGGGATGATGATGGCATTGAAAGAGAGGATGACACGCGTAAAGCTGAAATACTAAACACCTTTTTCCAAAGCTGTTTCACAGAGGAAGACCGCACTGCAGTTCCTTCTCTAAATCCTCGCACAAACGAAAAAATGGCTGACATCAAAATAAGTGTCCAAGGAATAGAAAAGCAACTGGAATCACTGAACAGAGGAAAGTCCACTGGACCTGACGGGATACCAATTCGAATCTACACAGAGTACGCGAAAGAACTTGCCCCCCTTCTAACAGCCGTGTACCGCAAGTCTCTAGAGGAACGGAGGGTTCCAAATCATTGGAAAAGAGCACAAGTAGTCCCAGTCTTCAAGAAGGGTCGTCGAGCAGATGCGCAAAACTATAGACCTATATCTCTGATGTCGATCTGTTGTAGAATTTTAGAACATGTTTTTTGCTCGAGTATCATGTCGTTTTTGGAAACCCAGAATCTACTATGTAGGAATCAACATGGATTCCGGAAACAGCGATCGTGTGAGACCCAACTCGCTTTAATTGTTCATGAGACCCAGAAAATATTAGATACAGGCTCCCACGTAGATGCTATTTTTCTTGACTTCCGGAAGGCGTTCGATACAGTTCCACACTGTCGCCTGATAAGCAAAGTAAGAGCCTACGGAATATCAGACCAGCTGTGTGGCTGGATTGAAGAGTTTTTAGCAAACAGAACACAGCATGTTGTTATCAATGGAGAGACGTCTACAGATGTTAAGGTAACCTCTGGTGTGCCACAGGGGAGTGTTATGGGACCATTGCTTTTCACAATATATATAAATGACCTAGTAGATAGTGTCGGAAGTTCCATGCGGCTTTTCGCGGATGATGCTGTAGTATACAGAGAAGTTGCAGCATTAGAAAATTGTAGCGAAATGCAGGAAGATCTGCAGCAGATAGGCACTTGGTGCAGGGAGTGGCAACTGTCCCTTAACATAGACAAATGTAATGTATTGCGAATACATAGAAAGAAGGATCCTTTATTGTATGATTATATGATAGCGGAACAAACACTGGTAGCAGTTACTTCTGTAAGGTATCTGGGAGTGTGCGTGCGGAACGATTTGAAGTGGAATGATCATATAAAATTAATTGTTGGTAAGGCGGGTACCAGGTTGAGATTCATTGGGAGAGTGCTTAGAAAATGTAATCCATCAACAAAGGAGGTGGCTTACAAAACACTCGTTCGACCTATACTTGAGTATTGATCATTAGTGTGGGATCCGTACCAGATCGGGTTGACGGAGGAGATAGAGAAGATCCAAAGAAGAGCGGCGCGTTTCGTCACAGGATTATTTGGTAACCGTGATAGCGTTACGGAGATGTTTAATAAACTCAAGTGGCAGACTCTGCAAGAGAGGCGCTCTGCATCGCGGTGTAGCTTGCTCGCCAGGTTTCGAGAGGGTGCGTTTCTGGATGAGGTATCGAATATATTGCTTTCCCCTACTTATACCTCCCGAGGAGATCACAAATGTAAAATTAGAGAGATTAGAGCGCGCACAGAGGCTTTCAGACAGTCGTTCTTCCCGCGAACCATACGCGACTGGAACAGGAAAGGGAGGTAAAGACAGTGGCACGTAAAGTGCCCTCCGCTACACACCGTTGGGTGGCTTGCGGAGTATAAATTTAGTTGTAGATGTAGACTGTTCACTTCATAGTAAAGCAAAGTGAACTGATTTAGTAGCACTGTAAACTGTCATAAGTGAACAGCTTGGTGCCAACTAGCATGTGAGCACACTAAGCCATTCAGCTATCCAGTGGATGATTGCAACAAAATTACATTCCTCTGCTGACTTGCATAGGCTATTAATGAGGTACACTATTTTGTTTTAGTAGCAGAATCAGTTTATTTTGTTTGTGTTTGCATTTCTGTAAAACATTTGTGGCTACTGGTATGACGTGTTTATAAAGACATTTGTTGCCACTGATGTAATTTGTTTAGTTTTCTGTTCTGCTTCTCATTTCAGATAAGCGTAGCAAATTTGATATGGGCGAAGATCCATTAGACCCAGAGGCTCCAAATCAACATGGATTTAATCCATTTCAGCACCACCATTTCCATGGCAGTCCATTTCAGTTCAAATTCCACTTCAACTGAATGATGCGAGGCTGGTCCTACACACACAGTTGGAGAAAAACAAATTCACAACACACTGCTTGAAATGTGGTGTATTATTTCAACCGGCAGCTGCTGCATGTGTGTGCGTGCAATATCAGTTTTAAATTAATCTAAATTTTCACTTATTTTCCATACTTTGAGTGGTTTTCCAGCAAATTGATTACTGAACTACGAAAAAGATATTTATTTTTCAGTTTAAAAAATCCTACTTTTTCCTCACTTCAGAAATTATTTTATTTTTGCAGTGTTTGATACACAGAACTACTGGTGTATTTTTTGACACCAAACAATGTTTTGAAATGGTCATATTGCTATGTGTTATGGCCAAAGTAATGTGCCTTGGTTCACGAATCTATGAATGTCAGCTTACATCTGTTACGACATGTTCAGTTGTAAATGTTACTGGCACTACGTGTGGAAATATTTGTAAAATTTCTCTTTGTGTGTGTGCGTGTGCGTGTTTTTGCACGCACGCTCGTGTGTGTGCGCACTTGTGCACTTTAGTGCAGGAAAGTGCTTGTAATAATTGTGTGCCAACTTTTGGTTTTTGAACTGCAGTCATTTGTTGTACTGTGTTCATTGCAAAAATGAAATCAAAATAATTTTTGACAGTGTGCAGACTGCAGTGAAGTGATTCATTTTTATAAATGCATTTTCCACACTTGGTATGTTGTTTTGCGAAGTAAAATATTGTTGCATGTTGCCACTTTTTCGTTATGCTCTACTTAAATATTAATGTAACATGTGTAATTTATGTTACTGAAAATAAAATATTCAGAGGCGGCATAGCTTTTATGATACTGTGTACCCAGAATTGTGCAGGCCATACATGTTTATGTAATTCTGTTAGTCACGAAACTGTGAATAATGCAATGAAATAGTTACCATAATCCTGTGACTTCTGTTAAACATTTGATTTTTTTGTTTTATTATAATAAATGTTGCAATGTGAAAAAGTGTCATGACATTATTAAAAATTCTGAGTCCAAGTAATGTTGACCGTAGGTATTGCTGCCAGAGGTATTGTGTTAATTAGAAACACTGGAAATTTTTAACAAGACTGTATTACTTTCTTTAATTATAAAATTGTATTTGTAAAATGAATTTAACAAGTTGTCTGCTGAACTCCTAGTTGAATTAACAAATGAGTTTAGTTTCCGCAGTGTTATGCCTGCTCTGCAAAGTGAGACTGAAACGTTACTGCTTCTCTACATGTTTTTGATTAAAGATTATTTACTTTCCTTAATTGTTGGAAGTGATTAGACTATTTTAAATACTTGAGTCTATCACCATTACCATGTCTTATAAATTTGGTTTCTTCGCATTATTCCATAACTTAACATGGTATTAGTCGCTAGGAATAAAGGAAATTCATCAGTGCATTATCTAAAAAGGTGTTCCAAGTCCGACTTGAGCAATTTTAATATGAAACTATATATACATGAGTGTTTATCAGAGTGTGGAATCATGTGATTTATTATACATTAACAGTCAATTCATTAATGACTGTGCTACTTCTGTGAAACAGTTGAATGGGGAAACATATATGACATATCATCTGTCTGTAACAAATGAACAGTTTTATTTGACATGTGCTTCAATATTTTAGTTTTAAATATTGTGTAGCTGCATATGGCTGCCGCACATCTGTACTGTCATAACTGAGTGGCCTATAAGGCATATACGAAACAGACGTCGTAGATGTTCTGCCAATAGTCATAACATTGGTGAAGGAAAGCTTATTTCCTTTGTCAGCATGGGAAACTTTGTTTTTTTTTTATTGAACGTTGAGAATGGGTGTCCATGTTGAATGTGTGTCATATTACTCGACTTATCGTGTTACATATGTGTATGTGACTACAGGAAAACTGCAATGTGTGTCTGCGTGTGTGTTTTTAATCCGTGAAATGTATGCCCACATTGTGGCTTGAAGAATGATCTTCGGTAAATTATTACACTAGTACTGTTATGTATATATGGACAATGTGTTTTATCAGTTCCTTGTGTGTTCTGTAACCCATGACTGGTTACTTCAGTCTTGATTTGTGATATAACAGACTGTGAAACTTAAGTTACAGAAAAATAAAATGCTATATTGTTAATAATGTTTGATTTAATTTCTTTTTTAGGTTAGAAATTTCTTTCATTCATTCTTGCCTTGTAATTGCAGTTTGTGGCTTTTCACTGTTCCCTTAACTGCATACTTTCCACTGTAAATAGTGTGTTGTAGTTCATATTGACATTATACAACATGGGCTTAAAGGAACTGCAGTGTTCTCCCAGATTATTCTTGTCCAGATTATTCAGTTTGCAGAGTATTTGTGCACCTTAAAAGAAGAAGAATACTCATTATGCAAATTGGGACCAACAGCTCATGTTTCTGGCTGCTAGGGGCAGTGGTAGATGCTAAGCCAGACTTGGAGCAGAAAACGACTAGGCCGAATCATGCCTGAGTGCGCGCGGACATCAGTTGCTGGCACACGCGGACATCAGTTGCTGGCACTGACACTAGTACCCACCCAGTAGACAGCATCCCGAATACATATTTGAAAATATCTCGGGTATTAATATTTTTCAATTATTCATGCATCTTCTTCCCTACATTACCCCAGATAATTGGGAGTATACTGTAAATACCTGTTATAGTCAGGTGCAGGAAGGCAAAACATTGATTCATCATTGTATTCGTTTAAGATGTTCTCCAAGAAGCTCCATCTATCTTCTGATTCTCAAAAAACTCTCATTTGGTTTCCATGTGGAATGTTCCATGCGAGATTTTGATAAGTTTTTTTGAAAACTTTTAGTGTGTGGGAATTTCTGAGCGTATGGGAATTCGTCTGGGCTAAATCTTGAGACTGAGGGAACCACAATGCTTTGTAATGCATACTCCTCCCTTCGACCACCATCCACCTCCACCACGCTGTGGGCATGGTTAAAATTTCTTTCTGATTCCAAGCATTCTTAATTTATCAACATTTAGTTCTCTGATGAACTGGTGTAGAATGGGAAAAAAGTTGTTTGTAATTTGTTATTTCTGAGGAATATTGGGTGACTATTTGTGTAATGGATGTGGCAGTGAACACTCCAATTTTCTGACAGATGAATTTCATTGGTTGCACAAGAGTTGTTGGCATACACAAATGTCAATTTTGTCTTTGCACTTACCATGATAAATGGAACTGTTTTTCATCCGTAGGTAAAGAAACATAGTCCAGAACTGTACTAGAAATTGAGATTGTTCACATTACTGTATTCAACTTGGACACACAAAATGTACTCAAGAAGAAATATTCTCCATACTATTATTATGGCCTGCTCATCCGAAGTACAAAATTAATAATCATGATCTGGACCTTTTCCTTGTCTCATGGGGATCTGCTGGACTGATGGGTGAAAACAATTTGCACCCAAGTTCCTCTCAACACCTTATTAAAAAGCATGTTCCACAATGTATTTTTGTATAACCAGCACACTGTCTCAACGTAGCTTACTGTCACCTCACCTCCCCTTATTTCTAAAATTTACCTTTTTCCCCTTTTTATAGCTTTGTACTATCTGGATACTCGGTTTTGCGTGGGTATTTATTTATTCCAGTCTTCCTCCCCTCTCTGCTCATTTTCTTCTCCCCCACCAAATGAGGTTGCACAGTGGTTAGTACACCAAACTCGCATTCATGGTGGCAAAGGCTCAAACCTGCATCCAACTGATTTCTGTGATTTCTCTAAGTAGCTTCAGGCAAATTCTGGGATGGTTCCTTTGATAGAGCATGGCTGATTTGCTTGAAACATTCCTAGCTTGTGCTCATTCTCTAAGGACTTCCATGTCAACAGTACATGAAACCCTAATCTTCCTTCTTCTCTCCGCACATCTCCTCCTCCCACCTTGCTCAGTCCATCTCCTCATCCGCCCCTCTCTCTGTTCAAGCTCTTCTCTCACTCTTTCTCTCCTCAGCTGTGCACATTGTAAGCTGCACTCAGTGTTATTATCTGAAGACCGTATGTGCTCTTGTAAGACACAAGTTATGCATGATAAAATCCCGATGTTGCAAGATGGCTGGGTGGCTATATGTATGTATGTATGTAGGTAATGTTTATACTTATCTTTTGCCGTTTCAATTTTTTTTTCCTCTACTCCCATGAAGTTTCCTTATAGTAATTTTCTCTGTCATCGTTTCATTAAGCAAAATTGCCTTTTTGCGGGTATACAATGAAGTTTATTAGCTGACAGTTAGATAACTACCCAGCGTATACATTGCGTCACTTTTATCTGTGTAGCACAATAATAACTTTTAAGAGCCAAGTATACAAACATTTGCTTCCTAATATAACCATATTGTAAGTGTCTTCTGCTTGAAAAATGCTTGAGGTCTCTGGAACCTGTCTGATTCAAAGGATCAATTACAGTATTAATTTCGGATATAAGTGTTGACTAAAACTCAGTATTAGCATAAAAATTAGTACATATCTTGAGGTTCCTTTTACATAAAACAGATGTTATAATATCAATGTTTAAATATGGAAATATGATTTTACAATTTCTTTCTAAATAGTAAATGTAAATTGAGTAGCGTAAGACACTTTGAGTGATCTTGTGGACATTATGATTTTATAATATATTTCATAAACTTATGGTGTTTCTTGTGTTATGTAATTCATTTGACAGTATAAAATTACAAGTGGAGTTTTGAACATTGCAACAAAATGGATCAGTTGTATTTTGTATAAGTTATATATGGTGCAGTATGTATTGATTACATATGTCAAAAGATCCTCAATCTAGTAAGCTTGATGAAAAGTGGGAGTTTTACCGGGTTCTCTATTACCTGAGCTTTCTAGTGAGATATAAATTTTGGAACAGATAAATAGTTATTGATGTATGAATTTTTGTAAATTTTGTGTTACTTGTAATTCAATGTTGCTTCCATGTTTTGGAGAGTTTGAATGTTATTTACTAGATGTGGTTTATAATAACTAGATTGAGTATGAATATTATGAAAAGGACAGATTGCTACTCACCACATGTGGAGATTTTGAGCTGAAGACAGGCACAACAAAAAGAACGCTAAACAAGGAAGCTTTCCAGCAAAAGGCCTTCTGAAGTTGTAGAAAACACACACACACACACACACACACACACACACACACACACACAGATAATATATATATATATATATATATATATATATATATATATATATAAAAAGAAAGAAAGATGATGAGACTTACCAAACAAAAGCGCTGGCAGGTCGATAGACACACAAACAAACAAACACAAATATACACACAAAATTCAAGCTTTCGCAACAAACTGTTGCCTCATCAGGAAAGAGGGAAGGAGAGGGAAAGACGAAAGGATGTGGGTTTTAAGGGAGAGGGTAAGGAGTCATTCCAATCCCGGGAGCGGAAAGACTTACCTTAGGGGGAAAAAAGGACAGGTATACACTCGCACACACACACATATCCATCCACACATACAGACACAAGCAGACATATTTAAAGACAAAGAGTTAGGGCAGAGATGTCAGTCGAGGTGGACTGACATCTCTGCCCTAACTATTTGTCTTTAAATATGTCTGCTTGTGTCTGTATGTGTGGATGGATATGTGTGTGTGTGCGAGTGTATACCTGTCCTTTTTTCCCCCTAAGGTAAGTCTTTCCGCTCCCGGGATTGGAATGACTCCTTACCCTCTCCCTTAAAACCCACATCCTTTCGTCTTTCCCTCTCCTTCCCTCTTTCCTGATGAGGCAACAGTTTGTTGCGAAAGCTTGAATTTTGTGTGTATATTTGTGTTTGTTTGTTTGTGTGTCTATCGACCTGCCAGCGCTTTTGTTTGGTAAGTCTCATCATCTTTCTTTCTTTTTAGATATATTTTTTCCACGTGGAATGTTTCCCTCTGTTATATATATATATATATATATATATATATATATATATATATATATATATATATATATTCATGCAAGCACAACTTAAACACTGATGACCACTATTTCTGGCTGCCAAGGCCAGATTGCAAGCAATTGCACATGATGAGAGAAGCACAATCTGGGTGGTAGAGGTCAAGTGGGATAGCTGGGTAGGTACGGGGGATGCTAAAGTGCTGCTTGTGGGAGCATACAGAGACATGATGGGGAGAGGGAAGGGCACCTAGATGCAGCCTGGAAGTTAGACTGGGGTTAGGGGTGGGGGGGGGGGGGGAGGAGCGGAGGAGGAGAGAACTAAAATGACTGTGGGTGTGCTGGTGGAACAGAAGTCTGTGAAGTGCTGGGGTAGGGACTGGGAAGGGGATAGGAAGGTGAAGGACACTGATTAATGATGTTGTTTGAGGCTAGGAGAGTTTCAGGAACGTACAATATACTACAGAGAGAGTTCCAACCTGCACAGTTCATAAAAGCTGGTGTTAGTAGGGATGATCCAGATGGCACAGGCTGTGAAGTGAAGAATTTTGTGTTGGGCAGGGTGTTCAGAAACACGGTGGTCCAGCTGTTTCTGGGCCACAGTTTTTTGGTGGCCATTCATGCGGGCAGACAGCTTGTTGACCGTTATGGCGATGTAGAATGTAGCACATTGGTTGCAGCTTAGCTTGTAGATTACATGAGTGCTTTCACAGATATTCCTGCCTTTGATGGGGCAGGTGAGCTTGAGACTGGACTGGAGAAGTTGGTAGTTGGAGGATGTATGTGACAGGTCTTGCATCTAGGTCTCTTACAGAGATATGATCCATGAGGCAAGGGGTTAGGAACAGGAATGGAATAGGGATGGATGATGATATTGTATACGTTTGGTGGGCAGAGGAACACTACTGTGGGAGTGGTGGGAAGGATAGTGGGTACAACATACCTCATTTCAGGGCATGATGAGAGATAGTCGAACCTTTGACGGAGAATGTGATTCAGTAGCTCCAGTTCTGGGTGGTACTAAATCATGAGGGAAATGCTCCTTTGTGACCAGATGGTGGAACTTTAGGAGGTCGTGGATGACAGAGAGAGAAGGCATGGGAGAACTGTTTCTGTGCAAGATTGGTAGGGTAATTTTGGTCTTTGAAGGTGTGCCACCACTTAGTACCAAGGAAATTGGAGAGTGGAGCACTGGGTTTTTAATACAGTATAGGTCGTGCTGATTCAAATATAGTTTAATTTTGCTCCCTTACATGTAGGCTTTTCAAATTCCAATTCCACAGAAACTCTGAGCCTTGCATCTAGGCCCAGCAATGTGCTGATGATGGACACCAAATGCCAAGAACACCATCAATGCCTTGAGCCAGCAAACTAGGCATGGTTGAAAGGCTGCTCCAAAAACCTCACGTCTTACATGCATCAGGCAACAATCAACATCACCTGAATACCAGTGGCCAGTGCTTCCACTAAGCTCAGCACTGCTGGATGCCACAGACCAAAACTACAAAATCATATTGGCTGATCCCAACTCGTAATAATGAGCTGCCAGCAACCACACAACTTTGGTGAACACATATTGGACCACTCTTTGTACAGCAGACACAAATTCTGCAACGAACTATCAAAATTACGTTGGCTGATCGCAACTCCTAATAGTGGAACATTCGCTACTGAGTCGACACAATTCCGCAATAAGCTATCAGAAGTACAGGGCTATTACAAATGATTGAAGCGATTTCATAAATTCACTGTAGCTCCATTCATTGACATGTGGCCACGACACACTACAGATACGTAGAAAAACTCATAAAGTTTTGTTCGGCTGAACCCGCACTTCAGGTTTCTGCCGCCAGAGCGCTCGAGAGCGCAGTGAGACAAAATGGCGACGAGCCGAGAAAGCGTATGTCGTGCTTGAAATGCACTCACATCAGTCAGTCATAACAGTGCAACGACACTTCAGGACGAAGTTCAACAAAGATCCACCAACTGCTAACTCCATTCAGCGATGGTATGCGCAGTTTAAAGCTTCTGGATGCCTCTGTAAGGGGAAATCAACGGGTCGGCCTGCAGTGAGCGAAGAAACGGTTGAATGCGTGCGGGCAAGTTTGACGCGTAGCCCGCGGATCTCGACGAATAAAGCAAGCAGGGAGCTAAACATACCACAGCCGACGGTTTGGAAAATCTTACGGAAAAGGCTAAAGCAGAAGCCTTACCGTTTACAATTGCTACAAGCCCTGACACCCGATGACAAAGTCAAACTCTTTGAATTTTCGGCGCGGTTGCAACAGCTCATGGAAGAGGATGCGTTCAGTGCGAAATTTGTTTTCAGTGATGAAGCAACATTTTTTCTTAATGGTGAAGTGAACAGACACAATGTGCGTATCTGGGCGGTAGAGAATCCTCACGCATTCGTGCAGCAAATTCGCAATTCACGAAAAGTTAATGTGTTTTGTGCACTCTCACGATTTAAAGTTTACGGCCCCTTTTTCTTCTGCGAAAAAAACGTTACAGGACACGTGTATCTGGACATGCTGGAAAATTGGCTCATGCCACAACTGGAGACCGACAGCGCCGACTTCATCATGATGTTCGGCATTTCTTAAACAGGAGATTGGAAAACCGATGGATCGGTCGTGGTGGAGATCATGATCAGCAATTCATGTCATGGCCTCCACGCTCTCCCGACTTAACCCCATGCGATTTCTTTCTGTGGGGTTATGTGAAAGATTCAGTGTTTAAACCTCCTCTACCAATAAACGTGCCAGAACTGCGAGCTCGCATCAACGATGCTTTCGAACTCATTGATGGGGACATGCTGCGCCGAGTGTGGGAGGAACTTGATTATTGCCTTGATGTCTGCCGAATCACTAAAGGGGCACATATCGAACATTTGTGAATGCCTAAAAAAACTTTTTGAGTTTTTGTATGTGTGTGCAAAGCATTGTGAAAATATCTCAAATAATAAAGTTATTGTAGAGCTGTGAAATCGCTTCAATCATTTGTAATAACCCTGTACATAGTGCTGGTGAAAGGTCAGAGTCACAGCAACAGGTCTCCATGTGATTCTGTAATCAAAGTCCACAATGCACACATTACCCCCATGTACCAGTGTAGGCCCTGTGCCTGTCCACTAACCAGAACTGCCCTCTCCTCAAGCGGGCCAAGCCCCAGTTCAGCGCGCTAAGAGTTGACGGGAGGGGAGGAGTTCAAATCTCAGTGGTGGACTGACAAATCGGCTCAAGGGTCTCACTGAGACCCCTGGTATATGTCAAGAGGGACTGTTTGTCACTACAGATGTGATGACTGTGGGTGGCAAGACTTTGTGGAAGAGACTTCTTGGTATGGAACAGATGGCAGCCGTTTTAAGTGGAGGTACTGTTGGTGGTTGGTAGGTTTGATATTGACAGAGGTACTGATCTAGCCATTTTTGAGGTGGAGGTCAACATTGAGGAAGATGCCTTGTTGGGTTGAGCAAGACAAGATGAAGAAAATGGGGGAGAAGGTGTTGAGGTTCTGGAGGAACATGGATGAGTTGTCCTCGCCCTCGATTCACATCAGGAATATGTAATCAGTGAATCTGAAGCATGTGAGGATTTGGGACTTGGTGGTTAGAAAGGATTTCTCCAGATGACCCATGAATAGGCTGGTACAGGATGGTGCCCTGTGTCCTACCATAGATTTGTATGAAGGAGATGCCTCCAAAGGTGATTGTGGATGAGGTCATGGTGACTAGGAAAGAGGTTGTGGTCTGGAATCCTTACGGCATTGGTAGAGTTTAGTAGCAACAAGGCCATGGGCATTAGGGATGCTAGTGTAAAGGGAGGTGGCATCAATACTGATGAGCAGGGTAACACATGTTCAAGGACCAGGAACTGGGAGAGTCAGTGGAGGAAATGATTGGTATCTTTCGTACAGGAGAGCGGGTTGTGGGTAACAGGCTGCAGATGTGCATCTACAAAAGCAGAGATTCTTTCAGAGGAGGCACACTAACTAGCCACAATGAGGTGTCCTGGGTTTTTGGATTTATGGACTACAAGAAGCACACAGAAGATGGAAGTGTGGAGAGTGATAGGGGTCATGGGAGAGAGAGAGAGAGAGAGATTTTGGGGAATGGTTCTGGGGTGGGCCTAAGACTTTTCAGAGAGACAGGAGATCCTGTTGGATTTCTGGAAAGGTGTCACTGTGGGTGAGTTTGTAGGTGGACGAATCTGAGAGCACCAAGTAATCTTTGTGGTACAAAACCATAGCCTTTGTCAACATGTAGGATTATAAGATCAGGATCAATTTTTAGATGGTAGATTGTGATTCTTTCTGCAGACGCAATGTTAGCTTATGTGTTGAGGGATATGGGGAATGATGGTGAGGCAAGGTTCAAGGTTAAGAAACTCTGGAAAGTTAACAAGGACTGATTTGGTAGCAGTGGGGGAATATCATGGTTGGATGGAGGGGGTTAACTGTGTCAGACAGGGTTCCACACTGGTTTTGGGTTGAATCTCATTGGTAAGGTTGGTGGTGAAAATGTGTTTCCTCTGTAGGAACTGGGAGAAGGAGAGAAGATCTTGAACAAGTCCAGTATGATTGAATTTGGGAGCAGGACAAAAGGTAAGGCCTTCGGAAAGGACTGGTATTTCTGTGGGACTAAGACTTTTGGAGGAAAGGTTTATGATAGTGTTTCACGTCTGTTTAGGTTCTGGAATCTGTACGGTGGTGGGAGTGAGTTTGAGGGTGTGGTAAATTTGCTAATTATGTTAGGCATGGTTTGTTAGTTATGAGGGGATGTGGTGGAGGTTTGGAGGCTGTTGTAGAGGTGGTGGGTAGTGGTTGTCCAAGCAAGAGTGGGAGAGGAACAGATTGGAGTGTTTTTTGAGGTGACATTGAGCATACTGCTCAACTTCCTGGAGGGTAAGAGTTTCAGTGAGAGATATTGGATACAGGAATTTGGAACTGGACAGTAGGAGAATTTTATGGATGGAGAGAAAGTACTGCAAGGAGGTCTGGGCCTGATTTACTTGGTTTTGCAGGACTAGGTTGGTGAGGGTTAAGGGCTGGCAGAATGCAAACAGATGGAGGTCATTTTGGAAGGAGGGGTTGCAGCTGGAGACAAGGTAATTTAATGGTAAGCCCATTTGGGGTGGATTCCATAAGCCAGGCAACAATGTGGGAACAGTATGTGGGACTGGGTTCTGGTTTGAGGTTCAGAAATTTTCCAGTATTGGTGCAGATGGAAGGAGCAAGCATCCACAGTGAAGGATAAGCACGTGTAAAATCCATAAATTATGTAAAAATATGTGCAAAAAAATTTGCAGAAATACACCAAAATATGTGGGAAAAATAATAAAAAAGGCCAGAAAAGGTGAAGTATGGGGAAACAAGATGAAGCCTGAAGGAGTAGAAATGGAAGGTAGAAACAAACTGAAATTGATGAGAAAACACATTGAGATTGTAGATAAAAATAAATAAAGACTGTGTAAGGTGAGTTGCAGGTTGGTGGGTGGATATGTATGAAGAAGGGGGACAGCAGATATGACTAGATTAGGTGACTTTAGTTTGTGCAAACTGGAATAAGAGTGGAGGTGGGGGGCAGGGTTGGTAGGATGAGGTATAAGTGCATGTAGCACAGAAAATAACACATAAAAATACAAGGTGCGATTCAGAAGTTTCAAGACTAATTCATTTCTGAGTAGGGGAGTGCGTGCGGACCGGTTCTGCTGGGTGGGGGAAGTAGTGGGGATGGGGCGGGGGGGGGGGGGGGGTCTCAGGGAACGAACTGATGCCGCAGCAGTAAATAGAGTAGCACTTGGAGCAGCGTTATGCAATTAAGTTTTGCGTGCGACTGAACAAATCTGCCACGGAGACTCTTGGTATGATTCAAGAGGCCTTTAAGGAAGAAGCCATGTCCCTTGCAATGGTTTTCATGTGGTACAAATGTTTCAAAGATGGCTGCAGGAATGCTGAAAACGACGACCGCTCTGGGAGGCCATAATCAAGCCGAACGGATCAAAATGTGGAGAGAGTGTGGGAACTTTTAAACTTAGTACTAGATTAATTGCCAATGAACTGGGACTCTGTCAGAGTACGGTGTGGAGGATTGTGATGGAGAATTTGATGATGCAAAAAGTGTGTGCCAAACTGGTGCCAAAAGTTTTGTCAGTGGATCAGAAGAAACGGCGCATGACTGTTTGCTAGGAAATGATCCAGCAGTTCAGTGTTGATTCAAACCTTCTCGAGAAAGTGGTTACTGGTGATGAGGCCTGAGTCTACAAGTACGATCCTGAGTCGAAGTGTCAAAGCTCAGAATGGCACAGTGCTTCCTCGCCGAAGCCCAAGAAAGCTCGCATGAGCAAGTCGCGTGTGAAGTGCACACTGACGGTTGTTTTTTTAAAAAATGGTAAAGGAGTGATTCACAAGGAATTTGTTGCTCATGGACAGACTGTCAGGTGCTCTGCCGCTTGAGGGATCGAGTTCGCCGTATCCGGCCAGCGATGAAGGGTGATTGGATTCTCCACCACGACAACGCGCCCGCTCACATGTTGCGAGCCGCCGCTGAAGTTTAGGTCTAGTTCAATGTGACAACACTGCCGCAGCCACCCTACGGCCACAACTAGGCTCCAAGTGACTTCTTCCTCTTCCAATGACTCAAGACAGGCGTAAAAGGGAAGCGATACGTCTCCATTGACACCATCCAACAGGCTTAGTTGAGAGCCCTTGACAGCATGATGCCCGAGGCCTTCCAGAAGGGCTACGAACAGTGGAAGGCGCACTGGCAGCGCTGTGTTGTTGCTGAAGGATCATATTTTAAAGAATTTTAGTCTGCTGTACTTAAAAGTCTAATAAATTTCTAGTTCTGAGTTAAGTCTTGAAACTTTTGAATAACACCCTGTGTGTAAGAGTGTTGCAGGAAGAGTGATCAACTTGAAGGCCTAAGATTAATGTAATCGGTAGTAGTAATGTATGACATAAAACGCTGCACAAACAATCAGTGTGATCATGTAGCTATGTGCTATGCGCGGATAAGATGGCTGATACAGTGTAGCTTGTAGTCAGAGCAATTTGAAAACTACAGGAAAGAAGAAAAAGAAGTATGCGGATACTGAACAAAGTAATGTATTAGAAAATAGTAATAAACAAAAACAGCACTGTTTTATGAGATGGAAGAAAAGTCATTAGGCAAAACAAAACAATACAAAATCCATGATGTAAAAATGACGACATTATGAAAAGGGTAGATTGTTACTCGCCATACAGGGGAGATGCTGAGTTGCAGATGTTGTTGTTGTTGTTGTTGTTGTTGTGGTCTTCAGTCCTGAGACTGGTTTGATGCAGCTCTCCATGCTACTCTATCCTGTTCAAGCTTCTTCATCTCCCAGTACCTATTGCAGCCTACATCCTTCTGAATCTGCTTAGTGTATTCATCTCTTGGTCTCTCTGTACGATTTTTACACTCCACGCTGCCCTCCATTACTAAATTGGTGATCCCTCGATGTCTCAGAACATGTCCTACTAACCGATCCCTTCTTCTAGTCAAGTTGTGCCACAAGCTCCTCTTCTCCCCAATTCTATTCAATACCTCCTCATTAGATATGTGATCTACCCATCTAATCTTCAGCATTCTTCTGTAGCACCACATTTTGAAGGCTTCTGTTCTCTTCTTGTCTAAACTATTTATCGTCCACGTTTCACTTCCATACATGGCTACACCCCACGAAAATACTTTCAGAAAAGACTTCCTGACACTTAAATCTATACTCGATATTAACAAATTTCTCTGCTTCAGAAACGCTTTCCTTGCCATTGCCAGTCTACATTTTATATCCTCTCTACTTCGACCATCATCAGTTATTTTGCTCCCCAAATAGCAAAACTCATTTACTGCTTTAAGTGTCTCATTTCCTAATCTAATTCCCGCAGCATCGCCTGATTTAATTCGACTACATTCAATAATCCTCATTTTGCTTTTGTTGATGTTCATCTTATAGCCCCCTTTCAAGACACAGTACATTCCATTCAGCTGCTCTTCCAGGTCCTTTGCTGTCTGTGACAGAATTACAATGTCATCGGCAAACCTCAAAGTTTTTATTTCTTCTCCGTGGATTTTAATTCCTACTCCGAACTTTTCTTTTGTTTCCATTTTTGCTTGCTCAATATACAGATTGAATAACATCGGGGATAGGCTACAACCCTGTCTCACTCCCTTCCCAACCACTGCTTCCCTTTCATACCCCTCGACTCTTATAACTGCCATCTGGTCTCCGTACAAATTGTAAATAGTCTTTCGCTACCTGTATTTTACCCCTGCCACCTTCAGAATTTGAAAGAGCGTATTCCAATCAAATTGCCAAAAGCTTTCTCTAAGTCTACAAATGCTAGAAACGTAGGGTTGCCTTTCCTTAATCTTTCTTCTAAGATAAGTCGTAGGGTCAGTATTGCCTCACGTGTTCCAACATTTCTACGGAATCCAAACTGATCTTCCCTGAGGTCGGCTTCTATCAGTTTTTCCATTCGTCTGTAAAGAATTCGCATTAGTATTTTGTAGCTGTGACTTATTAAACTGATAGTTCGGTAATTTTCACATCTGTCAACACCTGCTTTCTTTGGGATTGGAATTATTATATTCTTCTTGAAGTCTGAGGGTATTTCGCCTGTCTCATACATCTTGCTGACCAGATGGTAGAGTTTTGTCAGGACTGGCTCTCCCAAGGCTGTCAGTAGTTCTAATGGAATGTTGTCTACTCCGGGGGCCTTGTTTCGACTCAGATCTTTCAGTGCTCTGTCAAACTCTTCACGCAGTATCGTATCTCCCATTTCATCTTCATCTACATCCTCTTCCATTTCCATAATATTGTCCTGAAGTACATCACCCTTGTATAGACCCTCTATATACTCCTTTCACCTTCCTGCTTTCCCTTCTTTGCTTAGAACTGGGTTTCCATCTGAGCTCTTGATATTCATACAAGTCATTCTCTTTTCTCCAAAGGTCTCTTTAATTTTCCTATACGCAGTATCTATCTTACCCCTAGTGAGATAAGCCTCTACATCCTTACATTTGTCCTCTAGCCATCCCTGCTTAGCCATTTTGCACTTCCTGTCGATCTCATTTTTGAGACGTTTGTATTACTTTTTGCCTGCTTCATTTATTGCATTTTTATATTTTCTCATCAATTAAATTCAATATTTCTTCTGTTACCCAAGGGTTTCTACTAGCCCTCATTTTTTTACCTATTTGATCCTCTGCTGCCTTCACTATTTTATCCCTCAAAGTTACCCATTCTTCTTTTACTGTATTTCTTTCCCCCATTCCTGTCAGTTGTTCCCTTATGCTCTCCCTGAAACTCTGTACAACTTCTGGTTCTTTCAGTTTATCCAGGTCCCATCTCCTTAAATTCCCACCTTTTTACAGTTTCTTCAGTTTTAATCTACAGTTCATAACCATAGATTGTGGTCAGAGTCCACATCTGCCCCTGGAAATGTCTTACAATTTAAAACCTGGTTCCTAAATCTCTGTCTTACCATTATATAATCTATCTGATACCTTTTAGTATCTCCAGGGTTCTTCCATGGATACAACCCTCTTTCATGATTCTTAAACCAAGTGTTAGCTATTATTAAGTTATGCTCTGCGCAAAATTCTACCAGACGGCTTCCTCTTTCATTTATTAGCCCCAATCCATATTCACCTACTATGTTTCCTTCTCTCCCTTTTCCTACGCTTGAATTCCAGTCACCCATGACTATTAAATTTTCGTCTCCCTTCACTATTTGAATAATTTCTTTTATCTCCTCATACATTTCTTCAATTTCTTCGTCATCTGTAGAGCTAGTTGGCATATAAACTTGTACTACTGTAGTAGGCTTGGGCTTCGTGTCTATCTTGGCCACAATAATGCGTTCACTATGCTGTTTGTAGTAGCTTACCCGTACTCCTATTTTTTTTATTCATTATTAAACCTACTCCTGCGTTACCCCTATTTGATTTTGTATTTATAACCCTGTATTCACCTGACCAGAAGTCTTGTTCCTCCTGCCACCGAACTTCACTAATTCCCAATATATCTAACTTTAACCTATCCATTTCCCTTTTTAAATTTGCTAACCTACCTGCTCGATTAAGGGATCTGACATTCCACGCTCCGATCCGTAGAACGCCAGTTTTCTTTCTCCTGATAACAACGTCCTCCTGAGTAGTCCCCGCCCGGAGATCTGAATCGGGGACTATTTTACCTCCGGAATATTTTACCCAAGAGGACGCCATCATCATTTAATCATACAGTAAAGCTGCATGCCCTCGGGAAAAATTACGGCTGTAGTTTCCCCTTGCTTTCAGCCGTTCGCAGTACCAGAACAGCAAGGTTATTTTGTTTAGTTTTACAAGGCCAGATCAGTCAATCATCCAGACTGTTGCCCCTGCAACTACTGAAAAGGCTGCTGCCCCTCTTCAGGAACCACATGTTTGTCTGGCCTCTCAACAGATACCCCTCCGTTGTGGTTGCACCTACGGTACGGCTATCTGTATCGATGAGGCACGCAAGCCTCCCCACCAACGCCAAAGTCCGTAGTTCATGGGGGGAGGGAGTTGCAGATAGGTGGACAGAAAGACTGCTAAACAAGTAAGCTTTCAGCCAGAAGGCCTTCTTTAAGTAGACTCGCCCCCTCCCCCCCACCTCCGACCCTCCACACACACACACACACACACACACACACACACACACACGACCAATATATCTGGCCACTGAGGCCAGTCTGTGAACAACTGTGCAAGATGGGAGAATCATTTAAGTGGTGGCCGTAAGGAGGCGACTGGGGTGGGGAGGGGGAGGATTAGTGGGGTAGGGGTGGGGGACGGCAAAGTGCTGCTGGCAGAAGCATACAGAGATGTGGTGGGGAGAGTGCAGGGCAGCTAGATGCAGATGGGAGGTTACACAGTGGGCTGTGGAGGGAGCAGGAAAGGAGAGAAGTAGAAAAACTGTGGGTGTATTCACAGAATAGAAGGCTGTGTGGAGCTGGTGTGGGTCACTGCAGTAAAAACACTTTTCTGCCACCAACTCTATATGACTCATTTCACTCATCCGCCCAACAGTAATCCATTCCCACTGCCCCAAATCAGTCCCTGTTAACTTTCCAGAATTTCTTAACCTTGAACCTTACCTCACTAGCTCTCACCACATCTGTCAACATGCATGATAACATTACATCTGCAGAAAGAATTGCAATCCACCACCTAAAAACTGATCCCAATCTTAAAATCCTAACTTGACAAGGGCTACACCACTGTGGTTTTGAACCACAAAGATAACGTGGCGAAAGGACTCTGACAGCTATCATACTCGTCCACCTGCAAACCCAGCCAAAGTGACCCCATTCTGGAAATCCAATAGGATCTCTTGTCACTCTGCAAATCCTTAGTCTCACTCCAGAACCACTACCCTGAGTCTGTACCTCTTTTGACCTCTACCACTCCCTGCTATCCTGCCTTCTGCGTGCTTCCTGAAGCACATGAACCCAACCACCCAGGACATGCAATTGTGGCAGGTTACTGTGCCCCCACTGAATGAATCTCTTCTCTTGTAGACCAACACCTTCAGCCTGTTACCCACAACCCACCCTCCTATATAAAAGATACCAACCATTTCCTCCACCGACCTGATCAGTTCCTGTTCCTTTACCATGTATTGCCCTGCCCATTACTATTGATGCCACTTCCTTTTACACCAACATCCCTAACACCCAAGGCCTTGTTGCTATTGAACACTACCTTTCCCAATGCCTATCAGATTCCAAACCTACAACCTCCTTCCTTGTTGATCAACTACATCCTTATCCACAATTATTTTACAGTCAAAGACATCACCTACAAACAAATATGTGGTAGGGTACAGGGCACCTGCATGGCACTGTCCTATGCCAACCTATTCATGGACCATGTAGAAGAATCCTTCCTAACCACCCAGAATCCCAAACCCCTCACCTGGTAGAGATTCACTGATTACATCTTTATGATCTGGACTGAGGGTGATTACACCCTGTCTACATTCCTCCAGAACTTCAACATCTTGTGACATTCGCCTATTTTATTTCTTCATTGATAGTCCTCGGTGTTGATGTACTGCATTATTATACTGGATGTGGGGTGGAAGTTCAGTACTGACTACTGTAAATGATGTAGCTGACAGTTGCTCAGTGGCATTTCACAGTTCTTTAATTTCACTGTTCACAACCCCCCCCCCCCCCCCCCCCAATATTACACAGTTATATGGCGAGTTCACTATTGGTAAATATTGATAAGCCTCATTAATAGGTTGCAGGCAAACATCAACATACTGCTACAATAGTTTGCTCTTGGATATCTATGAGCAGTAAAAACCTAACCACACAGTTCGTAGTTCTTGCAGAATCATAAAGTATGTTGACACTACTTCTAAAATAAATTGAACAGACATCCTCATTACTTGATCTACCACATGGCCTATTTGTGTTACACCAATTCCACTGTTAACTTGATGCTTTGTTGCTACTTGAAACAGTACACACAGTAATTCCCCTCTGGAAATAGGCACTGGACTGACTCTCTCAGGACCAAAATTCCATCCTTTATATATCCTTACAATAATGTGACACTGAAACTACATATTGTTCAATGTTTACATTACAGAAATTACAATTAGAACATAATTCATTCAATTAACTGAATACATCAAAAAATTCCTCCTTTTAAACAGTTACTTCTACTACAAAGGTTAGGCCGAATTATTTGTTTAAATAATGAAATTAAAAGATATAGCTGTAAAACAATGCATCTAACAAACCTGGTAATTATTTTTGAATTAATTAAGGGTTGGCTTTGCTAATATGTTTTTGAAAACAGCCAAATAAATACTTTAAGAATCCTGGTAGTTCTTCTTCCAAATGTTTATAATTAGTCATCATTTATATTTGTTTATAAGTCAACAATATATTCTAAGTCACGAAAGAATTACTAATTTCACTGTGTAACAAAATGTATTAACTAGGAATGGTCAAAATAAATTAGGAAATTAATTATATACACAAAACAAAATACAAAATTAGACTTGGTGCTATATTCCTTAAGACTGAGGGCGAATCTCTCTCTTTTTAAGGAAATGCAGATTATACTCATGCATGTTAATGGTAATTAAGCAAAAATGAAAGTAAAATGAATTTGAGGAGGCAGATGGCAAAACGAGAGGAAGTAAAGAGCTTATTCATCACAACCTTCTCCCCCATTCACTTCACCTGGTCCTCCTCAAGGAAGCTACCTTCTTTGATGCTGACTTCCATCTCAAAGATGACTAAATCAGTACCTTTGTCCATATCAAACCCACCAACCACCAGAAATATCTCCACTTCGATAGCTGCCATCTGTTACATGCCAAAAGCACTCTTCCATACAGCCTAGCCACTTGTGGTAAGCAGTCATGGTTCTTACTGAGGCATTCAAAGACCAAAATTACCCTCCCAACCTTGTACAGGGACAGATCTCCCGTGCCTCATCTCTCCAGTCACCCACCACCTGCCCACACTGTGTGGTCTCAAAGGAGCATTCTCCTCATAACTCGGTACAATCCAGGACTGGAGCAACTGAATCAAATTCCTCACCAGGGTTTCAACTACTTCTCATTGTGCCCTGTAATGAGGAATGTCCTACCCAACATCCTTCCCACTCGTCCCACAGTTGTAGTCCACTGTCCACTGAACCTAAACAATATCCTTATCCATTCCTGCTCCTTCCCTGTTCCCAAAACCTTGCCTTATGTCTCATGTCCCTGTAATAGACCTATATGCAAGAACTGTCCCATACATTCTTCCACCATCATGTACTTCAATCCAGTCACAATCATCACCCATCCCATCATAGGCAGGTCTACCTCTGAAAGGAGGCACGTAATCTAAAAGCTAAACTACAAACACTGTGCTATCTTCTATATGGGCATGACAAACAAGCTGTCTGTCCTCATAATGGCCACCAGTAAACTGTGGCTGAGAAACAGCTGAGCTAGTCAGTTGCTGAGTATGCTGCCCAATACAACATTACTCACTTCAATGACTGCTTTGCAGCCCGTGCCATCTGGATCCATCCTGCCGACATCATCCAATGTTCTCATAACCGTTGCCTCAGCCTTCTGTAGTCATTGTCCTCCACCCACCTGTTCCCTTCCCTGTTCCCATTCGAGCACTACACAGCCTTGTACTGTAACAGTGCAGCCACAGTCTTTTTACTTCTGTTCTTTTCTGCTCCCTTCTCTCCTCTCCCTCATCCACCATCTAACCTCACAACTGCATCTGGCTTTACTACCCTGTCCGCACGATGTCCCTGTATGCTCCCACAACCAGCCCTATACCGTACCCCACCCGTACCCTGCAATCCGTCCCACTCCCTGCACCAGATCCCTCTTTTTTTTCATTACTAGATTGAGGATCATTATGCTTTGTTGTTGAGTGGTATTGTTTTATTATGTAGTTTCAGTCATGGTAGGCTTGTCATTAAATGTCATTAACTGGAAAAGACTAATTTGTCTACTGCATCACTAAGCACATGTCATCATTGCAGATCATATTGAGAAACTGTCAATCGAACTTACTGATACCACATCTGGTGAAAATTGTTGCTCAATTTCTGGTCTGATAATGAAGTGCAGAGATAAATACAATGCAAAAAGTTTTAGAATCTCACTTTAGAATTGCATTCATATTCCACTATGAAGAGAATTTTAACAAATTTGGCCCTGATTTAAGTTAAGACTGTTTTAATTACTATATGTCACTACCTTGGTTGTTGATGTACCAATCAGGAAAATTCCTCCCCCTCCCCCCAACTTTGATGGTTTCTTCAGTGAACATGTACTTGTGCTGGAAAACATAGAGCAATATTTTGAAAATATAAACATGTAAAATGTGATGTTCAAACTGATGACTAACAAAGTGGTACTAAAATTTGGGTGTTCTGTATGGTATTTTGATCAGTACAGTTTTTTGCTGGTGTTTCTATTGATACAGAGGAATTTTCAACAGGTGTTCCATACTGTTTTTTTCTCCAGCATCATTGGTTTCTGAAGGCTGTGGCATTAGTATCTTGACTCTTCCTGGTGTGCAGTGTTTCCTTCCATTTTCTTCATTCTTATTTGCTTTAATTTGAGTCGAGAATCCTCATCAGATTGATTTTCCCGTGTATAAGGCTTTTGTCCTACAACAGTGGAACCTTTTCAGCTACAGAATCCATATCATCCTAACCACATAGATATTTTTTAAAAAATTATATCCATATTTTGCAGCTTCAAACATGACTGTATTCAATACACTGGAGGCATGAATTAAAAAACATTTTCCATGTTTTACTAATGAAATTCGTAAACTAACATCAAACATTTTCATGACAGGAGTATGCATTTCACCTCATTCAAGAGAAAAAAATAAAGCATGTATTAAGTCAAATTACACCTGATGATGGACCCACAGGGTCCGAAATGCATTGTGCACTTAATAAAACACGAAAAGTTGTGACTGAAGGTGTTTTTTTTATTCACACCTCCAACATATGTAATTTTTGATCTCTTTAGTACTGCAAGTGACTGACAGAGTGGGGTTTTATCCATGAGTAAAAAAGACTTCTCCTGTTGTATCGCTAAGCTGAGAAATAAAATTCTGAAATTGTGTATGTAGAACCAGGGTCAGCTCACCAGTGTCGTCGGGTAGCTGAATGGGTAGGTGTCGTCACGGAAGGTCCGTCCACTGAACCTGGAGGTCGTTGAAACGCACCGGGCATCGTACTGGGCGTGCTGGTCGAGCAGCGACAGGTAGGCCGGTGGTTTATGGGAGGAACGGAGTGATGACGACGATGTCTCCAGTGGGAGTGGCAAACACATGAAGCATGTCCAGGTTGACATCAGGCGAGAGGGGAACACATTTCACCAGGTGGCAGGGAATGGCGGAGGTTGTGTCATGAGTATCGGATGAAGGGAAACACACGACGAACAGTGTATCATCATGTAGTATTATAGAGATGTATATTATGTCCGGGGGAACAGGCACAAACACCTCGAGTGAGGGCACGTTCAAGATTGGGGGGGGGGGGGGGGGGGGGGTGAGAAACCTCAAAGGGCGAGGCAGGCGAACGGGGAGAGGTTGAAGGGACCAGCGAAGGGCCTGGCGGCGAGGGCGTGATCGTAGGTAAGGTCGACATGGGGAGTATGTGATCACTTGACGGAGTGCGTGAGACCGCAGTAGGGAGCAAGATCAGAATAGAGCTGGAGGTCACTCGATTGAGTGTGTAAGGCCGACCTGGAGGGAGTGGTCGGAGCATCGTGAGCCACGACAGTGAGTGGCGTGGTCGTGGCCTGAAGGGGGGTAGAAGAAGGCTTGACATGATCAGGATTAAGTCTGTTGATAGAGACTGTGACAGCTGAATCTTTTATCTGAATGTCATAGGTGTTGGCTGAGCACCGGAGAACTCAGTATGGGCCAGTATATGGAGGTTGGAGGAGAGCACGGACAGTGTCATCTCAGAGCATGACGTATTTGCAATTGTCCAGAGATTTCAGGACGTGAACCTTAGGACGGGAGTGGCTGGCAGGCAGAGGGATATGGAGGTTGATGAAGTGGCGTGTGACGCGGTCCACGAATGAAGTTAAGTCAGACTGAGGGAGAGAAGCAGAAGGGCTCACAAGTTCTCCAGGGAGAACAATGTTCTGGCCATATACGAGCTGCTATTGTACACTTGAGGTCTTCCTTATAGATCACACAAATGTCGAGTGGCACAAGGGGAAGGGCCTCTGACCATAGAGAGTCGAGGCTTCGAAGAGCCGCCTTGAAAGTGCGGTGCCAGCACTCAACTAGCCCTTTATTTTGCAGGTGATATGCTGTGGTATGGATGCCGCAAACGTTAGAAATCTCATGGAACAGGACAGACTCAAATTGTCTGCCCTGGTCAGTCGTGATGATAGCTGGACATCTGAAATGCGATACCCATGATTCGACGAAAGCTTGAGCACCAGTTTCTGCTATGATATTGGGGAGGGGGACAGCCTCGACCCAGCAAGTTGTTTGGTTGATAGACGTGAGAACATAATGAAAGCCGTTAGAGGGGGGCAGAGGGGCAATAATGTCAATATGAATATGCTGGAAACGCCCAGGAGGGATGGAAAAGGCGCCGAGGGGGGGTGAAGTGTGCTTGTGTACTTAGCAGCGTTGACACGCGACGCAGGAGTGTGCCCATTGCTGGCAGTCCTTGTTGACATTTCTCCACACAAAGCGCTCCGCTATGAGGTGGGCGGACGCACAAACGCCGGGGTGGGCTACATTATGCAGTGCGTTGAAGACTGCTTGACAGAGCATGGTTGAGATGAGGGGGCGTAACGTGCCCGTACTATTGTCGCACCTGATCTCACCAGAAATGCCAGGGAAGGTGGTGCGGACGAAGTGTAGTGAAGAGGTAGAGTCTGAAATCAGATTTTGCGTGTCCTCATCAGTGGGTTGGAGGTTAGGCAATTCAGAGAGGTCTAACAGTGAATGAACGGCGTCGACTCGTGAAAAGAAATCTGCAACTATATTGTTAGCACCCTTTTTGTGTCTGACATCGGTGGTGAACTGAGATATGAAGTCCATGTATCTGAAGGGGTGAGGAGGTGGGTCAGCTGGCGGGTTTGTAATGGCCGCAGCCAAGGGTTTGTGGTCTGTTACAAACATAGAAAGGGCGTCCCTCGATGTTAGTCTTAAAATGCTTGATCGCTTCGTAGACCGCTAGCAACTCCCTGTCAAACACAGAATATTTCCATTGTGCATTGGTGAGCTTGCGTGAGAAGAATTGCAGAGGCGAAGTTTGGCCATCGACTGTCTGGCTAAGGACAGCACCGATGGCACTATCGCTCGCATCTGTTGGTGATGAAAAGCTGCGCATTGGGATGAGGATGCGCGATGGTGCAGGCCTCGGCAAGAAGATTTCTGAGGGCAATGAAAGAGGCAGTCATAGCAGGGGTCTATGGAACAGGCCGAGATCCAGAAGTCTTGGTGCCTGCCAAGGTGTCTGTCAGTGGAGCCTGAATCTCCGCAGCCCGAGGTAGATGTCGGCGATAATAATTAACCGTCCCCAGAAAGTGCCGGAGCTCTTTGAATGACTAAGGTCTGGGTAGATTTAGTATTGAAACTTCCTGGCAGATTGAAACTGTGTGCCAGACCGAGACTCGAACTCGGGTCCCGAGTTCGAGGCTCGGTCCGGCACACAGTTTTAATCTGCCAGGAAGTTTCATATCAGCACACACTCCGCTGTATAGTGAAAATTTCATTCTAGATTTAGTATTGTTTGTACTTTCTCAGGGGGCAGTGAAATGCCATCGGCAGAGACCCGAAAACCAAGAAAAGTGACAGTTGGTTGATGTAGCTGCAATTTGTCCTGGTTGGTCTCAATGCCTGCTGCCGCGAGAGTGGTCATAACAGTTTGCACATATCGAATGTTGTCCTCGACGGAGGACCTGAACACAATAATGTCATCAAGGTATGCAAAGCAGAATTTTAGGTCGAATAGCACTTCGTTGATGAAGTGTTGCCAGGTCTGGGTTGCGTTTTTCAGACTGAAGGGCATGAATCGAAACTGAAATAACCCGATTGGGGTGGTGAATGCTGTCTTCTCGATGTCTTCAGGAGCCTCTTCAGGAGGATCTGGTGGTAGGCCCATTTGCAATCAACGACTGAGAACGTGGTCGCACCTGCGAGGGAACTGGTAAAGTCGGCAATGTTGGGTATGGGGTAGGTGTCCATAACTGTTCATGCGTTTAGTCGACAGTAGTCTCTGCACATGCACCAGGACCCGTCTTTCTTGGGTGTCATATGAATGGGCGTAGACCAGCTACTGGCAGAGAGTTCAATGACGCCGGAGCTTAGAAGTTCAGAAATCTGCTTTTTAAGGTCGCAGAGGCGCTCGGGACAAAGTCGACGTGGTTTACTGGAGATTGGGGTGCCTGGCGTGAGGCAAAGCTTGTGGACTGTGCCATTGGTGACGATGGAAATGTTGCCGGTGGCGCGGGAGGCAGTTTGTTTACAGTGTGTGGTGGGCTGGACAGGCGAGGCATGGTCATGGTGTTTGGAGCCACTCGGTGGATTCGACGGGAGCTGAGGCGGTGAAGTGTCTCAGGAGTCAACGTGACAAGATGGCCGCCGGCCTGAAGCAGTGGCACCGTGGTCGGTTGAGCTCGGTAGAGCTCGTGAAGCGTTAGTGAGTCCATTGTCCGAGGGCTCGGCCTGTGGCAGCACGGTCATGGGCGAAACGTTCGGCGCGAGTGCACTGTTTGTGTTATCATTGGCGGCCACATGGCGGCGCGCAGGAGCCGAAGTTGCATTGTTTGAGGTGCTGTCCACGAGGGGTGGGGCAGGAGCTGTCAGTTCGGGAACACGTGACACTCATCACGCATGCACACTTGTGTCCATCCAAGTGTCAAACGCTGCCATGTTAGGAGGGTGTGGCCCTGCAGAACTGTCAGTACACGTTATGACAGTCTTGATAGCACGGTTGCAAGGGGTAGCAGGAAATAAACACATGGAAGCTCGATTGCTGGGATTGCAAGCAGATTCGGCGCACTTACTGATCTTGCTTTGTCCTTGCTGTAGTGTCTGTAATTCCTTTGCTGCATCGGAGAGCTGGAGCTGTGTTTCGTGGAAGCGGAGGGAGAGCTCGCAGTTTTCCTTGCATAGGCAACTGACGTTTTCAAGCTCGACAAGGCACTTATGAGTGGTTTCTTGTAACGTCGTCGACAGAGACAAGCATGTACAGATGAGATGAGCCCAGACCGATGAGTCACAGGGTGGGTTGCTCGACGGAGCACAGGGGAAGTGAGTCTTGGACAGGTGATGAAACACGGTGTTTTGCACTAGGTCCGGTCAAAGTTTGTGGTGTTGCAAGAAGTCAATGCCTAGTATAGGTTCATCAATTTTGCACACTGAAAAAGTCCACTCGAGTTTGCGGATTGCGGAGAGTGAGACGACATGTGAGGTTGAACCGGAGCATTGTAGTTTAGTAGAATTCATGGCTTGCAGTGAAGTATGATTAGGGCAGATGTTCGACGATGCTAAGTACAGGGGCAGCAGTGAAACATCGGCGCCTGTGTCCACTAGGAAAAGGTGTCCTGACGAAATTTCTTTAATGTAAAGTCGTCCACAATTATCTGGCCGTTCCCAGACAGAATGGGGCACTGGGGGGGTGCCTGTCATGTTGTACGTAGGAGGCGGCACCCAAACCTACCTGCGATAGGCGTTTGGGAAGTAGCAAGGTGGTCTGCAGTTCCGTGCCACCTCACCAAACCGTGTGTGGAAGTAACAGTACGGGTCGTGCGGTTGCATTTCCTGCGGAAAGTTCATTGCCAGTAGCAGTGGCCGAGGTTTGGTGGCTGCAGCAGGCTCGGTTGCAGGAGGGGGTGTGACGGCGGGAAGAGCCGGTGACATCCCAGTTGCTTGTTTACTGCTTCTCGGAGCGAGTGGAACAGTCGACGGAGTACGGCCCCGGCCGCGTCCGGCCACAGGGCGATTTAGCCTGAACCTGAGACTTGTCATGTAGGCAGTGGCTGACGAAATGGAGCAGTGATGCATTGTGTAGCTTGTCAGCAATCGTCATTCTTTGCTCGACAGATTCAGGAGGCCTTTGAGCCAGAGCAAAGCGGATGTGAGGAGGTAGTTTATCTGACCATATGGCAAGGAGAGCTGTGTCAGAGAATAGATTGACGCTGACCAGGGCACATAGCCGTCTCCAGAGCTGGGAAGGTTTGTCGTTGCCTACCTAGTTGCTCGATGTGGAGCACTTGCAGTATTTCTGCCTCAGTTGAGCGTGCAAGCTGACGTAGAACTGTCTCTTTGGCTAGAGTGCATTGGCTAGATGAGTCCTGGGCATCGATCAGGTCAGCAATCAAGTCCTCCTGGTCGTGCAGGTGGGTGATGAGGCACAGAAACCTGGTTGACTCATCTTGTTTGTAATGGTCGAACATTTCGTCCACAATTTTGAACTAGGTTGTTGCCCTGTCGGGATTAAATGGCGGCACCGTCGGTAAGCGTTGTAGAATGTTCGGGAGAACAGGTTGCGTTGAGTTCGTCCGGGCACTGTCTGAATCAAGCTGTTGTTGCTGTAGTATTCCAAGAGAGTGTGCCTCCAGGGGATGTGGCAATGACGGCTGTTCGGGTGGCAGCATGAAGGTGACATGTTGTGGTTGAGTGCGATCTGTCGCGACGTGGAAGGCCGACACAGGTGAGACACCGTAATGTGTCGATTGTGGTTTCGGAAGAACAACACGTTGTTGGTGTGCTTGAATAGACACGTTGCGGAAGACCGATGCGGATGAGGCACCGAGATGTGCTGAGAATGGTAGCGGAAGCTCGACTGGAGCCGGCGCGTGGGCGACAGGTGAGAAAAAGTTCAAAGTTTTAGTTCGCAGAAAGCTCGATGTTTGATCAGAGCCGTAGCCACCTGAGTTGCAGGAAGGCTGCGGAGATGCGGGCTGCCCAGAAGCACAGTGTGGGAAATGATGTCAGACATAGGATGGAATATGCGAATGTTCACTGTTCATAGTCACTCCACTCAAAACGGTGTGTGGATAATGTGAATGTCGTGGCACAAAACACTGAGGCGTAGCAGTGGGATGGAGGTTGAGGTCACGCACAGATAACAAGTTATTGTTCAGGTTGCAGTCTGAGGTATCGAAGTAGGAAGGCATGTGCTGGTGCTGACCCGAGGCAGGCGTGAGTGTGGTCGGATGCTGAGGAGGTTGCATTTTCGGCCACGTGGCAGGTATCCACGTGGTACGGCACGGATTGTGGCATAGCAAATCGTTGTCCTAGCGGTGGTAGGTTGTCCAATGAAGCACTTTCAGAAATCGGCATTGGTCCCACACTGCACAGAAATCCGTAAGACGTAACTGCACAGTCGATGAGGGTGGGCACATGTGGAGGGAACAAAGGCGTTTGATAGCTGGAGTCATACACACTCCTAACCTCACTTATTGTTGCAGGCTCGAAAACGTCTGGCGAAATTGGCGTAATCGTCGAGTGAGAGGTATCGTGTTGCAGTCCTGGCAGGTGTACATTGCCCGCAACATGATGCATGTCGATCACAAAATCCGGCATTAGGCGTTGGGATGAAGTCATTGTTCGAATGTTGTGTTGATGTAATACACGCGAAAATAACCGACACGGAGGCCGCAGACACAGTAAAACGGCGAAAACGGAAGACGTTACAACTCGGGGTCACCAGTGAGGATGAAGTTCGGGTTGGTTTCACCAAACAACACTCCCATTTTACAGTAGTTCATTTATTCAACTCTTTACACAAACACGGCTTACACAGAACTGAATGGCGGAACTTCACAAAGATAATGTTTAGCTTAGTTCAAAGACGATACTTACATCTATCATGGTGTCGACCTCATCGGCGCCACAAAACTCTTCTTACAAAGTTTTCGCACCACCACACTCTACACAATCCCCCCTTTCCTCATCCGATAGTACTCCATATTTGTGACAAAAAGTGAAACAATTTTCTATGCTGTATAAGTATGGAATTAGTTTTTTCCATGTGAGAGGATCCGCTGAAGAAACGTCAAGAACATCAGGCATCCCACTCACTACTGAAATAAATCATCTGCGTTTCCTTAGCGACTCACAAATAATTCGTGGACGTATGTAACTTAGAGCAACTAAGGGAACGATGGAAAACAGACAAAAATGAGAATCACAAATTACTGATCATAATGTCCGCCACCAGAGTCACATAATCGATTTACAATCATGCACGTTTGATATGTATCGTTTGGACCCCGTGACTTCAATAGGCAATCACTCTTGGAAATTAGATCTTTTTAATTTCTTCCGAATTATAATAGTGGATACATTATGCATTGTATTAACTGTGAGGGTCAGCCAATTATTATCCGCAATTTAGTTATATTTTTGTTTGTTTATTTTAGTAGTACTGTCATTTTACATTGATATATATTTCGAGTTGATGCCACTTCGGCGACTTGCATGTCGATGGGGAAGAAATGATGATGAAAGACACACTGAACACCCAGTCATCAACATATAGTACTGAAGGCAAATATAAAATTATTTTGCTGTGCGACACACAGTTTAGGAGATATGGTGTGATAAATATAGAGTAACGTGAAAAAACAACTTTTCCTGAAAGCTTAAATATTTCTTTTTTTCAATGACAATAAATTTTAATGTAATGTAAAAAAAGGTGTCGGAAGGTAGTTCTCGGATCACTTTATCATGTTCAGGTGCCAAATTATAAAAAAATACGACTTTCATTTTTTAAATTTCTGATGCACCTGCCTTGTACACCCCTCGACGGCAGTGCTGTGGTCACACGCCTTGCCGTGTCTACAGTACGTCTCTTGTTTCGGTGAATGGAGTATAGGTTAGTTTCGTTATCGATGCCGTGCTGTTAATCATAGCTGCTCTGCTATTTGTACCAAAGAAGAGCAACGTTCAGTGATCTGTGATTTGTGGTCGTAAGGCATATCGGGTCGAAATTCGTCAAAGACTTTTGGTACAGTACGGGAACAATGTTTTGCCACACTGGAGTGTGTACGACTGGATTAGAAAATTCTGAAATGGTCGCACAAGTGTTACACACGATGAAGGAGCCGGATGACCGTTTACCGCCACAAATGAAGGAACTATTGAGTGTTCATGCGAAATAATTCTCTTAGACAGACGATTAACTACTGATGAAGTGGCACATTGTCTGCAAATTAGTCATGGTTCTGCCTATGAAATCATCCATAAAAGACTTGGGTTTCATAAAGTTTGTGCAAGGTGGGCCCCAAAAAACATTTGATTGCTATGGTAACGAAGGGGACAACTTCTTTGACAGGATCATTACTGGTGTCGATACACAGATCCATCATAACGAGCCAGAGAGTAAATGACAGAGTATGGAATGGATACAGATGCTTAAGGTTTCTTGGGATGCACAAGGTCCAGTAGTGGAACATATCGTGAAAGGGGCACAACAATAAACAGTGTACATTACAGTGAGATGCTTATGCCAGGCTAAAGCGTGCAATTCGAAGCAAACGCTGAGAATTGCTGTCAAAGGGTGTTGTGTTGTTGCACAACAATACCCATCTGCATACTGCTGCCCACACTGCTGAAACACTCCAGAAACTCAAATTTGAAGTACTGGATCATCCTCCATACAGTCCCGATCTTGCCCCCTTCTGACATTACTTGTTTCACTTGTTTGGTCCATCAAACAGGCATTAAGGGCCATCGATTTGCCTCAGACTAAGCAGTGAAAGAAGCGGTGCATTCCTGGCTCGCAGCTCAACTGAGAACCTTCTTTTATGAAGGCATCAGGAAGCTTGTACAATGATGAAACAAGTGCATTGAAAAGCAAGGAGACTATGTCAAAAAATGATGTTGTTGTAAGTTTCCTATTTGATTTCAATAAAATTTTATAACTGCTTTGTGGATAATAATTGACTTGTCCTCGTATTATGATACCTGAAATCTGGTGTTGGGCACAAGAAAAGAAAAAAAAAAATGATCTTTAAACAATATGTGTGCGTCTATATAATTTTGAAGTTAAGTTCCTTAGCAAGTTTTAAGAAGACCTTTGTATTTCAAGTACAGACAAAATTGTTAAAAGGGTCATTGGTGTATTTTATATGAATTCAGTAGTTTTCCTGAAGTTAAAAGAGGTTAGTTCTATCTATATTAGTACAACAAAATTATTAAGTTTGTTAAGTAGAAGGTATATGATGTTCTCAGCATCATGGTCCTTTTTTATTTAATATGGTGCAAGTTTTTATCTTGTGTATTTTAGTTACATGACACTTTGTGTATTACACGTTATAAATTTATTAAGACAAGTTCAGACGACGGAGTTTCACTACAATGCCTGACAAATGAAATAACACTGCTGAGCTAGTCAACTTGTCTGCCAAGCCCTGAGGTATGAATGTGAAAAACTTTTCTTCAATACTGGTGGGTACAAGTGTGTTTTTCAAATAGCACTTTTCCCATTAATTCACAAAGTGTATCATCAACATGTCCCTCTGATTTATCAAACTGTATGCCATAAACTTAAGTACCATTACTATTGACATTAATGTTAGGTGCACTTTCAGCTATTGTAATATTCATTTCAGGAGTGTGACCTTTCTTCTATCCACTATCAGCTTCAACCTGAGCATCTACTTGTTTACCTAATTTTGTTAGTTATTATTTTCCTAAATGCATCCAAATACTGCAATGATACGTTTCACTCTCTCCCATGCCAACTTCTTGCTTTACACACTGTGAGATTTGTTGAAAATTATATGATCTTCACCCCCACAACATGTAACTGCTTCGCACTATCTAAGACCTCAATGTCTTCAGCCCCTAACACCACTTCTTCAGTTAAATTAACATAATAGCCCATTCCTTCATCTTCAGCTTTCATCTCTTCAACATCTTTGTTTACCTTGTTACCCTTCAGAGAAACAACCCAGTGCTCAACTGTACCCAATCTTTCACTGTCCTCATATTTTAACCCACCACAAATTGTTGACTTCTCATGTAAATCCCTGTCTTCCAAACAAAACTCTTCACATTTGGTTTCTTTATTTGTTTGATTATCTGAGTGCTCTTCTCAAAAGTTATTCCAATGCTCTTCTTCAATGGTAACTGTATTCATTTGAAATACATCTATATACTATATAAATGATTATTTTAGTAGCATAGGAATAAAATTACAGGAAAATTTTCTAACAGCCCCAAATTATGTAAATATAGGTGTCCCACAGGGTAGTGTCCTTGGCCCAGTACTATTATTTACCAGAATAATGGTGTATCACACTCAATGGTGTTATTCCCTACAACACAGGAAGAAGTCTATAAGGCAGTCAGCAAACTGAGAAACAAAAACTCAGCTGGTCTGGATGAAGTCCCCATTTTTATAATTAAGGACTGTATCAAGAGCCTACTTCCACCTTTAGTTGATATTATAAGTCAATCTTTCAAGCAGGGCTACTTTCCAGACTATTTAAAATATGCGAAATTACTACCCCTCTTCAAAAAAGGTGATGCAGGAATAATTGAAAATTATAGGCCAATTTCTCTACTATCATGCTTTGCAAAAATATTAGAAACTATTATGAAAGATAGGCTAATGAATTATTTACATAAATACAACTTACTGTCTGTTGACCAGTTTGGATTTCGATCAGGGAAAAGCACAGAATCAGCAACAGCACACCTCACAAAACACATTGTAGAAGCATTAGATAAAGGGAACTACACAACAGGTATATTTCTTGATCTAACTAAAGTGTTTGATACAGTAGACCACAACATATTGTTAAATAAGTTAGATGAACTTGGAATAAGGGGACTTGTGAAGAAATGGTTCCAGTCATATCTAAAAAATAGAAGACAGATAACTGAAATCTCACATATTTCAAGTTGCTCAGACTATATTGTAAAGTATACTTCAGACCCAAATTATGTAAATATAGGTGTCCCACAGGGTAGTGTCCTTGGCCCAGTACTATTCCTCATTTACATAAACGACTTCCCACAGAGCATGAAGCATGGACAAACAATATTGTTTGCAGATGACTCAAATGTTCTAATCAGTGACAAATCACCAGATGCACTAAAAGAAAAAGCCAAACAAACACTAAACAGTGTACGTGAGTGGACATCCAATAATAAACTAACACTAAATCTTAAAAAAACAAATGCTGTTAACTTCTATGTCTGCGAAAAACCACACTATAACAACTTTAAGTTAAACAATGAAACTATAGAATGTGTAGACTACACAAAATTTCTTGGTATGCATGTTGACAGTCAGTTAAAGTGGGAAGAACATATTAAAATACTTAGTAACAGAATCGCTACAGCATGCTATGCTCTGAGAATTCTGACTGCAGTTTGTGATACTACATGTGTCAGATCTGTATATTTTTCTTATATCCACTCTGTTATTACCTATGGAATAATATTTTGGGGAGTCAACAGTAAAAATATTCAAATAGTTTTCAAATTACAGAAAAGAGCAATTCGTATAATAACCAAGAGTGGCAGTAGGGCTCACTACCTTGAACATTTCCAAAAGCTGGAAATCCTAACTGTCCCCTGTGAATACATTTTTCAAAGTGTTATATATGTAAAAAAAATATTGACTGCTATATGAAAAATTCTTTAGTACACAGCTATGAAACTAGAAACCAATACAATCTGCATCTAGAGAGGAAAAATAAAGTTAAAACTCAGCAGAGCTTGTTGTACAATGTTGTTAAATTATATAATAAATTACCCCAAAAAATAAAAGATATTGACACAATCGGACAGTTCAAAACAAAACTAAATTTTTTTTTATTAAATAAAAGTTATTACGCAGTAATGGACTATCTGAATTAAAACATGTAGTGTAATTAAAGTAACCTGCATTGTAATACATGAGGAAATAATTATAATATGAAATCAAAAATTGTACAGTACTATAAGAAAATTACAAATTACACAAGGATATAAAACTAATTTAAGATACCCCAAAAATGTGTGTAAATACAAATTTTATGTGTATAATTGTAGCAATATTGTATTGTATATGATTTTGCTGACGAAATCCACACAATGTAAATTGTTACATGGATTAATAAAGAAATCAATCAATCAATCAAACTGTCCTGTCATTGTCACAGTTCTAACTTAATCGTTAGTCAGCGATCAATGGTCACTATAAATGGTCTCTACATTAACATTTCCATAAGCCTCTCACATTGTGGATTGCCAATGGAGAGGTTATTAGTTTGCCTGGCCATTCTTCCCATCATTAGGTCTAAAAGGTTGTTGTGGCTGATTGTAAGTTGCCACTGTCTGCCTCTATTTTTAAATACTCAGTTACCATTTCTGTCGAAATTGTAGTTTTGGTTATCCCATATCTGTTCTCTTCTGGGTGATAATTCCTGTAATTATAGCTGCCACCTCTACCTTGGTTATTATTATGGTTGTTGTTAAGATTGTTATTTACCCAGTGTGGTCTCTCATAGTAAGAGTTTTGTCTATCTGTCTTCTCAAATAAATACTTTAATTTATCTTCATGCATTAGGAATGTTAGCAACCTAAACAAAACCATGCTTTAAGAATTGGTCAACAGAATCATCAGGTCCATAAACCAAGACTCACTGTATCCTTTCAATAGCCTCTTCTTTAATGCATCAGTTTGAGTTAACGCGTCAAAAGGTTGATTCAAATGACCTAATCTCTTTAATTGGGCTCAACAGAATTCCTTCATCTGCCTTTCTGTTCAGTATAGAGTGGGCCATTATAAAACCACTTTTAATTCTAGCCTGCTCTGCCTCAGACCAAAATTTTTGTATGAACGCTGTCTCAGACTCTTCAGTGTCAAAGTTTGACAGCTTAGTTGATTGGCCCAAGATAATGCTTCTCTCTCAAGAAATCTTTTCATAAATTTAATCTTTAAATCATCACTCATTCAAGGAAACATTTCATTATTTCAATGTCACATGAAAACTAAAGGGTGAAATTGCCCATCTCCAGGGCAACGTTTCACAGACATACTAGACCGTTTACTATATACATTTTTATACAATGTTTTTGAACAGACACCTTCTTGTAATAATTGTACTTGTTTTTGGACATTAACAATATGTGCAAGTAATGCAGATACATTTGTTTTGTAGTCTTCATCTGCTTTTGAAATATCCATCTTTACCTATTTGATTTTATCATTTAAAGTTTTAATGTAACGTAGGTTCTGGGTATTGCTGCTTTCAATGTCACTCATTTTTATTGTCTAAAGCGAAAATTTCTTGTCAAGGGTCTTCTGCTTCAGTCACTTTCAGTTCTACCTTACAATGTGGATTCTCTTTCGGTTACCCTTCCCACTACATTTTTCAGTCTTTAATCTAACTTTTCTACCTGGCTGGTTATAGCAGTCGTTTTGTCACCCTAACTATATTGAAATCTCAGTAATGTGATTGCTTAGTTTGGTTCTTGTTGTTAGAGTTGACTGGTCTGGCTGGCCGCAGTGGCCACGCAGTTCTAGGCACTTCAGTCCGGAACCGCGCGACTGCTATGGTTGCAGGTTCGAATACTGCCCCGGGCGTGGATGTGTGTGATGTCCTTAGATTAGTTAGGTTTAAGTAGTTCTAAGTTCTAGGGGACTGATGACCTCAGATGTTAAGTCCCATAGTGCTCAGAGCCATTTGAACCATTTTTTTGACTGGTCTGTTTTCGTCAAAGCATTATCTTAAGATTCTTATTTGCTTTAGCACTCTTTTTTGTGTATTCCTAAAAGTTTGCCGCTCATTCTGCAAAGCTTTTGCATATTTGACCACTTGGCTTTGTAATCAAGTTAATCTGTTGACACATTTGTGATAGTATATCCTGTACCACGAACCCACTACATTGTCGTAGCAGGCAGAGAGGTGATACTCTGACGTAGCATGGCCCAGGTGGCAGATGGGGGGAGCAAAATAAAATAGCTCTCGCAGACCAAGCACACTCCACAATATCATTCGTCACCCCATCATATTTCATTTATCACTTTTCCAGATCACATCTGGAATCATAAATCCTGACCACAGTCAGAACACTGATCATCGATCAGACAATCAACCCAACATGGAGAGTCTTCTAATGAAAGAATCCACGTCTTGGATACACAGCATCATGGGTCTAAGAAAAGACACCACTCGGATATGGTGGGGTGTCACTTAGAAGACAGTTGTGAATCGGAGCTCCTGGCAGCCCAACAGATAGAGACTTAAATTCAGCAAACCCGGAAAATTCTCTTTCTTTGCAACATTAAATATAAATTCAATAATGAAAACTGGTAAACTGAAACACTTAACAGATGTAATGAATCAACACAAAATTCTAATAACAGCCCTTCAGGAACTTGGAAATGTAGATCAGGACCCATTTGAATCTGGGGGATACCATGTCTACAAAGGATCTCTGGGAAAAAGAGTAATAAAAAGTGTCCCGCAATTTGTAATGGGACTTCTGGTTCCTAATAGCATATTAGACTCAGTGGCGGACTTCTTGTCGAACTCCTCAAGAACGGCAACCTCAACAATCAAAGGACAGAACAAAATATGTACACTGATTAATGTCCATGCCCCAACAAATGACAAAAACATGAAAGATAAGGAAGGAACGGAAATATTTTGGGAATAACTGGACCAACTGATATCATACATCCCTGACACCCATATTAAAATCTTGCTTGGAAATTTCAGTGGAAAAAATTGGGAAAGAAAGAAAATATCACACTGTTGTTGGTAAATGGCCAGCTCATAAACTGTCAAACAAGAATGGTCAAAGACTAATTGAACTTTGCATAGATCATGGACTTATTCTCGAACTACAAGATTTAAGAGAAGACTACACAAGTTGATGACCTCGAAATGCCCTAATTTTAAAATGGGGGAGTGTCAAATAGACCATGTCGCAATGGATAAAAAGTATCACAAGGAAATCTGAAATGTCAAAGTCCTTCGTGGGGTGGACGTCGATTCATATCATTACAATACAAAGATAAAAATTAAGTTAACCCCAAGAAAGAAAAACAGACCATAAAAATCCACTAGGAGGAGAAAATATGAACCAAGCTGTTTAATAAATAATGTTTTGTATTCAGAAAGATTCAAAACACTTCCAAGCGATGAACTGGGAACGATTATTGATAAACTGGAAAACATTGCTGAAGAGATTTTCCCTGTCAGAAGAAGAAAGAAACATGCCTGGTGGAACGAAGAATGTGATAAATAAATACAGAAAAGGCATGAAACACGGCTGAATAACCAGCAAAAGAAAATGAAAAATCTCGAGAAGAGGTAACCATTGCCAGGAGGCAAACAGCCAAGGAAATCAGAAGAATCAAAAGAGACCACCAAAAAGAAACCCTAACCTTCATAGAGGAATCATTCAAACAACATAAAAGAAGGGACTATTATAGGACATCCAGAAAATATCAATCAAAGTGTACTCCACCCACATTCATGATGAAAAATAAAAATGGGAAACTAGCGCACAATAATCAAGACAATGCCACCATTCTAGCTGATCACTTCAAAGAATTACTGAATGCCAAGGAACCAAAAGAATACCTAGATTTCTAACCACATCCAAAAAACAAAGTACATCCGGAGAAGATTACACCACCAGATCTCAGTGAAGTTATCAAAGCAACAAGGTGGCTCAAGAACCACAAAGCAGTAGGGGAGAATCAACTGGTCGCAGAGCTGTGGAAGAACACAAATAAACGAACATTTCAGAACCTCCATAAGCACATAGTAGACATCTGGAATTCTGAAAAAATGCCAGAAGAGTGGAATACAGCTATAACCCATCCAATACACAAAAAGGGTGACAGATCAGATCCAAACAACTATTGGGGGATTTCACTGCTTGCTGGCACATATAAGATCTGTCTAGAATTATCTTTACAAGAACTCAGGAACAGCTCGACTAAGAACTTGGAGAATTTCCAGGAAGATTTCATCCTGGAAGAAGCTGTCCAGACCAAATTATCAGCCTTAAGTGGATCATGAAACAGCAAAGAGGGAGAGACAAGAAGTTGCTCACCACTTTTGTTGACTTCAAGAAAGCATATGACAGTATCCATCATGAGCCATTACTTAAAATCGTCGCAGAATTTGGATTGCACCCGAAACTTGGTAATATTATTGGACTCAACCTTAAGAATACTAAAACAAAAGTTAAATTCAGGGGGGAACTATCTGAATCATTTGAAATCAGGATGGGACTTCGACAGGGGGATGGTCTCTTACCACTTATATTTAACTGCACACTGGAGAAAATCATGCGAGAGGGGAAAAAGAAATTCCAACCAAACATCAAGATTGGTAGAAATATAAAACTCAATTGCCTGATCTTTGCTGGTGATATAGCACTGCTCGCAAATAGCATGGAAGAGGCTAAAAACCAAATTGAAGAATTAGAAAAAATAGCATCAAAAGTCGGTCTACGGATCTCCTTTGAACAGACAGAAATGATGCTATCCTTCAAGGTTGAAACACAAGCCATTACACTGAATGATAACAAACAAATTAAAATTGTAAATAAATTCAAATATCGTGGGGAGGTTATAAGCTGGAATTCAAATGAGAAAATATCAGTAGAAGGCAGAACAACTAAACTGAAACAGGCGCAATGCATCACCTGGTCAACATACAAGAAGAAATGTCTCTCGATAAATGCAAAACTCGGACAGTACCACTCTGCTATTAAACCTGAAGCAACCTATGCTAGTGAAACACTGTCCAAGATGAGCACCAAATCATCCACAGACAAACTACAAAAAGGCAGATAGAAAAATCCTTAGAACAACTATAAACAAAAAATACCAAGTACAGGGACAGTGGCAACTGTTACCTAACGAAGTTGTATACCAAGAAACTGAGTCAATAACTGACACAATGCGGAAAAGGAGGATTGCTTTTTTCTGCCAAATTTCCAGACTACCAGAAACCAACCCACTGAAACAACTGTTCACTTACTTTTAGAAAAGTGAGACCAAGAACAACTGGTTCAAAGAAGTTCAAGATGATTTAGACGAGTTAGGCTCGACTATGCAACAAATTGCAGGCAGAGAAGAGAAGAAGAATCTAAAACACAATGACACAAGATTTAAACTAAAGACATTTAAATGCAAAAAATACACCATGATGAAATACACACTGATGAATAAAGGGTAGGCAGGTCGGAAAGGATGAAGTAGTTTTGGGAGCATAAGAGGAAAGCCAAATCCACAGCTAGTATTAAAACTGAGATGTATATGGATTGAATACATCCTGTAAGCATAACTGCTTGTGACCTTCACTTGGACTTGGGCCTGCTTTTTTCTGAATCTACTTGTCTTGTCCCTACTTCCTGTATGCCTGATTGATCAAGTGTTACATTGTCCGCTGTTGTTTGAAGTAATGTGGCTTCATCGTCCTTCTCCTGATTCCTCCTTAATGTTATCTGATGTCACAGGAAGATTAGCCATGTTGAAATATTAGCCCAACATAGTTGAGAAAACTATGATACGTCATAAACGTTGTTCCCTATTCTCACACAGTGCAACATAGAAAAATGAACAAATGTTTAAAAGTATTTAGCTTGTATCACTCAGAACAACTGTCTAGAGTTAAGAGGTCCTTTTAGTGTCAACATTTTTTAAAAATATGTCACTTCAGCTTGTAGCCCATGTCTTTCATGTTGACATCCATCATTCTTTTTCTTTGACAATGTATTCAAAAAGAGCTAGTCTGCAATAGGCATTAGACTCAGTTAATTTCCGCACACAAAATCCTGGTTGAGGCACCATTGTAAGCTTCATTCAGTGTTCTTGTTATGGGATCATAAGTGCTCTCATAAGATGTGAGTTATGCATGGTGAAATCCTGATGTTGCAAGAAGGCTGGGTAGCTACATGTATGTAAGTAAGATTTGTACTTATCTTTTGTTGAACTGTTTTCTTTAGTTTGCATTGGCCTTTTCCCAGGGCCCCTATTCTCAAAAAGTTTTCCTATGGTAATTTTCTCTGTTGTTTAATAAATTAAAATTGTTCTTGGGCTGGTAGAGAATGAAGTTTATTAGCTGATAGCTAGTTCATACTCAGCCTATACATTGCATCACTTTTACCTGTGTCAAATAGTAACATTTACAGAGCCAAGAGTTGTAACATCAATATTTAAATATAGAAATACAGTTTTACAAGCTCTTTTTGTAAATACACACATCAAAAAAAGTTTTGCATCACCTCGCTTCTGAGAGCTCTGGAACCTGTACAGAAAATTGGAATAGAGATCAATATAAACATCATTTTCGCCCTTTTTATTGCTCATGAAAACCACACATTGCATGTTGCACTGTCATACAGCGAGACCTTCAGAGGTGGTGGTCCAGATTGCAGTACACACCGGTACCTCTAATACCCAGTAGCACGTCCTCTAGCATTGATGCATGTCTGTATTCGTCATGACATACTATCCCCAAGTTCACCAAGGCACTGTTGGTCAAGATTGTCCCACTCGTCAACGGCGATTCAGTGTAGATCCCTCAGAGTGGTTGGTGGGTCACGTCATCCATAAACAGCCCTTTTCAGTCTATCCCAGGCAATTTTGATAGGGTTCATGTCTGGAGAACATGCTGGCCACTCTAGTCGAGCGATGTCGTTACCCTGAGGGAAGTCATTCAGGAGATGTGCATGATAGGGGTGCGAATTGTCTTCCATGAAAACGAATGCCTCGCCAATATGCTGTCGATTTGGTTGCAGTATCGGTTGGTGGATGGCAGTCACATATCGTACAGCCGTTATGGCACCTTCCATGACCACCATATATACATCGGTCCCACATAATGCCACCCCACAACAGCAGGGAACCTCCACCATGCTGCACTCACTGGATAGTGCATCTAAGGCATTCAGCCTGACCAGGTTGCCTCCAAACACGTCTCTGAAGATTGTCTGGTTGAAGGTATATGCAACACTCATCGGACATTCTAGGAAGACCACAAAGAAGATGTCAAATCTAGCAGCTGATCTCACAAAAGGAATGCCAGAATTCTATGGGCACATCAGTAGGCTACCACCAACAAGACTCACGGAACTCTGACATACATTTAAATGATCAAGTCAAGAATATTATGGATCACACAAGTCAACCTTGACCTATGAAAAGCGCAAATTGATCCAATAGAAGTTCAAGACAGAAACATATACACAGACAAAATATGTATGTCGAATGTTAGGTCAGAGAATGAAGTTCCATAGAAACCAGGTACAAAGTGAACTGAGGACAGAAAGAGACTCAATGAGAAAAAATGAGAAAATTGTGGAAGATCAGAAAAAATGGTCAAATGAGGCAGAGTGCTTTGTGTGATCCTACAGAGTGTTGATGCAAAACCCTTGTCCATCCACATGTATACCACACCGGAATGCAATCCCGATACTACGTGCACAAGTCAGTTGTGCAAGGCAGCCTAGAATCAGCCATTTCCAGCCCTAACTAAGGCAAAGTATGATGTAGCTGCTTTGATTGTTGAAATAATGCAACAGCAGCCCTTGAAAATTTGTGACTGGGCTGGAACTCGAAACTGGATTCTCCACTTCTTGCGAATAACTGTCTCAACCACTTCGGTCAAACAGACTCGCTTCCTGTCCAGTTCAAATTCCAAAGTTTTTCTCACCACTGATGTTGTGACCCCATTCATTTTCCCTGTTGCTTGCAGTCCCAATATATTACTGCAAGGGTATGAACAATGATATGCATTGAAATAGTGGTATGTCCATTTTCACTCACACCTCTATCGTATGGGAACTATGTGGTACTTATTCCCGCAACACTTTTTTGGAAAGATGTTAAGTAGTATATGTACCAGATTTGGTTGAAATCAGTTCAGTAGTTTAGTTGGAGATGTGGAAAACACACACACACACACACACACACACACACACACACACACACACACACACACACACACACACACATACTTCCCTTATTTCTGTTCTACTGACTGCCTCTTCTGCTCCTCCTCACTCTTCAAATGCAATTTCACTCTCTCACAGTCTCTTTCAATCCTGGATGTAACTTTTATTTTATCTCTGAAAAATCACATATACTGAAACCATTTTCTCTGTAGCCAGTTGTAAGAGGCTTTTATGGCTATGTGAATTCATGTTTGTTCATCATAGTTTTCTTCATTTTCTTTATAGGGTACTTAAGAGTGGAAGCTAAGCTTTTGCAATTTATATTATACAGGGTGTTTCTGTAAGACTGTGAAAAAATTTAACAGGACGTAGAGGATGCTCCACTGAACAATTTAAGTTAGGGAACCAGGGGTCAGAGGAGCCAGCTTAAGGAGATAATAGGAATAAAATAACATTACTGTGTACTTTTTTATTCATGTAGTTAACTGCAAATACAATAATTGACACAATGAATGTGCCATTTGTACTGTATCTTAAATGTGCTGAAACTGATGGCCAGTGACCTCAATGCAGGCATGAGATTTGACACATTGTGACAAATATTCTTGATGTGTTTCGAATTTCATCACAGGCATCTACAATTCTGGCAACTAATTCCATCTCCAAATCCACTGGGATCTCAGACGCAAGTGACTTTAGATATCCCCATAGGAAATAATCAGCGGGATCCAGGTTAGGTGACCTCACAGGCCATGGAATAGAACCTCCCCTTCCAGTCCAGTGACTGGGAAATACTGTACCGGTACTGCTCCATTGTATTTTACTGTACGTCTCTGAGTACACTGAGTAATGAATAAGTCTGTCATTGATTCATAGAATGTTCGGTCATGGGCAATGTAGATATGATACAACAGAGCCACATTATGGACAAGTAAAGTAAACAAAATCTGCATTATGCCGTCCTGGTAATCAGGCTAATCCTCCTTGTTTCCTTGCAGCAAACACAGTATGTACATGTAAATAAACAGTGTAGTAGATGTAAACTTGTACACACGTTCATTGTAAAGAAGCTGGAAAACAGTAATGCTAGACAGAGAGGTAGACAAGTTTACTTCCTATCTCCTGAAGCTGGCTTCTCCGACCTCAGGTTCCCTGCCGCAAATTGTCCAGAGGAGCATTCTGTAGGTCCTGTTATATTGTTTGCACGTTCTTACAGAATCACACCATAGATATCCCCAGAACATTGACCTTGATGCAATGGAGAGGATTGCATACCCAACCATGTGGGTAGCCACAATGTGTGTGGATCCGTGTTGAAGGGATATCTGTGGACATATGATTACCGGGTTCCTAAACAGGGGCATCAGTTCATTGAGTCATTACAGGAGCAAAAGTTTGAGTAATTGACAGACCTGACATTGTAACATTAATCAACATGGCCTTGTGCTGTTGGTACAGCAGCATGGCTGACAGCAAGTGGAAACTATTATATTTCTTGAGGACATACTGTTTTATTGCATTATTTTATGGTGCTTGACCACCTTGTGTACAATGTTCTGTCAATAAAGTAGGCCTTCATTTGTGTCTGTGTACAGCAGCTATTCTGGGTGGAGGGGGGAGGATTACATTATTAAAAAAATAAATAAATAAATAAATAAATCTAGTGTTCTACATGTGGGAACTTGGAATGCTGGATGCCTTAATTGTGTTGATAGACTAGAAAATTGAAAAAGATAAATGTATAGTTGAAAGTGAGAGGAGGAACAAGATTTCTCTTCACATGAACATGTCCCTATGATCACTCACACTAGAACAAGTATATGTGCCTACTAGCTCAGCAGATGATGAGGAGATTGGAACAATACATGACAGGGTACAAGGAATCATTCAGTATGTTAAAAGATCCATTTTTTCATGAGACATGTGGAATCTGGTAGTGTGGATCAAAAAGAGAACATGTAATGGGGGAAAAAATGAAAAGGGAAGCTAACTGTCAGAATTTTTCTAAGAGCACGCTGATTAAATTGTAAACACTTCAAGAATCATGAAAGATGGTTGTGTACGTGGAAGTGACCTGAAGACACCAGGCAGTTTAAGGTATGTTACATACATACATATGTACATACATAAATCAGGGTTTATACTGCTTAGCATTTCCAGAAGATGATGTGGGCTCTGACATTGGTTATAAAATTACCACAATTGTGCCACATTGGGAGCCCAAAAGTCATAAATTTGCTTTCAAATAAGCCAAATGGCATAACAATGGCTGCCTTCGGTATATCTTCTTCGGCCACCAGAATCTGTGTGTATGGCCTTGGCGCAATCTAGTACACAAACGCCACTCAACGCGTAGTTGAAGTTACGGAGCAGAATTATTCGGTACGTGTCATGTATAGTGCGGGTGTTCAGTGCTCTGTAATCCCCACAAGGCCGCCATGCACCACCCTATTTGGGGATGAGCTGTAACGGTGAATACCAGGGGCTGTCAGGTGGACACATGATGCCCTCTTTCATCATGTTAACAAACTCGGCCTTGGCTATCTTCAAACGGTCCAGTGCCAGTCGTGGTCAGTAGGAGATGGGCTGCCCCTCAGTTGTCTTGATATAGTGCACAGTGGGTGCCTGATATACTTTGGTATGCCTGGTGGCTTTGTCAATGCTGGAAAGTCCATCAGTAAAGTGGCATACTCGTCATCAGTGGCGGTAATCAGCTGGGCAAATTGGGTGGATGTCTGGTGCTGGAAACCCACGGCTGTCAGCACAGTGGTCTGGTCTACAAGACGGGTGTTGGCCATATCTGGTAAAAGGTTATAGTACGCCAAAAATCCGCTCCTGTTATTGGCTCTGCCACATCCACCACTGTGAAATTCCAAAGGAATGCATGGCAGAGGTCAAGATCCAGCTCCGTTCTGTGCAAGCCATATATTGCAATAGGCGAGTTATTTGTGGCCACCAGGCAGAATGGCATAAGTGATCGGCACTGATGTAACATCATATGTAGGTAAATACATAAGTCATAGCCAGTATCAATCAAGCACTTACAGCCAGTGTGTCGATCGCTGATGAGCAGGCGCTGTGATGTTGGCCAGCAATCAGACGAAGTACCTACATTCAATTGTACCTGACATTTGGGAACGCTCAAGGTTTGGTGCAGCACTGTGCACGTTCCCCAAAATGCCGGTGGTACCAGCACACGTCCTTATGTGCATCAAATGATGGTGCAGGTGAATGGGATGTGGCCCTGCTGCAGGAGTGTCCTCTATATCTTGGCCGGCTGTGATCTCCACCGACACTGGAACACGCTACCAGCTGGCTAATCTGTTGCATCAGTTAATCGGCCCTCGCCACTAATGCATCATACTGAGCTCATACTACCATGATGGCTGTACTTGCACACTGCACGGCTGATACCATAATAGGCATGGGTGAGACGGCATTCCAGCACCTTGGCAGCCAATTCTGCCATGGCGTCTAACAAAATCTCCGACTGCATCACGATAATTGTGTTGATAAATAGAGGTAAGCAACTGCTCGAGACTGTTCACAGCAGATAATCAGGTATGGTACCAGCATCAATTTTACTTCTAAGATGCCGCAGATGGTCTCCAGTCTCCAATATCTTCTTGAGTTAGTACCTGACGGATGCGCTCTTCTTATGATGCAGATACGTGGCGGATCAGTTCCATGTTTAACTGTTCGCATGCAATCCCTTCAGGTGGTGCGATGATGATATCTTGCATTTTTGCTGTATATTGCTGCTCCAATTGACTCACCACCAAAGCAAATTTAGATGTGTCTGTGGTAACAACTGAATAAATAAAATTTTCCTCTACCTGGGCTAACCACAGCACCGGATTTTGTGGCCAGAATGGCGGTAGCTCATGGCTAGTCTAGATACTGGCTGTTTAGCAGCCACTTGATTTTTATTCATTCTTTACTGGTGTTACGTATGTGCAGGCAGGCCAGGCCACGTTGGGGTCACCACTTTAGGCACAGTGTAAATGAATTAGGTCCTGTGACTCTGCCATACCGTTTGTAAAACAGCTACACTGTGCGCCGATATTGCCATTCTCCCGTCAGCCAACAGCACATCTAGTGTAGTTGTTTTAACAGCATGTCAGAGTCGCAGGACCTAATTCATTTACACTGTGGCTAAAGTAAGAATCAAAGAATATGAAAGGATGGCAGTAATAGAGAACGGAGTGTCTCAAAATTTAGAAACAGAATTAAAGTTTAAGAGATGCAACAAAACCTTATGGGTTTGCCAAGGACATTGTAATTTTAGAGATGAAAAGTGAGTTGGAACACCATTTTGACCAAGTGGACGATGTCTTAAAAGATGTTATAAGATGAACAAAAACAAAACAATGATAATGGACTTGAGATGGCTGCTCAGGTCAGTTACACCAAACAACACCTTATTGTCAGGAGTTCATTTATTCACCTCTTTAAACAAGCAAGGCTTACAAAGTACTGGATGGCGGAACTGCACAAAGATAATGTTTAGCTTAGTTCAAGGATGATCCTCAGATCGATACTGGTGTCGATCTCATCGGCGCCACATAGCCCCCCCACCCCCCCGCAGTACGGAGTATTCTTGATGAGAGGCCAGAGGGGGGGTGACTATGGCGTCGGCAGGGTTGGTCTGCAGGAGCCGGACCACGGTCAGCTCGACAGGGTCGTTGGGTAGCTGTGTCGGTAGATGTCGTGAAGGAAGGTCCAGCCACCGAACCTGGAAGTCGTTGAAGCGCGCCGGGCGTCGTAGTGGGTGTGCTGGTCGTGCGGTGACAGGTAGGCCGGCGTTTTGGGGGAGGAACGGAGCGACGACGACGATGTCTCCAGTGGGCATGGTGAACACACGAAGCATGTCCGGGTCGACGTCGGGTGAGGGGGGAAGACATTTCACCAGGTGGCAGGGAATGGCGGAGGTTGTGTCATAAGCACCTGATGAAGGGAAACACTCGATGAACAGTGTATCATCACATAGTATTATAGATATGTCATGGATTATGTCCGGGGGAACAGGCACAAACACCCTGAGCGAGGGCATGTTCGAGATGGGGGGCGTGAGAAACCTTGACAGGGCGAGGCAGGCGAACGGGGAGAGGTTGAAGGGTCCGGTGAAGGGCTCGGTGGCGAGGGCGTGATCATACGTAAGGTCGATGTGGGGAGCATGTGATCACTCGACGGAGTGAGTGAGACCGCAGTAGGGAGCGAGATCGGAATAGAGCTCGAGGAATGGAGCTGGAGGTCACTCGATTGAGTGTGTAAGGCCGACCTGGAGGGAGTGGTCGGAGCATCGTGAGCCACGACAATGAGTGGCGTGGTCGTGGCCTGAAGGGGGGTAGAAGAAGGCTTGACATGATCAGGATTAAGTCTGTTGATAGAGACTGTGACAGCTGAATCTTTTATCTGAATGTCATAGGTGTTGGCTGAGCACCGGAGAACTCAGTATGGGCCAGTATATGGCGGTTGGAGGAGAGGAGCCGGTGACGTCCCAGCTGCTTGTTTACTGCTTCCTGGATTGAGCGGAACAGTCGGTACAGTTCGGTCCTGGACGCCTCCGGGCGCGGGACGAAGAGCCTGAACCTGAGACTTGCCAGGTAGGCAGTGGCTGGCGAAATAGAGCAGTGATGCATCATGTAGTTTGTCAACAATTGTCATTCGTTGCTTGACAGGTTTGGGAGACCTCTGAGCCAGAGGAAACCGGATGTGAGGTGGTAGTTTATCTGACCAGATGGCGAGGAGAGCTGTGTAAGACAGTAGGTCATCGCTGACCAGGGCCCGTAACCGTCTCCAGAGTTGGGAAGGTTTGTCATTGCCTAGTTGCTTGACGTGGAGCACTTGCCGTATTGCTGTCTCATTTGAGCATGCAAGCCGATGTAGAAGTGTCTTTTTAGCCAGAGTGTACCGGGTAGCTGAGTCCGGGGTGCGACCAGGTCAGCAATCACGTCCTCCTGGTCGTCCAGGTGGGTAATAAGGCACAGAAATCTGGTTGATTTGTCGAGTTTGAAATGATCGAACACTTCGTCCACAATTTTGAACCAGGTTGTTGCCCTGTTGCGATTGAATGGCAGCAGCATCGGTAAGCATTGTAGAATGTTCGGAAGAACATGTTGAGTTGAGTTCGTCGGGGCACTGCCTGAATCAAGCTGTTGTTGCTGTAGTATTCCAGGAGAGTGTGCCTCCAGGGGATGTGGCAACAACGGCTGTTCAGGTGGCAGCGTGAAGGTGACACGTTGTGTTTGAGTGCGATCTGTCGCATCGCGGAAGGCCGACACGTGTGAGATACCGTAATGTGTAGATTGCGGTTTCAGAAGAACAACACGTTGTGGCTGTGCTCAAACAGATGCGTCGCGGAAGACCGATGCAGATGAGGCACCAAGATGTGCTGAGAGTGGTAGCGGAAGCTCGACTGGAGCCTGCGCGGGGGCGACAGGTGAGACAAAGTTCAAAGTTTGAAAACGCGTGCTAGTCCACGGGAAGCTCGACATACGATCGGAGCTGTAGCCACCAGTGTTGCAGGGAGGCTGCGGATGCGTGGGCTGTCCAGAAGCACAGTATGGAAAATGATGTCGAACGTCGGACAGAATGTGTGAATGTTCACTGTTCATAGTCACTCCACTCAAAATGGTGTGTGGATAAGGTGAGTGACGTGGCACAAAACACTGAGGCGTAGCAGCAGGATGGAGAAGGAATGGTCAGGCACAGATAACAAGCTATTGTTCCTGTTACAGGCCGAGGTATCGAAGCAGGAAGGCATGTGCTGATGCTGAACCAAAGCAGGAGCGGGTGTGTTCAGATGCTGAGGAGGTTGACCTGTGAAAAAAGCAGTTCCGGCCACGTGGCAGGAATCCGCGTGGTACTGCACGGATTGTGGCGTGGCGAATCGTTGTCCTGGCAGTGGTAGGTCGTCCAACAAAGCATTTGCAGAAATCGGCATTGATCCTGCACTGCACAGAGATCCGTAAGAGATAACTGCACCGTCGATGAGGGAGGGCACGTGTGGTGGGAACAAAGGCGTCTGATAGCCAGAGTCATGCACACTCCTAACCTCACTTATTGTTGCAGGCTCGAAAAAGTCTGGCGAAATTGGCGTAATCGTCGTGTGAGAGGCATCGTGCTGCAGTCCTGGCGGGTGTACATTGCCCACAACATGATGCATGTCGATCACAAAATCCGGCGTTAGGCGTTGGGCCGAAGCCATTGTTCGAATGTAGTGTTGATGTAATACACGTGAAAATAACCGACACGGAGACCGCGGACACAGTAAAACGGCGAAAACGGAAGACGTTACAACTCGGTGTCACCAGTGAGGTGGATGCTCGGGTCAGTTACACCAAAGAACACCTTACTGTCAGGAGTTCATTTATTCACCTCTTTACACAAGCAAGGCTTACAAAGAACTGGATGGCAGAACTGCACAAAGATAATGTTTAGCTTAGTTCAAAGATGATATTCAGATCGATACTGGCGTCTACCTAATCGGCGCCACAGACTGTAATCAAATTAAGTGAGGTCACAGGAAATGAAATGCTGAATGTAAAAGGTGAGTTTTGTTATTGAAGCAACAAATAACTGATAACAGAAGAAGTAAGTAGGATAGAAAGTGGAGACTGGCAGTAGGATCAACAACTTTCCTAAAGAAGTAAATATGTTAATGTGAAATGTAAATTTATATGTTCGGAAGTCTTTTCTGAAAGTGACTTTTCTGGAATGTATTTCTATATGGAAGTGAAATGTTGATGACACAGAGCACAAACAAGAAGTGAACAGAAGCTTTTGAAATGTACTACTGCAGAATGAAGAGGCTTTGGATCAAACTTAGAAGAAAAGAGCTTTATGCAACAACCTTATAAAAAGTTCATAAGATTCATTCTAAGGCATCTAGGAGTTGTTAACTAAGTAATGGAAGCCTACTGTATTGTGTGTGTGATTGGGGAGGGGGTAGCAACAAGCACATGGTAACAGGTCTGCAGTAGTCTCTCCTTTGCTTTTTTTTATGTTTGTTTACAAAAATCACTGAGAAATATGATTTCATGTGCTTCACAGGGATTAGAAGCGCAGCCAAGAAAAAAATGACTAATGTTTATTGCTATCTTTTGAATGTGTGGGAATAAAATGTCCAAATTCATAATAGTGAATTATGTATAAAAGTAACTTTGTGCGTAGGAACACAGTAGTGAATTTTATTTTCTAAAAGGGTGAATGTGTTGGAATGGCATGGAAAGCACTGAAGATTGCTGTTGGGATGTTATTACTGAATGTTAACATTAATCCAGTCCAAACATCCACAGTAGCAGAAAAGTTGTTTCTGCAAAGGTTATGTCAAAAGTTCTGCTCACTGTAAGAGAGAATTGAAGAAAATAATTTATTTCTCAGAATACCTTTACAGGCCTTCAGTATAATCATTATTGCTTATAACAGCTTTCCAACATTTAGGCAATTATTGTATTACGGATAGGGTAGGGCATCTTCATTGTTGAGCCATCTGATTTCTTGCATCCGCTCACTGGAAGCTTCTTCAGGTGCACCAAAAAATTTTCCATTGAGTTGTTCCTTCAATCTGGAAAAACAAATTGAAGTCTGGTGGGCTGATAGCACGACTTTATGGTGGGTGGGGAAGTATTTTCGACCAATATTTGTCAAATATTTCTCTTACTGGTAGGGTAATATGTGGTCTTGCATTATCATGCAAAATGAGGAAACAAGCTGCAAGCATGTTGAACGTTCCGTGGCAAATTTTTGGGTGTACTTGTCTCAGTTATAAGAAGAGTCATAGCAGGTTGACCACAAGGCAGCCAATGGGAGATCCATGAATGTCTGGAGGATTTGGATTTTGCAGACGATATTGTTTCACTAGCTCAAAGGCCAGCAGATATGAAAGCTAAATTAAGCTCACTGAAAAAAGAAGCATAGGTTGCTGGACTCAAGATAAATGCAGATAAAACAAAGTAAATGAGAATAAATTCTGGACCATGGAAGTGCCACTGCTTTTAGGGGAGCAACAAGAGGAGATTGTCAATTCATTCCTGTGTCTGGGTTGTGTGGTAACAGAAGGTGGTGGAGCTGGAGAAGATGTGAATAACTGCATAAAGAAGGCAGATCTGCCTTCATACAACTATATACAATATGGAGAAACAGAAATGTCCCACGAAAAATTAAAGCTCATATTTTTAAAATAAATGTGAAGGCTGTTCTTGTGTTCAATTACAGCGCTTAATAAATAAATGTCTCCAGGGCATAATGAATATATGGTGGCCAGAAAAAGTAAGTAATAAAAATATTTGAAGAGAAACAAACCAGATACTGTAGAAGAACAGATACGTGAGAGTAGTTGGGGATGGCAGGGGCACACATTGAGAAAGCCAGATGGAGCAGTCAAAAAGAAGGTGTTGGAATGGAATTGAAAAGGAACAAAGAGGAGAGGATGGCCTTGAGGTACATGTAAGAGGATGGCTGAAGAGGTAGCAAGGCGAGATAGCAAGACTGGTGCTGAATTGAGGGAAATAGCTGAAAACAGAGATGGATGGTGAGTTCTTTTGGATGCACCATGCTCCAAAGGGCTCATATGAATTAAGTCAAGTCAAACAATGGAAAATCCAGGATGGAACGTAACAATACCAGAGAAGGAAAGTTGCTACTCACCATATAGGGGAGATGCTGCGTCGTGATAGGCAATACAAAAAGATTAACACAATTTTAGCTTTCGGCCATTAAGGCCTTTGTCAGCAGTAGACACACATACACACACACACACACACACACACACACACACACACACACACACACACACACACACAACCACACAACCCCCCTCCCCCCCCCCACACACACACTCTCACGCAAACGCAACTTGCACACACTTCTGCAGTCTCAGAGAGCTGAAACTACACTGCAAGCAGCAGCACCAGTGCATGATGGGAGTGGCGACTGGGTGGGGGTAAGGAGGAGGCTGTGGTGGGGAGGGGGAGGGATAGTATGGTGGGAGTGGCGGACAGTGAAGTGTTGCAATTTAGTTGGAGGGCAGGAGAGAAAGTGCAGAGGGGGGAGGAAATAAGTAGGGGAAAGGAGAGAAATAAAAACAAATTAAAAGACTGGGTGTGGTGGTGAAATGACGACCGTGTAGTGCTGGAATGGGAACAGGGAGGGGGCTGGATGGGTGAGGACAGTGACTAATGAAGGTTGAGGCCAGGAGGGTTACGGGAATGTAGGATGTATTGAAGGTAAAGTTCCCAGCTGCGCAATTCAGAAAAGCTGGTGTTGGTGGGAAGGATCCATATGGCACAGGCTGTGAAGCAGTCATTGAGATGAGGGATATCATGTTTGGCAGCGTGTTCAGCAACAGGGTGGTCCACTTTTTTTTTTGCCTCAGTTTGTTGGTGGCTGTTCATGCGGATATACAGCTTGTTGGTTGTCATGCCTACTTAGAATGCTGCACAGTGGTTGCAGCGTAGCTTGTAAATCACATGACTGGTTTCACAGGTAGCCCTGCCTTTGATGGGATAGGTGATATTAGTGACTGGACTGGAGTAGGTGGTGGTAGGAGGATGTATGGTACAGGTGATTTCACCACCATACCCAGCCTTTTAATTTCTTTTTATTTCTCTCCTTTCCGCTACTTACCCCCTTCCCACTTCCCCCCTCCACACCTTCTCGCCTGCCCTCCGTCTAAACTGCAGCACTTCACTGTCAGTCACTGTCGCTATCCCCCTTCCCGCACCAGCCTCCTCCTTACCCCCACCTAGTCGTGACTCCCATCATGCACTGGTGCTGCTGCTTACAGTGTGGTATCAGTTCTCTGAGACTGCAGATGTGTGTGCAAGTTGCATTTGCGGAAGCGCGCGCGCGCGCGCGCGCGCGCGCGCTTGTGTGTGTGTGTGTGTGTCTACTGCTGACAAAGGCCTTGATGGCATATAATTGTGTGAATCTTTTTGTTGTGCCTATCGCGACTCAGCATCTCCGCTATATGGTGAGTAGCGACTTTCCTTCTCTGATATTGTTACATTCCATCCTGGATTTTCCATTGTTTGATTTTTGCCTGACGGCTTTTCTTCGATCCTAACCCTATGCTGTTTCCCTTTGTAACTACGTTCTTTTGCATCCGCTATACTTAGTGTCCATCCATCTTTCTTTTCTTTCCTGTGTTTCTCTTGTTGCCTTACGAACCGCACTGCACGCTCTACTTATGAGCCACACTGTATCAACCGTTTCGGCCGCGCGCAACAGACGGTCTCATGACCATGCTGATTGTTAGTGCAGCATCTTAGGTCCCACATTACACCCGCCGATATAATGAAGCCTATACCTTCAAACTGATCACGCTCCATGTGTCAATTCCCGTCTTTTTGCGTGTTATCTCCCGCAGTTTTCCGGTGCCACACGATGTTATATCTGTAACTACGAACCTCTCCCCACCCCTCCACACTTTCCCCGTTCTATCCCTGTTCGCACCCACTAAATCCACCTCATCCCAGTTTCATCTGACATCCCCCTTCTTCACGCTTATCGGCCTTCAAACTTGCTACCCACAGTAATATACATACACTCCTGGAAATGGAAAAAAGAACACATTGACATTGGTGTGTCAGACCCACCATACTTGCTCCGGACACTGCGAGAGGGCTGTACAAGCAATGATCACACGCACGGCACAGCGGACACACCAGGACCCGCGGTGTTGGCCGTCGAATGGCGCTAGCTGCGCAGCATTTGTGCACCGCCGCCGTCAGTGTCAGCTAGTTTGCTGTGGCATACGGAGCTCCATCGCAGTCTTTAACACTGGTAGCATGCCGCAACAGCGTGGACGTGAACCGTATGTGCAGTTGACGGACTTTGAGCGAGGGCGTATAGTGGGCATGCGGGAGGCCGGGTGGACGTACCGCCGAATTGCTCAACACGTGGGGCGTGAGGTCTCCACAGTACATCGATGTTGTCGCCAGTGGTTGGCGGAAGGTGCACGTGCCCGTCGACCTGGGACCGGACCGCAGCGACGCACGGATGCATGCCAAGACCGTAGGATCCTACGCAGTGCCGTAGGGGACTGCACCGCCACTTCCCAGCAAATTAGGGACCCTGTTGCTCCTGGGGTATCGGCGAGGACCATTCACAACCGTCTCCATGAAGCTGGGCTACGGTCCCGCACACCGTTAGGCCGTCTTCCGCTCACGCCCCAACATCGTGCAGCCTGCCTCCAGTGGTGTCGCGACAGGCGTGAATGGAGGGACGAATGGAGACGTGTCGTCTTCAGCGATGAGAGTCGCTTCTGCCTTGGTGCCAATGATGGTCGTATGCGTGTTTGGCGCCGTGCAGGTGAGCGCCACAATCAGGACTGCATACGACCGAGGCACACGGGGCCAACACCCGGCATCATGGTGTGGGGAGCGATCTCCTACACTGGCCGTACACCACTGGTGATCGTCGAGGGGACACTGAATAGTGCACGGTACATCCAAACCGTCATCGAACCCATCGTTCTACCATTCCTAGACCGGCAAGGGAACTTGCTGTTCCAACAGGACAATGCACGTCCGCATGTATCCCGTGCCACCCAACGTGCTCTAGAAGGTGTAAGTCAACTACCCTGGCCAGCAAGATCTCCGGATCTGTCCCCCATTGAGCATGTTTGGGACTGGATGAAGCGTCGTCTCACGCGGTCTGCACGTCCAGCACGAACGCTGGTCCAACTGAGGCGCCAGGTGGAAATGGCATGGCAAACCGTTCCACAGGACTACATCCAGCATCTCTACGATCGTCTCCATGGGAGAATAGCAGCCTGCATTGCTGCGAAAGGTGGATATACACTGTACTAGTGCCGACATTATGCATGCTCTGTTGCCTGTGTCTATGTGCCTGTGGTTCTGTCAGTGTGATCATGTGATGTATCTGACCCCAGGAATGTGTCAATAAAGTTTCCCCTTCCTGGGACAATGAATTCATGGTGTTCTTATTTCAATTTCCAGGAGTGTATATTTATTATTGATTAGTTATTGTCTGCTTTGACCCTTGTGACTTCTCGCCAATTTTAGTGAGTTTTCGTCTTCCACTATCGCCGTCTTCCTCAGATTTCATCTCATTTTTTCCCCCCATTGTGCATCCGTTTCGTCCTTTTCGTACTTTTCACACGTATTTGGGTGTATTTTTTCGTAATTTTTCGGACATAATTCTTCTTTTCTTACGTAATTTTTCGCATTTTTTGCACCACCATGGATCCTTGCTTCTTCCATCTACGTCAATACAGAAAAGTTCCCTTGTTCCTAGCCAGATCCCAGTCCCACATACAGTTCCTGCGTTGTTGCTTGGCTCATGAAATCCTCCCTAATGGCCTCACCATCAAATTACCCATCTCTGGTTGCCACCCCTCCTTGCACAATGACCTCCACCTGTTCAGATTCCGCCAATCCTTAGCGCTCACCAACATAGTCCTGCAAAACCATATCAACCAAGCCCAATCCTCCTTGCAGTACCTTCTCTCCATCTGCAAAATTCTCCTGCTATGTAATCCCAAATTCCTGGAATCCATAACACACATTGAAACTCTTGCCCTGCAGGAACTTGAGCAACATGCACAACGAAACCTCAGAAAGCTCTCCATCCTACTCACTTCCTACTCCTGCCTCAGAGTACCACTGTCCACCACTTCTACAACACCCTCCAAACCTCCCCCACACCCCCTCATAGCTGACAAACCCTGTCTCGCAGACCTACTACACTTACCCCACCCTCCAAAACTCCGTCCCACCATCACACACAACCCAGAACCGAAACAGACCCGCAACACAGTTATGAACCTTTCCTCCAGAAGCCTTAATCCCACAGAAATATCAGTCCTTTCCAAAGGCCTCACCTTTTGCCCCACTCCCAAATTCAACCATGCAGAACTAGTTAAGACCTTCTCTCCTTCTCTCGGTCCCTACAGTGGAAGCACTATTTCGCCACCAACCCAACCAATCAGACTCAACCAAAGACCAATATTGAACCTTGCCTAACTCATTTCACTCCTCCATCCTACTGTGATCCACCCCCACTGCCTCCAAACCACCCCCTGTTAACTTTCCAGAATTTCTTAACCTCTAACCTTGCCTCAACATCATTCCCCAAATCCCTCAACATGCAAACTAACCTTACATCCGCAGAAAGAACCACAGTCCTCCATCTAAAAACTGATCCCGACCTTATAATCGTACCTGCTGAGAAAGACCCCACGACCGTTGTTTTGAACCGCAAGGATTAGGTGGCAGGATTCCGTCAGCTGTTAGATACTTCCACCTACAAACCATGCCACAGTGATCCCATTCCAGTAATCTAGCAGGATCTCCAGTCACTACTCAAATCCTTAGGCCCATCCCAGAACCTCTCCCCAGAGTCCATCTCTCTACTTACTCCTACCACTCCCCGCACTCACACCTTCTTCATGCTTCCTAAAGTCCATAAACCCACCCACCCAGGATGCCCCATTGTGGCTGGTTACTGTGCCCCCACTGACAGAATCTCTGCTCTCGTAGACCAACACCTTCAACCTATTACCTGGAACCTATCCTTCTATATAAAAGATACCAACCATTTCCTCAACTGACTCTCCACAGTCCCTGTCCCTTTACCACACAGTGCCCTGCTCGTCACTATTGATGCCACCTCCCTGTACACTAACATTTCTAATGCCCATGGCCTTACTGCTATCAAACACTACCTTTCCAGACACTCTATGGATTCCAAACCAACAGTCTCCTTCCTAGTCTCCATGACCAACTATATCTTCATCCACAATTACTTTTCCTTTGAAGGCATTACCTACAAACAAATCTGCGGTATAGCTATGGGCACCCGCATGGCACCATCCTATGCTAACCTATTCATGGACCATCTAGAGGAATCCTTCCTAAAAACCCAGAATCCTAAACCTCCCACCTGGTGCAGATTCATTGATGATATCTTTGCTATCTGGATTGAAGGTGAGGACACCTTATTCACATTCTTCCAGAACCTCAACAACTTCTCACTCATTTGCTTCACCTGGTCCTACTCAACCCAACAAGCCACCTTCCTAGATGTTGACCTTCATCTCAGAGATGGCTACATCAGTACCTCTGTCCATATCAAACCTACTAACCACCAGCAATACCTCCACTTCGACAGCTGCCACCCATTCCATACCAAGAAGTCCCTTCCTAGCCACCTGTGGTCGTCACATCTGCAGTGACAAGCAGTCCCTCTCAAACTATACTGAGGTTCTCACTGAAGCCTTCACTGACTGTAATTATCCTCCCATCCTTGTACAAAAATAAATCTCCCATGCCTTACCTTTCCAGTCTCGCACCACCTCCCAAAGTCCCACAGTCCGGCCACAGAGGAGCATTCCTCTCGTAACTCAGTACCATCCTGGACTGGAGCAACTGAGTTACGTTCTCCACCAGGGTTTCGATTACCTCTAGTCATACCCTGAAATGAGAAATGTCCTACCCACTATCCTTCCCACCCCTCCTATAGTTGTATTCTGCCGTCCATTGAACCTACACAATATACTCATTCATCCTTACACAACCCCTGCTCCCAATCCCTTACCTCATGGCTCATACCCCTGTAATAGACCTAGATGCAAGACCTGTCTCATACATCCTCCTACCACCACCTACTCTAGCGCGGTCACTAACATCACCTATCCCATCGAAGGCAGGGCTACCTGTGAACCCAGTCATGTGATTTACAACCTAAGCTGCAAACACTGTGCTGCATTCTGTGTAGGCATGACAACCAACAAGCTATCTGTCCGCATGAACGGCCACCGACAAACTGTGGCCAAAAAAACAAGTGGACCACCCTGTTGCTGAACACGCTGCCAAACATGATATCCCTCATCTCAATGACTGCTTCACAGCCTGTGCCATATGGATCCTTCCCACCAACACCAGCTTTTCTGAATTGTGCAGGTGAGAACTTTCCCTGCAATACATCCTACGTTCCCGTAGCCCTCCTGGCCTCAAACTTCATTAGTCACTGTCCTCACCCATCCAGCCCCCTCCCTGTTCCCATTCCAGCACTACACAGTCGTCATTTCACCACCACACCCAGTCTTTTAATTTGTTTTTATTTCTCTCCTTTCTGTTACTTACCCCCTCCCACTCTGCACCTTCTCTCCTTCCCTCCGTCTAAACTGCTACACTTCACTGCCCACCACTCCCACCATACTATTCCTCCCCCTCCCCGCCACAGCCTCCTCCTTACCCCCACCCAGTCGCCACTCCCATCATGCACTAGTGCTGCTGCTTGCAGTGTGGTTTCAGCTCTCTGAGACTGCAGAAGTGTGTGCAAGTTGCGTTTGCATGAGTGTGTGTGTTTGTGTGCATGTGTGTATGTGTGTCTACTGCTGACAAAGGCTTTAATGGCTGAAAGCTATAACTGTGTGAATCAGCATCTCCGCTATATGGTGAGTAGCAACTTTCCTTCTCTGGTATTGCTGAGTCAAGTCAAGTAAGTAAATTCTTCTGAGACACTTTTGCGACCTGCATTCTGCTCTTCATTCAGATGATGCAGAACCCATGTAGCAGCAACTTTTCTCATTTTTAACATTTCAGTTATGATTCTGTTAAGGGGCTCCGGAACGCCCTATACTTGCAATGTTAAAATAACGCTTATAAATTACATCTTTCCTCACAAGTATTTGAGGTAGGAAGTTGAACTTTTTACAGATTATTTATTGGAATATGGGCTACAACTTAACACAGGGATTTTACAAATTTTTAGTTCAGTTATTAAAGATGATTTTTTTTCAATTGTAATGAAAGTTCACAACACTTTTTTTGCAATTTTTTATTTATATATTCAAAAATATACAGTTTTTTGGAAAAAGGCTGTGTTAAATTATGCAGAAGGTACTGTGTAACATTTACTGAAAGTTTGAAACAAATATGTTTGGAAGATCCTTAGAAAACATGTAGTTAGTATGAGAAAATAAAAGTTTTGGGAATCGAGCGACAAAGATTGGATTAACTTTTTCGTGCATTCCAGGTCCATAGGATGGATTATCTTCATCCTCTGCAAACTCCTCCTCCAGCTTCCTCTTGTTCCTCCTCCTGTTTACTCTTGCTTGTATTTCTAGACTCTTTACAGCCCTGTCTGCAGCCCGAAGGCGTTCCTTGTCTAAAGCAAGCATCGCTCGTACCATGTTAGAACCTATCTTCATTCCCATATTTCTAAATACCTTGCACCTTACAATGTTGCCATCATTGAAAGTCGCAACAGCATCATACACACCAAAGTGAAGTGTTTCTATTCCAACAAATACAGTCTTGGGGATTCTCGACCATATAACACTATTTACACTTTCATTGGGGTTTTGAGTTTTTCCGTGAATACACTTTTTCAACAGTTCAGGTGCTGCTAAGTCTCTGAAAATAGGTTTTATCACCTCCATTATTGCATGAGGCAGACTATGCTTATGAGTGTACACTTCACCAGTTAGCAATCCTTTGTTATATTTACACCAACTGTCTTCTTCTATGGGACACAAGCTATGTTGGGGATTTTCATGGGTTGAAGAAGTATGAAAAAAAAGAGCCCAAACAGCCTTCTTCATTTCGTCGACACTTTGTGTATTTTGCCTAATAGCCATTCCATAATAGTTCTGTATTTTGCCAATTACACTGTCAGTTAACCTTCCCTTCCCATCCAACCCTTTACCATCACTGAGTTTTTGTTTTTTGTACGAAGCTTTCAGTCGCTGAAGTCTTGTTCCCATTCGCTTCTGTACGTGTCCAATACACTCAAATTTCTGCACTACAACATCATCACCATAGGGCTTCAGTCCTTGAACATGTTTGAAACTTTTAGAATCACCGTCACCAAGGTAATTAACATATCGCACTTTATCACACGCCTCAGAACGCTGGAATATACTGGCAACACCAGCCACTTCCATTCCTCCACTACTGCCACTATAGTTAGCTTTGCAATTATTTTCATGTGTACCTTTATATTTTTGTGGACATCTACAATACTTTGATATTACTGCTACATCTAAAACTTTCCCTGTATACATACTGGTGGCAGATACTACACCATGAAGAGATGTGTGTCCCCGTTTATGCCAGGTACCATCGAACGCTGCAGTCAAATCTCTGTTACCATTATTTTCCATTACTGCCTCTTCCACAGCGTTCTTCATAGATTCTATACAGACATCTTCTACTTTAGACCCTATTAATTTATTATAGGTTGTAAACTTGGTTGGGGGATTTGGAAGATTCTTGATGCCACAGAAAATTGCACCTGCAGTAGCACCCTTACCAACTGAACGCAAGGAATAAACAAATCTAATGTTGTGTTCGTAGATTTTGCTACCATTTTCTTCAGTTGCAGTTACTGCAACACTGTTCCAAAAGGTGGTCATGTATGAACACTTATCACATTTCAGTTGTATTTCACTAGCAAGTCCTACGTGCTTTATTATGGAGAGTTCCAGACCAACTTCACTACAATGAATACATCTTACACAGTTTGAAAAAATTCCTTTGAGAACCGACATATCAAATATTTCATTCACATCCGATTCGCCCATAAAACATTCATAGTTTTCACTCATTGAACCAAGCTTCTTCTGTGAAGTATTTTCTTTCCCACTTTGACTGCTATGGGCAGGTGTACTTGGGAGGTTAGGTTCACTCACTTGGTTATCGTCTTTATTGTTTACAGTAATAACACATACCTTTGGCTTTCCAACATTTCTCCTTTTCTTAAAAGCCTTCAGAGGATTTCTAATAACTTTACTTTTACTCATTATTATACTTCAACAAAACAGAGACTCAAGAAACAGAATTAATTACGAATATTTTCGAGATAACGATAGAGTAAATAAACATGAAACAATCGACAATCACACCAGCGATATATATTGAACCATCACAGGTTAGCCACAACACATACTTTATCTCACTTCACTAAAATGTACCTGATGAACACGGACGTTAATAATAACACCATTTGACAGCAGTTTAACAGCGCCACAGTGGGTCACGCCCATGTAGAACACATTTCAAAAAAAATTTAAAAATAGTTGTAGTCTTCGGAATTGAATAAATTATATATCTATTAAAAGGTAATAGTCTGCAGATTCAGAAAACGCAAAAAAGTAAAAACTGAACTTTTCATGATTTTGAGCCTTTCCGGAGCCCCTTAAGTGGAGTAATAGACATACTGGCCCCATATGAAAAAATCACTAACAATATCCTGAGGGGCTTAGTCCTTTGCAGTCAAAATTAAAATAGTTTTCTGTCTCTTGCTAGTCTATGATTTAATAACCATGACCAAAAGTAATTATACAGACAACTACAATCTGGTTGGATTACATGTTGTGAACATTGTTTAATTAGACACACACTTGTTTGACTGCCCTAGTTCTCTGTAAAAACTGGCTGCTAAGTCAGAACTGTTGTCTTCCGAACAAAATTCACTGAACTGTACTCTGTAGCATAATGCAGGAAATGTTGGCATGGTTGATACTAAGCAAACTGCTGTAACTGTATTGCTGGCACTGCAGGAGCTGAACTAAAAGTGTGACTGCAGCACATCGCCTTTTCTGTCTGTGGGCAGAAAGATTTCCATTTCTGCCAGTACTTGGCAGAGATAAAGTAGTCACCAGTTGACAGTGATGTCTTTGGCAGCTGGAAACACTGTTAGCAGATGAATAATATGCGCTGATGGACATGGTAGCAGAAGCAGTTGGTAGTCTCAAATAGGAAGCAACATCTGGAAGTGTCTGCTTGAAACTGAGAGGATGCCTGGTGAGTGATGTCCCTATGTGGTGGTAGCCTCTAATGCTTTTGTTGTTTACCTCTTGAGCCAGGTGCACAACCATCAAGACTGAATATAAGACAACAGGAATACAACAGCCTGGGGAAGACTAGAAGGTAGATTAGAGAAACGCCAACCTATGTTTACAGCATTTGTAGATCTAGAGAAAGCTGTTGACAATGTTGATTAACTGCACTGCACTCTGAAATTTTGAGGGCAGTGGTATTAAAATAAGGGAAAAAAGCTTATTTACAACTTTTATAGAAACCAGACTGCAGTTACAAAGGTTGAAGAGTGTGGAGGAGAACCAGTAGTTCAGAAGGGAATGAGACAGGGTTCAGGTTTATTAGCCTTTCCTCGATGTTATTCAGCCTGTACATTGAATAAACTGAGAAGGAAACCAAGAAGAAATTTGGAAGGGAAATTAACATTCAGAGAAAAGAAATAAAATTTTGAGGTTTGCTGGTGGCACTGTAATACTGTCAGGGATGCAGAGGACTTGGAAGAGGAGTGAATGGAAAGGATAGTGTCATGGAATTAGACTTTAAGACGATCGTCAACAAAATTGAAACAGGAGTACTCGAGTGTAGTCAAATTAAATCATGTGATGCCAAGGGAATTAGATTAGGAAATGAGACACAAAAAAGGGGGAGGAAATGGACGAAGAGATGAGGGAAGAAGACGATGCAAAGAGAGAATCAGATGGATGAGGTGTGCCCAATGTATGTGCCATCGATAGTTCTGATGTCACAGCGTATGTGCACGCTCGTAGGTTGGCACTACGAGAGCGGACGAACTACGCCGACCACAGCGCCCTCTGGCCGACACTGTGGAGCTCAACGAGCGCCGCTCTGCTTTCTGCCCAGTTGATCAAGAGCAGACGACCAATCAACTTAGCTTCTACTTCGTAGGGGGCTAGCCATTACAGACTTTGCCTTTGTTACTTCAACGATAGTTTGTCCAACTACTAGTAACTGTTAGCTTTGATACATGGACAACGCCTTCGCACCTACGTGCTCATCTTTACCAAAAGTTACATACAGGGTGTTACAAAAAGGTACGGCCAAACTTTCAGGAAACATTCCTCGCACAAATATAAAGAAAAGATGTTATATGGACATGTGTCCGGAAACGATTAATTTCCATGTTAGAGCTCATTTTAGTTTCGTCAGTATGTACTGTACTTCCTCGATTCACTGCCACATGTGTGGGCTGACGAGAATCCGCACGCAATTGTGCAATCACGTCATCAACACAGATTTTCTGTGAACGTTTGGGCAGGCATTGTTGGTGATGTCTTGATTGGGCCCCATGTTCTTCCACCTACGCTCAATGGAGCACGTTATCATGAGTTCATACGGGATACTCTACCTGTGCTGCTAGAACATGTGTCTTTACAAGTACGACACAACATGTGGTTCATGCACGATGGAGCTCCTGCACATTTCAGTCTAAGTGTTCATACGCTTCTCAACAACAGATTCGGTGACCGATGGATTGGTAGAGGCGGACCAATTCCATGGCCTCCACGCTCTCCTGACCTCAACCCTCTTGACTTTCATTTATGGGGGCATTTGAAAGCTCTTGCCTACGCAACCCCGGTACCAAATGTAGAGACTCTTAGTGCTCGTATTGTGGACGGCTGTGATACAATACGCCATTCTCCAGGGCTGCATCAGCGCATCAGGGATTCCATGCGACGGAGGGTGGATGCATGTATCCTCGCTAACGGAGGACATTTTGAACATTTCTTGTAACGAAGTGTTTGAAGTCACGTTGGTACGTTCTGTTGCTGTGTGTCTCCATTCCATGATTAATGTGATTTGAAGAGAAGTAATAAAATGAGCTTTAACATGGAAAGTAAGCGTTTCCGGACACATGTTCACATAACATATTTTCTTTCCTTGTGTGTGAGGAATGTTTCCTGAAAGTTTGGCCGTACCTTTTTGTAACACCCTGTATATGTCATTGACTAATATTCTCTATTAAATGTGCTTTTACTTTACCTGCACTACCGAAGTGCTTTACCTCTCCTGCTCCTACTCGCTTCCTTCATTTGGCCTATTTTGTAGATCACAGGAGCAGACCCATGCGCCACCTTCCAGGCAGGATACAAAAGAATTGGCGACGAGGATGAATATTTTTCTTCTCTTACCTATGTTTTTTTGCTCGATACTGCTTTATCTTTTTTGTATTATCTCCATGTGACTGAGTGAATGTGTGCTTCCACCCATTGCTATAAAACATTATTTTGTGTCAACAATGGCTTCGCCACAGGAACAGGCTTCGCTGTCCGATCATGTATGGTTTCAAGCTCAGCAAATGACGCAGCTGCTTGCTGCTGTAAATGGACTGGTCACACTACAAATTGCAGCTATTACAGCGCCTCCGACGCCCCCGCCTGTACCACAGACGACGCCTACGGCGCCTCCATTTCGTGCCTTCCATCCGGACGTTGAACGCTGGCCAGAACCCAGCTCGAGGCACACTTCGCCGCATACAACATACCAGGTACAGAGCAGCTTGCCGTTTTCATTGCCAACGCGGGTGTGGTGTTATACCGTGTGCTCGTAAAATTGTTCCCCACTACCAGCCCAGAGACTAAAACTTGTGCAGAAGTGATTGATGCATTGAACTCCCACTTCCATGACAGTGTAAATGTGGTAGCTGCACGCTACAAATTCTTTCATCTCTGGCGTGGTCCTATTCGATCCAATAAATCTTGGTTAGCGGACCTTCAGGGACTAACATCTGACTGTGACTTTAGTTGCTCATGTGGACTCTCTTAGGCAGATATCATGATTAGAGATGCTATTGCGGAGAATGTGATGGACCACCGCATCCGCGAGCAAATCTTACGATTTAAAAATCCATCTTTGCAAGAAGTAGTGGACTTGCTAGACAGACAAGATACATTAGATATGGCTACTTCCGCGTTCGACGTGACCCTTGGTGTGTGTACTGTTAGCGTGGCACAACACATGCCCTCCCGCCCGTCCCCGGCATAGAGCGCCGCACCATGCCGCACTCGCGCAAGTAAACACTTTTCCAACCTGGCAAAGAAACTGAAATCTTGTCCCAACTGTTTTCGTGCCCACCCACGGGACAGTTGTTCATCCTGTCAAGCACAGTGTTATTTTTGAAATAAATGGCTCTGAGCACTATGGTACTTAATATCTGAGGTCATCACTCCCCTAGAACTTAGAACTACTTAAACCTAACTAAACTAAGGACATCACACACATCCATGCCTGAGGCAGGATTCGAACCTACGACCATAGCAGTCGTGTGGTTCCGGACTGAAGCGCCTAGAACCGTTAGGCCACCGCGGCCGGCATTTTTGGAATAAAAAAGGACATGTCCAAGCTATGTGTAGTAAGAGAAACTCTAATTCACAGCCTGTTTCCCATTCGCGTGACTTGCGTGGGTGTCACTGCAACCGAAACGGCCGTGATCATGATTCACACCATCAGCCTATGGACGTTAATGCCATTTTTTCAAGGCCTTCTGCTTCACACGCTTCTACAGCTGGTCATGTGAATAAACAAGTTTTTCCAGACACTTCCTCTCGCATTCAGCGCAATGCAAGGAAACTTTTTGTGACTTTGAAATTTTTGGCTGTTCTGTTTGCATGTAGCTGGACACTGGTGCATCTATTTCTTTACTGAACAGATCAATGTATGATTTGCTTGGTTCGACCCTGTTTCATCGTTCACATTGCACGCTGACTACATTTACTGGACAGGAAATCTCAGTGCTCGGCGTGTGTAGTTTGCATGCTGAGTATGCTGCAACGACAAGTTCAGTGTCTTTCCATGTGCTCTGTTCAAGTGATGCTCCGAAAATGTTTGGCATGGGCGTGTTTGCACTTTTTGGCCACTCAATTCAGGACAACGTACTTTGCATCAATGTTAGTATTGGAACAAAGTTTGTACCACCCCACTTTCCATTGTTGCCAGATGTATCCAAGATGGCGACGTGTAGACATGGCAACAGCACATGACGTCATCCAAGATGGCGGCCATGACATCAGCCGATGACGCAAGTACCGTTGTCCAAGATGACGGCTTTTGGCGGGAAAGTGCCACGCCCCCCTCCCCCAGATAAATGGGGGGAAGTTCAAATTCCAACACGATAATGCATCACACCACAGTTATCTCTACTAACCTAAGAAAATCGCGGGAAAATATGTCACTTGGGCTACCCCCCCCCCTCCCCCCTAACCTAAGTCACCCGACCGCCACCTCATCCTAGGAACTGGTGCAGAGTTTGGCAGTAAAGAAAGGTCACTTGGTTAAGTTAAACCTGCAATGTTGTCTACAGATCATCAAATACATATGAGACTCACAAGAATATTGGAAGCCAGGAACATATTTACCAGTCTAACTACAATTAAATATTATTACAATTGCTTCAACAGTCTGACACCTATCGATGTACACGTATTTTCTGCACTTGACGGTTGTGCTTCTGGAATGAATCTCAGTATCTATAGCGCACATAATTTTCCACGTTAAAAATCTCTCTCATACCCTCGCAGTTATCAAAGGGCTGAATCTATATGGCTCTCCTGATAGAACCCACAGTCATCCTCTCGGGTCATGACACAACATAAATCATAGTAACTTTACAATGCAATATACAGGGTGGTCCATTGATAGCGACCAGGCCAAATATCTCACGAAATAAGCATCAAACAAAAAAACTACAAAGAACGAAACTCGTCTAGCATGAAGGGGGAAACCAGATGGCGCTATGGTTGGCCCGCTAGATGGCGCTGCCATAGGTCAAACGGATACCAACTGCGTTTTTTGAAATAGGAACCCCCATTTCTTATTACATATTCGTGTAGTACGTAAAGAAATATGAATGTTTTAGTTGGACCACTTTTTACGCTTTGTGATAGATGGCGCTGTAGTAGTCACAAAAGTATAAGTATGTGTACCGTTCACTGGGTAGTTAGGCCTACATTATTTAAGGAAACAGGAAGTGTTCAGCCACATGTGAAACGTCAGCCACGATCTGCAACAAATGATGATACCCAAGTAGGTGTTTTACTGCTGTCGCGGCTAATCTGCACATCAGTAGCAAACAAATTGCGCGAGAATCGGGAATCTCCAAAACGTCGGTGTTGAGAATGCTACATCAACATTGATTGCACCTGTACCATATTTCTGTGCACCGGAATTGCATGGCGACGACTTTGAACGTCGTGTACAGTTCTGCCACTGGGCACAAGAGAAATTACGGCACGATGACAGATTTTTTGTATGCGTTCTATTTAGCGACGAAGCGTCATTCACCAACAGCGGTAACGTAAACTGGCATGGCCTGTGGTGGGAATGATTCATGTTTCCCGTTAACAGCAGCAGCTGTCGGAATGCAGACGCCTGTTGGAGTGTAGGAATGTATCTGAGTTAACTTTGCCATCGTCTAGACGACCGAATACCGAACTAATACTTAATATGTGTTGAGCGGATTTCGTGATCAAGTGAAGATTTGAGAAGACTGTGTATGGAGGTGCTTTGTGCTGGACCGTTATTCCCTCCCATGTTAATTGTTTGGTTGACTGCTTATGCACATTTCGCGCCTTTATTTAGTTGAGAGAAGATCGATTATGGTGTATGCATCTAACATGTGGAAGACACATTTGCCTGTTCTCTAGACATGGGAAAGACCTTAGTTGTCTTGTAAATTATAGGGATGATGTGGAATCTGTTACATCACCGACTGTGGTATTCTAGAGTGGAAATATCAGTTTCCTCTATTTGTTTCTAGTTACTCACTGGTTTACAGCACGCTGCACCTGGCTAAAGTTTGGGGTTTGTAGAGAAATAATTTCCAGTCTATATCTCTGGAATTATGTTGCACTAGCGATCGGTAGGATCCTGCGTAGTGCTTGATATCGAGAAGTATGGCAAAAATGGTCTAATATTATGGCGAACCATGCGAAAATACGTGTGTTCTTATAATACCTGAGCCTGGAGATGTGCATAGAAAACCGAGCAAGCAAGAAAGCGTTTGTGCCAAGTGGAAACGATCCCGAATTTGGAGAACAGTTCTGAGAGCGATTTCAGTCCGCTGAGGGTGCTCTGATGTAAAAGGGATGATTTTGTGTGGTGGAGGATACGAATTGTATGTTTACCACTCCGGTCGCAGGTTCGAATCCTGCCTCGGGCATGGATGTGTGTGATGTCCTTAGGTTAGTTAGGTTTAATTAGTTCTAAGTTCTAGGCGACTGATGACCTCAAAAGTTAAGTTGCCTAGTGCTCAGAGCCATTTGTATGTTTACTACATCGACACTGTACAAGGTGATATATTGCTGGGGTGGATATCGGTTTCATGCTCTAATATTCAGTCTCCTGTCCTCAGTGGGAGAGCAGTGTAATTGAGTAAGAATCTTTCCATATTTGATGATATGTATGGCACTTTGTGAGGTTTAGTTGTTGGTGCAATCTGGTGATCAGTGAGTAATAGTTTATTGCTGCTGAATTTTACGCCTGTAGAAAGAAAGTTGCAGCAACCGTAATAATATTTAAGTGTAGTTAGACTGGTAAATATGTTCCTGGTTTCCAATATTCTTGTGAGTCTCGTATGTATTTGATGATCTGTAGACAACATTGCGGGTTTAACTGTGAGTGCAACTTAGCGATCTGTGCAAAATAATTTTACCGCTGAAAGTCCCATCTGCAGAAAGAAGGAAAAGGTGGATGGTGCTTCGATACTGGCGGCATCAGTAATTCGGTGGGTAAATTCAATAACAGCCAGTCATAATGCTAAATTCATTTGCATCCTTTGTGCTGGGGTACAGGAGCCTCTACATAGCGGAGAGAACGTTTGTGTGTGTTGAAAGTAGGAAGGGTAACACGTGATGGAGTGGGTACCACGTTAGGTCTGCAAGGAAGACTGCACTCTACGTTATTCTGCGTTGTTTTCGTGAAGAGGTTCTGTTAGGACAAGAATTTTCGTGCATACAAGCTGAGACATCAAGAAAGTGAGCATTAACTATTTCTGGGACACTATACAATTTCTGGGAGTTCAACTCAGTTCTTATTTTTTACATCGTCACGTGACATGAGTATAAGATTGAGAACGTTGTTAGATGCATTTGCGAAGGTTTGTAGCTACTCTGCCATCAAAGGTAAAGACACGTGCTGCCCGGAGGTGACTCGCATATGGGGGCTGCTTGAGTGCACCTTGGAGTTCTGTGACGTCAGTATAACAGTGACTGTATACTCGAAAATAAAGGCAACTTTCACCTGCGTCTGGCTGTGGCTCGAGGCTGTAATGGTGCCTAGGTGATAACGTATTTCGCAAAGAATTTCTCAGGTGTCAAGTATGAAAGGGGCGCCACTGCCTCATGTGTGTGGGACCTTAACAGACGTCTGTGTGTGGTTTGACACCTGATGGCCACGTCACTTCGCGGGGTCTACCGTTAATCTTCTGTGTGGTCTAGTGGACAGGGGGTGGCTGAGGGTGCTTGCGAGCAGCTGTTGGATTATTTTGCAAGCAGATCTGTAGGCTGTGCTATGGGTTATTTGGACAGTTTACGATTTCGTGTCTGCACACCACTGTGCTGCATTATTTAGGAGTTTGCAGGTCTGTACTGAAATTATTTCGGTGTAGTAGTTCGCATGTGTGTAGGCTGTGGAATGCATTACTACAACAGTCTACAATTAGCAAGCGTGTCTGTTGCGTTATTTAAGAGTAGTTAGCATGTTAGCATGTTGGTGACCGGCCAGTGTGGCCGAGCAGTTCTAGGCGCTTCAGTCTGGAACCGCATGACTGCTATCGCCGCAGGTTCAAATCCTGCCTCGGGCATGTGTGTGATGTCCTTAGGTTTGTTAGGTTTAAGTAGTTCTAAGTTCTAGGAGACTGATGACCTCTGATGTTAAGTGCCATAGTGCTCAGAGCCATCTGAATCATTTTTTGTGTATTGTGACCCCAAGCACATCAGGGCGAGTGTTTTGTGTCAGTGTGATAAATATACTCCATCTGTAAATAAATTGTTCCAAAATAAATAAAGCACACTCCTTCCTCTCTCCAGAAGCCCAGTGCAGGCCGAGTCGTTTTCCCACCAATGCCTAGGAAGAGGTAGTGATCAGGTGACTTAGGTTAGTGGAGGTGAACTTTGTTTCCCACAGTTTTCTTGGGTTGCTAGAGAAATCCCAAGTGACCTTTTGTTACCGCCAAAATTCTAACTCTGCGCCAGATCCTAGGATTAGGTGGTAGTCTGGTGACTTAGATTAGATGGGGCAGCCCAAGTGACATACTTTACCGCGATTTTCTTAGGTTAGTAGAATATAACCTTAGTGTGATGCATTATCGTGTTGGAATTTGAACTTCCCGCAGTTTTCCTGGTGGTTAGTGGATGTAGCCCAATTGAATTATCTTCAGCCAAAGTCAAACTTGCAGCCAGATGGGTGTGGCCCTTGCATCATCAACTGGCGTAATGGCGCCATCTTGGATGACGTCATGCCCTGTGCACATTAGCACACGTTAGCATGCATTGGTACACGTTAGTCCACGTCTGTGCACGTTAGTATACGCTAGCCCGACAACATGGGTTGGTAAGGCGATGTGGCGGTTGGTTGAAGATCGTGGTGAAGCATTAACTATTTCCTTCCAAGTCCAGGTGGCATTCACGAAAATTCATTCCAAGTCCACGGTAGCACTCTCTGGTGGTATCAATATGTACTAGGCCTCGTGGTGAACACAGTGTTTGCCACCATCTTGGATAACAGTATTTGCGTCATCACCTGATGTCATGGCCGCCATATTGGACGACATCGCTCTCTGGTAGTGGCACTGTGTACTAAGTCGGTTGGAGTCCAGACGTCATGGTGAACACACTGTTTCCCACCATCTTGGATTATGTCACAGATGAGAGCGCCCTCTGGTGATGGTGGTGTGTACTAGGTCAGTTTGAGTCTGGACCTAGTGGCGAACACTCTTTTTCCCGCCATGTTGGATTATGTCACAGATAAGAGCGCCCTCTACTGGTGGTAATGTGTACTAAGTCAGTTGGAGTTCGGACCTCGTGGTGAACACACCGGATGGCTGTACTACATGAAATTGTTTAAATGAAGGCTTATGTCTAGCACTGGTTGAGTCCTTTTCGCACCAATCCTTAGGAGGACGTGGCGGTTGGGTGACTGAGGTTAGCGCAATTGACCCTTCTTTCCCACCATTTTCTTAGGTGTGATGCATTATCCTGTTGGAATCTGAACTTCTTGCCATTGTTTCTGTGGGAGGGGAGTGGAGGGGTGTTAGGTTAGTTGAGGTAGCCCAAGTGACCTATCTTCCCGCGATTTTTCTGACGTTAGTAGAGATAACCGCGATGTGATGCATTATCCTGTTGAAATTTGAACTTCCCGCCATTTTTCTTGGGGAGGGGCTGTGGCTATTTCCCGCCAATAGCCGCCATCTTTGATAACATTACTTGCGTCATCGGCTGACGTCATGGACGCAATCTTGGATGACGTCATGCGCTGTTGCTAAGTTTACACACCACCATCTTGGATGACGTCATCGGCGCCATCTTGGATACATCTGGCAACATTGGATAGTTGGGTGGTACGAACTTTGTTCCAATACTAACGCTAGTGACCATGCAGACAGTCCTGCCGCACTATGCCATAACTTTACTGCACTTTTTTTCTGATGGCCTTGGTTGTGCCACAGACTTTGCAATACGTGTTGTAGTTAAAGACAATGCCATGCCCATTTTCCAGCGTGCACGCCTGGTACCGCATGAACTGCATGACACCTTAGTGGCTGAACCATTTGCAAGACAGTGGTGTCAGTGAACCTGTTTCTGTTTCGCAATGGGCTTCGCCAATAGTGTGTGTGAAGAAACCAAACAGTCGTCTCCATATTTGTGCTGACTTTAAGTCTACAGAAAATCCCCAAACAGTGGTCGCTACGTTTCCCTTACCGCGTCCTGAAGACATGTTTGATAAGCTTGGTGTGAGAAAATTCATTTCCATGATTGACTTGCGGGAAGCTTACTTTCAAATTCCACTTGACGAACAGTCGCATCGCTATTTTGTGATCAACACCCACCTTGGATTGTTCACGTTTCACCTACTTCCTTCGACTCCTGCTATTTTGCAGGCTTACTTGCAGCAGTTGTGTGCCACTGTTGCTGGTTGTTCCAATTATCTGGACGATATAGTTGTGTCAGGTCGAACCCCTGATGAACATTTGCCGAATTTTCATGCCATATTTACTGTACTTTTGCAGGCAGGACTCAAGTGTAACAGAGACAAGTGCAATTTTTTCAAACTGAGATTCAGTATTTAGGACATATGATTAACAGACAGATTGTCCATCCCTCACTGTCACATCTCCATCTCCATGTGATTAGGGACTTGCCAGCAACCAGGAACTTGAAGGAACGTCAGTCTGGGTTAGGCAAAATTACATATTATGTTCGGTTTATACCAAATGCAGCACACATTACAACGCCTTTGCATCGCCCTCGGCGTAAGAACTTTCCTTTCGTTTGGTCTTCGGAATGTGACGCTGCTTTTCACAAGCTCAAATCTGCTTTGTTGAGTGGTCGCGGTTTGATTCCTTTCGATCCCTCCAAGCCAGATGTTTTGGCTGTCGATGCATCTTCTCATGGCATCAGAGCAGTTCTCTCGCACTGTATTAATTCTGTCGATCGCCCGATCGATTTTGCATCTAAGTTGCTCAATTCTGCCCAGTAAAACTATTCTCAAATCGAGAAAGAACTTTTAGCTATTGTATGTGGAGTGACAAAGTTTCATGATTTTTTGTACAGTCGCAAGTTCTATTTGGTCACCAACCATAAGCTTTTGACGTCATTGTTTCACCCGTCAAACCCAGTTCCAGCCCGTATCACACAAAAGTTGCAACGTTGGTCTTTGTTTTTGTCTAACTACAATTACGAAATTTTATTTCGACCTACGGTCCAGCATGGCAATGCCGATGCTTTGTCTCATCTACCTATTGGTCCTGACGACGAGTTTGATTCCTCCGAATTGTCATGCATGTTTATTGATTCGCAAGATAAGGAATTAGCTGATGGTTTTCCGATGGATTTTCGTCGCATTGCTTCCGCGACGGCCGCCGATGCTTCTTTGTAGATTGTTTTACGGTTCCTTCATACTCAATGGTCTCTGTCTGCTATGCAGTTTAGTGATCTCCTTGTTCGACGTTACTTCGCGCAACGTCACAACTTGTCTGTACACCACAACGGACTGACAATGATCAGTCGGTTGTACCTCGTTCGTTGCAGTAAGAAATCCTCCGATTACTGCACGCTGGTCATTGGGGTATAGTGCGGATGAAGCAATTAGCATGTTGCCACTGCACTTGGGTCGGCATTGATAAAAAAATTGAGAATTGGCTTGCTAATTGCCACTCTTGCGCAAAGCATCAATCTGCTCCCCGCCAGAGCTTCTTTGCGTGGCCGACTCCTACTGCGCCTTGGCAGCACGTTCATATTGATTTTGCGGGTCCTTTCTGGGACACCCGCTGATTGATAGTTATTGATGCGTACAGCAACTTTCCTTTTGTTGTGCCTATGTCTTCTACTACATCTGCCAGTACTGTTAAGACTCTGACGTCTATTTTTTGCACTGAGGCCCTTCCTGAAGTTATTGTCTCCGACAATGGCCTCCAATTTGTGTCCTCCGAGTTTGAACCGTTCTGTGCTTCTAATGGCATTCGCCATCTGATCTCAGCCCCGTTCCACCCCCAGCCGAACGGCGAGGCTGAATGCATTGTGCGTACGTTTAAGTCGCAGATGAGCAAGTTGCTCACCACGCACTCTCATGAGCACACGCTATGGACTTCCCTTGCTTCCTATTGCTCCCAGCCACGCGGCGCCCGTTCTCCAGTGGAACTGCTGCATGGCCGTGCTCATCCGTCGCTCTTGCTGCTATTGCACCCACTGCTGCTTCGCCTCATTCTGGCTTGGCGCTGCATGCTTTGGTATTCTATGGCATTTTCTCTGGCAGGCAGCACTGGGAGTAGGGGCGCATTCTTCGCCACCTTGGCCATGCCTTATTTGTCATTTCTGATTCCTCCGGCACTGTCAAGCGACATGAGAACCAGATCCGTTTGTGCCGTCCTCGGTTTTCTGCCGCTGGTTCTTTTCCGGCAGAATCGGAGGCTTCGTGGCTTCTGCAGCCTCAGCCCACGACTCCACTGGCGGCGCCTCCGCCTCTCGCGCCTCCGGTGCGGGCGCCCCTGCCTGCGCCGCCGGTCCATTCTGCAGCGCCGGGCGGGTGTCTCTCGCCGCTGCCACGGTCCCACCTCCGGCTGCCATCGCCGCCGTGTTCCTCCGCAGTGCTGGAGCCGATGGATGCTGAAGCTGCCATTACGCCACCGCCGCCGTCGCCCATGGAGATTGTTGCTCCGTCTCCGCATCTGAGCATGCCCAGTGGCAGTGCGCGCCCCGGGCAGGTTTTGAACAGGGCGTTTTCCTCGCCCCCTCGCGAGCAATTCGGGGACGTGGGTGGACAGCATGCCCCCTCAGTTGCGCCGCCCCTGGGTCCCTCCACCCACCGTCGGAACCCTATCCCACGACGGTGCACCGTTTCAGGGGGGGGGGGGGGGCAGGGGTGTGGCGTCGATAGTTCTGATGCCACAGCGTATGTGCACGCTCGTAGATTGGCACTACAAGAGTGGACGAATTATTCTGACCACAGCGCCCTCTGGCCGACGCTGTGGAGCTCAACGAGCGCCGCTCTGCTTTCTGCCCAGTTGATCAAGAGCAGCCGACCAATCAACTTAGCTTCTACTTCGTAGGTGGGCTAGCCATTACAGACTTTGCCTTTGTTACTTCAATGATTGTTTGTCCAACTACTAGAAACTGTTAGCTTTGATACATGGACAACGCCTTCGCATCTACGTGCTCATCTTTACCAAAAGTTATGTATATGTCATTCTCCTGCTTCTACTACACAGGTGACAGTCTAGACCAGGGGTTCCCAACAAAATTTTCTCGAGGACCCCTTCATCGAGCATGATCGGTACCTTGTCATATTACAGTATCAAGTACCCAAAAAAAAAACAAATGAAGAGTCTTTTTATACTTTTTCTATTTTTGGTACTTAGAAAAAACATTGACATATTCATTATTGAAAAAATATTGAGCTTAAAAGTTTTTCAATTTAGCCATCATTGTTATTAACTATTTGCCTGTATCTAATTCTAGTTTTGCGCTAGAGTGTGCTAGTGTCAGTTGGCTCTAGGAAGACGCTACACGCAGAAGTTAGCGATCGCTAAAGCTCTGCTCATGCAGGAAGCGGCCGAAACAAAAAATCTGTTATCATACGAAATATATTTATTATATTTTTTGTTCTAATAGCATCTTGCGGATCCCTCTCGCATAGCTCGCGGACCCCTGTGGGTCCGCGGACCACTTGTTGGGAACCACTGGTCTAGAGAGAGAGAGAGAGAGAGAGAGAGGGAGAGAGAGAGTGTAAGTGTGTAAACAAGTCTAGCAGTATCTAGCAATTACTCTATTGAATGCACAATCAAGTGTTGGTGTTGAAACTTTTTTAAAAGTGCTATATCTCGTAGACGATTCGCACAAGAATCCTGCAGAAACGCCACTGACATTTTTATTTATCCTACTTTTGGTTTGTTAATGTCAGTAGGCATTGTTCCATTTAAGAAAGTGTATGTTTGCACAAATATACACTTTCTAACTATTAGTACAATCTGTTTATTGGCTAACAATACTAGCCCCTGAGTGCCAGTCCGTTCTGTCAGAATCACATATTAATAGCACCTTCCATTTCCGCAATATCTGCGGAGCAAGTTTTACGTTTTCACCCTTAATAGTCAGTAACAACTGTCAGTGTTGCCTGTTATCGATCTATCTATAAATTTAAATTTATTTATAGCAGAAGAGATATAAGTTTTATAAAATTAGTATGAATACACTACGCCTGTCTATGTTCAAAATTTGAATTAAAGTCAGTTACAATATATGGTGTATTATTTTCAAATAGATGATGTGCACAAATACACTTCACTTTATGTCTCCAGTTTTTCTTCTAATGTATTACGTAGTTGAAGTCTGTCCTGGAGGCAATACAATTCTTCGTTTCAGCGTTGAAAGTAAACATAGAATTGTATAGAATTCTGTATATGGGTCCGAACGCTCACAGAAGGAAGGCAAGGACAAAGAGTCTCAACTATGTTCCGTATTGCAAATACACCTCAGTTTGAGGATGAACTCTATCTTCTGCTGATAATCATCCCAAGTGTTTTAGCAGTACCACAACATAAAGCATTAAACATGGTTTTAACAGCTATATTAACACAACTAGTGGTAACTATTAGGCAGAATACAAGGAGTGTTCGGTAAGTAATACAACAAATTTTTTTCGGCCAGTTTCAGCCGGAAAAATACGGAACTGGTTGTGGGAAATCGTGGAATGTTATCGCTTCAGCGCTTACAATTTCATGAAGTTCCAACAGGTGGTGGCGCTATACGTACACTACTGGCCATTAAAATAACTACACCACAAAGATGACGTGATACAGATGCGAAATTTAACCGACAGGAAGAAGATACTGTGATATGCAAATGATTACCTTTTCATAGCATCCACACAAGGTTGGCGCCGGTGGCGACACCTACAACGTGCTGACATGAGGAAAGTTTCTAACCCATTTCTCATACACAAACAGCAGTTGACCGGCGTTGCCTGGTGAAACGTTGTTGTGATGCCTCGTGTAAGGAGGAGAAATGCGTACTATCACGTTTCCGACTTTGATAAAGGTCGGATTGTAACCTATCTCGATTGCGATATTGCTGCTCGCGTTGGTCGAGATCCAATGACTGTTAGCAGAATATGGAATCGGTGGGTTCAGGAGGATAATGCGGAACGCCGTGCTCGACCATAACAGCCTCGTATCACTAGCAGTCGAGATGACAGGCATCTTACCCGCATGGCTGTAACGGATCGTGCAGCCACGTCTCGATCCCTGAGTCAATAGATGGGGACGTTTGCAAGACAACAACCATCTGCACGAACAGTTGGACGACGTTTGCAGCAGCATGGACTATCAGCTCGGAGACCGTGGCTGCGGTTACCTTTGACGCTGCATCACAGATAGGAGCGCCTGCGATGGTGTACTCAACGACGGACCTGGGTGCACGAATAGCAAAACGTCATTTTTTCGGATGAATCCAGGTTCTGTTTACAGTATCATGATGGTCGCATCGGTGTTTGGCGACATCGCGGTGAACGCACATTGGAAGCTTGTATTCGTCATCGCCTTACTGGCGTATCACACGGCGTGATAGTATGGGGTGCCACTGGTTACATGTCTCGGTAACCTCTTGTTCGCATTGACGGCACTTTGAACAGTGGACGTTACATTTCAGATGTGTTACGACCCGTGGCTCTACCCTTCGTTCGATCCCTGCGAAACCCTACATTTCAGCAGGATAATGCACGGCCGCATGTTGCAGGTCCTGTACGGGCCTTTCTGGATACAGAAAATGTTCGACTGCTGCCCTGGCCAGCACATTCTCCAGATGTCTCACCAATTGAAAACGTCTTATCAATGGTGGCCGAGCAACTGGCTCGTCACAATACGCCAGTCACTACTCTTGATGAACTGTGGTACCGTGTTGAAGCTGAATGGGCAGCTGTACCTGTACACGCCATCCGAGCTCTGTTTGACTCAATGCCCAGGTGTATCAAGGCCGTTATTACGGCCAGAGGCGGTTGTTCTGGGTACTGATTTCTCAGGATCTATGCACCCAAATTGCGTGAAAATGCAATTACGTATCAGTTCTAGTATAATATATTTGTGCAATGAATACCCGTTTATCATGTGCATTTCTTGTTGGTGTGGCAATTTTAATGTCCAGTAATGTAGTTTTCAAAATGGCGTCTGTAGTGGAGATGCGTTCCTAGCAGAGAGCTGTCGCTGAGTTCCTTTTGGCGGAAACAAGACCATTGCGGATATCCATAGGCGTTGCAGATTGGCTACAGAGACATAGCAGTGAACAAAAGCACGGTGAGACGTTGGGCGAGGCGTCTGTCATCATCGCAACAATGTCGCGCAGACCTATCTGACCTCCCGTGCGCTGGCCGGCCACACACAGCTGTGGCTCCTGCATGTGGACACTATCATTGAAGGTGTTCGGCGGATCACAAACAAACCTCTCCCTGCACTACTGGATGTCTTTGTTGGTAGTGCTGACACTCATCCACCAGTTGGAGTACCCAAAGGTGTGTGCCCACTGTGCATTACGAGGCTGATGGTGAAATCTTTTGCCGAATATCGTCACAGACGACGGAACATGAGTTCATCACTTCGAAGTGGCGTCACACCACCTCTCCTCTGAAAATAAAAGTTCAAAGTCGCACCCTAAGCTGGTAAAGTTATGGTGGTGGTCTTCTGGGATTCTGAGGGGGTTATTCTCTTTGATATCCTCCCTTATGGTGCAATCATGAACCCTGAACTGTATTGTAATACCCGCATCACTTCAAACCGGAAACGAAATGGCAATCCACGCAGTGGCATCAGACCATCTCTCCTCCGAAGAGAGAGTTCATAGCTGCACCCACAGCCGGTAAAGTCATGACGACCGTCTTCTGGAATTCTGAGGAGGTTACCCTGTTTGATATCCTCCTTTGTGGTGCGACAATGAACTCTGAAGTGTATTGTAATACCCTCAATAAATTTATGAAACGACTTCAGCGTGTTCGTCGCCACAAAAATGCAAACGAACTTCTCTATGACAACGCAATGCGTCGCACAAGTCTGTGCATCCAAGTAGAGCTCACAAAACTTCACTGGACTGTTGTTCCTCATGCAGCCTACAGCCAGAATCTTGCACGTTCAGACTTCCGTTTAGCCCTGTGAAGGACGTCCTCCCCGGGAATCAGCCAGTGGGTGATGGGGAGGCTATTGATGCAGGAAGACGCTGGCTCTGACATCGACCAGTAGAGCAGGCATACTGTAAGTAAGCCACTCAGTAAGGTGGCGTAAGCCCGTCACATTGAATGGAGATTATGTTGAAAAAGAGGTTTTATGACCAAAAGAGTGGTGAGTAATATGGAGTATTGGAACCCTAAATAAAACTAATCTACTTTCAGAAAAATATGTGTTGCATTACTTATTGAACAATCTTCGTGGATCCGCTTGCCATCATGAGTACTGCGAAATTACTAATGGTACGCCGTTGATGCTGAGGTATTCGTAGAGTGCATGCCTCTATTAATTGAGATTTTGACTTGTTAGTTCATTAACTGCTTTATGGAAAAAACTCGCCGTGGGAACGGCGATTGGTAGGTGGTTGAAAAACAAATCTTCAAATGTGTGTGAACTCCTAACGGACCGAACTGCTGAGGTAATCGGTCCCTAGACTTACACACTATTTAAACTAACTTATGCTAAGGACAAAACACACACACACACACACACACACACACACACAAACACACACACACACACACACACACACACACACACACACATGCCCGACGGAGGACTCGAACCTCCGGCGGGAGGGGCCGCACATTCCGTGACATGGCTCCTGAAACCACGCGGCCAATTCGCGCGGCTTGAAAAATCTCTTAGAGAGCTAAAATCTTCGAATAGACATAGGATTTTGGGAGCCAGGTGTTTTTCAAAATCTCTTATTCATAAAAATATTTAGTTTTGACCAAGTATTATTACTGACTGATTCATGTGATGGAGTTACGGGTGTTAGTTGTGCAGGCCTTAGGGGGTCTGTCAATGTATTTGAAATGTCACTTATTGTAATGAAATTGAGTTTACATGCATTAAGAATTATCTCACCTGTAATAACTTCTTTCCTAGTACGTGCAGTATCGTGGTATTATTTTGAACGTGAACTGATTGCCTGAAAGAGCAGTGGTCTCTTTTGATAACCATTTTGTATAGTCAAATGCCTGTGCCGCAAAGAGATTAGAGGACCAGCAAGGCAGCTACGTATTGTGGGGTGCATGCAAATCAGATGGAACGCAATCCAAGTCGTTCCGACACTTTTGAAAATGATAGTACATGAAAATACCACAAGTAAGCACAGAAATTGAGCATATTTTATCACAGTTTTGATATATAGTCTTTAGTTCCTGGTCCGATGTGAGAGAGGGCCTGAAGGTTCTAAAATGATAAATAGAACAATAAACACACAAAAAAGTTTCTCATAAACCTGCACTCCTCGACAAAGTGAAATCTCCAGGGAAAAACCGACAGGCAGGACCTAATCACCTACCCCACGATACGCTTTCCCTCACGAACACTAATTTTTCAAGGAATGGAAGAGAAGCTTTGCCGGAGAGTGACGGTAACAGATAAGGTAATGATGGCAGGAATCTGTTAGCTGGGTAATGAAACGTTCCTGGATGGCTCAAGATGTTTCTGGCTGACTGGAATGGTGAGGCGTGCCAACCAATAGGAGCTTAGCCAGTAAAACTCAAGAGTCCAGCAGCGATTCAAGTTCAATTCTCTGTCTTCGGGTAGAAATTTTGGAAACCTGATCTCTGCACAACAGAATGAGATGTCAGTTCCACTTTACTATTGCACAGTTAATCTGTTTTATTCACTGGATGAAGACTCAAGACGTTATGTACTTCTCACCATATCACGGCTGTCGAGAAACGTCGCGTGCACATATGACTTATCCAGTTTTTAAAAACTGAAAAGAAATAATTCGACGGAATAGTGACAGTGCCATCGTCAAAATGTATAATGGCTCCAACAAAAGTGAAACACATCTACATTGACATCCATACTGTGCAAGCCAGTGAGAAGATCAGGGCACAGGGTACTCACTATTTGCACCAGTTACTAGGGCTTCTTCTCGTTCCATTTACTTCTGGAGCATGAGAAGAATGATTACTTAAATGCCTCAGTGTACGCTATAATTAGACTGATCTTGTCCTCGCGATCTCTTGTTCTCTACGCGAGCGATACTTAGGGGGTTGGAGTATATTTTAGGAATCATCATTTAAAGCTGGCTCTAAAAACTTTGTGAGTAGCCTTTCTCAACAAAGTTCGCGTCTATCTTCAGGCTTGTGCCAGTTCAGTTTCCGTGACTCCCACGGGTCAAACAAATCTTTACTGCCTTCCTTTGTCTATGACAAACCAGTCTTTAAAGAATCGAATTCCCATGTGTAAAACAGCTTCAAATTTCTTGATTTCTTTACAACTGAGTTAATGCGTAAATATCTGACGTTAAGCACGTAAGCGAGATAAAGCTTAGAAAAGGTTTGAAATTATATTTAAAGTTTGCTGGAAGTCGCTAAGTGCTCTCATTATCAAATACTACGGTAGATGAGTATCTTCTGGGTAATATGCACTCGTATCAAGCAAAAACAAGTTGTTCATGCTTCTCAATGTTTATGACGTCACATCTCATGAAATGAGGCCCACGAGAAAGACAGGCCGCGGCGCGTACATCTACATCTACATCTACATCTATACTCCGCGAGCCACCTTACGGTGTGTGGCGGAGGGTACTTATTGTACCACTATCTGATCCCCCCTTCCCTGTTCCATTCACGAATTGTGCGTGGGAAGAACGACTGCTTGTAAGTCTCCGTATTTGCTCTAATTTCTCGGATCTTTTCGTTGTGATCATTACGCGAGATATATGTGGGCGGTAGTAATATGTTGCCCATCTCTTCCCGGAATGTGCTCTCTCGTAATTTCGATAATAAACCTCTCCGTATCGCGTAACGCCTTTCTTGAAGTGTCCGCCACTGGAGCTTGTTCAGCATCTCCGTAACGCTCTCGCGCTGACTAAATGTCCCCATGACGAATCGCGCTGCTTTTCGCTGGATCATGTCTATCTCTTCTATTAATCCAACCTGGTAAGGGTCCCATACTGATGAGCAATACTCAAGAATCGGACGAACAAGCGTTTTGTAAGCTACTTCTTTCGTCGATGAGTCACATTTTCTTAGAATTCTTCCTATGAATCTCAACCTGGCGCCTGCTTTTCCCACTATTTGTTTTATGTGATCATTCCACTTCAGATCGCTCCGGATAGTAACTCCTAAGTATTTTACGGTCGTTACCGCTTCCAATGATTTACCACCTATGGCATAATCGTACTGGAATGGATTTCTGCCCCTATGTATGCGCATTATATTACATTTATCTACGTTTAGGGAAAGCTGCCAGCTGTCGCACCATTCATTAATCCTCTGCAGGTCTTCCTGGAGTACGTACGAGTCTTCTGATGTTGCTACTTTCTTGTAGACAACCGTGTCATCTGCAAATAGCCTCACGGAGCTACCGATGTTGTCAACTAAGTCATTTATGTATATTGTAAACAATAAAGGTCCTATCACGCTTCCTTGCGGTACTCCCGAAATTACCTCTACATCTGCAGATTTTGAACCGTTAAGAATGACATGTTGTGTTCTTTCTTCTAGGAAATCCTGAATCCAATCACAAACCTGGTCCGATATTCCGTAAGCTCGTATTTTTTTCACTAAACGTAAGTGCGGAACCGTATCAAATGCCTTCCTGAAGTCCAGGAATACGGCATCAATCTGCTCGCCAGTGTCTACGGCACTGTGAATTTCTTGGACAAATAGGGCGAGCTGAGTTTCACGTCAGGAAGGTAGTCCTGAACTCGCTCACTCGCTCAGCTCAGCAGATAAAGTGCGTTTCTAAACCTGTTAACTCGCAACTGGGCGTGTAAGTACTAACGAGAATTGCATCTTCCACTAGAATGTGCTGTTATGAAGTCTTACTGATCAACAGTACTACAGCAAAATTTAATTTAAGATCAATGCTCGGTATAAATGGTATAACGGCGTGTTTATAGCATTTATTCTCTTCTACTTAACAGTACTCATTACATGCAGGAAGTGGTGCCTTATGCAACTGATAATCATTTTAGCATGATTTTATTTTATTGTACGCCAGTACAGCCGTAACAAATTGTAAGTAGGCCCATGGACTTCCCATTATTATAAGACTAATAACAGTAAGAATCCGTAATAGCGGATTCCAGTAGAAGATTCAGTTTTCGTTTGTACGGACACGCCTAGTTACGAGTTATCAGGTGTAGAAACGTAGTTTGTCTGCTGATTTGAGCGAGCGAGCGGAGGACTACCTTCGTGACATACGCGCTGTGGCCTGTCGTTCTCGTGGGCCTCGTCATGAACTATGCGTCGTACAATGATATAATTTTGCAGTGGTATATAAGGATATTGTTCGCAAACTGTGTAGTGACTAGAATTAATAGTGATTAAGTAATAAATTAAGAAGTCACGCCTCATGCAGTAGTTTTACCGCATGACAGCGAAAATATAGTAAGCGATAAACTTATTTTCTTTCATTATTTTGTTGGGGATGTTTCAGAGAAAAAAACTCATAGTGGTTTGACACTAGTTTGTTGCAAGTCACTAATCCTCTCATCCTCTAATACTGGGTGAATATAGTCTGGGTATTTGCGTGCTTGGAGTTTCACTGCCTCATGACATCTGAAATGTGCTCAAAAAGTATCGGGAATATTTTAATCTTTTGATCTTGTTGGTACACATGTTCCTGACACATGTTTACAATTTCAGCTGATTTGAATATTTAATTTTTTTGTTGAAAGTCGAAATGGTTACACGTGTTTTCGAGTGCTCGACGACGTTTAACTTTCAGAAACGATGGATCAAAGAATTTGCATTGAAGTTTTCTTGAAAAATGGAATAAAGTACAACACCGCATTCGAAATGTTGACTGTAGTTTATGGCGAATCTATTATGAGTAAGACAAGAGCTTACGAGTGTTTATAAACGTTTCGAAGAGGGTCGAGCAGACACTGGAGACGACGACAGCCCTGGAGACCCTAGCACATCAACTACTGACAACAATGTGGAAGAAGTAGGGAAAATGGCTATGGAAAATCACCATCACAGAGGTTGCTGAAGCTGTTGGCGTATCCTTTGACTCTTTTAAAGCAATTTTTTCGGATGTTTTAGACATAAAACGTGCAGCAGCAAAATTTGTTCCAAAATTGTTGAATTTGGACTAAAAACGACGTCGCATAGACATCGCCAAGGAATTGCCAAATGAAGTCGTCTACGATCCGGAATTTCTAAAGAAGATTGTAACCGGTGACAGAACACTGGTATACGGATATGACGTCGAAACTAGTGCCCAGTCATCCCAATGGAAAATGCCCGAAAACCAACACATAAAAATTCGACAAGTCTGATCACATGTGAAGTTTCTTCTCATTTGTTTCTTCGATTATATCGTACCCGGAGGTTATACGCCGTTTGCGTGAAGTAATCCGAAGAGAACGATCAGAATTGTGGCAAAAACACTTGTGCAAATTGCATCATGATAGTACTCCCGCTAACACCTCAAAGCCTGTTCGTGATTTTTTGACAAAAAACAAAACAATTATGTTGCCTGAGCCACCTATTTGCCGGACATGCCCCCCTGTGACTTCATTCTATTCCCGAGGTTGAAGAGAACCACGAAAGGACGTCGTTTTGCCACCACCGATGAGACAAAAATAGAATCGCTGAAGAAACTGAACACTATAATGAAGTGCTTACAAGATTGGGAAAAGCGCTGGAAGAAGTGTATATCTGAGAAGTGTATATATCCCTTTGAAAGGGATAAAGTTGATGTTGATGAATAAATAAATATTCCTTAAGAAAAACAAAAATTCCCGCTGTTTTTTTTATCATACCTCGTACATATTTTGTAACTGTAATACTTGTTTTACTGTGGTAAACATTTAACATAAGATTACATCTCTTAAAGAGTGGATTACGACAACATTTTAAATATTAAATTTGGTCAGTAATTATATTAAATACTGAAAAATTAAATTTTTGTTGTACCTGGTAGCCGATAGATAGGAACATGCAACCGGGATGAACTGACTGTGAATCGGGTTAGTCGTTCAGTAATATAGATATCTTTGTTAATCCTATTTGGCACTAGTCTCACACACTTGAGCTGTATTCTAGGATAGGTCATACCGAGCGAGATGGCGCAGTGGTTATCACACTGGACTCGTATTCGAGAAGACGACGATTCAAATCCCCATTCGGTCATCCCACTTTGGGTTCCCCGTGATTTCCCTTAATCTCTCCAGGCAAATCAGAAATGGTTCCTTCGAGATGGGCACTGACGATTTCCGTCCCCATCATTCCGTAATCCGAGCTTGTGCTCCATTTATAATGACCGCACTGTCGGCGGGACGGTGAACTCTATTTCCTTTGGGATGGGCACACGAGTGTTTTGTAAGCAATCCTTTTTGTAGACTGGCTGTATTTCCCTGGTATTCTACCAAAGAACCGAAGTCTGCCATATATATTACCTACGACTGATCCTATGTGATCGTTCCATTTAGTATCTCCGTATTTAGCAGTTATATACAACCACTCGCTCAGAGAAAGATCTGTACATATAGAGTGGAAAATTGCTCAAGTCACACCAATACCCAAAAAGGGAAGTAGGAGTAATCCGCTGAATTACCGGCCTATATCACTAACGTCGATTTGCAGTAGGGTTTTGGAACATATACTGTATTCGAACATTATGAAGTACCTCGAAGAAAACGATTTATTGACACATAGTCAGCACGGATTCAGAAAATATCGTTCTTGTGAAACACAACTAGCTCTTTATACTCTTGCTAAGTGGTATCGACAGGGGATGTCAAATTGATTCCATGTTTTTAGATTTCCAGAAAGCTTTCAACACCGTTCCTCACAAGCGTCTTCTAACCAAACTGCGTGCCTACGGAGTATCGCCTCAGTTGTGCGACTGGATTCGTGATTTCCTGTCAGAAAGGCCACAGTTCGTAGTAACAGACGGAAAGTCATCGAGTAAAACAGAAGTAATACCCGGCGTTCGCCAAGGAAGTGTTATAGGCCCTCTATTGTTCCTGACCTATATTAACAATATAGGAGACAATCTTAGTAGCCGTCTTAGATTGTTTGCAAATGATGCTGTCATTTACCGTCTTGTAAAGTCATCAGATGACCAGAACGAATTGCAAAACTATTTAGATAAGATATCTGTGTGGTGTGAAAAGTGGCAGTTGACCCCGAATAAAGGAAAGTGTGAAGTTATTCACATGAGTAGTAAAAGAAATCAGCTAAATTTGGATTACGCGATAAGTCACACAAATCTGAAGGCTGTAAATTCAACTAAATACTTAGGGATTACAATTACAAATAACTTAAATTGGAACGATCACATAGATAATATTGTGGGTAGAGCAAACCAAAGACTGCGATTCATTGGCAGAACACTTCGAAGATGCAACAGTTGTACTAAAGAGACTGCTTACACCTCGCTTGTCCGCCCCATTCTGGAGTATTGCTGTACGGTGTGGGATCCGCATCAGGTGGGACTGACGGATGACATCGAAAAAGTACAGAGAGGGGCAGCTCGTTTTGTATTATCACGAAATAAGGGAGATAGTGTCACAGACATGATATGTGAATTGGATTGGCAATCTTTAAAACAAAGGCGTTTTTCGTTGCGACGGGATCTTCTCATGAAATTTGAATCACCAGTTTTCTCCTCCGATTGCGAAAACATTCTGGTGGTACCCACGTACATAGGGAGAAATGATCATCACGATAAAATAAGAGAAATCAGGGCTCGCACAGAAAAATTTAAGTGCTCGTTTTTCCCGCGTGCCGTTCGAGAGTGGAACGGTAGAGAGACAGCTGGAAGGTGGTTCATTGAACCATCTGCCAGGCACTTTATTGTGAATAGCAGAGTAATCACGTAGATGTAGATGCACTATCCCTACAAATTGTGACAGTATGGTATGAACTACCAATTCCAGTTTTGATTCGTTGATATTGAATGACACAAATGGTTCAAATGGCTCCGAGCACTATGGGAATTAACTTCTGAGGTCATCAGTCCCCTAGAACTTAGAACTACTTAAACCTAACTAACCTAAGGACATCACACACATCCATGCCCGAGGCAGGATTCGAACCTGCGACTGTAGCGCCTAGAACCGCAGGGCCACTCCGGCCGGCCTGAATGACACAAAACATTGTTTGTCTGTGCATTATTTATCACTCGCATAGTTGCACCAACGTTCGTTATTTACGAAATAATGTGTAACGATCTTTAATTAATACACGAATTCCGCTGGTCTGACTTCCTAAGTGGATAGCCCGGCGACGTCATAGCGGACACTAGTGAAGTACTGAAAGCCGGGCCAAATATTTAGCCCGCGACGCTAGGGTCAGAAAAGGGAGAGGAGGAGATTTCCTGTTTTAATTCCGGCGCGGCTTCATTCTGCGCATCCTCTCTCGCAATGGAGCGCCCGTGACGGCGGAGTGCGAGCTGCCATTGTCTGGCACGTCGCGCCTTTCTCTCTCCCTTTTGTGCGTTTCCACTACTCTCGTTATTCACTGAGCGGTCGCGAAAAACACAAGTGGAGCGAGACAGAGAGACGCTGGCTGCCAGTTTTTGACCTTTCACCACAGCGGCAGCCGCGTCGCCTCTCTCTGTCTGGCTATGGGCGCGGCCACCGCGGTCGCACTTTTCGTGTCGCTTCTCAGCGGAACATCAGCGGCGCTGTAAGCGGTGCCTAGTCTCGTCCGTACCAAAACTCTGGCTTACGTGCCAGGAATGTGCGAGAGACGTGATGCTAGGTAGCTTCCACCCCAACGATCACCCTGCCTTGCTAGAACGCTCGAGCCCAGTTAAATGGGAAAGAGTTTACATTTCGTACACATTTGGACTAACTCGGACAATATTTGATACCGAGCGAGGTGGCGCACTGGTTAGCACACTGGACTCGCATTCGGGAGAAAGACGGTTCAAAACCCGCGTCCGGCCATCCTGATTTAGGTTTCCCGTGATTTCCCTTAATAGCTTCAGGCAAATGCCGGGATGGTTCCTTTGAAAGGGTACGGCTGCTTTCCTTCCCCATACTTTCCTAATGCGATAGGATTGATGACCTCGCTGTTTGGTCCCCACCCCAAACCAACCAACCAACAATATTTGATACTGAAGTCAGTGACAGCTCTTAATAGCAAACTGGAATTTATCTCGCAAACGGCTCGTTCACGGACGCACGCTTACTGGAAAGTTTCTGCTTCTGTATGCGTGTTGAAACCAAACTCCGCCCACAAAATTTAGGAAGTTATTCAGGTATATTTTTTGAATATTTGCTACAAGGGACCCTTCGTCTCCGGCGGCTCGTTGCAGACTAGTAATGTAATTTTAATTTTTTCGGTTTGTTGCCTGAGTTAACTTTGCTTCTGTGACAATACCTTAAAACGGTGATAAGGCCTGTAATATGCAGTCGCCATAGCGCTGGATAAAACAGTCTAGATCACTTAATAAAATTACGTCATTTTGGTGACTGTAATCAGCAGAAATCTGCAGTTAAGATTAAAGGAACATAAAAGTTAAAAAATATTACTTTGTAAGAAGTTTACTTATCACGACTTAAAGCAGTGTAGTTGTATATTCATAAAATTAGCTAAAACTATATCGTCATATACATCTATACTAATAAAAAAAACTGTTAAACTGTAGTGTCTATTTGGTTGAACGCGCTAATCTCCAATCTACTAGACGAATTTTCATGGAATTTCCGCAGGTAACTTAAAGAGTGGCCTGGGCCAACATATAGGCTTTATTTCATCAAAATCGGGTAACGAAAAAAAAAAAATACCGAAATTTAAAGTTTTATGTAAAATCATCTACTCTGTTTAGTTGTTCGAATTTTCAATCATTACGGTGTAGCACAAAAAAGAACCAATAGCTGGTACTGTTAGTTTCATAGTCAACCAAAGAACCAATAGATGGAGCTGTTAGTTTTTTAACTCAGTGACAGATTTATTTTCGGAAGTTTACCTCAGTGGCAGAATTAAGCACCGCAATCTTATCTTTACGAATACAAAATAAAAACGAATTTATGTGTCTAGGATATAGAATTTACTGGTATTGCTTTGTTCATTAAAAACGACATTACTTTGCCTCTTTGGACAGATTTTATTTATATTTCTTACTAGGAAAAACGAATTTATGGAACTTGTTTTGTGGTTTGGGTGCCTACTCGTTACAATGTGATTTCGTTTTGTTTACGAATAAAAATGCGTAGAAAAGGTCGAGTCTTTCTGAATACACAGAACTGCTAAAAGTCTGAGGACTATTCGGTCTCAAGAATCCAATAAAGATCGTGAGGCGAGCCTTGCTGCGGATCAAGAACATCAGGCTTTTGGAAACTCCTTCCAAAAGCGAGGTGCGATGTAACTCTGACCGAGAGCATCATGGATTGTCTCACTCCTCAGAAACCTTCACTCATGGAGGTTTAAAGCTACTTCTCTACAACGAGACATCATAGAAGCGGGAATTTTGACAGGAAGCGGGCGAGGTGAGCGAGTTTTTATACCCCAAATCCCACTTATGCCTAACAGTTTACTATTTCACTTTGAACGTGTACAATTTCCGGTGATATTATGTAATTCTTTGACGAAGAACAAAGAACCAGGCCAGGCGCTGCATGTTGCGGGCATGGGGATTAGTGTCGGTGTCGCTGTCCGCATGGTCAGCTCTGTGTGGCTCACTCCCGTGTCAGTGAAGCAAACAAGCTCTTCGTTCATGTCCCCAGTCATGCCACTTCAAACGTTGTACACACAGGAGCTTTAGAAGTCAAAATTAACTGCACACGTACGAAGTCTCTGACATACTTATAAATAAATATCAAAGCGACGCTGGGTTTCTCATGTAGTTTGTAATATGACTTTGAATATCTATACTTTAAAGCTTGTCTCTGTTTTTGTAAGTATAGAAGAAAAAAAAAATAAAATGCAGTTTGAAGGCAGCATACCCCACGCTAGCACCGCCTGTCAGCTAGAATTTACATCTTTGTACAGTTTTTGAACATTAGGTATGAGTGTTTGATACTGACACTGAATCTTCTTTAACAAGTTCTACGATTTTGGAGAGTGAGATTAAAAAAATATATTTTTTTGCCTTTTTATTTTTTCATGTTTTGTAGTATTTTGTAGTTTGATGTTGTATAACAAACACTATTGATCGTATGTCTTTTTAATCGTAACTACCGATATCTGATGATCACAGCAGCCATAACTGCGTGATCACTAAAGAAATTTTACTAAGCGATCTAGACGACTTTATTCACAACGATGATGGACTCATACATAATATTTATAGGTTAGTGTGATGTGGTTGCCGTCGCATCTTGAATAGATCAGCATAGCTTCAAGGTGTTGCTCTTTCGTTGCATTCAGCGAACCCAAACGTCAGGTGCATATCGGCTGACTCTTCATAAGCGAACTTTTCCATTCTCCTTTATATCATTGTTCACGTACAATTGCAATTGTCGGAAAAGCAAACCAGACGCAAAACCTAGTAATAGTGAATGCAAGATTGAGGGCGAACTGTAAAGTGATAATCACTATTGCCAGTGGAAAATGCCGTGATTGAATGGAACATTCCATTCCATTTCCAAGCAAGACACACTGCACTTACTACCAACGTTTCCAGTGTTGTGCAGATATTTTGAAAGTAATACATACACAAAGATAAATCTGGATAAGAACTCAAACTAAATGCAAATACTCTGTAATGAGCCACTGGAAACTAAAATACTCAGAAAATATCCCCGATCAGTCTCCAAAAATTTGTCGATGCAGTTCGGGTTCTCCCTGTATAAACATTCGTGAACAAATTAGCTGATAAAAAAGTCGAGGTGCACTATTTACTAACATTGCTCACTTTATATATTTTACATGCTGCACAAGCTATACAAATTCCCTTTCAGTAGACATGAATATCTTGAAGATACACCGTCCTTTCCATTACATCATTTTCAAGAGAGACATCATTCCTCCATAGTGAATGATATTTACAGGTCAGTATTATGAAAAGATCTTGGTATTACACAACAAAAATCTTGGACATGAACCAGAAATATGCAGTATAATCTGAAAGTATATTGTAGAACGACGATGTTTTATTATTCATTCATTTTATATTTCACCAAACACTGTTTTGTATTAACTTAATAATTCTCCACTACATAGTATGTACACTCCTGGAAATTGAAATAAGAACACCGTGAATTCATTGTCCCAGGAAGGGGAAACTTTATTGACACATCCATGGGGTCAGATACATCACATGATCACACTGACAGAACCACAGGCACATAGACACAGGCAACAGAGCATGCACAATGTCGGCACTAGTACAGTGTATATCCACCTTTCGCAGCAATGCAGGCTGCTATTCTCCCATGGAGACGATCGTAGAGATGCTGGATGTAGTCCTGTGGAACGGCTTGCCATGCCATTTCCACCTGGCGCCTCAGTTGGACCAGCGTTCGTGCTGGACGTGCAGACCGCGTGAGACGACGCTTCATCCAGTCCCAAACATGCTCAATGGGGGACAGATCCGGAGATCTTGCTGGCCAGGGTAGTTGACTTACGCCTTCTAGAGCACGTTGGGTGGCACGGGATACATGCGGACGTGCATTGTCCTGTTGGAACAGCAAGTTCCCTTGCCGGTCTAGGAATCGTAGAACGATGGGTTCGATGACGGTTTGGATGTACCGTGCACTATTCAGTGTCCCCTCGACGATCACCAGTGGTGTACGGCCAGTGTAGGAGATCGCTCCCCACACCATGATGCCGGGTGTTGGCCCTGTGTGCCTCGGTCGTATGCAGTCCTGATTGTGGCGCTCACCTGCACGGCGCCAAACACGCATACGACCATCATTGGCACCAAGGAAGAAGCGACTCTCATCGCTGAAGACGACACGTCTCCATTCGTCCCTCCATTCACGCCTGTCGCGACACCACTGGAGGCGGGCTGCACGATGTTGGGGCGTGAGCGGAAGACGGCCTAACGGTGTGCGGGACCGTAGCCCAGCTTCATGGAGACGGTTGCGAATGGTCCTCGCCGATACCCCAGGAGCAACAGTGTCCCTAATTTGCTGGGAAGTGGCGGTGCGGTCCCCTACGGCACTGCGTAGGATCCTACGGTCTTGGCGTGCATCCGTGCGTCGCTGCGGTCCGGTCCCAGGTCGACGGGCACGTGCACCTTCCGCCGACCACTGGCGACAACATCGATGTACTGTGGAGACCTCACGCCCCACGTGTTGAGCAATTCGGCGGTACGTCCACCCGGCCTCCCGCATGCCCACTATACGCGCCTAGCTCAAAGTCCGTCAACTGCACATACGGTTCACGTCCACGCTGTCGCGGCATGCTACCAGTGTTAAAGACTGCGATGGAGCTCCGTATGCCACGGCAAACTGGCTGACACTGACGGCGGCGGTGCACAAATGCTGCGCAGCTAGCGCCATTCGACGGCCAACACCGCGGTTCCTGGTGTGTCCGCTGTGCCGTGCGTGTGATCATTGCTTGTACAGCCCTCTCGCAGTGTCCGGAGCAAATATGGTGGGTCTGACACACCGGTGTCAATGTGTTCTTTTTTCCATTTCCAGGAGTGTATTATTTAAGAGGTATGCTGGAACTTGGGTTCACGACGTTGGCCATTTGTAATGACGTTGTAGCCTCTATGATCAAAAAATCTGGAAACCGGTATGTATTGCGGAATTGTCCAGTAGATGTCACGAGAGACGAAACCGCAAGCATAAAAGGAGGCGTGTTGCCAGTAGCGAAGCTGTAACAGCAAAATGAGTCAGTCAAGAGAGCTCAGGGACTTTGAACGTTGACTGTAGTGAGGTGCACTTAAGAAGATGGCAGTGCGATGCATTCTGTGTGGAAAGAAACAGAGTGTACCTTACGGCGGCGCCAGTGTGCCACTTGTCGCTGTCTCATGCTCCATACTGCAGCTGTCACCTAACGTGGTAACTGGCAACTCCCAGCCACTGTTTCTGATTCTGACTTTGCCTAGTTGAATTTATAAGCGCGGAAAACTACTGCTGTCGCTGTCGCTTCTTAACGTAATATTGCCATGTTTGCTTTATGTCACCCATAACGTTTATTTATTTTTTTAGCCTGGTCTCTTACATTGGGCCAGGGTTTCGTACCTTCTGTACTTTTTTATTATACAGTTATTTATAAAAATGACAATTTTAATATTATTAAAAGGATAGATTGCTACTTGCCATACAGAAGAGATGTTGAGTTGCAGACAGGCTCAAAAAAGAACTGGTAAATATGTGTGCTTCGGGGCCAAAAGGCCTTCTGTTATAGTAGAAAACACACACATTCACACACACACAATCCGCACACACACATGACCACTGTCCCTGGCCACAGACTAGACTGCGAGCAACCGTGCATGATAGGAGAAGCAATATGTGTGGTAGTGGTAAGGAAGAGGCTGGGGCTGGAAGGGGGAGGGGGAGGGGGAGGGATAGCAGGGTAGCTGTGGGGGACGGGGACGGTTAAGTGCTGCTTGTGGGAACCTGCAGGGACGTGGTGCGGGCAAGGTAGGGTAGCTGAGGAGGAAGAGGGGAGGGGGGGGGGAGAAACAGAGAACAGAGAGGGAAAAAAGGAAGAGGAGGGGAAAAATACTAGTGGGTTTGGCAGTAGAATAGGAGGCTGTGTAGTGCTTTAGAGTGGGAAATGGGAAGGGGTTAGATGGATGAAAGACAGGAAGTAATGAAGGTTGAGGCTTGTAAGGGGTCTGTAGGCCCTTACTATAAGTGTGACGATTATGAATAACGAAGAAGCCTGTGCTGAGATTAGCCGCAATAAATATAATACATAAAATCGGAGTGTTACAGGCTGGGGGGTGGGGGGGGGGGGAATTGCAGGAACATAGGTTATATTGCAGGAAGTGTTACCACCTGTACAATTTAGAAAAGCTGGTGTTGGTAGAAAGGACCCAGATGATACAGGCTGTGAAGAACGTTGTGTTGGGCGGCATGCTCAGAAACTGCGTGGACCAGCTGTCTCTTGGCCACATTTATTTGGAGGTCATTAATGTGGACAGACAGCTTGTTGGTTGTCATGCCTACGTAGAACACAGCACAGTTGTTGCAATTTAATTTGAAGATTACATGTCTGCTTTCACAGGTAGCCCTGATGGGAGAGTGGTCACGTGTGGTGAGTTTTCATTGTCTGAAATGCGTGTTTTGTCTGCTTTAGAAGAAGATCTTTGGACTGAAAGCTTACATGTTTACCAGTCCTTTCACTGTGCTTGTCTGCGACTCAACATCTCCTCCATATGTTGAGTAGAGTCTGCACAGGATACGGTGGCCGATGCGCAGTGACTAATTTTCGTCCAAAGCGCTGGGCGAGTTCATTCGTTTGTTACGACGGGGAGTACAATACTGTCTGCCACCTTTCGGCCAATCGGCGATTACAGAATCGTGGGGCACATCTTACAGTCTTTCTCTAACGATTTTACAGAAACTAATCGGAACAAAAATTTCATTTTAGTTGTCAGGTTCATTACGATGTGCCCATCATTTCATTAATGCTCATAACTACTGTGATATTTACGTGAAAGTAAGACACTGAGCGAAATTCGAAACAAATTGCAGCGAAAAATTGCGTTCGCAACGATTTTGCGTTTGGCCCATATTATGTAATATGTTGCTGCATATGAAATTTAGCTAACATATTGAATTTTGCTTTAGACGTGGGTGGAGGCCTCTATCTGTCACCAATCTCAAGAAAACTGATCCAACACAGCACTCATTTGCGATCGCGCTGCAACAGCCATAAAGCCAGAGTGAAATATCCACAACAGTCCTCATATTTCATAAACGATATGAAATATCGAAATAAGATTTTGGCAATGATAGCTCACAAAGAGGAGAATGTTTTGCCTTATGGCTATTATGCAAAATTTAGTTATCTACCATGTTATTTCATTACCTACAGACTTTTTCGACGAAAGAATGTAATTTTTAAGGGCCATCGATAGCTTGTGAAATGAGAAATCCTATGGATTTTGGAACAACATAAGTGAAGACATTACATGTAAAATTTTATACTGAGGATGTGCTTTCTTATAAGTTATTGACCTTACTTTTCCTCAGTTCCACGCCTAATAAACTTAGAAACCACTGTTTTAGAATTCTGCACATGTTTGTGCGGTCAGACTGTGTAAACTCTGCTGTGTTTCGGCGAAAGAAGCAGTTTTTAACATGGCAACAAGAGAAATGTGTAGGTTCACTCAAAATTCGCCATTTGTGACACTTCTCTGAAAGTTGCAAATGCTTAAAAAGCCAAGCGAAAATAAATCGATGCAGTTTCGACAGAATTCTTTTTAGATACTAACTGAAGAGGAGGTGAAAGATCTTTTTCAATGGTCACCATGCAAGTGTGAGCGTGGAAGCATTTCCCCTCTAGTGCTTGGCATTTCCCCTACAGCGGCTGCCCACAACCCCCACCATTACAGCTCTCCCCACATGTACCCTGCTGTCTGCACTAATACCGGCCACAGTATTCTGTGCGGATGCTAGCAATCTATCCTTTCCATAAAATTGTCATTATTCCATCCTGGATTTTCCATTGTTGAAATAACAGTTTTAATATGACAAATAGTATTAAAATTTATATTGACATGGGAGTAAATGACTACGAATTAATGACTACTTCTACTACTGCTGCTTCTGCACTAATAGTGGCAATAATATAGTAATAGTGAAAATAATAACAATAATGATAGGAGCAGACATAAGAATTTGTAGGCATACAGAATAGATGTTTTCTGATACAGCGAGTTCTGGGGAAAGGAAATTTAATGTGACTTCACCAGATGAGAATACTGGGAAATGTGGAAGATCTGGCTGGAGAGAAGGAAGTATAGGAGTAACGACTCGTTGCTGGAACAATGGTCATCATCATTGTTGCTTTAGTAGATATGTCGTGGACTGTCTTCTGAAAATAGAGATGCTATCCAGTTCTCCAGTATAATGTGGAAGGTTATTCTAGAGCCAGATTCTCGCTAGTGAGAAGAACTTCAAGGAAGTGAATGAACAGTGGAGTGGGACAGACATGATTTTGTTCTGATGGGACTGGGCGTTTCTGCCGTGCTGCTCAGACAAGACCGTCCAGGTTGAGGAGAGACGCGTTGATAAGACAGTAGAGGAGACAGAGAGTATGGAAATCTCTGTGCCTGTGTGCATGCAGCCTGGATAGCCATGCAAACTATAGTGAAATATGATCAAAGAGTCGAACATTAGAGATGTATCGAACACAGGCAGTTCCAGGTGCCAAGATCTTTCCCGAGAAAGATCTTACAGGATGACGTCGCTGAAATCAATAAATGGAAGTATAAATATTTATACCAGTTTGTACAAGTTTTTTACATTTTTATAGAGCATGTTGTGATGCTGATACCTTATTGCATATTACAGTTATGTGTTCAGTCCACTTTAGATTTTCATCAACTATCGGAAGTTGATATTTGTCCCATTTAGAGTTAGAGATGGTAGGGTTTTCCGATATTTCGGGATAATGAGCCTAGAATGACCAACCAGTGGGTGGGCTGCTCTTTAACCCTATGCCCTGTGCCTATTTTAATAGTTCACATATATCGGTATTGAGATTCTTGATAGCTCTTCAGGTTTACTGGTTTTGCACTTAGATACAACTGGAGGTCAGCAGCAAACATATGGTATTTGTAGTAGAACAAAACTGATGACACATCATTGACATACAATGAAAAGAGTATAGGACCTAATCCCGAACCCTGGGAGACGCCTGATTCAACTTGTCTCTATTGTGACTTTACGGTAGAGCGAAACCAATGCAATACACTTCGCGAGAAATTTAGGCCTAAGTTTATCAAGTGAGGTGACAAAGCCGACAGTGTCAAAGGCTTTAAGAAGCACATGATAGTCCCCTCTTATGCACCCATGGCAAGCTTCAGGTCATCTGCTACCTTTATTAAGGCAGACGTTATGCTGCAATATTTACGAAAATCTGATTAGTATTCATATAGCAGGCAGTTTGCAGTTACATTGTCTGTTAGTTGGTCATGAACTACATATTCTAAGGTCCTGGGTAGTGCAGGCAGAATCCAAATATATCGGTAATCAGAGGGTGTTGTGCAAACGTCCTTTTTAGGTAGTGGATTAACTAGTCCCTGTTTTGAGGACTGAGAGAAAACACCTGTGGTTCAAGAGTGGTTGAAGATATTTGTTATGGTGGGCAGTAAAGGGTTAATAATAAGCTTCATCATTTGGACTCGGATGCTATCATGTCCAGTAGACACTGATCTGACATGCGTGATGGCATTTTTGACAATATTGCAAGAAACATGCTTTAGGCAGAATTTTTCGTGATTATACTCGTTTACCCTCACGAAATACTCAACGAGTCTCTGGTTCATTTCCGGTAGGTAATGCAAATTACTAGTACAGTTCTTCAGTTGGGACAATGGGATAAGCTGCGGCTTTTACTTTGCCTATACCAAGACCATGCAGGTGTTTTCGAAAGACAGCTGGTCTATTTTTGTTTCCCATTAGTGTATTAGCAAGCCTGAGTTTAGCGTTTCTCACAGCTTGACTGACTCTGTTCTGCTTCTGCTTGTAAGCAAAGATTTTCAGGTGTAGGGTGCAGTTTGTATTGCCGATGTGCAGCGTCACTGAGATTCATGAGCTGTTTTAGTTCTTCAGTTTGCCAAGTTCAGGTTTCGTTTTTACTTTTCAAGTCTTTAGGAGAGCATATTTGTCATGTAGTCGAGTAAGTCTGTTAGGAAATCCATGACTGTTTCGTTTATGTATAAGAAGGGAATAAAGACATATCCCAAACTGAGACTTCCTGACAGATTTAAACTATGTGCCAGACCGAAGCTCGAACTCAGGACATTTGCCTTTCGCGGTCCGGAACACAGTTTTAATTTACCAGGAATTTTCATATCAGCGCACACTCTGCTGTAGAATAAAAATTTCAATCTGGATACTCCAAACTATTTCTTGCCCCTCAGTTGCAAGTTCAGACAAATTAATGCGTTTGAAGTCTCGGTATGCGGTCAGTTGTGGTTTCTTTCCTGGACATTCTAGTAGGTACGTCGTGAAAATTGTGTCTTGCGCAGACATACCAGGTGCAGATATTTGAGAGACACAAATTATTCTGTTTGGGGTTTTCGTTGCAAATATATCCATGAGAGTGTCATTATTGTCCGTGTGATGGGTAGGAGCAAGAAGAAGTGACGACACGTTTGAAGAAGAAAGCATCCACCTAAATTTCACACTGGAAGAACGACTATACATACAATTTATGTTATGTCACCATCTGTAATGTATGATGCCGATTCGAGACTTGAAAGAGCACTTTTGAAGCTGGCAAACACGCCTATTGCAGGACGTTTGTACAGGACATATATCAGGCACTTTCAGTTACTGAATTTGATCTCTGTGAACATACATTACACTTGTTTATCTTCATTATTGTTGGATGTGTGTAGCACAATACGAGTGATAAATCAGAGTATATGAACACCCCTACTCCACTCCCTCGTTTGTTACGTATGTTGTGTTTTAGAAAGATGTAGAATTACCGAAACTGTACGAATACTTAGTCTGAGCTAGGCCTCTGACAGAAGTATTACATGGATATCTATGGTTTGAAATGTATGACACTTGATACTAGCACGGGCAACAAGGAGCCTGATGCGATCAGGTGCAGAGTGCACGAGCATGCCGCTGCTGCACACTTACGACTCTGGGTCAGCGCTGGCGAAAGAACAAAGCATAACGAAACGTACTGAGGCTGGGAGGGAGGGAGACACAGGTCCCTGGAAGTGAAAGGGGCAGGTATCTTCAGGGAGGAGGGAGGTTTTGTGACCAAGGCCAGCATGATTTTCAACAGTCGTTAAACAGCTGACTGATGATAGGAAAAGAAATTCGCTCAAGAGAGCTATTGAAAACAAAATAAACGGAATAAAAACGGAATGTACTATCAATGGTGCTAATGAGTAATGACAAGAATATTATAATAAACTGCTAAATAAAAATGAAAGTAAGATTAAGTTAGTACAGTAATTAAGGAGGTAAACAAGAAACAATAAAAAAAGGAGTAGTAATGAAGTAAAACAAAACTGTTAACACATTAGTTAATTTACGCTTAACTATAATCTACAGACAGACATGGCAGAATGATGCTATTGGCTGGATTGTCACGTGGTACACTGCTCCTTGCCACTGCGCATCGCCCAAGCACACCACTATAGTCACTGTATGTCAGCTGAGTAACAAACCCGTCAGGGACATTTCAACCCCTCTAAAGCTACCCAAGTGACTGTTGTTGATGTAGTCGTGAAGTGGAAATGTGAAGGACAAAGCAGCTAACCGAAGACCAGGCTGACTTCACGTACAGACGAGCACGGACTGTTGAGAATTGTGGAGGTGGTTGATATCAGAGAAAGGAATCATTCGTGAGTTCAAAAGTGCTGGCTGCAGTCCATCTCCTCATAAACCACACCTTCTGTAGTCAATGCTAAGCGACACTGGACAGTGGATGACTGGAGGTGATTGTCCGCAGCTCGTGGTCGTGCGGTAGCGTTCTCGCTTCCCGCGCCCGGGTTCCCGGGTTCGATTCCCGGCGGGGTCAGGGACTTTCTCTGCCTCGTGATGACTGGGTGTTGTGTGTTGTCCTTAGGTTAGTTAGGTTTAAGTAGTTCTACGTTCTAGGGGACTGATGACCATAGATGTTAAGTCCCGTAGTGCTCAGAGCCTTTTACTGGAGGTGACCGATTTTGTGTGATGGATCTTTGGACTTTAGTTATGTGTGGAGAGTGTTACCTGCCGTCATGTGTAGTGCCAACAGTGAAGTATGGAGGAGCTGGTGTTACAGTACGGTGGTTAGGGTGTGGTCCCTTTACTGCGCCTGACAACACTCTAAGTGCTGAAGGATACGAACATATTCTACATTAGTGATAACTGTGTACAGTAGGGGAAGAGTTCGGAGACGATGATTGTTTGTATAAGCATGACATTGCATCCAGTCATAAAGCAGTATCTGTGGGGCAGTTGTTTGTGGACAATTTGTAACGTCCCCTTAGAAAAATTATAAATGACTGTGCTGATAAACCCCTTACGTTATTTGATTTTCAAACAGCTGAGCAAAACTGAATGTACTCTGACATTTCTCTCTTTACTTATCCTGATCGTCAGTAAACTGACACACACACACACACACACACACACACACACACACACACATATATATATATATATATATATATATATATATATATATATATATATATATATAGTGCAACGCAATCTGACTTGCAATAATCCCTACAAATGAATGGCCCTGACTAACAATAACCTATACCTTTCATGAATCACTAACCTCACAAAAATCTTCATTACTCGAACTACTGCAAATACAGCGAGCGCCAATACCGCCAGCTAAATGAAAATTCTAACTACTGAAAGCACTAACTACTGATAGGCATAGTTAGCAAATGAAAGATTTTGATAGAGAACAAACAATGTATTTACCTTAATAGTGTTCAAAAGTCATAATATACACTCCTGGAAATTGAAATAAGAACACCGTGAATTCATTGTCCCAGGAAGGGGAAACTTTATTGACACATTCCTGGGGTCAGATACTGCACATGATCACACTGACAGAACCACAGGCACATAGACACAGGTAACAGAGCATGCACAATGTCGGCACTAGTACAGTGTATATCCACCTTTCGCAGCAATGCAGGCTGCTATTCTCCCATGGAGACGATCGTAGAGATGCTGGATGTAGTCCTGTGGAACGGCTTGCCATGCCATTTCCACCTGGCGCCTCAGCTGGACCAGCGTTCGTGCTGGACGTGCAGACCGCGTGAGACGACGCTTCATCCAGTCCCAATCATGCTCAATGGGGGACAGATCCGGAGATCTTGCTGGCCAGGGTAGTTGACTTACACCTTCTAGAGCACGTTGGGTGGCACGGGATACATGCGGACGTGCATTGTCCTGTTGGAACAGCAAGTTCCCTTGCCGGTCTAGGAATGGTAGAACGATGGGTTCGATGACGGTTTGGATGTACCGTGCACTATTCAGTGTCCCCTCGACGATCACCAGTGGTGTACGGCCAGTGTAGGAGATCGCTCCCCACACCATGATGCCGGGTGTTGGCCCTGTGTGCCTCGGTCGTATGCAGTCCTGGTTGTGGCGCTCACCTGCACGGCGCCAAACACACATACGACCATCATTGGCACCAAGGCAGAAGCGACTCTCATCGCTGAAGTCGACACGTCTCCATTCGTCCCTCCATTCACGCCTGTCGCGACACCACTGGAGGCGGGCTGCACGATGTTGGGGCGTGAGCGGAAGACGGCCTAACGGTGTGCGGGACCGTAGCCCAGCTTCATGGAGACGGTTGCGAATGGTCCTCGCCGATACCCCAGGAGCAACAGTGTCCCTAATTTGCTGGGAAGTGGCGGTGCGGTCCCCTACGGCACTGCGTAGGATCCTACAGTCTTGGCGTGCATCCGTGCGTCGCTGCGGTCCGGTCCCAAGTCGACGGGCACGTGCACATTCCGCCGACCACTGGCGACAACATCGATGTACTGTGGAGACCTCACGCCCCACGTGTTGAGCAATTCGGCGGTACGTCCACCCGGCCTCCCGCATGCCCACTATACGCCCTCGCTCAAAGTCCGTCAACTGCACATATGGTTCACGTCCACGCTGTCGCGGCATGCTACCAGTGTTAAAGACTGCGATGGAGCTCCGTATGCCACGGCAAACTGGCTGACACTGACGGCGGCGGTGCACAAATGCTGCGCAGCTAGCGCCATTCGATGGCCAACACCGCGGTTCCTGGTGTGTCCGCTGTGCCGTGCGTGTGGTCATTGCTTGTACAGCCCTCTCGCAGTGTCCGGAGCAAGTATGGTGGGTCTGACACACCGGTGTCAATGTGTTCTTTTTTCCATTTCCAGGAGTGTATATATCAGTTCATGACATCCAGTCTTACAAATTTCCGTTTTCTGACAGACACACGTCCAGATCGTCCGCTCTCAAAACTCTGCCATCTCTCTCCCCACATCCACCACTGCTGGCGGCTCAGCTCCAACTAAGCAACGCTATGCGCTGTTCACATCCAACTGCCCAACACTACAATAGTGAATATTCCAACATTGCCAACCAGCCACAGACTGCAGTGAGCACAGTAAGTGATTTTCATACAGAGCGCTACTTGGCGTTACCAACATAAAAACCTAAACAGCCTATGCCGGCCGGAGTGGCCGAGCGGTTAAAGGCGCTACAGTCTGGAACCGCACGACCGCTACGGTCGCAGGTTCGAATCCTGCCTCGGGCATGGATGTGTGTGATGTCCTTAGGTTAGTTAGGTTTAAGTAGTTCTTAGTTCTAGGGGACTTATGACCACAGCAGTTGAGTCCCATAGTGCTCAGAGCCATTTGAACCATTTTTAGCCTAAACAGCCTACTTACAAATTACATTCTTGAAATGGACAAGTCTGCACAGAGTCTCTGCCTGAACCAGATGGAACACGTTTGGGATGAGTTAGGACGTAGACTTCGTACCACACCCCAACGTCCTGCATCACTACCTTCTCTGGTTGCGGCTCTTGAGGAAGAACGGGCTGCAATTTGTCCACAGACATTCAGACACGTCACCGAAAGCGTCCGCAGCAGATCTGAAGCCGACATAAAGGCGAAGGCTGGATACACCCCATATTAGCGCCCACTAATAGCTGTCCGGATACTTTTGATCGGATAGCGTACATCCAAGGAACAGAATGCAAGCTGCTGTATTTGCAAGGAAAATGAGCAGTACTTTCTGCAGCGCAACTGCTCACTTTTTACAGTGCAGTTCGACTATTGACTTCAGTTGGCTTGGTCGGAGCACGCTGGTACCGTTGGTTCTACTTATGCCACGTGACCACATATGTTACATGTTGCAACTATGCCAGATACAGGCAGTTTGCGCTGTTGTGCTTTCGAAAACAATCAGGACATGGAAGAAGCGGACTAGAACAGGGACCTGGTCATCTTGCTTTACGTACAGACACCTCTAACATTTTGAAGACAAAGCTGTACCACATTAAAGGCGACTTAAATGCGAAAGAGGATGCCATCGAGATATACATTTAAAAGGTGGGCTTCACTGAGAACTTTTGTTGTGTTTGTAGAAAATACTGCAAAACGTTGGTACAAATTTGAAGAATTACCAAGGGGTGAATCGACGGATTTTAATGCCCACCGTTGAATATCCTTATCTGGCGCCAGTTTAATGACGTTTCTGGGGAAGGAGGCAAGATAAGAGTACTTGCAGTCTGAATTAAAACAAACGAACTAACATTTGCCGCTGCGACCTTGTGGGCCAATTATCTATAACGGACCACCCAGGATGTTTACGTCACAATAGTAAAATTCTGACTCAGCCGCTGGCTTTTGTGGCAGTATACACAAAATAACTTACAAATATCCTTAAAACACCTACCTTAGGTTTATTTATTTTGTTCTTTGGTACTGGTGGTCGGTTTGTGCTTGGGACTGTACTTTTCTCTCATTTAGCGCGACGTTGTAGGAAACTTGGTAAAGTTTCACTACGTTTCAAATTCACAGCCTCACACTTTTTTGAACATCGATGTAAAGATGAATTTCAGCATACATATTTCCCAACCGACAACAACTGGTTTACTCGAATCGTATAATTAGTCTCTCAGACATGATCTCGTTTATTGATATGTGTTGAGTACTTAAAGTTGAAAACAGTGAGTTCGTTCTTTGCGCATGCAGTTCTTGATGTCCACCCGCTAGTATTTACTTAGCGGCACAAACTTCCATCCTTCTTCTTTAAAACGAGCCAGAGATGATGGCATATGGCTATTTTTAGCAAAGTTATTTAGATTTGAAATTACTCCGACAGAAACAGTAGCTCATTTTCCGTCTTAAACGACCTCGTTGTCGACGGGACGGGACGTTCCTTCCTTTCATTTAGGCGCAATTGCTCTCCCACAACAAGCTTACATCTTGAGGACGTTTCTGCTTGAAAAAGAAAATTCTCGTAACCGTGTTACGATAGGCGGATGTCCGTAAATAAATTTTTATTTCAGCGGAGATCAGAAGAAGATGCCAGTTACGTCCAAAATGCGTAAGAATTGTTATTCAATTACAGAGTTTGATACCTTCTAAAGTACATTACACGTGGAAGTGGTTTGCTCATATTAATTAAAACCCTGACTTATTTAATCATAATGTTTCCCTATTAATCATGTGTGGCTTCTTTATAAACTAGCTGAGAAGCACAATATTTAGTGTTTATTGATAGCTGTGCTAAACACTTTCTATGTGTGGAATTTATTTTGACTTATAAGGCTTTTTTTGCATGCAACGTTTGAATTAGTATGATTGGGGACATGAACGAAGAACTTGTTTGCTTCACTAATACGGGAGAGAGCCACAAATAGCTGGCCACGCAAAAAGCAACTGACACTAAAGTCCATGTGCGCAACACGCAGCATCTGGCTTTGTGCTTTGTTAATGGTCATCGCATTACATAACCTCACCAGGATATGTTCACGTTTACAGCGAAAAGGTAAATTGCTAGGAATAAGTATAATTTGGAGTATAAAAATCCGCTCATATGCACCACTTCCCGTCAAAATTCCCTCATTTATGACGTTACTTTGGAAAGAAGTAATTTCAAGGTTCTGTGAGTGAAGGGTTCTGCGGTGTGAGATAATGCGTGATACTATCGACCAGAGTTACGAAGCGCTTCAGTTTTGGAAGGTGTTTCTGAAGAGCGAGTTAAAGCCTGATGTTCCTAAGCTGCAACAATCTCGCCTTAACGATCTTAATTGGATTCCAAATAGTGCATTGTCCTCACACTTTTAGCTGTTCTGTTCTAGTCAGAAAGACTCGACCTTTTCTACGCAATTTGATTCATAAGGAAAACGAAATCACAATGTAATGAGTAAGCAACCAAATCACAATGCAAGTTCAATAAATTCGTTTTTACTATTATGGGATATAAATAAAACACATCGAAAGAAGCAAAGCATGTCGTTAAATTTTTAATACACAAAGCGAGATCAGCATATCCGTATATTCTAGCCAAGTAAATTCGCTGTTAGTTTGTATTCGTAAAGATATGGTTGTCACTGACGCAAACTTCGAAAAATACATCCATCGCTGAGTTTAAAAAACTAACAGTGTTATCTACCGGTTGTTTGATGTACTGTGGAGCTAACAGCGCCATGTATTGGTACTTTGGTGTACTGCACCGTGATGATTAAACGTAAGTTGAATTAAATTTCAGTATCTTTTTTCCGTTATCCGATTTTCATAAAATAAAGCGCAGGACCTATACGTTGCCTCAGCCTATGCTCAAGTTACCTGTGATAACGCTATGAAAACTTGTCTAGTAGTTTTGGATATTAGCAGTTTCAGGCAAGGAGGTAGACAAGACGGTTTACAGTTTTATTATTAATATAATTAGATGATGGTAATTTTTGTGTCCAGCAGCCTAACGAATTGTACTATATTTTAATTCTTTAAATCTCGGACACACAATCTAAGTTCAAACCGATGCGTATTATAGAAAAAAATCAATTCTGGGCTTTAGGGATGGTCGTAGGACTTGGTAAATGTTCGTTGCAGGTCATAGAAGATCGACCAGAAGCAAACACACCCCCAAAAGGACCGGCATGTGGACTCCGCTAGGACGGAAGCCAACAATGTCTGCAAGACAATCACCAGCAGGTTTCACAGATGCCTCATGATATGTACTGTGTATTGGATGGGGGTTGAAAGTAGTTGGTCCGATACCGCGGACGTTCGACAGCGTGTGACGCATCCCCCCCCCCCCCCCCCCATAACGTTAGCAGAGTCGGCACAGGCACGTCCGTTCCGTAGTCAGCAGGAACGAAGTTGGACTGTGAACGAATGGAGTGATTTAATCTTTACAAATAAATCGCACTCCAGTTAGCAAAATGATTCTTGTCATCTATTCGTCTCTAGTAGAAGTGGTAGACGATACAGTCACACTGAGATCGTTGAAAGACTCCAGTTTGGTGGTAGTGGCTTCTTGTCTACACCTACACGTATACTCTGAGAACCATTATGAAGCAGACAATATTTTTTACTGTATCAAACATTGAAGTTTCTTCCCGTTTCCATTTACAGATAGAAGATAGGAAGAGTGATTCTCTCTGTGCCATCTGCTATCTGCTTAATATTATACGCTTTGTCTCTATACGTAGGGGCTGAAGAATGATTCTAGTTTCTGCAGTGAAAAACGGCTCTTGAAATTGTCTAAGCAGGTTCTGGTGAGATGTAAAACATCTTCCTTCGAGTATCTGCGAGTTATGATCTTTCTACTCCTCTGGTACACTTTGACTCCAGTGCAACAAACCTGTGGCATTCGCACAGTTTATTTACTTATTTTTGCGCTCTTCGTGTACCCTATTAGTCTGATCACAAATCTGACCCATGCACTTTAACAGTATTCAAGTATGGGACGTACAGGTGTAACTTCTTATGTAGTTTCCCAGTAACTCACCAGTGAATTGTATCCTTCTATTCGCTTTACCTACGAGAGCTGTTTCGTTTTCAGCCATCGATCTGTCGCGAAATTAAAGCCACAGTGAAAATCCGATGAAGCTCTGCGCAGATGTCTCACACAGTGTATGTACTATGTCCGTCTATCTTTTCAGTTCTGAGCGCACAGTGATCCTAGAAAATAGTGTCTCTCGCCAAGCGTGAACTCCTTCTGAGGGCTTCTGCCTGATTTCATGCAGTACACATAATATAACTGCCATTCATTTTTTTTCCACGGCAATTCTCGGACGCACACTGTATGAGCAATAAAGACGCTCCTGGAGCGTTTTCGATCGGTAGTGATAGTCACCTACCATACTGCCCGTACTCTCTCTGCTCACATGAACCGCTCGCTGTGAGGACAGCATTTTGACGCAGACAACGAGCTGCGGACTAGCGTAGGGAGCAGGCGGAAATCACAGGTGGCTGTCTTCTATGACGAGGGCATTGAAAATGTTTCAGTCGAAGTGGCTACTATGTAGAGAAGTAGTTGGAAGTTGTAGCTAAATGTTGCAAATAAAAAGTTTTTGCTTTTCTCTGTGGTTTTCATTTCAGGACTGATCGAAGGCTGATTAAAAATAGCCCTCGTAGAACTGAGATTATGTGGCCGTTACACTTCATTGCTCTACATATTTTCATTCCAACATGTTTGTCGACAAGACTGGTTCAAGTTGGGACTCTTTAACACCGTAATTAAAAGTCACCACTTTTTGTGCTTCGTGAACTGCATGTTACATTAAGAGCACGGTGCCAGCTTTTGTACTAAGCAGATATTAAGTCGAAATCTTTTTGCAGATGATTCATATGGCATGACAGCCATGTACAGTGCAAAAAGTATTGAAGCAAGCACACAGCCTTGTTTTAAATCCTGAGTGATTGGAAATGAGAACGATGCAGAATTACTGCGAAGAACCTGCCAAGACATGACATCACGTAAAGCTTGAACCAGTTGTACATAGTGTTCAGGTAATCCAGATGGCAGATATAGGTACACTGAATCAAGACTTTTTCCAGATCATAGAAAACTAAATATAGAGGCTTCTGGTGCTGTCCACATTTTTCTGGAGTTGTCTAGCACTTTTGTTGTGCCTCTGGAGGTTCGGAATCATCACTGAAATTCGGGCAACATCCTCTCTAAAATAATCTTAAGCCGATTTAATAGAATTCTTGCTAGAATTTTATCTGCAACTGACAATAGGAATAAAAAATGTTCAAAGGTGTGTGAAATCTTATGGGACTTAACTGCTAAGGTCATCAGCCCCTAAGCTTTCACACTACTTAACCTAAATTATTGTAAGGATAAACACACACACCCATGCCCGAGGGAGGACTCGAACCTCCGCCGGGACCAGCCGCACAGCCCATGACTGCAGCGCCTTAGACCGCTTGGCTAATCCCGCACGGCGACAATAGGAATATTCCGGGGTAGTTGCCACATACACTATGGTCGTCTTTCTTGGAGACAGTGATGATGGTAGCATTCTTCAAGTCTGCAAGTACTTCTCGAGTTTCCCAGTTCAAAAAGGTCAGTCTTAAAGGCCACTGTGTAATATATACAATGTAATTTTACCAGAACAAGAACTAACCTAAATTTGGAGAAAAAAATTGATGTAGGCTGCCAGAGCACCTGAAGACGAGCCCTCGGGGCATGAAATGCATCGTGCTTTTAAGTGAAATCACGATTGTGACTGGATGCGATGGTTCTTTGTTATATGAATTCTTTTGCTTGGAATGACTTGTAGGTAATGGGTACAGCGTTGAACTTTTCTCTTGAGACACCCTGTTTATCTTACTTAAATTAGTCGAGTCATAAAAATCGTAGAAATTTGTAAGTAGTTGGACTTTTAACCACGATAATTCTAAGCATATTCGCAGACTTGCTAGGATCAGAATAAAAATGATTACATTCGTAAATGAGACACTAAAGGAAGTCACTGAGATCTGCTACATGGGCAGCAAAATTACTGAAGATGGGTAAAGTAGAGAAGATATAAAATGCACACTGGCAGACGCAAGAAGAGTGTTTCTGAGAATCAGAAATTAAATGAAAAATTAAATGTTAGGAAGTCTTTTCTGAAGGTAGGCTTGTACAGAAGTGAAACCTGGTCTATAAGCAGTTTAGACAAGAGAGTCTGAGCTTTGGGAGTGTGGTGCTACAGAAGAATGTTAAAAATTTGATGGGTAGATGGAATAACTAATGAGTAGGTACTGATTCGAATTGGGAAAAAAGAAATGTATGACACACCTTGACTAAAAGAAGAGATCGCTTGGACAGGACTCATCTTGAGGTATCTTGGAACTGTCAATTTCACGATGGAACGAATTGTATGGGTAAAAGTTGAAGAGGGAGACTGAGTCTTAACTAAAGTAAGCATGTCCAAACGAATGTTGGCTGCAGTAGTTGTGCAGAGATAAGAGGCTTCTGGAGATCTAGCGTGGAGCGCCGCGTCACACCAGCCTTCCGACACAAAAGCACGTCAACGACAACTCCATGTGCGCTCGACTGATACTGTAGATGTAGATATAGGTGCATTACTGCACTAAGAACTTGTTGAGGCCTATCATATCAAAGACTCAAGTGTGGACATTCCACCTGCGAAAAGTGAAGTAAGTAGGACGGTAAATATATCTTGACATGATAGGACTTACAAATGCAGCCTGAACTGTTTGGGAACAAACTTGCACAGAAAGTTGACAACGAAGACCACAGAACATTTAACCTCGTTCAAAATCTGGGGGATCATTACATCGAATGGATCATTCATTTCAGAATATGAACGACAAGGAAAGGGATGAATAAGTAAGATAAGTTGTTTAACCACTTAAAAATAGTTTATTCTACCATTTTCATAGAGACGTTTTCATTAATTGGCATAATAACGCACTATATTTTTGAAAACTGCCAATTGGCAGACCTAGTTGACGTCAAAAAGTATCCCTCATTGTATTTCTCACATTGTTGGATGAAACAGCCTCACATTCTTGTCCAACTATCGGTAAAGTTTTCTCAGTTTCATAGCCATCTCTGCCACGTATGAAGTTTTCTTTTTAAACCATTAAATGAATCCTGTTGCTACTTCTCTTTCTACGACGGTAAAAAAAAACCACGTTAGCGTTTGTTGAAGTTCCATGAAACTGTGCTGAGGCTCAGAAGGAACGAAATGAAGTGAGCTACGAACAGTCGTGTTGTGCTGGATAAATGTGAAATCGCTGCGGTGCCATGCTGTGAACTCGACGCCATTTATGCGGTTGCAAAACAAGTGTGAAAAGAACTTTATGACAGTGCCATTTTCTACCCTCGTTCTCTCAAAGAGTTTAGTACGAAGCGTAAAAATCACCTGTGCTAAAACGAATGAAGAACTGTTGCAGACTGCAGCACGTGGTGCTGGCCGCCTATTGTGTGATACTTCAAACTGCGGGGCACAGTCTGATAAATACAGTCGCGACGCTCGAGCTCGTTTATGTTGTCCACGGCGATAGCACCGCCCTAAGCGGCCAGCATATCGAATTCTTAATTGAAGCCCCTGCCGAGTGCGGATCGTATGGTTTATAATTCTCTGTATAATAGTTTTTTATACATGAGAGCGCGCACCACAATAAATTTTAGAAATGGCAAAAACTGGATGCTACGTTGATCATTTTTATGTTTTCTAAAGCCCCTAAACCTAATTGAAACAATGGTAAATAACTGTGTGTGTGGGGGGGGGGGAGGGGGGGAGGGTTGGTCACTGATTGGTTACATAAGCACATAAAATAAAACCTGTTCAAATGGCTCTGAGCACTATGGGACTCAACTGCTGTGGTCATAAGTCCCCTAGAACTTAGAACTACTTAAACCTAACTAACCTAAGGACAGCACACAACACCCAGCCATCACGAGGCAGAGAAAATCCCTGACCCCGCCGGGAATCGAACCCGGGAACCCGGGCGTGGGAAGCGAGAACGCTACCGCACGACCACGAGATGCGGGCAATAAAACCTGTGGCACAAGTCTCTGACATCTCATCTACCCTTCACTCGCACACCCTCCACATCCTCTCACAAAGAAATTTCAACCGCCTCCTTCTCCCGGACCACGAACTCCGCGCCAACATCTACCCACGCGCCAACATCTACCCAGCCTACCGGCTCAGAATCTACCTTACGCTATCAGCCCCCCCCCCCCTCCCCCGTCCCTAAGTGCTCTCTCCTACTCCTGATCTCCACACACGTCCTTCTTTTCCCTTACTTGTCGCCCCTTTTCCTCTCCCAATCTATTGATTCCAACACCAGTTGCCGGTCTGTCTTTGCCCCCACACACCACCCCTGTCTTATCACAACCTCTTCCGGTCCTCAGTCCTTATCACCAGTATTCTCCTTTCTTCCTCCATACCTACGCTTAATTTCCCCTAGAATCTACTACCCCAGGGCAGTCCTTCAGTTTTAGTGAAAGTGCACGGTGCTTCAGTTTTCATCTCACAGTATCATCTGTTGTGTTCAGTATTTTTCAATTTTTTTTCAAGTGTTTAGTGTTCTTCAGGTGTTTTATCAAGTGTTTTTAACTGTGCTGTCTGTTCGCATTTTTATAACCGGTCTTAAAAATGCATGGAATCAGAATGACATTATTTATATTTCTCTAATTCACGTCACCTTTTCAAATAATTTTAAATTCATAGGATATATGTCTCCTCGTTTCTTTTTCTCTTTTTTTCTTTTTTTAGCATCTAAGTTAGCGTTAAATTCTACTGGCTGAAGAGCGAGTCATTTTTACCGCTGCCAGTCCCTCCACGACGCCCCTCGCCACTCACACCCCTTGCCTACATAGGTCGAGAGGTAATGAAAAAAAGAAAAAGAGCAAGTCTCTGCCCGAGCTACTGGCCTGACTGCAGTTTGAGTGCAGCCATTCTTCGCAGCGGCACTTTGAGGTGTAGAGTGTCAGCCCTCTTTTACATCGGGGAAAGATAGCACGCTGACTGAACCCTGGAGCCGTCGTGGAGGGCCTGGAACGAGGAAAAATCGCCGTCCCTATCAGGACTGAAGCCGGGACTTCATGGCCGGGGTCCAGCACTCTACCCACTAGACCACCGTTGCCACCACATAAAGAGTGTAATGGTATTGATAGAGAGGGAAACAAAACTGCAACTTTTTCAACTGCCACGAAATCAAATTTTATGTGCATTTCCTATTTTTTTAAATTAATGCGACGTATTTTTTTTTTTCATTTTACAATACAAACTCTTAGTCTACTTTAAGTATGACATCTGGATCTATTCACATTCACCACTGACTCCACCTGTCTGTTAAAAATAAAATAACATAAGAATCGGTTGCCGGCCAAAGTGGCCGTGCCGTTCTAGACGCTGCAGTCTGGAACCGCGAGACCGCTACGGTCGCAGGTTCGAATCCTGCCTCGGGCATGGATGTGTGTGATGTCCTTAGGTTAGTTACGTTTAACTAGTTCTAAGTTCTAGGCGACTGATGACCTCAGAAGTTGAGTACCATAGTGCTCAGAGCCATTTGAGCCAAGAATCGGTTACGACAGTTCATTTCCTATAAGTAAAATCAAGGAATTATTTATTGTACATCTTTCTCTCCAAAATGGGATATTCTTTTCTTATAGATTTGATCTCATTGATTATCACCGAATAAAGTAAGGTCTTACTTCTATTTTACTTCTGCGATTCAATTTCTTTATTATCACAATCACGCTTCACGGAGAATGTCTTGCTGTGGGATTCAGTTTTCTTCATTGGTATTTTTTCTCCCGAAAGCTAACTGTAATGGAAGTCGGTATGCTGTTACTTAACCACTGAGTTATGTCGTGTATTTTATCTGCTGAATACAACTTTTAGTTCAGTAATTTATTGCCGGCTGCTGTGGCCGAGCGGTTCTAGGCGCTCCAGTCCGGAACCGCGCTGCTGCTACGGTCGCAGGTTCGAATCCTGCCTCCGGCATGGATGTGTGTAATGTCCTTAGGTTGGTTAGGTTTAAGTAGTTCTAAGTTCTAGGGGACTGATGACCTCAGATGTTAAGTCCCATAGTGCTCAGAGCCATTGTAAATAATTTATTTGACTTCGTTACCGGTTACCTTTCCAGGTGCAGAATAATTGCTTCAGAAGTACTGACGTAATTTGTACGTTGAAGTGAACTGTAATATAATCAACGTATTTACAACATATTTCTGATGGTTATTCGAAGTACCTCATGCCACATAAGGAAAATCAGCGTCCTTATGGTTACAAAACACAGCTAAATGACAGTGTGTTGTTCCTCCTTACACATAGAAGTCACGTCCGTGCTTCTTATATGTGAAATAGTTTGTTTACATTCTCTTGGTTTCAATGGCGTAAGCTGTAATAATATTAAATTTCGCAGGTAACTCTCCATGAATATATTATAGCTTTGATTCACGCGTTTTAGCTCTGTATTGGTTATTTTACATTCATTCACGTCTCTTAATATCTGTTATAATCGGACTACAGGAGACGGACAAAAATATGGAATTTCCAAAAACCCAACACATTACCATTCCTAATACGGTGTAGGAAACGCACTGGCTTCAAAATACCTCCAAGTTGTCTCGGAATGGATAAAGACATGTCCCGTATGGTTTCGAAGGCAACATTTTACCAATCTTCCTGCAAAATAACGTCAAGTTCAGGTAATGATAATGGAGGTGGATAACGACCACGCCCCCTCCTCTCCACAGTAGACTACAAATGCTCAATAGCACTGAGATCTGGTGACTGTGGTGGCCAGGGGAGATGCGACAGTGCATCCGCGCGCTCACAAACCAGTCCTGGACGACGTCAGCTGCCTCAACGGGGCCTTGACATCTTGGAATCACCATTGGCGAACAAACACTGAACCGTGGGATGCACCTGATCGGCCAAAATGGTCACATAATCCTTGTCAGTAATGCGACCTTGTAAGGTAACCATGGTATCCATGGAATACTATATGGTTGCCCAAATCATCACCGAACCACCGTCATTATTTCCCTCTTCAGACGTCAACTCGGCCGGAAGTTAGAAACAGTATGAAGCAAGACTCATCCGACCAAATTGTTTTCTTCTGTTGCTGCACTGACCAGATTCTGAGGCTTCGGTTTCACTTTTTCCGTTATGGGCATCTGCGTAACTGATGAGAGGGTTTGGAATTGCAGATCGCCCTTCTATTCCTCGCTTACGGAGCTCCCTTCGTGTTGTTCTGTTGCTGACTGGGCTCGCGAGTGCGAGGGGTTGGGTTGGGTTGTTTGGGGAAGGAGACCAGACAGCGTGGTCATCGGTCTCATCGGATTAGGGAAGGATGGGGAAGGAAGTCGGCCGTGCCCTTTCAAAGGAACCATCCCGGCATTTGCCTGGAGCGATTTAGGGAAATCACGGAAAACCTAAATCAGGATGGCCGGACGCGGGATTCAACCGTCGTCCTCCCGAATGTGAGTCCAGTGTCTAACCACTGCGCCACCTCGCTCGGTCCACGAGTGCGACATTCAGTTTTACAGTGTCATTTGCAGCTGTCGTCCTTTTATTTTTTTGTCACAATCCTCTTCAATGACCCTCCGCCACAACCACTCAACACACACTTTCGTCCGAGTTGTGAATTTGCGGAATATGTCTTTCCGTTTTTCCTGAATGGCGTATAAATCTTGGATATGGTGTCTCTTGAAACTCCAGACACTTCGGCTATCTTGATTACGGAAGCACTCACCATACGAGCACCAACAATTTTTCCACTTTCGAATTCGCTTAGCTCCGATATAATGCACTCACAACTGCGTAGACCTCTGTTTTGACCATGACTGACTCACTGAGGACATTGTACAGATGCCGATCGCGGTCAAATACAAGAGCACAACCTGCTGTCATGGCTAGCTTTTGTGTTTATGTCGAAGCACGCATTTCTTGTGGTGCTTCCATAATGTTGTCCAACCCCTGAATCTTTGGAGGCAAAAATATAGTAACTACACTGACGGAAAAGAAATCGCAACACCAAGACGGGGTTATGCGACATACACGAAATAGGTAGACTTGCTTCTACATCTCAAACATGACATCTATTCAAATTTCGCGCCAGCAGCATAAGAGTGGCGCTAATAGAGCCACTATGAGGATGCAAATCAGGTTTGCTGCACACACACTCCGTATTGATCATGACCATTAGTTATCTTTGAGGTTGGACGTGGTTAATTGATGATTTTCAAGAATGCCTTTAAGATGAAAAAGACGCCATATCAACACCTCACTGAGTTGGAGCGAGGTCGTGTAATAGGGCTACGAGAAGCTGGGTGTTCCCTCTGCGGTACTACAGAAAGACGTGGCAGGAATGTAGCTACTGCACGTGGCTGGTGACAGCACTGGTCACGAGATTGTACAGTAACAAGATGACTGGTCTCCAGATGGCCACGTGGCACTACCGAGAAGAAGACCATTTTGTTTGGCGTATCGCTCTGGTGCGTCGTACTGCATCTGCAGCAACAATCTGAGCAGCAGTTGGCACCACAGTGACACAACGAACTGTTACAGATCGGTTACTTGAAGGACAGCTCCGAGTGAGACGCGCTGTAGAATTCCCCACTGACCCCGAAACACCATCATCTGCGACGTCAATGGTGTAAAGCGAGAGCTCATTGGAGGGCAGGATGGACGTCTGTTGTGTTGTCCTATCAAAGGTTGTCTGCCAGTGATGGCGTCTTTTTTATTTACTTTTATTTATTTATTTATTGTTCCGTGGGACCAAACTAAGGAGAGGTCTCCATGGTCATGGAGCGAGTCAATACATGAAATTATAACACGATAGTAGAAACAGATAAAATAAAATATAAGAAATATTTCCAGGCGACAATTCGTAAGTTTAAATAAAGAAAATCAACAATGTAACAAGAAGGAGTAAACCATGAGGAAACTCCTCAGTTTACACTTTGTGTTTGGGCTACTGCTAAGCTTTTTGTTCTTGTGGTAGCTTATTGAAAATGGATGCAGCAGAATACTACACTACTTTCTGCACAAGAGTCAAGGAAGTGCATTCCACATGCAGATTTGATTTCTGCCTAGTATTAACTTTGTGAAAGCTGCTAACTCTTGGGAATAAGCTAGTATTGCTAACAACAAACGACATTAAAGAAAATATATACTGTGAGGGCAATGTCAGAATTCCCAGACTATTGAATAGGGGTCGACAAGAGGTTCTCGAACTTACACCATACATAGCTCGAATAGCCCGTTTTTGAGCCAAAAATACCCATTTTGAATCAGAAGAATTACCCCAAAAAATAATACCATATGACATAAGCGTATGAAGATATGCGAAGTAGACTACTTTTCGTGTTGAACTGTCACTTATTCCAGATACTGTTCTAATGGTAAATAAAGCAGCATTTAGTTTCTGAACAAGATCCTGAACGTGGGTTATCCACAACAGCTTACTATCTATCCGAACGCCTAGGAACTTGAACTGTTCAGTCTCGCTTATAATATGCCCATTCTCTCTGATCAAAATATCGGTTCTTGTTGAATTGTGAGTTAGAAACTGTAAAAACGGAGTCTTACTGTGATTTAGCATCAAATTATTTTCCACAAGCCACGAACTTATTTCATGAACTACATTATTTGATACTGTTTCAATATTACACACAAGATCCTTCACTACCAAGCTGGTGTCATCAGCAAACAGAAATATTTTTGAATCACCTGTAATACTAGAAGGTTATCATTTATATAAATAAGAAACAGCAGTGGTCCCAGCACCGACCCTTGGGGAACGCCCCACTTACCAGTGCCCCATTGGGACTGAACATCACTACCACTCTCAATATTGCAGAGAATTACCTTCTGCTTTCTGTTCTTAAACTAAGAGGCGAACCAATTGTAAGCTACTCCCCTTACTCCATAATGGTCCAACTTCTGCAGTACTATTTTGTGGTCAACACAGTCAAAAGCCTCAGTTAAATCAAAGAAAACAGCGTTCGCAACCTTTTATTTAATCCGTCCAAAACCTCACAGAGAAAAGAGAATATAGCATTTTCAGTTGTTAAACCATTCTAAAACCAAACTGTACATTTGACAGCAAATTATGTGAATTTAAATGCTCCAGTAACCTTGTATATACAACTCTCTCGACAACTTTAGCAAAACACCGATGGCATAGAAATAGGTCTATAGTTGTCAACATTATCCCTGTCTCCCTTTTTATAAAGTGGCTTCACTACCGAGTACTTTAATCGGTCAGGGAACCGACCACTCCTAAAGGAAAAGTTACAGATATGGCTAAGTACTGGGCTAACATACATAGAACAATACTTCAGTATTCTGCTAGATACCCCGTCATATCCATGAGAGTTCTTGGTATTTAGTGATTTAATTATTAACTCATCTCCCTCTTGTCAGTATCATGGAGGAGCATTTCAGGTAACAGTCTCGGAACACTTTTTTCTACGAGCGCTATATGATTCCCTGTTGGGACTAGGTTTCTATTTAGTTCCCCTGCTATATTCAGAAAGTGATTATTAAATACTGTACATATATGCGACTTATCAGTAACACGGACATTCCCACTACGCACTGATTCTATATCCTCGACCTGTCTCTGCAGACCAGTCACATCCTTTACGACTGAGCATATGGTTTTAATTTTATCCTGAGACTTAGCTATTCTATCTGCATACGACATACTTTTTGCCTTCCTAATAACTTTTTTAAGCACCTTACAATACTGTTTGTAATGGGCTGCTGCATTTAGATTTTGACTATTTCTAACGTTTTCATATAATTGCCACTTTGTTCTACAGGATATTCTTATTCCTCTAGTCAGCCACCCAGGCTGCCTGTTTGTGCTAGTATCCTGTTTTGAACGTTCTAACGGAAAGCAACTTTCAAAGAGCACGAGAAAAGTCTTGAGGAAAGCATTATATTCATCGTCTACAGTATCAGCACTATAAACATCTTGCCACTCTTGTTCCTTGATAAGGTTTACAAAGGTCTCTACAGCAACTGGATCAGCTTTCCTAAAAAGTTGATAACCATATTTAACATGTGTTGCAGCACAAAAATATTTTAGAGTTAAAATTTGTGCATCATGATCTGAAAGCCTATTCACCTTTTTGCTAACAGAATGCCCTTCTAGTAATGAGGAATGAACAAAAATGTTGTCTGTGGTTGTTCTACTGTTCCCTTGCACTCTCGTTGGAAAGAATACGGTTTGCATAAGAATTAAGGAGGTCTACCAGCATCCTTTTCCTTGCACAATTACTTATACAATTAATATTGAAGTCGCCACATATAACTAACTTTTTGTATTTCCTATCAAGTGAACCAAGAACCTCTCTAGCTTTAGCAAAAATGTTGTGAAATCGGAGTCTGGGGATCTATAAATAACAAGAGTTAGAAGTTTAGCTCCACTAAATTTAACCACATCTGCACAACATTCAAACACGTTTTCAGTGCAGTACTTTGAAACATCAGTTGACTCAAATGGGATACCGTTTTTCACATACATGGCTACTCCCCCACACCGCAAAGAGCTCCTAGAAAACGCCCGGGTTCCCGGGTTCGATTCCTGGCGGGGTCAGGGATTTTCTCTGCCTCGTGATGACTGGGTGTTGTGTGCTGTCCTTAGGTTAGTTAGGTTTAAGTAGTTCTAAGTTCTAGGGGACTGATGACCATAGATGTTAAGTCCCATAGTGCTCAGAGCCATTTGAACCTAGCTCCTAGAAAAGCTGCCAGCCAACCTGCATCCTGGTAAAGGAAGCCTCTGAATTATCTCCTTATTTAAGAAGTGTTCAGATATACCAATAATTTCAGAGTCAACATCTATAAGCAGTTCACTAGCTTTATCTCTTTGTATATTTTGATGAAATATACTAATTCCCTCACACCGCAATCCAACCTGTGATCTTCCAATGTTAATCACTTAAATACGAGGGTTGGAACTTTAATAGTGGCAACTATTTATTTCCATCTCGTACAAAATAGATACGTGTTTCAAAGTTTTACTGACCTTCAAAGTAGTCACCAGCATTGTGTATAACCTGTTGCCGGTGTTGTGGAAGTCGCAGGATACTCGTAGCAGTGCCAGTTGTGTTGATAGTTCGAGCGGCGCGGTCTATTGCCCGATGAATTCGTTGCATTTCTGAAGCGAATGCTGTGGTGTTTCCTTCAGTTTAGAAATAGAGTTAAACTCACGAGGGCTTAAGTCATGGGAGTGGAGTAGGTGGTATAGCACTTAGCAGCCCCATCAGTCAAACAAATCAGTAACAGCTTGCACTGTACGTGCTTGAGCATTGTCATGCAAAATGATGGTCAGGTCCTGCAGAAAGCGTCATCACTTCTGTCTCTATGCTGTTCATTTTTGGAACACAACCTACAACCAGCTTAGGGACAGAAGTGATGACGCTTTCTGCAGGACATGACCATCACTTTGCAGGACAATGCTCAAGCACGTACAGTGCAAACTGTTACTGAGTTGTTTGACTGATGGGGCTGCTAAGTGCTATACCACCTACTGCACTGCCCTAACTTAAGCCCTCGTGAGTTCAAATCTATTTGTATACTGAAGGAAATACTTCACAGCATTCACTTCAGAACTGCTACAAATTCGTCGGGCAGTAGACTGCGCCGCTCAAATTGTCAACACAACTGGCACTGCCTAGAGTATCCTACATCTTCCACAACACTGGCAACAAGAAAATGGTTCAAATGGCTCTGAGCACTATGGGACTTAACTTCTGAGGTCATCAGTCCCATAGAACTTAGAACTACTTAAACCTAACTAACCTAAGGACATCACACACATCCATGCCCGAAGCACGACTCGAACCTGCGACCATAGCGGTCGCGCAGTTCCAAACTATAGCGCCTAGAACCGCTCGGCCACCCCGGCCGGCTAACACTCGCAACAGGTTATACACAATGGTAGTGATTACTTTGAAGGTCAGTAAAACTTTGAAACATGTATTTATTTTGTACGAGCTGTGAATGAATGGTTGCTACTATTAAAGTTCCAACATTCGTATTTTGCCAATACAGATGTATTTCAGAAATTTAATTACTCTACATTAATTATTTCTTGGTGTTGTGGTTTTTTCCGTCAGTGTATTTCGTAAATTAAGCGGAAGTAGCATGAAAAACTAACACTGTTGTAGCAATGTATGTCATTTTGAAAGATGGCCGGCTTTCTCGGCGCTTGAAGCGCTGCGCCGCTCCACCTGTCAAACGTTTGCAGCATCCGCAACAGTGAGTGCCGAGACTGTATGTTTTAAGGCTGTGCAGCGGACCGTGAATGTGGGCGAGGCTGTAGATGTGCTTGCGTCGTAGCGAACGTTTCGCCATCCTCGCAGTAACAGCGCCCGCCGAGAAATAGTCTGCACAGCCGCTGAGGTGTAAGCGCGCGTTAAACGAGCGCTGTAAAAAAGGAAAGAAAGGGACAAAAGAATGGAACGGTGCTCTCCCGAGGCGCTGCGACGCGTCATGAAGGCGGACAGAGGTAGCGCCGGCGGCGGTGGGCGGCGGTGGGCGGCGGTGGGCGGCGGTGGGCGGCGGTGGGCGGCGCTCGCCAGATGGGCTGCCGGCGCGGGCGACGCACAGTGGGGCCGTCGCGGCGCGACACAGCGCGACACGACAGCTCAGCTCGCAGGTGCAACTGTATGGCTCGCACGACGCGGCGCGTGGGCGTGCCCTGACCCAGATGCAATCAATACGCGGCGACCTCGCGACCCCGCTGTCGCTACCGCCTCTGTTTACAGCCCGGGTGCTCACCGGGGGCCCCGCCGGGCTCTGCAACTCGGACGGCCCATTACGCTCTCTCAACATCGTCAAGCGACGCGCCCGCGTCTCGCAATACTGGGACGCAGCTAAATAGGCGGCCGAGAAGAACAACCTGACAGTAACGTTAGAGCAGAGTAGAGGACGTCTAATCGAGCAAAATCTTCAAAAAACCAATTGGGCCCTATCGACTGCCGTGTCATCCTCTGCCGAGGACATCATCGGGTGCGGTATGGAGGGGCGTGGGGTCGACACATGGCTCTCCTGCTCGTTGTAGAGTTTCTACATCTACTTCTACGTACACCCGACTTTGGAACTGCTACTATTAGGCCAAATAGTTTCTCGGCCTCAAGAGGCTGATTGCACCCTGTTCCAACTGTCCTACCAAGGAAAACTACCCGGCAATACCGGGAATCAAATCTCGTCCCTCACGTGGCAGACATCCATGATGACCACTCGGCAGATGTGTACCTTCAAGAAAACCATAGGTCGGAAATTCATCTATGTGGAGCTACGGCCCTAAAACGACAGCCAGTCAGCAATAAGCACACCCAACTGCGTGCATTTACACCAGCTTGCTCCAGGTACCACCTGTTATCCGGGACGTCTGCAGCCACGTCTTCGCTGGGTATCAGGGCTCAGTTCTAAGCAGATCTCATCGCTAAAGTGCCGGCCGTTGTGGCAGAGCGGTTCTAGGCGCTACAGTCTGGAACCGCGCGACCGTTACGTTCGCAGGTTCGAATCCTGCTTGGGGCATGGATGTGTGTGATGTCCTTAGGTTACTTAGGTTTAAGTAGTTCTAAGTTCTAGGGGACTGATGACCTCAGATGTTAAGCCCCATAGCGCTCAGAGCCATTTGAATCATTTGAACCATCACTGAAGACAATTCTATTTCAGTTATGAGATTCGAGACTGATGTCTCGGACAGTGGTGGGATGCCAACCTGACAGTCGCCCACTGTACAGCCCGACAACCAGGAGTGATGGTCTGAGTTGCCATTTCTCTTCATAGCAGGACCCTTTTGGTTGTCATCCGCGGCACCTTTCCAGTACTGCGGTACGATATTCTGCGCCCCGTTTTGTTACTCTTCATGGCGACCTATCCTGGGCTCACACTTCAGCAAGATAATGCCCGCCCGCACACAGCTAGAGCTTCTACTGCTTGTCTTCGTGCTTGCCAAACCCTACCTTGGCCCGCAATGTCGCCGGACCTCTCCCCAATTGAGGATATTTGGAGCATTATGGGCAGGATGCTCCCATCACCTTTGAATTTTGACAATCTAACACGCCAGTTGGACAGAATGTGGTATCAAATGTCCATCAAACATCTCTATAAATCAACTCCAAGCCGAGTAACTGCTTGCATAAGGGTCAGCTGCGGACCAGTGCGTTACTGACTTGCTCTGTTTGTGAAGCTCTTTCTTGTGAATAAATCATCCAATTTTTCTCAAATTGTACTCATTTGTTTGTAATTTACATCTTTCGATTTCTGTCCCATTCGGATAATTCCTTTGTGGAGTGTCTTTCTTTGTCCTATGGTATATAACTGAACGGCACATCACACAGTTAACATAAGGTCTATTGATGTCCACGATAATGGGTTTCTAAATACGGTGTTCAGTCATATTAGGATGGTGGATCCACGCAGACAGAAGTTCAAAGTAGGTGATCTGGGTTCATATTGCTAAATACATAGCTATGTTTGAGAAGTCTTACCTACAGAAAAATGGTTCAAACAGCTCTGAGCACCATGGGACTTAACATCTGAGGTCATCAGTCCCCTAGAACTTAGAACTACTTAAACCTAACTAACCTAAGGACGACACACACATCCATGCCCGAGGCAGGATTCGAACCTGCGACCGTAGCTGTCGCGCGGTTCCAGACTGAAGCGCCTAGAACCGCACGGCCACATAACCGGTCAGCAGACAAATATACAGTTTCTCCAGGATTTAGTGCGCAAAATACCCCCCCCCCCCCCCCGAACGTACATGTTAAAAGACAGCGAGAGCACAGAAATTGCAGGAAATATTTAGAGGACTTACAGAAAAGATCTGAACTATACGTGTTCCCTGTAGAGCAGGTCATAATATGTCGACGGAGTTAGGCTTTAGTGAAATGGCGTGGCTTCATATCAAAACACAACAGTTAGGTTAACAGTGATGATTTGCTATGCAGGGTGATTTTTTCCACCTTGCAAAAACTCTAGGGACTGATCGATGAGAGGATACAGAACAAAAAAGATTTACTGAACTTACGTCCGGAAATGCGTGGTTTCCTTGCTAGGGACCACTTATTCAACCATACTTTGTTACAGAGACTGCGGTCTAACACGCGTTGTACCATGCGGATACGATAGGTTTCCTCCTAGAGGGTGGTACTCTTCCTCATTCGTCATGTCCTAGCGCCCTCTCCGCCCATAGTAATTGGTAATATTGTGTCCGATTCACTTCTCTTGCTCACTCACCTTGTAATGGATGTGATATAGCGTTGTAGCGGGCAGCAAGGTTCTATCAGGAGACCCATCCCCTCCAACAACAACCACAGCAGTCAATGTCTGCAACAATGTTTCGCTGTTTTTCTGAGACAGGGTCGTTTCAGGAAGCAGGAAATCGTGAAGGCCGAACCCGAATTGTTCGAATACCAGGCTCGGAGGAAAATGTGATTAACACTGTGGAAGGAGACCTCTGTTTAAGCACTAGGCAGTTAGCCTGCCAGTACAGGGTAAGACAGATGACCGTGTGGAACATTTTCCATGACAATTGTTACTACACTTATCAGTTACAGCGTGTGCAGTTTTCTCACTGGTTTCTTCACCAGGCAACCACGATTCCGGGATTTGTGTCATGCATCCTATTCACAGACGAGGCCCTCTTTACACGGAGTGGTATCTTTAACTTTCATAACAGTCATCCGTGGAACAGTATGCGGAACCCTCATGATATGGTGATAGCGAATCATCAGCATCAGTGCAGCCGGAATGTGTGGGCCGCAAAAATTGGAGACCTTATTTTGGGACCAGACTTCCTTCCACATCGCCTAAGAGGCCGGAACTACCGACGTTTTTTGCTGTTGACTTTACCCCCCTGCTCGAAGAAGTGCCATTGGTGAGTCGAAGGGTTACTTAAGCTACATGGCTGCTACATGATGGTGCTCCAGCCTACTTCGCCCTTAACGTCCTGACGCATCTCAATCGTGTCTTCCCTGGTCGATGGATGGGACGAGAGGGTGCATCTCAACCGGTGCGATATCTGGTTATGGGACCACCTGAAAAGTATCATGTATGCAAAGCCCATTCCAGACGTCGAGACACTGGTGTAGCATATTCATGCTGCCTTTGACACTGTTCGGATGCAGCCTGGCCCATGCGAACGTGTGAGATGAGGTTCAACTGGCAGGTTATTAAGAATACTATCCTTACATATGCTGATGTGTTTCCTAGCACTTATATCATGCTACTTCATGGTTTTTACGGCCCATACACGCATGCCCATTTTCAAAACACGCTCTAACTGTGGCTGTATGGTACAGCGCGTATTAGACCGCAGTCTTTGTAACAACGTATGATGAATAAATGGTCCCTAGTATGAAATCCATGCATTTCCGGACATAAGTTCATTAGGCGTTTTTCGTTCCATATCCCCTCATCGAACAATCTCTAGAGTTTGTACACGGTGGAGAAAATCACCCTGTATAGTAGGACCACGAAGTAGCGTGACATAAGTGCTAGTAAACACATCGGCGTATGTGAGGATGGTATTCTTGATAACCTGCCAGTTGAACTTCATATCACTGGATAAACTTCTGTGCACCTGGAATGAAGCTGGGAAAGGATCTATCTAACTCATGGTAATAAGGGAATTAATATGCTTGACGACACCTGCAAGGAGCACGATATTGCTTAAGCCACAAACAAGGTCTGTGACGTTGCGAATATTAGCTGTTACAGTCAAGCAGATACGTCAAAGAAAGAACATTGGTATGACAACGTATTGTTACATTTGTAGTTGATAAGGCAGTGCATGCCAAACTTAAAATGGTTGCTGGAATCAATTTCATGCTTACTACGAATGCAGCACATCGTACGTTATAGAAGAAAAAAAATCTGTGAGATATTTGTCGTATTGCATCCAGTCAACGGTGGCACCGGCGAAAGTTGGCTTGAGGCAAAAAGGAGGAAGAAAGAGAGCTGTTAAAACGTCTCGGGTTCTGCCATTATGTAATATATCTGGTAGAATAATTCCGTCTCCAATTTCGTTATTTATCGGGCTGTCAGTGATTATTTCATTAGGAGGGCGAGCCGCTACCGCAACTCACGTAGTAAGGACTACACAAAACGCAGAAAAACAACTAAAGGAGGCCAAAACACATAATATGACAGTGGATGCCATCACTATCGGTAAAGGACAGTATTTAAAACCACACAGGAAAGGGTATGGGCTATTCATAAAAGAAAATCTCAAAGTGATACTACTGGACATAGTGCTTACAAACATATATCTCCTTAAAATCGTCACAGGAGTTAAAATCCTGACATTTTGCGGCGTGTTAATGCAGAATACATGGCCAGAAACGACGTGGACATATAAAGAATACAATATTGTCAGTTTAGATTCTACGGGAGGATTGGTACTTACTGGGTTGTATACTAGTATGTTCAGAAAACTGGAATACCATGCACTACTTTGATTCATTTGACGATTTAAGGCCACGAAAATGATTGCGTCGTTAGTTTACCGACAAAAACCAGCTGTTGCACAGTTTCTAATGCTACCAATACTTCAATTTATATCTATGCAGCTATCTGTCTCTAATGTTTCTCCTGACAAGTTCATAAAAACAAGCAGTATGCACGTCGCTACGTCAGTTGAGGTTTAGATGACATGTAAACTCTAACTTTAAAAGAATTTTCGTCTATATTGGACTACTTTCATCCAAGTGGTCTAAGCGAGAAGGGGTCTAGTATTGCATTGATCAGTCTAGCAGTATAGAATAGCATAGCTAATGTTACCAAGGCAAGCAAGGAACTGCGACTAGCAAGTGATGAAATTATGATGATACTTCCTGGATTAAAGAATATTGACGATTTACATGCATATATGAAACTATTTGTAAAAGAGTTCGAATTATGTGCAAACATTAATAGGTTCAAAACAGGAACAATTCACAACAGAAGAGACAATGTACTGAAGCCACGAGGGTTCAGTAGGGTCGCTACTAGGTTTCTCAATGGGTCAAACACTGGAGAATAAAATTTACAATTTATGCTGAATGTAACAATGTAAAGAATTAACACATTAACGATAGATTAGTCCTTTCCATATGCAGATGCCTTCCGACAGTGGCTACAGCTTAGAAAATTGCGGAGGTGGCTAGCAATCCAACATACCTCCCACTGACTGTTCAGACATTAGACCATCTTGAGCTGAACATCATAGGTCATAATGCGAATCTAATCGTGGTGAGGAAATTATAACGTATCTTCATTTGAAGCAGCATAAAAACAACGTACACAACCATCGCAAGAGCACCTTGTACCAGAACAGAATGCATCAACACAAAAGAATTACAAATTTCTTAAGTCCATATGATGGAACCTTGCAATCACTCACTCAGTACAACAACTGCAGTTCAATGTGACGAATCATTAGTCAGGAATATTTTTCCATAAACCTTTTGCTTCAGCAAACTTTAATAATAACGACGAGATAAGAATTCTTATTCACAATCAAGATAGTTTAACAATCCCAAGCAAGAGAGTCCTGTATTTAGGACGGATATTTACGTCAAAGAAGACTCCAGAAACAGGAGTAACAACGTACATTACACGTAATGCACTGACCTTCCTGTTTCAAGAAATAACATACGAACTTGATGACATCGAAATCAACCGCGCCAGAAACTTTGGAATCACATCGACTCTCAAAAAATACGCTATACGTCAACATAAACTCTGAATGCCTTACAAAAAGCCGGACGGTTCATAGATGGATTGGTAGATTGTTCATTTAGAATGCGTAGCCCACTGAGAATGTGAATGGGCTTGTTTGAAGATAATAACCGTGTCATTAAGAATGCTAAACAGGAGATTTTTCTAGTGCGAAGTGATACTGATAATAACTCGTACAATGTTCATTATAGGAGAAAGAGAAGAAGAGCATGAATTCTGCTTGGTAAATTGGTGCGGAAAGTGCCGCACATAAGTCTATCAGATGAACAGAATCTGAAACTTTTATGTGCACTCAATCTCGGGATTCAACTTAAATTTCCATTCATGAGAGCTGTTTTCGTATCCATTCCTTCCAAAGTTATCTCGCTAAGCATGGACCAACTAAGACTTTGTTCAGCTGGAAACACCTCAATTTATTATTCTAGTGCTGCAAACAGGCAGAAAGGGGAATCTGAAAAAGAATTCAAGTGTGTCTGATAACCGGTAACTAACAAATGCTAGAGATTATCTAAACTTTCAGTTTTTTCTACACAATAATTTATAGCTTGATTGGGGCAAAACGTATTTGGGCTTCTGTATGACATACTCAATAAAATTCTTCAGGGTATGTTGACAGCATTGTCAATAAAATTATTCTGAGTATGTGATCGCGTTATCAGTGTGTAAAATTCTGAGACAAGTCGGTCTGTATTTCAAATGACCTTGCGCATGGCATTTTTTCTAACTGCTGAATGAGAAAAGTTTTGGTTATTATACACTGGCAGAAGAGGCTGTTATCATAACCTGATAGAGTGTTGCAGATGAGGAGGAGGTGTGGTACACTTTCTTTATTGGTGTTTACATTATTTCTCTCCATTGGTGGGAACAACCGTTCTTGATCGGTGTCTGCTTAATTCCTTGCCGCTGGTGGAAATAGGCTAACGAGAAACGGATGGCAGTTATGACGTAGCGCAGTCTACTTGCTGCCTGGATCCGGCTGAGGGGTGCCAGTACCCTGTGCGCCTGCAGCCACTGTGGCCACCCACGCACTTGTGTGTGCTGCTCTGCATCAGCTGCCGTTCCTTAGCGCTGTTACTGCTGGCAGCCAGGATGCCGGAAATCTGTACACGTCCTCTCTATTCATGTTGGCGGGTGGCTTAGCTATTTGTATCACCTCTCTAATCTTCTTCCTGAAGACAAGAGGCTGACTCACCAGAACGCGGCCTTCTCGAAATTCTGTTTGCCACACTAATCCTGGTGTTCTGCCGCCGATGCTGTCTTAGTCGGATATTTCTCTCGTGTTCAGATATATGTGTGGTGATCAATCAACTTGTCTCGACTACGAGCAGTAGTCTGCTCCAGCACCTGATTTCGTAAACTCCAGAAGTACTTAGCATCTCAACTGCATCTTTCGTTGAGCCACGAACATTTTTTATTCTGTTGCTGCTTCGAAAAATCGACCTGACGTCTGTTCGGCGGAGAATTTTGCCCACACGTTCAATGACCCCTTGAACAAATGGTAGAAGGCGTTTTTTTCTGCTAACTTATGCATTTGCATGTTACCTTCATCCTTTGTCGCCACAGTTTCATCTGTCATCTTCATCCAGTAACTTCATCCAAAAGTTGACCTGAGATTCTGTAGTTTAGCCTTTAGATATTCTTCGTCGCTAATCCTGAGGGTCCTCTTGGTTAAAGTGTGCAGGGTGGATTTCTTCTGTATAGGATGATAGTGAGAGAAAGCATGTTTGTAGTGGACAGAAAAGTTTTACAAAGTATGACAACAGCCGTAGAAGCCTACGCTTATATTTTATGACATATGCACAGATTTTTACCCTTCTTACGATGATACTGATGATCGTTTCAACTGTACACCCAGCCCACAGAAGTTTAAGTATGTATCACACATAGTGGTGATAGGTTCTTCAAAGCAATGCAAGGCGGTGAAGACTGGAACTATGGACGTACGTATTGAGTTCTAATAATCGCAAAAACTTCCGTGCATTCTCCACAATGTATGCATCATTGCTATATAACTGTCTCTTAAACGACTCACCACTAGCAAAAATTGTACAATGAGTTTAAGGATGTTTCATTCATCGCATTATCTAACACAGGACAAGTCATAACGTGGTATTCCACAATTACCGCTTCACCCAAATCGTTTAGGTCCATGTGGTGTGTTTAAACTCAAAAAAGCAGTGGCATGTTTGATTACAATTTTAGCATGCCAAATGCTGAGATGATGGTGGCGTGTAGAACGAAGGTATGGTGTTATCGCTCCAAAGTTATAATAATAGAGACAGTACAGTTTATGCCAAAGATCGTGAGAAGATGTCCTGGTTTCAAGACCTTTATAAAAATGCATCTATTCAGACTCTCAAAACACATGGATGTCCTGTCCTCAACCAGTGGAAGAAGAAGAGATATAGACAACGTAAGTTTATGAACACTTCAGAAAATGTACAACTATTATTGAACTGATTTACCAATAAATGAATTGCTTTTTAAAGTTTTGTATGTATCTATTCGTTTCAGGTTTTTCCATTTAAACACTCACTCGTTTCAGGTGACTATTAAACGTATGCTGTCAGTGGCCCTCATGAAGGACGGGAGAAATAACTTTAGAGATTTCGTCTACACAACATTAGAAGAGGTGGTCGACTGCTGCTTGCATCAGTGGGCCCTTCACAGCCTCTCCATAGACAGTAAAATGCCAGTTGTCAAATACGTGAACTGATGTGCACACAGCATCTGGAAAGTGAACTGTTTTTCTTGGCTCAGCAGGCTCAAGCAGACGCGGTTCGGCTGACGTTACGCAGTCCGATGATGCAGCACACCACAGTTCCAGATTTTGACTGCATTTAAGTTGTACTGCGGCAGTGGGATTCTCGATTTTCAGTTCACGTATGTTGTGACAGTTACGGAAATGTATGACACCATTGTTTTATCAGAATCCAAAATTTGCTGCACACGATCGTGGAAATGCATCACATCATTGTTTCCACAAATGTAGATTCAACTAAGGAAAATGCGTGGCATCATTGTTTTACCAGAATTGCTTTCCGTATGGTCTTGGTGATGTGTAACACCTTTTGATCTCACCATAATCAGCAACACATGTGAAAAAAAATCTAACGGAACATATGTCAGAAGCACCACGCAGTGATTTCCACAGAAATATGCTGCAGGAAGCGGAAGCTCACCTGATGTTTTCTGCAGAAATGACTTCTCTCGGTGCACTTGCACATACAACTGGACGCATGTGCATTGTGACCAGCGTAAATATATAATCAGCACTGGACAGCTCCCATCCATTTCAGTCTGACCAGCCATGAAACGATCAGTACATGCTGATGGTGATGGAGCTAGTAAGCACTCCCACTTTGAGTATGGTTCTGATGATGAAGGGAGCCCATTATCACCCCGTATCGATGAATCACTATATGTGGAGTTAATGTAAAATGAAGATATTTCTTTTAAGTAGTAGTTATTTTATGAATTCTTCTAAATTTTTTCGTTGCTTATTGACTGCTATTTTGTTTTTAGGTTTGGCTGATAATTTTTCGATGAGTTCCACAAATATGAGTTAGTGACTAGATGTAATCGATCCTGGTATGTATCATATCCCCATACATGCATGAGTGTCTGTATCTTATTTCTAACTTAGCCAGTGTTCTTATTTTTGTTCTCGCTGTTGCAGAATCCGTTGTTCATCATCTGCCATCACTCTTTGCTTCACCAGAGGGATGGCGTGTGGGTATAAGTCATGTATTGAGATGCTATCCATGCCATCCCAAACATGTGTGTGTGAATGTTTATATACATAAGCTGAGTGTTTTTTTTCTTTCATGTATAGTAGCTTGCATGAGTCCTAGCTTGTTCTAAAAGCCATGTGGAGCAATGGAATATGTGCCGTTATTATCGTAGATAGATGCCTGATAGCCACGTATCTGATGTTGGTATGTTTTTAGTGATGATGAAGAGTTTCTACGACTGTTTAACAAATACGAAGTACCGCCTCTATCACCTTCACACATAACATCCCCAATGGGACTCTCAGATGAAATTAATGAGGAGGATTGGGGGACTGTGTGCGTTCAATGCGAGTGGGAGGCAGAAGTTTTAAGTATCTGTCTATACAGTACACACTTGCATGTGTGCATGTATGTGTGTGTATAATTCCACACAATAATTATAGACTGCCATGATGTGTGTGTTCCTTAATTGGTTGACGGTCTGGAACTACCACCTTAGCCAGCAGTGTCCGGAAGTAGGCTTGATGCAGCTTGATTTCAGCAGGACAGACAGTTGCGATCAGCATTGGTGCCAACAACATCACCACTTGTTCCCTCGCTGATGCTGCAAACCCTGTCCTACTATCTATGAGCAGCCCTATTTTCGTCACACTGCCATGGATCGTCATCACCTCATCTTGACCCATCTGGTTATTGCCCTGGTCTACCAACAGCAACAGTAACAGTCCCATCGCTCACCTAGGTAATGAGCACTAGGTAAATCAGGCAGCTACATTGGACTACTTGTGGCTGCTGTTGCTTTCAGAGATAGGACTTTGCAGTCCTGCTTCGATAACACCAATGTGTGGTATCGGAATCTGACTACCTTCCTTAGTCCTTACCGAAAATTCTCTAAAGGGGAGCTCCTTGAAATCATCAACAGCCAATGGTATCTCTCCATCAGGTGCCAAATAGTTCTTTACTGCAAGATGATGCACCCTCTCCACCTGTCCCCCCCCCCAAAAAAAAGGCAGTAAAGCAGAGAAGGCATTGTCAAAATTTTGGCAAAAGATGGCGTGATATTGCTGGGCGAGTCAATTGCAGAGTGATGTGGAACTTTTACCGAAACCATCATACTGAGCCGTTTTCCGATATGCAGGATAGGGCGTTTGGCAAGGTGCTCAGCTACGTACTCCACCTTGATAAGCACACACGTGTTTTTGATCCAATTAATGGGGGGTCCAGTTTCATTCCTCTTTTCGAAGAAATTGTTAAACAGTCATGTTTAATGTTCAGTTTACCAAAAAGGGGATACATAATGTTTCACATGGTCGTTTCTGGCTTGCGACAGAATTTTCCCAAAAAACGCAAGTTGTATGAACACATACACCTATTGTCTGTGGGCATTGTAACTTCAAAGTCATCTGATTTCTCATTACAATCTCTATGTGCATGCTATGCAACAAACAGTCTCTGCCATTTGGAGTGTTCTTGTGGCTGTCCAAAGATGAAATCGTTAGATTGAAAAATGAGGACGAAGATGTGGCTGCTGATGCCTGTAAGGGGTATCTCCTAAAGGCACACCTCGAATTTCCCGGCAGTTTGGGTGATGTGCACAGTAACATGCTGCTGTGTCTGGAGCAACAAGTCCCACGAAACGGTTTCGTCCCCAAGCTGATGACAACAGTGGGGAAACCGAGCGAGGTGGCGCAGTGGTTAGACACTGGACTCGCATTCGGGAGGACGACGGTTCAATCCCGCGTCCGGCCATCCTGATTTAGGTTTTCCGTGATTTCCATAAATCGCTCCAGGCAAATGCCGGGATGGTTCCTTTGAAAGGGCACGGTCGACTTCCTTCCCCATCCTTCCCTAATCCGATGAGACCGATGACCTCGCTGTCTGGTCTCCTTCCCCAAACCAACCAACCAACCAACAGTGGGGAACAAGCAGAGATACATTCTACACAATAAAACTTCCAGCAGTATCTCAGGTTGGGGATGCGACTTATTAGAATCATTTGCAGCATCTGCTTCAAGCAGTGGTCCTGAAACCAAGAAGGAGACTCTTGCGGAATGTAATTTCGAAAAAGGTTTTTTTATAAATTTAGTTTGCGGCAAAACCATGGAGATTGTTGGAAACCATCGTGAAATAATTTAGTTTAGCGTTGGGATGGCGTTGAGGTAAAAGAGATTACACTGCCTTGTCTAATTTTAAATGGGCCACAATCTTCAATGAAGGTCTGGTCGCTGTGAAGATGGCTAAGGTTTCATTGGAGTTCACGAAGACTGTCTATATCGGTGTGTGTATTCTGGACCTCTCCAGACTCTACACATAGCGTTTCCACGATAAATTTGCAAAACCAAACTTTGCTGATTTCAGGTTACCTTATATGGACACATAATGTAATTGGATAGGTAAAGAGGCAGTCCCCAACAATCAGTCTTCCCCTCTCATCCTGTCGAGTAAGGGTTCTGGGCGACTTTACTGAACTCTCACGAATTCCTAAATATTCAGTCGTTTTCCTTCACCCTCTTCCTTCTCCTTCAACCCTTTTGCTAGAAGAAGGAACCATTGGCTTCGAAAGCTTGCAAATTTAAATACCTGTAAGTTAATGTTTTCCTCCGACTTGGTAAGTAGAACTTTTTATCTCGCAAGTTGCACTATATTTTCGAAAATTAATTATTCTAGTTTATATGGGTACAGACAATTTTATCTACTGTGGACCGTTCGCTGGATAGCTAGGTTATTTAAGGAAACAGGAAGTGTTCAGCCACATGTGAAACGTCAACCACGACCTGCAACAAATAATGATGCCCAAGTAGGTGTTTTAGCTGCTGTCGCGTCTAATCCTCACATCAGTAGCAGACAAATTGCGCGAGAATCGGGAATCTCAAACAAGTCGGTGTTGAGAATGCTACATTAGCATCGATTGCACCCGTACCATATTTCTATGCACCAGGAATTGCATGGCCACGACTTTGAACGTCGTGTACAGTTCTGCCACTGGGGACAAGAGAAATTACGGGACGATGACAGATTTTTTGCACGCGTTCTATTTAGCGACGATGCGTCATTTACCAAGAGCGGTAACGTAAACCGGCATAATATGCACTATTGGGCAACGGAAAATCCACGATGGCTGCGACAAGTGGAACATCAGCAACCTTGGCGGGTTAATGTATGGTGCGGCGTTATGGGAGGAAAGATAATTGGCCCCCATTTTATCGATGGCAATCTAAATGGTGCAATGTATGCTGATTTCTTACGTAATGTTCTACCGATGTTACTACAAAATGTTTCACTGCATGACAGAATGGCGATGTACTTCCAACATGATGGATGTCCGGCATATAGCTCGTGTACCGTTGAAGCGGTATTGAACAGCGTATTTCATGACAGGTGGATTGGTCGTCGAAGCACCGTACCATGGCCCGCAAGTTCACTGGATCTGACATCCCCAGATTTCTTTCTGTGGGGAAAGTTGAAGGATATTTGCCATCGTGATCCACCGACAACGCCTGACAACATGCGTCAGCGCATTGTCAATGCATGTGCGAACATATGGAAGGCGAACTACTCGCTGTTGAGAGGAATGTCGTTACACGTATTGCCAAATGCATTGAGGTTGACGGACATCATTCTGACCATTTATTGCATTAATGTGGTATTTACAGATAATCACGCTGTAACTGAATGCGTTCTCAGAAATGATAAGTTCACAGAGGTACATGTATCACATTGGAACAATCGAAATAAAATGTTCAAACGTACCTACGTTCTGTATTTTAATTTAAAAAACCTACCTGTTACCAACTGTTCATCTAAAATTGTGAGCCATATGTTTGTGACTAATACAGCGCCATCTATCACAAAGCGAAAATACTGGTCCAACTAAAACATTCATATTTGTTTACGTACTGCACGAATATGTAATAAAAATGGGGGTTCCTATTGAAAAAAAAACGCAATTGATATACGTTTGACCTGTGGCAGCGCCATCTAGCGGGCCAACCATAGCGCCATCTGGTTTCCCCCTTCAAGCCAGACAAGTTTCGTTCTTCGTAGTTTTTTCGTTTGACGCTTATTTCGTGAGATATTTGGCCCGGTCACGATCAATGGACCACCCTGTACAGTATTTTAGAAATCGAAGTCTTTTCCCCTCGTGATCTCTTCTTCGCCTGATTCAACGTCTGTTTTACTTATAAGCGAGCTTCATCTGGTGCCCCACATTGATGCTCGTTAGAAGTAAGCTCGATACCGTCTTTGCTCATAAGCATTCCTCGACACTATGTTGTTCTATGTTTCGAACAGTGCAATATTACAGTCCCATCTGCTTTAGTTCTCTTTACGATGTGAGGGCACATAGTTGAACGTGGGTGGTTGTTGACAGTTCCATATCGAAAGTATAAGCACACAGAGACACGAGGCGAACGAGCTGAACAATATGAAAGTCAGACTCACACTGACAGTGACTAGCCAAGCGGTCAGTCACTTGAGTGGACAAGGACTTCCCGAGTGCAGGTAGGCCGTGCTGTACAGAGATCGTTTCCGGTGGATAACAAATCCCGGGGGCACAGGTAGGCTCTGCCCTTGAGCAGGTAGCTTCCAGCAAAACTGGATGCGAATTTCACAGATTTCTGGCTGGGTGCGATTTTCATTGGGTGCGATTTTCACATATCCGTTTGCTAGGACCACCCTTGCCGTATTAATTATGCTTTGTGCGACACCTTGTATTAAATTCATATGAGAACACGGGGAGCGATCTGACTATCAGCCACTCCAACCGAAGTGCATAATTCTGACATCCACAATGTTATGTCGATAGCTCACTGGAAATTTTTACCGTTGTGTCTAAATTAAAATGTTGTCTGTTATTGCTTATAAAAATATATGTTCTCCTTTCTGAATTTACGATAACCAACAACCGTGTAGTCTTTATGAAATTCGGATTTCATTCATTAGTTTCTCCAATTACTGTATCTTCGCTTTTCCAAATATTTTGAACTGGTCATCAAATTATTCTTTAATCGTAACGAATTGGTTATATTCTATTATTATTTTCTTCTAAATAACTTCCATCGTTTTCAAATAAAGATTAATTTTTATTCCTTGAGTAAGTACACGGTGTGCGGTTTGAGCGTTGACTAAACTCTCACGTATACCGAAAGTTTTCCATAAATTCATATCTTAAATATTTGTTGTCATTGTTGTCTTGGACGTCCATAGAATGGACCACTCTAGGGTTCTCCTTTGCACTCCGCACGGGTTGTTAGCGCCATGCCGCACCTGCTGTGACGTAGGGACGCCTGCTGACCAACTTAATCCGCCGCGCCACGTCCTAAGGGAACTTTAGACAAATGATAAAAATACAAAACAAATATTTGACGATATACAGGATATCATCTACATGTAAACAAAATTTTTTTATCCCTTATACTTATTACTAAATTTATAACATAATTAATTCTACACATGCTTGTATGCTCATAGACGACGAGTGCACAGAAAATTTCGTGCCTCTATTACCTATGAGAGAAATGTTGAATTTAATTCAGTCGAATTCTGTACTCTATCAAATGGCAGCAGCTCCTATACGTATTGACCACAGTCAGTTATTTACACTCGTCTGATACGTGTTTCCCGTCTTATTTATGCCTTGTGAACGACAAGTTTTTAAAAATGAAGCCCACCGATAGTATACAAGTGTTTTAATCGCATGCGTTGGTTGAAAGTCACAGATTTTTTTATAGAAGGGATCAAGTTGAAGGACGTTGAAAATTACGTCGAGCGGCGACAGCAGAAATACACCGCAAGAAAAGCAACGTCATTTGAACTCTGACAGCAGTAGAGGAGGAAAAATACGTTGCTCCATCGCGGAACATGGCGACAAAAACAAGCTGTGTCACGTTTCTGCGCGCGAGACGATAGAATAACCGTGCATGGCCTCATCAAGGCTACAATGTCTACACTGTGTAATATTACAAAACGTACGTTCGTATTTCAAAAAGCGCTTTGCTAATTCGCCACTTATTGGTGCAAAAGGAAGGCAGTGATGTTAACTGTGTTAACATAACTAATAACATAAGAAAGGATGAAGAATTAACGTTACGTTGTATCAGTTTGCATAATATTTTGAGCTGATGAAATCTTATTATGTAAAATAGTGTACCATAAGACATGATGATTCACTTCGACAGCAACGTTTTTTACGAACTGAGAAATTGTGAAACTAGTGAAACCAGTGTACAACGGAACTGGTCATTTCTTGGAAACAACGACGTTTCTGTCGAGCAGGAGATTGCAGTGATTGTTTTGAAAAGTAATTTATTTATCTGTCACAATCATATTTATTTCTAGCGAAATGACTGGTTTCTGCCGGGTTTTATCCCACCACAGCAGAAATCAAATTTGGTCGGCAGCGTAGTTTCTGTAGTTGTAGTATAAAACCACGGCCTGTATTTTACGATCTGAGGATCACCGATGTCTGCAGAAACCGATCATTTTGTTAGAAATAAAAATAATTGTGGCGGATAAATTACTTTGAAGTCATTTGAGTTTGTTTTCCAACTGGCTCACCTGTAATTTGTTACCGTTCTCTGTCATCGCGTAGCTAATTATCTCCTCTGCTGCATCACCCTACGCCAGCTACTACCGGATGCCTCGTTACATGTCCCAGTAACCTGTTCTTATTTTCGTAAGGGTGGAAGAAAAGTCAGAAGTTAATATCCCATCCACAATACGCTTATTAGAGACGGCGCGCAAGGTCAGATGGACAAAGAATAGTGAATTGTTGACTCTGAAAATGAATAACTGAGTTAGATCAACTGAAGGTGGTACAGCAGGCCATTTTCTGTGAAGCAATGTACACGGACAAACAGCGAAAAGCAAAAATGGCAAGTCAGATAAGCACGAGGAAAGCAAAAAGGGGCGCGGGGCGCAAAAGCAGCAACTACAGAATCTGGAACATTAAGAGCACAAGCAAAGCAAGCACTAGGAAAGCAGAAGACATGTAATCGAAAAAGTCAATAAAAAAGGCAACAGAACAGTAAGAAAGCAAACTAGACTGGAGTGTCACACGTAGTCTCAATGGCTCATACCCACTTGGCTGGTATCGATACCTGATACCACATAATACATTCTTACAACCACTATATTAATGTCTCATTTCTTGTCTTGGCAACAGCTACGGATTTGTTTGATCAAAATTAAGAAATAATGTAGGAGAGAACAGACCTGAAAAATTAGTGAAGGTCTATAAATTTCCGCATTTACACTAAGCTTGAAAGTCATTATTATTCTATATAAAGTTAGTCTCTTTTCTGGAAGTGTAAATGTTATTTAACTGTCATGCTAATATGATAACGAGGTCTTTCAGGACGGCACTCTTGTAGAAAACATTCTCTTTTTAACGCCTCAGTTAAGAGTAAAACCTCGAGCTTTCGACGAGTACCTCCATCGACTTCGTCAGAAGCAACTAACTGTCAAAACTGCTCCAGCGGTGGTCTTACACAGACTATAAACGCCTTCTGATTGGTCGGTGAATACGTAATGCTGTCGCAGATGGTGTCAACGTCTGCGCTGGTTGCGCCACTGGTCCCGTAGTAACGTAAACATTGGGACGAACACCTCTTCCTCTTCTCTGCATCGAGAGCACGCTTCCGTGCACCGCTAAGATTTCTTATATTGCAGGAAAAGTTGAAACCCAATATTAATAAAATAAATTCTTGTGACGGTAAATATATATTCGATGGCTCTTTTTAATTTGTGTAAGTTTAACTATGTAACATTTTGTATGTTAATAAAATTTTCGTAATTAAATACGCACGGTCCAGTCCCATTAATGTACCACCGCCTATGCTCGACGTCAACGTGCAGTAACCCCTCAAGATGGCAGGTATAACACTAGCAGTCGAGGGAATATAAAGCAAGTCGGGGAACGCGACCTGGAAGCATCACCTGGAAGCGTCACCTGGAAGCATCACATCCGTGACGTGAAAGGGAGAGCAATAGGACGCCTTCGCGCCCTGTATCCGCTGCTAAACCCGCAGTCGTCATTGCCACCGCAACACGACATTACGCTATACCTAACATTGGTCCGCCCACTGTTAGAGTATGCGACCGTGGTCTGGGCGAAAGCCGCAGATGCTCACATTGTGACTCTGCAGCGGATGCAGAACCAAGTCCTGAAGACAGCCGTGCATCTTTCGAGGCGCTTCTCGACGCACCAACTCCACGACGACACCGGGATCCTGCCTCTCCGAGACAGGATCCGCGCCATAGCCAAAAAGTTCTACGAGAAAGCGGGACACTCCCGCAACCGGCTCATCCGAGGATGGGCCAACAACCTCATCACGGCCAACCACGCCTTGGTCTGACCTGCTGAAGGATTAAGTTTTACTAATGCCCCATCAGAGTGTGTCTTTCTCTTTTTCAGGCTCCACCAGCAAGGAAAAATCAACAAGAATGGTAAGATCTATTCTCTCCCCACTAGGAACCGCAGGAATGACAAATTTTTGTCCAAACTGCACCATCTCGAGCCAAGGACAGGCTCATCTTTTCAGCGTCAGCGTCAGCGAATATACAATGCAGTCTTTATCTAAATACGGAAACGGAGCGATTTATATGGTGTGAAAGGGCATGATCATTGGCTTTTGGTTCGAGCGTGGAAGCATTTCCGAAACGGCTAAATTTGTATTCTGTTCGCGTGCCGCCGTGGTTAAGGCAAAAGTGGTACTATTCAAAACCGGCTCCGAAGCAACTGTGGTGCACCATAAGCCATATACACTCCTGGAAATGGAAAAAAGAACACATTGACACCGGTGTGTCAGACCCACCATACTTGCTCCGGACACTGCGAGAGGGCTGTACAAGCAATGATCACACGCACGGCACAGCGGACACACCAGGAACCGCGGTGTTGGCCGTCGAATGGCGCTAGCTGCGCAGCATTTGTGCACCGCCGCCGTCAGTGTCAGCCAGTTTGCCGTGGCATACGGAGCTCCATCGCAGTCTTTAACACTGGTAGCATGCCGCAACAGCGTGGACGTGAAACGTAAGTGCAGTTGACGGACTTTGAGCGAGGGCGTATAGTGGGCATGCGGGAGGCCGGGTGGACGTACCGCCGAATTGCTCAACACGTGGGGCGTGAGGTCTCCACAGTACATCGATGTTGTCGCCAGTGGTCGGCGGAAGGTGCACGTGCCCGTCGACCTGGGACCGGACCGCAGCGACGCACGGATGCACGCCAAGACCGTAGGATCCTACGCAGTGCCGTAGGGGACCGCACCGCCACTTCCCAGCAAATTAGGGACACTGTTGCTCCTGGGGTATCGGCGAGGACCATTCGCAACCGTCTCCATGAAGCTGGGCTACGGTCCCGCACACCGTTAGGCCGTCTTCCGCTCACGCCCCAACATCGTGCAGCCCGCCTCCAGTGGTGTCGCGACAGGCGTGAATGGAGGGACGAATGGAGACGTGTCGTCTTCAGCGATGAGAGTCGCTTCTGCCTTGGTGCCAATGATGGTCGTATGCGTGTTTGGCGCCGTGCAGGTGAGCGCCACAATCAGGACTGCATACGACCGAGGCACACAGGGCCAACACCCGGCATCATGGTGTGGGGAGCAATCTCCTACACTGGCCGTACACCACTGGTGATCGTCGAGGGACACTGAATAGTGCACGGTACATCCAAACCGTCATCGAACCCATCGTTCTACCATTCCTAGACCGGCAAGGGAACTTGCTGTTCCAACAGGACAATGCACGTCCGCATGTATGCCGTGCCACCCAACGTGCTCTAGAAGGTGTAAGTCAACTACCCTGGCCAGCAAGATCTCCGGATTTGTCCCCCATTGAGCATGTTTGGGACTGGATGAAGCGTCGTCTCACGCGGTCTGCACGTCCAGCACGAACGCTGGTCCAACTGAGGCGCCAGGTGGAAATGGCATGGCAAACCGTTCCACAGGACTACATCCAGCATCTCTACGATCGTCTCCATGGGAGAATAGCAGCCTGCATTGCTGCGAAAGGTGGATATACACTGTACTAGTGCCGACATTGTGCATGCTCTGTTGCCTGTGTCTATGTGCCTGTGGTTCTGTCAGTGTGATCATGTGATGTATCTGACCCCAGGAATGTGTCAATAAAGTTTCCCCTTCCTGGGACAATGAATTCACGGTGTTCTTATTTCAATTTCCAGGAGTGTATGACGGCAGCGGAGATGTGTGCGGTAGAACAGACGTGCAACTGTTGAGCAACTGACCGCCCAGAGGCACACGGGGGCTACCAACAGTAGCTCCTCAATGACCGTTGAGCAATCGTTGCTGTGGCCGGCCGCTGGTGGCCGAGCGGTTCTGGCGCTACAGTCTGGAACCGCGCGACCGCTACGGTCGCAGGTTCGAATCCTGCCTCGGGCATGGATGTGTGTGTTGTCCTTAGGTTAGTTAGGTTTAAGTAGTTCTAAGTTCTAGGGGACTTATGACCTCAGCAGTTGAGTCCCATAGTGCTCAGAGCCATTTGAACCATTTTTTGAATCGTTGCTGTGTACGAGCCTCTGCAGCAGGCACCTGCTCCTCATCACCGATGAAAGCTGGAATCTGCATACCAGTACCGCAACTGAACGTCCAACGAGTAGCGATAGGTGGCCTTTTCAGATGAATCATGTTCCAAGCTCCATCTGACAGGTGGCCGTTGGTATGTAAGGCACTGCAACAATCGTTGGAAGGGTCGACTTCGGAGGAGGGAGTGTTATGGTCTGAGAAACGTTTTCATGGCAATGCCTGTGTGATCTCGCCAATCAGGAAGGCACAATGGATCAACAAATCTGTGCATCTATCCTTGGGGACCATATTTATCCATGCATGCAGACTGTTTTTTACTCGGCACGATGGAATCGACCAGTAAGGCAATGAAACGTGTCACACAGCTCGCATTGTATGTGCATAGTTTGAAGAGGACCAGGATGAGCTTACTGGAGTCTCCAGGTCACCAAATGCCCTCGATTTAAACCCAATTGAGAATCTGCGAAACCACCTCAATGGCGCTGTTCGCGCCATGGATCCTCAACCGAAAAACCTAACGCAGCTGGCCGTGGCAAAAGAGTCGGAATGCCTCCACACCCCTGTTGGTACCTTCCGGAACCTCACTGACTCTCTTTCTGCACGTCCGCTCTGTAAAAGGTGTCTGTTTATTCTTTTGACAGGTGGTCGCATTGATGTGACTGGGCCGTGTAGTTGGGTTTTTTAGGGATTTTCGGCTTTTTTCCATTTTTTTTAAACCTGCATTGTTTTTTTGAGTCGGGTTGAATTACAACAAACCTGTTATGGCTGAACACAAGTGGTCGTTCCGTTTCCTATCCCTACGCCCAGGTATAGTTATGAGTTGACCAATTCCAGCTGTGACCCGTTGATGCAGTTGTCATAGAATGCTACGTTTTCCTGTTTTGCATATGCACAGTTTTATATTTCAGAACATTTAAAGCAAGTTACCAGTTTTTGCACCACTTTGAAATATTGACAAACGATTGAATATTTATTCAGTTTTTTACACACATTACTTCATTATAGATAACTGCATCTTTAGCGAAAAGTGTGAGGTTTTTATTAATGTGGTCTGCAAGGTCATTAATATACAACGCGAACAACAAAAGTTTTCAGGACACTTCCCTACGTTACACCGGAAGATACATCTGTCTTCTGCATCAGTTGTACGATGTATTGATTATTTGTAAAATTACAGTTGTATTGCAGAAATGGATGTTCCAGTACAACATGTGGCGGAGTATTCAACAGTTCTGTGTGTTTATGGCACAGTACAGAGCAAAATGTGCCTCGTCTGTCCAAAGAATATTTCGCGGCCACATGTAATGCATTTACACGCTTACCAAAAAAACGAAGGGCAATGTCACAGTGTTGTAGCACATTTTGGGGCTTCATTTTATGCATGTTCTGTATCTTGTAGGGATAACAGTGTAAAATGCGTCGCAAAATCTTTTGAACTGTTAACCACGGTAGAGACAAATCCCGGGACTCGGCTCGAGCACTGGCTGCAGGATTTGAGGCTGTCCCAGCTGCACCACCTATGTAATTCACCTGTTTCTTCAAATTGCTTCATCATATTCTTTAGCCCATTTATTGACATGTGGTCCCTTCTCAGCTGTTTCTGTTGGCGATATTCCCGCCATGTAGCGCTGCTTTTGCTGCCGTTCTGATAAAACAGCTTTACCACAATGCACGGTCTTTCTTCTTAACAGCCATTGCTTTTCGTACAATCAAATGGTTCAAGTGGCTCTGAGCACTATGGGACTTAACATCTGTGGTCATCAGTCCCCTAGAACTTAGATCTACTTAAACCTAACTAACCTAAGGACATCACACACATCCATGCCCGAGGCAGGATTCGAACCTGCGACCGTAGCGGTCACGCGGCTGCAGACTGTAGCGCCTAGAACCGTACGGCCACTCCGGCCGGCGTATCATTTACACCAATAGTCAGTTAACATAAGAAATCAACACTAGTCTCCAAGCGACAAACAGCGTAATGACGTAAAAACAGGAAACATTTAACATTCTGGCTGCTTAGCGTCATATATTCATCTGGTGACAGAAAGTGGAACGGTAATATTTTCAGCATGCTCTGTGAACCCATCGATTATTGAACATACCTACGGTGTTTCAGCGTCCTGCACTACAACACTCGGAACAGTCAGTTTAATTATAGACACACGATCGTAGAATCCCCTATTTATTGCTTCCATAGTGATAACGAAGACAAGGTTAAACTAATTACAGCACGTACAGAGATTTAAGCAATATTCATCCCTGGATCCATACGCGAATACCTTATAACTGCTACCATGGGACGAACCCTCTGCCATGCACTTCACAGTGGTTTGCAGAGTATAGGTGTAAATGAAGATGTAAATGCAGTAATCAGTATCTTATCTGGTAAAGCAAAACCAGCGAAAACGGCCGGCCGAAGTGGCCGTGCGGTTAAAGGCGCTACAGTCTGGAACCGCAAGACCACTACGGTCACAGGTTCGAATCCTGCCTCGGGCATGGATGTTTGTGATGTCCTTAGGTTAGTCAGGTTTAACTAGTTCTAAGTTCTAGGGGACTAATGACCTCAGCAGTTGAGTCCCATAGTGCTCAGAGCTATTTGAACCATTTTTGAACCAGCGAAAACGGCGTGCACAAATTACTCAAGAGCCATAAAGTCACTTGGGATGCGCGTGTGGAGAAACAGGACGATTCAATTCTTCCTGAAGGGTGAAACTGGTGGTCACCTGGGATGTCCGACGTTATCGAGGAACTTCTCAAGTAGCACATGGCGACACTGCAGAATAATCTAGATCACGTTCACAATCTGAGGCTTGTAACATCTTACATGAGCACCTTTATCATTTGCAATATAGTGTGACAGCATAATGGACGTACTTGCAGAATGGTAATCTCGGCTACTCAGTGGTTTGTCATAGTCGAGTTCCTAAGTTCCTACGCTCAAGAATTCTTTCGTTTCTTCTATTTTCGTGCCTCCACAAATTTTTGATGAAGTTGCTGTTTTCCTTGCTACTACTTTCCGGCACTTTCAAAGCAGCTTTGTTTAATATTCAATCCAAAAGTAATGTTACTTAGTCTGTATATCCCACCAGAATGAAAAATGTTCCTATCATGGAGAAAACAGAAAATATATAATGGGCAGAGTTAGGGGTTTAAAAGAAGGGAACTAGCTTTTCGACTTATCTGGAATCTTCAGAGACATTTAAATCAAAACATCTTGATATATACGTGCTTTTTTGCTTGTTAGTACTAGCACCTATGTTATGTAACACAGTGCATCGTACATTATGTCATGTCGGATAACATGACGCATGCCATGATGTCATCCAACACGGCATTTTTCATGTAGTATAATTCGACACAATGTATCACTGATGTTCCATATGATATTTATACATTGTTTACTATTGCTGGCGAATCTTCTGGATTTCGGGCACAGGATCAAGGACCTTAGCCCATAAATTACAAGATGCAGGTGTGCCAGCGCGTTGTGGTTAAGAGAGTTCTCTACGATGGGGAAGTAAACTCGTAAAGAAGCACGATAATGTGAAAATGTTTCGATTTAAATGACTTTTAAGCTACCGAATAACTGTGCCCAGGACATATTTGTCTTCTTGTTCTATGATAGGAGCATTTTTCATTCCACTTCCCAACAGTTACTCTACCATAATCTTGACATTTGACCGCCATAGCTTAACAAGTCATAGATTATTGTTGACTCGGGCAACGACTGATCCGGTATAGATTTTTTTAATGTCTTTCGAACAATGTTGCTTACGCCACTGGTAACGGATAAAGCTTCCGCAAAAGAACAGGACGACCATTAGTTGAATATAGTTGTCTACCTTCTTACGAAATTGTAACCGATTCGCACAAATTTGAAACGAAGAAGCGTAAACAATTCACAAACTCGTGCTTTTTCCACGTAAAGTTCGAATGAAGTTACTGGTATTTTTTTGAAAGTGAGTTGTCAATTTTGTTGTAAAACTGTATTTTTTATATGATTCACTTCCCGCGCATTCCGTATACGTAAGTACCAATTTTACATGTTACATTTAGCTCGACTTTAAACCCTCGTACTTCCACAATGAAATTTGTTTTGACTTTATCCACTTATTTACCTTCGTGCAAATTTTAACCGATTCGTATAGAGGTATAGAGTTCAGAGTACAGAAGAGGCGCACTTTAAAAACCACCTAAAACTTTTTTTTATGCTTGTAAAATCCTATTGAAGAAAGATTTTTTCAAACGATTAAAATTTATCTTAGATCAATGTCGAGACACCATTGGACCAAATTTCAACCATCAGTCTCGCTCCAGTTCAGAGTTATTTAAGAGTGACTGTTTTTGCACATAAAATCCGAACGAGGGTGACTGTTTTTGCACTTTTAACGCGAACGGTGGACATACAAAAAAAAAAAAAAATGGTTGAAATGGCTCTGAGCACTATGGGACTTAACTTCTGAGGTCATCAGTCCCCTAGAACTAAAAACTACTTAAACCTAACTAACCTAAGGACATCACACACATCCATGGCCGAGGCAGGATTCGAACCTGCGACCGCAGCGGTCGCTCGGTTCCAGACTGAAGCGCCTAGAATCGCTCGGCCACCCTGGCCGGCGGTGGACATACAAATGGTGCCATTAGGTGAGCATTAATTTTGCAAAAGAAATTAATCAATTCGCGCAGTTTTCCGGTTCTTCGTTCAACCTTTGCTTAATATACTGTAACATACCTGCAGAAAGAAAGATGTTCGAATAGCTGTACAAATGTCTGCTGTTCCGGGCTATACCGAAAACTTTTCACCTCATGTTACTCGCTCAAATAGGAACCTAGCACCTGGAGCCCCCACGTGGCTCTTTCAAAGATATTACAGCGTTTGCGCGCTGTAACGATAATTCAATAGCTTTTCTATGTGTTCCTTACTTTCCGGCTTAAAGGCTTTGTTATCTGCGAAAAAAAAGTCGTGAAACGCTGTGTCAGGATGGTTTACGTAACAGTTTCCGACTGTCAAAAGGAACCCATCTTTGTTCTACGGAGCGCGTTTGATCTCACAATAAGACCATCACGTATTTCGATTGACCAAATAGCCAATCATATAACGCAGCCGGTAATGGCAGCAGTTAATGGTAGCTGTTAGAGGATGAGACAGAACAAACCAAGCGGCGAGGCGCAGAGCGCTGTTGAGAGGCTGTTCCACGGCTGCAGCGGCGCGGCGTGGGTCGCCTGTGTTCTGCCCGGCCCTAATCTCATTGGCGGAGCGCGCGCGCTGACAGCGTTATTGCATCGCCGCGCACCCCTTTGAAGTGCTGCCACCTCCCCCGCCTTCAGCCCCCGCCTCCCTATCGCTGGGCCACTTTATTTCACCCCTTCTCTTAGGCCCCTTAGGCCTTTGTGACAATAGCAAAGGGTGCTGCCTAAGTGATAGCTCAACCAACAGACGAACTCGCCTGCTCCCGGCAAATAGCAAATATTTTTGGAGATGTTACTAAAGACTAATTCGACTAAAACATTCCATACAACATATGCACAATTAAAATTTATTCCAATCCATTGTGGTGGGGTGATACAGCGATCTTATATTCTGATTAACGTTACAAGACAGTCCCAGGTTCCACAGTGCGTTTCACACACGACGCGTTTCACCCAGGTAGGGCATCATCAGGTTATCTGGAAGCACAATGAAAATGGACATAATAAATAATCGAGCGCGGTCCTATCCTGAGGTACTATACTCAAAAGTGCAAACCAATAATGAAAACTGTAATACATAAACGATAGGAAAGCACTTAAAAACTGTTATTATCACTTCCAAGTAGCATTCGTCAATACGCCTAAAACGACTCTAAAATAACTGTGTTTTTGGCTAAACGCTCTTGACAATCACTGGTCCTCTTTTAGTTTCAGTCATTCTGTATTCAAAAAAATTACATTTTTGACTGACAAGCGTTCCCGCTTATGTACCTTCTGAGTCGTGCCTCGGTGCATACTTTCGCTAAATTTTTAAGTAGCACCTTTTCTGTTCGGATTTTGTACTGTATAGTTCTTTTTACTTTATCTCCTGTTTGTCAACTACTCGACTCTCTTTGTTGTATTACGCACCTCTGCCGCATGTCTTTACCCCGTTTCTATATATGTTCTGTTTAATTTTACTATGTTCGCATACTTGAACCCCATGCCTCTGATATTGGACAGGATTCTGTAATAATACTTATAAAATTTGTTTCCTATTTAATGTGTTTGTAGCTCTCCTATGAGAATTTCGTTCTTTCTACTATAATGACTTTTTCATTAATGGCTTTGTACCTGCATTTGGCGCCACCTAGCGCTAGTTATCTGTACTAGCGCCATCAGTCGCTTCTGATCCTATCAGTACTGTTTATACACAGTGTGAGCGCGGATCGGTCACCGCCAATTTGCCTCAGGGCCATATTTACAGTTTATGAACGTGGTCTTACGCTGCTATGACTGCTGACCTACATGGCACGAGCTAAACCGACGGTTACAGTTTTTAGGTATTCTTCTGTTGGTTTATTCTTGATGGTTTCCATACCATCTGTTACGGTACTTTTCACGTTCGTTTACTGGCTGTTTTACGCGTATTTGACGAATACTTTTTGGCAGCAAATATAACAGTTTTTACGTCCATTCTTATTCTTTATATTTTACACACTTACGGTTTTCGTTTCCACTTTCGAGTTTGGTAATTCAGGATAGGACTAGGTCTTGTTACTTATTATGTCCATTTTTCATTATACTTCCAGATAACCTGCGATGCCCTACCCGAGTGAAACGCATAGTTATTGAGCCAATAAAGAACATTATGCAACCTAGGACTGTTTTTAATATTAATACGTACAATTTTTATTAGTTGCAGAATCAGTTTTCGTTTCGTGTGTTGTTATTGTAATTCCTATTGGTTTATTTATCGTATGTCATATTTATTGTTATATGTTAGAGGGTTCAAATTTTGTCATTGCCTAACTGCAAATCTCCAAGTAATGCCATTAATATTGTTTACGATGAAGCCACTTCGGCTCGTGACGGTATTAACAACATTCGCTAACTCAGGTCGCTGGTCTGACGAATACCCACATATCATAGTGGGAACAAATGTTCCAGAACACTTCCCTGTAAATATGTGGTATGCTATGATGGGAAATCAGTTATCTGTGCCTGTTGTGCTAAGGCATCGTTTTGTAGGGCCCTATTAATGAGAATTTCTTGAACAAGATCTTTCATCCTTTGGCTACAAGTATATGGATGTTCTCCCAGAATGACAGAGCCATGCATGTTCTTATCATCAGGTGGATTGTCATGCAAACCTAACATTCTTTGGAAAATTGAGGGGCACTAATGGCCTTGTCTCTTGGCCACCACGTTCCTTACACCTAACCCGTTTAGATTTTTGTGTATGGGGATGGATGAACGGCGAAGCCTACAAAGAAACAAACATAAGAGAGGAATTGATTGCTTGTGTTATGAAGAGTGATGCCCTTATAAAAGAAAACCAAAACGACCTCAGAAGAACTGTACTTGGTATTGTCAAGATAATCTGGAACTGCACTCAAGTTGGTGAGCGAATTTATGAAAATCAACTTTGAACTTAATCTTTTGCCTTTCCTTAAAACCTTCTATGAGTGTTGATGTTACATTCAAACAGCTGCATCTGTGTAACAATAAAAACTGGATGCTTGCTATATGGAACGTTTCATTCTAATTGGTAAATATTAATACCTCTTTAAATTTTTAATCTTCCCCTGTATAAATCGTTTACAGACAAATTTATTGTATAGATTGCTTCATCTCTGAACACTTAAACTACAAATAAAGGAACATGACATAACCACTAACTACACTTTAATTCCTGTAACAAAACAAGTTTTGGAGCTGTTACAGCATCATTAGGTGACAGATTTGATTTTCAGTTCAGCAAGAAAGTACCCAGGAAATAATATAATTAGTGGGCATATTGAGTGCACTCAGGGGATTTTTCATGAACCTGCTTTCTATGAGCATAGAAAACCACTCAGTTATACAGTTTCATCAACCCTATTTGACTACAAAATGTTAACCTAAAATTACCTTATAATTTAAAAAAAATAAAAAAATCACTAAAATTTACCTAATTTAAAACATAAAAGCAGACAAGTAAACCCTCAATATAAAAAAATTAATATAAATATGTAACTAAAAACAGTAAATTCATAAGAAATTTTAAAAATCGCCTCAGAATTTTATTTATTTCTTGAAAACTTCAGCCCACATAAAATAAGTTAATAGGCTTATACCTAATAGATTTCAAAAATTCATTAGCTCCATCCAAATAAGGCAGCAGTGACTCACTGGCGAGTAATAACAAAATTTTATTATTTATTATTTCATTTGTTTTTATTTTTATTGTTATTATTCATTTATTTTTTATTATTTGTATTATTATAAAAAACTGAAGGTAAAATTTCGTTTAATTAGAAATTCTAGGTTATGAAATGCAGTATAATTATTTATAACTTTCTTTATTCTTTTATATCTTAGATTAATATTTTCATCTTCAAAAACTTCGATTCATACCTGGTAATTCATTTATATCTGTTTGGCAAAATAATTTTAAAATCTTTATTGAGCTCCATGAAATTTTGTGACCAAATCTAGTAGGCAAATACTCACAACCAGTAGTGTTATATAAAACATTTACATGTAGCTAACTAAGTTTTTTAAACAAATTAGAGCTGCTAACACTGAAGAGTATCTTGAGAAGAGCATCCATTGGTATAGAGAAATTTTTTATTAAGATGAACATCAACAAAAGCAAAACGAGGATAATGGAATGTAGTCGAATTAAGTTGGGTGATGCTGAGGGAATTAGATTAGGAAATGAGAGACTTCAAGTAGTAAAGGAGTTTTGCTATTTGGGGAGCAAAATAAATGATGATGGTCGACGTAGAGAGGATATAAAATGTAGACTGGCAATGACAAGGAAAGCGTTTCTGAAGAAGAGAAATTTGTTAACATCGAGTATAGATTTAAGTGCCAGGAAGTCGTTTCTGAAAGTATTTGTATGGAGTGTAGCCATGTATGGAAGTGAAACATGGATGATAACCAGTTTGGACAAGAAGAGAATAGAAGCTTTCGAAATGTGGTGCTACAGAAGAATGCTGAAGATAAGGTGGGTAGATCACGTAACTAATGAGGAGGTATTGAATAGGATTGGGGAGAAGAGAAGTTTGTGGCACAACTTGACTAGAAGAAGGGATCAGTTGGTGGGACATGTTCTGAGACATCAAGGGATCACCAATTTAGTACTGGAGGGCAGCGTGGAGGGTAAAAATCGTAGAGTGAGACCAAGAGATGAATACACTAAGCAGATTCAGAAGGATGTAGGCTGCATTAGGTACTGGGAGATGAAGAAGCTTGAACAGGATAGAGTAGCATGGAGAGCTGCATCAAACTAGTCTCAGGACTGAAGACCACAACAACAACAACAACAACAAGATGAAAAAAATGATATTGGCAAGTAACAGTTCCAGAAAACATCGATAAATAAGCTTGAAAATTTTCACTCAGAATTCTATGCTGTAGTCATATGTTAAATTTCTTTTACCATACATGATTATGAAAGCAACAGATCCATTTGGAATTTTATCATTGAATGTGCGACACAGCTCCATTGTAGTGTTCTGTGTGGCCAAATCATTCATTGTTCTTGACATATTTATGACGCAGATGGAATAATTTGTTATGTAATTGTATGGATTCACATAAACATCACCATTCAGTTGTGCAACTCTATGAAGATCTAGGAAAGAATCATATACTTTCAGATAATTGTTTGGTGGATCCATATTCCACAGTTGTTGAGGAATAACTTCATTTCTTCCATGGTTTAGATATTCTGTAATTTGTTGTGATCAAACAGGGAAGAGTCGAATAACTGATTAATTTTCGGTTAGTTCTAAACATGAGATAAAAAAACAAGACTTATCAGATACTGCAGAAGTATAATAACTGGTGATATCTAGCTCAAAATTTCTCTTTCTATTGTGTTTTTGATGCATGATTGAAAGAAGGACATTCGACTCTTCAAATTTTGTAGCCTTTCTATCTCTAGCAAAGGTGAATATTCTGGTTCACATCTAACTACAAGAACACAAATTCCACAACAATTTTGCATTCTTTGGGACATGTGGTCACATTTTCAACAGCAGCTTGATTATAGTCAGCCATCAAAGAATGGCATTGTTTGCTCTAGAACTCCAAGTAAATATTACAGTTAAACAGTTCAGAAGATCCACCAAGCAAGTCCAATGGAAAAAAGACTTCATTTTTCCTATTATGTATATTCCCATTATTGAGGATATGACATTTCATGGTTAGCTCATTGGCTAGAGACGAAGTCAGTTGCATCAGAACATATGAAGAAATAAATTGATGTACCATTCTAAACAAAATAATGTTCCCCTTCTTTTTGCTGATAACCTCAAATAGAGACTTCCTGACGGATTAAAACTGTATGCCGAACTCGAGACCTTTGCCTTTTGCGGGCAAGTGCTCTACCAACTGAGCTACCCAAGCACGACTCACACCCCATCCTCACAGCTTTATTCCTGCCAATACCTCGTCTCCTACCTTCCAAACTTTTCAGAAGCTCTCCTGCGAACCATGCAGAACTAGCACTCCTGAAAGAAAGGATAATGCGGAGACATGGCTTAGCCACAGCCTGGGGGATGTTTCCAGAATGATATTTCCACTCTGCAGCGGAGTGTGCGCTGATATGAAACTTTCTGGCATTTTAAAACTGTGTGCCGGACCGAGACTCGAACTCGGGACCTTTGCCTTTCGCGGGCAAGTGCTCTAGCAACTGAGCTACCCAAGCACGACTCACACCCTGTCCTCACAGCTTTACTTCTGCCAGTACCTCGTCTCCTACCTTCCAAACTTTACAGAAGCTCTCCTGTTAACCATGCAGATCTAGCACTCCTGCAAGAAAGGATGTTGTGGAGACATGGCTTAGCCATGTTTCCAGAATATGAGATATTAAAAAATTATTTGTTAAAGGTTTTTTATCTTTATTAAATGTTTGCAAAATGTGACCGAGAAGTTATTAAGAAAGCTAGATGAAATAGAAAGAAAAAGGACTAACTAAAAGAAAATTTAAAAATGGAAAAAACAACCAAGAGTAGGATATGAAAAATAAAAAAAAAAAATAAAAAAACAGTTACTGATGCAATCAAGCAAGTAAAATAAGGGAGACAACTGGTTTCTTATTACCATTTTTAGAATAGTTTGATGATATGCCCCCAGTTAAACAATGTGATTAATATACAGGATGCAATGAACAAATATGAAGGGGAGAAAAACAACATAATGTTAAAAAGTTACTAATAAAGAACAAAACATTAAAAAAACATAAGCAAAAGGTTGTTGGAACATATCAGTCTTAGTGAAAATAAAGTTTTTGTTTGAGGCCTCTCAGTAATTTTAAATATGTTGGTGGTCTTCCAGTTGTATTCAAGGGAGATTAATAAACAATGGGTACAAAATTTGAGAGCACTGATTTGTCAAATAATGCAACTATTTTGTCCGATTCAGGAGCGATATATTCTGATAAGAATTGTAATAAAATGAAATGAAGTAAAGGTATTAAGTACAATAATCTGATAAGAGAAATCTTTGATATATATTTTGTGAAATTAAAACAAGTAGAATAAAGTTCAGATGCTTCAGAATCAGATGAGAAAAATGTCAAGATTTGATAAAAATGTACAGCAAGCCTTTTGAATATTGAAAGGTCTCTGTTGGATTCCCTTCATGTTAATTTCTTAAATCTGTTGTCATTTATGGCATAAATTCCTCTTCTAAATTTACTGTGGCGTTTCTGACTATCTGGGAGGAGACTGAGTAGTGGAACGTGTTACTTTTACACATAAACAAGAACGATCTATCACACTACTACACTTTGAAACACAGTTTATATGTAATTCATGTCACACAGTCTCATACGGAACCTACATCCGCTTTCTTTTATATACTGTATATGATAAGATACTGTCATCCCCCTTCCCTTCTGTGTGAGAGGATGAATGAGCAAATGTATTTCTAGTTGCATGATTGAGGGTAGCAGAAAAGCCTATCTGCTAGAGAACAGTAGGACCAACGTCGGAACAGGTAGCTACACTTTCTAAAAGCAGAGAGGTTTCTATTCTTAGTATGGTCCTGTCCGTCCCTTGTCATGTTGGTATAGGAAGCTGCCTCTCTGGTCACTTCCGTTTGTATCTGTTAGCACGCTCGGTAGGAGCCCAGGTTAGTCTGTCCGCGGCGAGCGTCTGAAGTGGTAAGATCTCCGGCTAAGTGCGTGTCTGCTAAGTCCGTAGGACAATGGATTTCTTAAGTTCAGCCTAACTGAAAATTTAATCACCTTTATTTCAGGTTTAGCTCTAAAATACCTAATGTTATTTTAAATTGCAACGCAGTGTATTTCGAGTGTGAAGTTCAGAATATCTTCCGCTAGTTGCTTTGTCACTACTTTGTGAGTAAAGTGGAACCACATATTGATCAGTAACTCTAACTAAGATCATCAATCTTAAATGCGAATGTGTGTGAGATTATAACGTCTTGTCTTGACAATATTTTTCAATATAGCAACTTTTCTTTATGTTCATCCCACGTGGGCTGTACTTTTTGAGACCAGTACCACGTGCTTCTACAATTGTTTGACCCATCAGGTTAGTAGTAAGACGATAGTAACCAGTTCGAGGTTTTTCTTTTGTAAATTGCTTTTCTTTCTAATTTATTTTAATTATCAAAGTTATTGTGGAGTTACACTCTTTGTGTAAACCAAGATGACCACGTGAAGCATGTGGTGTAATTATCAAAGAAACCCTCAGCTATTCTTTTTGGGAAGATTTCACAGAGAGTTAGTATGAATTTAGTATAGCAGTGTGTGGTAATTTCATGACGGACAGGATTGCGCTACGAACGTAACTTCTTTGGGTGAAAATTGAATCGGTTGGTTGTGGTTAATTTCGTCTTGGATATGTTTCAATGTTCTTCTTGTGTTATTTTATGAATGCAGTGTTGTATGTAGTCTCCCAATCTTGGCTCCCTATTTGATGTGTTCCGTAAGATCACAAACTCACATTTTCACAATTCTAAATAAGGCACTAGTTTAGTTATGAATCAAGTTTGATATGCTGAAATTTTAACGGAACAATGGTCAATGTTAAAATAAATGTCCAAATATAAACTGATTTATTTCTTTTTATTTAAATTGTCTTTACATATATATATATATATATATATATATATATATATATATCTCACCGGTTATCGTAAGATGAATACCAACAGATTATAATTAATGTTAGTCTGGTTGGGAATTTGGTAAGCTAGACTGGATACCTGGTGAAACAGTTGCGCAGTAATGCAAGGTTAACTTCCTCACATAGCTCACAACTTTTAACCTACTTTTATGGTCTTGAATATCAGCACCACTTACACCTCCAATTAATGCAACAACATTACAATATCTCTGTGTGAATGATGAGCATGAATTAAGCGATATATGAGCAGTATTTAGTGGAGAAAAATCAGCAGGAAACATAAATTACCAAAACAAAAAGGCAGGAATAACAGAAATTTTAACGAATAAATCTAGTGATTTCATCATCAATAATCCAAAGGAAATTCCATGCTTGATCAGATTTCTCCTCAACCTTCCTTACATATTTTGGAGGAGTAAAAAGCTTGGCAAAGGATTAATAACAAATTAATCAATAAAGTACCGTTTGAAATGCATCTGCCATGCTATAGATTTTGTGGTGCAACAAGAAAACTAGATGAATGATTAGTTAGAGGAGATCAACGAACTAATCCATTAGATGAAGATTGCAATCAACGTGATATTGCATACAGAGGCAATAAAGATTTAGAAAAAAGGCATGAAGCAGATAAAGAGCATCAGTTACCAACAAAGCAGAGAATTAATTGTTCTGTGGCTTCGTTTCATGAAAAGTTGCAGTAACTGCAATTAGAGAAATAATGTATGGAAGACAAAAATTGGGAATGGATTAAATATTGATGAAAGTGTTTGGGAATTGTGAAACTATTCATCCTCACATACTTCTTATCTATATAAATGATTGGTGGTTCATGGTGTGGGTTCCTGTTGTCATGTCCTAGTTCATGAACCATGGGCAACATATGAGTGGCCAAGTAAGTGGTCCTGACAGTCGGGATACCAGTTACTTTGGAATAAGACTGGGGATCTCGGACATATTCTGAGCCGTGGTCACCTTTGTGCTCAGGTGGTAAAACTACCAAATCCACCAGTTAGTCTCTCAACCATTAGGGGAAAACTCAATGGGACCTGGGGCAAGTAAGGCTAACAACCTGCTTCCCTGGTACTTTAAATATGATGCCGGCAACAATCAGAGAAAAATGTCCCGGACCTTTGGAGGTGACGGAGTCCCACCTCTAAGTGACAAACCAGGGACTCCTAAGATACAACTCGGCAAACGAATGGTAACGAGATGGGCAGCTATTAATATCAATGGGGGCTACTCTGGGAAGACGTTAGAGCTGGCAGAGGCTGCAAGTAAGATGGGGTAGGACGTTTTACCTGTTAGTGACATTCGGGTAAGGGGTGAGAAAGAAGAGGAAGTGGGAGAATACAAGGTCTACCCGTCAGAAGTCAAAGCAGGAATAGCACAATGGGGTACAGGGCTTTACATCAGGAAGGAAGTGGAACCCAGCGTAGATGCAATAAGGTATGGAAACGGATGACTGATATGGATAGATTTGACAGTGTCTAACAAGAAAATTAGGATTGTGCAGTATATTCGCATTGTGAAGGGACAGATCAAGATAAGTTTTTATGATGCACTTAGTGATGTAGTTGTTAGAGTAAAGGACAAGGACAGTGTTCTGCTCATGGGTGATTCTAATGCCAGGGTTGGAAATCGAACAGAAGGGTATGAAAAGGTTATGGGTAAATTTGGCGTGGATATGGAGGCCAACAGGAATGGGAAACAACTCTTGGATTTCTGTGCCAGTATGGGCTTAGTAATCACAAACTCCTTTTTTTAAACATAAGAATATTCACTGGTATACTTGGGAAGGCAGGGGAACCAGATCAGTCATTGACTATATACTAACAGATCAGGAATTCAGGAAGGCTGTGAGGGATGCATGTGTATTCAGAGGATTCTTTGATGACACTGATCACTATTTAATCTGCAGTGAAATTGGTATTGTGAGGCCGAAAGTGCAGGAGGTCAGATCCATATGCAGGAGGATAAGAGTGGAGAAACTTCAGGATAAGGAAATCAGGCACAAGTACATAACAGTGATCTCAGAAAGGTACCAGTTAGTTGAATGTAGTCCATTGCAGTCACTGGAAAAGGAATGGACAAGGTACAGGAACACAGTACTACAAGTGGCTAAAGAATGTCTTGGAACAGTAGTGTGTAAAGGTAGGATGAAGCAAACAGCTTGGTGGAATGACACAGTCAAGGTAGCCTGTAAAATGAAAAAGAAGGTGTATCAAAGATGGCTACATACTAAGGCAGACAGAGAAAGTTATGTTGAAGAAAGAAACAAAGCCAAACAGGTAATTGCAGCATCCAAAAAGAAATCTTAGGAAGACTTCGGAAACAGGTTGGAGACTTTGGGTCAAGCTGCTGAAAAACCATTCTGGATTGTAATTAGCAGTCTTCGAAAGGTAGGTAAGAAGGAAATGACAAGTATTTTGGACAGGTCAAGAAAACTGCTGGTGAATCCGGTTGATGCCTTGGGCAGATGGAGGGAATATTTTAAAGAGTTGCTCAATGTAGGTGAAAATACGATCAGTAATGTTTCAGATTTCGGTGTACAATGGGATAGGAATGATGATGGAAATAGGATCTCATTTGAGGAAGTGGAGAAAATGGTCAATAGATTGCAATGCAATAAAGCAGCTGGGGTGGATGAAATTAAGTCGGAACTCATCAAATACAGTGGAATGTCTGGTCTTAAATGGCTACACAGGATAACTGAAATGGCGAGAGAGTCGGGACAGGTTCTATCAGACTGGACGAAAGCGGTAATCACACCAATCTTTAAACATGGAAACAGAAAAGATTGTAACAACTACAGAGGTATCACTTTAATAATCGTTGTGGGTAAAATCTTCTCAGGTATTGAAGGAAAGTGCGAGTATTAGTTGAGGACAAATTGTATGGAAATCAGTGTGCGTTTAGGCCTCTTAGAGGTTGTCAGGACCAGATCTTTAGCTTATGGCAAATAATGGAGAAGTGTTACGAGTGCAGCCGTGAATGGTATCTATGCTTTATAGATCTAGAAAAGGCGTATGACCAGGTTCCAAGGAGGAAGTTATTGTCGGTTCTGCGAGATTATGCGATAGCGTTCTCGCTTCCCACGCCCGGGTTCCCGGGTTCGATTCCCGACGGGGTTAGGGATTTTCTCTGCCTCGTGATGACTGGGTGTTGTGTGATGTCCTTAGGTTAGTTAGGTTTAAGTAGTTCTAAGTTCTAGGGGACTGATGACCATAGCTGTTAAGTCCCATAGTGCTCAGAGCCATTTTGCGAGATTATGGAATAGGAGGCAAACTTTTGCAAGCAATTAAAGGTCTTTACATAGATAGTCAGGCAGCAGTTAGAGTTGACGGTAAATTGAGTTGATGGTTCAGAGTAGTTTCAGGGGTAAGACAAGGCTGCAACCTGTCTCCACTGTTGTTCATATTATTTATGGATCATATGTTAAAAACAATAGACTGGCTAGGTGAGATTAAGATACATGAACACAGCAGATGACTTAGTTGTGATGGCAGATTCGATTGAAAGTTTGAAAAGTAATATTTCAGAGTTAGATCAGAAATGTAAGGACTATGGTATGAAGATCAGCATCTCCAAAACAGAAGTAATGTCAGTGGGAAAGAGATATGAACGGATTGAGTACCAAGTAGGGGAAACGAAGTTAGAATGGGTGGACTGTTTCAAGTACTTAGGATGCATATTGTCACAGGATGGCAACATGGTGAAAGAACTGGAAGCGAGGTGTAGCAATGATAATGCTGTGAGCGCTCAGTTACGATCTACTCTCTTCAGCAACAAGGGAGTCAGTACCAAGACTAAGTTATCTGTGCACTGTTCAATCTTTCGACCAACTTTGTTGTATGGGAGCGAAAGCTGGGTGGATTCAGGTTACCTTATCAATTAGGTTGAGGTTACGGATATGAAAGTAGCTAGGATGATTGCAGGTACTAGTAGATGGGAACAATGGCAGGAGGGTGTCCAGAACAAGGTAATCAAAGAAAAACTGGGAATGAACTCTATGGATGTAGCAGTCAGGGCGAACAGGCTTGGATGGTGGGGTCATGTTACACGCATGGGAGAAGCAAGGTTACCCAAGAGACTCATGGGTTCAGCAGTAGAGGGTAGGAGGAGTTGGGGTAGACCAAGGAGAAGGTAACTGGATTTGGTTAAGAATGATTTTGAAGTAATAGGTTTAACATCAGTAGAGGCACCAATGTTAGCACTGAATAGCGGATCATGGAAGAAGTTTATAAGGGGGCTATGCTCCTGACTGAACGCCGAAAGGCATAATCAGTCTTAAATGATGACGATGAAATGATAAATTTTACATTCTATTTTTCTGTGCTACCCAGTGGCAGGACTAAAGCTAAATCAATTATAATTAAACTCAATAATAAACAGTTGTATAGTATTGATAATTTTTAACTGATGCTCAAAGGAGAAAGACAGATAAAAAAAGTGGCAGAAATTTGCTCATAGCACTAGGCATGCCAACCATGAAAAAATTATTGAATATCTAACAAAAAAGAAAATGTTCTGGCCTAATAAAACCAGAAGGTAGATTTCTTCCTCTATTGCTGGCTAAATTATCATTTTTGGCCACTCCTGGATCGATGGCTGGTGGAGCTGCTGCTGTAGCAAATGCTGTGAGACATAAGAAATGTGATAAAGAATTGGAAGAACAAAAAAGATGAAATCTTACAAAGCAGAAAACAGGAAGTGGAACAACAAAAATTCCAAATCAATACATAATCAATACATATCCTAATGCCATAAGTAATTTTGACATCTTGTGAAAAAAGAAAAATCAAACATCTTCACTTTATTTTTTATGATTAATGAATTACAGAATAAGCCAAAAAAATTGTATCTAGAATAGTTAATTTAGATATTTCTGATAATATTGGCACTCACTCGACACGTCATTATAAGACTGATGATGAAAATTTGTATTTGAGTTATTTGGAGGAAATATTGCCAAATAATTGGCTAAATATTTTTGTTCAAATGAGTTGTTCTATAATGGACAGCGAATACAAAATTCTAGTGAAGTAATATGAGGCCTTATGTGTCTATTTGCTTGAATGCTGTTGTCAGGTAATTAGAAACTTAATGAAAATTTGAGTCTAGTAAATGAACATTTCTGGGAGTAATAAGTGCGAAAAGCACTAAAAATAGTCAAAAATTAAAATGAAATCTGAAGAATTAAAATCTTTAGAATCAAAAATAAAAGTGGATTAGAAAAATCAAAAAAAGAATTAGGCACTGTTTTCGAAGAAATTGATCCAAAATGGGAAATGTAATTAGATAGTTTCAAAAAGAATTAAGCAAACTTTTTAAAACTCTTAAAGATATATCGATTTTAAAGGTAGAAGATTAAAGCATTCCATCTTCAGGCCACAAATGGCCCATCGGGACCATCCGACCGCCGTGTCATCCTCATTTGAGGCTGCGGATTGGACGGACGTGTGGTCAGCACATCGCTCTCCCTGTCATCATGATGGTTTTCTTTGACCGGAGCCTCTACTGTTTGGTCGAGTAGCTCCTCAGTTGGCATCACGAGGCTGAGTGGACCCCGAAAAACGGCAACTGGTTGGTCACCCATCCATGTGCCGGGCACGCCCAACAGCGCTCAACTTTGGTGATCTCATGGGAACTGGTGTATGCACTGCTGCAAGGCCGTTGCCCAATGGTAGAAGACTAGTGGATATAAAATATTTTGCAAATTGTTATGATGCAGTTACTAAACAATACTTAGAAAATGAATGAAATAATCATACTATGCGCTCAGTCCCTATGGATAATCTTGTTAAAAAAGCTGAGTAGTCAAATACCGTAACACAATTCAATGACTATGTTACCACAACACCCTTCAATGGAAAAATGTTACAGCTTCATAATGATACTAGACCGCTATACGAAATCTTGTTGGAAAGATGAAAAGCATGCACACAGCTTATACATTTGCTTAAGATAGATGCAATATAGTAGAGGATAGACAAATAATTGAATTTGCTTTCATGAGTGGAGATGAATAAAAAATGCACAGTATTGAATATGATTTAAGGCTTAAAGGAATTATTGCTGTTGGTAAAAATATAAGCAAGGGTTTGGCATTTGATGATTTTGGTGTCACAGTAAATTCAGCTGATAAGCTGTACGAAATAAATGATAACAATCAGTCACTAGTGGTACACAAATCTGATTTCCCAACTGTAAGATTAAAAGAAATATTTACAACTGTACAACTAGATGTAAAATTAATTATATTTTTTGAAATGCATTTGGTTTATTAAATGTTAGTCTGTATAAATCGATAACTACATCTGATGATTGAAGTATAGAACATTTACTGAGTCTCATATTCCTCAAAGAGTAACAGCTAAGAATGGAAGACAGAGGATTAAAGGCCTTTACATAAAATGCACGAATAAAATGAGTAAGTCTGCAAAAAAAATTGCTAGGGCTGTTCATGTTAAAGATAAATTGGGTAGAAATGAAGCTCATGCTTTTTGAAAAAAAATATGGAGTGAATTCCAAGAAATCTACATACAAACAATGGTAAAAAATTATGCAATAAATAATTGCAAGAACTTATGAAAAAATATAATATTAATCATAATCCAGTTTTAACTGAATTTAAAACACCTGTTATTGAAAGATTTAATAGAACATGAAAAGAAAAAATGTGGAAGCAATTTGCTCTTCAAGGAAATTGTATGTGGGCTGACTATTACAAAACTAGTTGAAGAACACAATAATACAAAACATTCAACAATAAAAATGAAGCCAATAAAAGTTAATGACAAAACTTGTAAGTCAATTGCCATTGTATCTAATGATAAATCCAAATTTTAAATAGGAGAAAACGTTCGCAATAATAACCATAAAGTAGGATACACAGCTAATGGTCAATAGAAATTTTCGAAATTGAAGGTGTTATTCTTTCTCAACCAGTCACATTTCCTTTAGCAAGAACTACAAAAAACACTTTATCCTGATGTATATGTTTTTTTTATTTCATTACTTGAATTTTATGTTTGAGTTAATCAGTTAAAATATTCATTACTCATTCCACATCATTTTCTTTCCCACAATTTTATGTCTTTTTGACTCAAGAAGTTTTATTATTTTATCAACATTATTTTTATCAAGATATTCTTCATATATTTCAGAAATAATTGGGGCTGGTTCTTCTCTTGTCAGGTAATCCAACACAGTTTTGTTAATTGTGTTATTGTTTGCTTTAGTTGTGAGTGCTGAAGTGGTAATAATAGGTTGAATACATTCTGTTGATGTAAGACTTTCTTTGTATGCTTTGATATATATTAAATTATGTTTGTGCAGGAATGAATTATTTTCTTCCTCAACAAATCTATGTATGTAATATTTTATATCATCACATGTAATGTTGTATAGTTAGTTGCCTTCTTCAGTTCTGAAGAACTTAAAAGCCAATTTAAACTTCTCTTCAATCACTTTGTTGTTGATACACTCTTTGGTACGCATATTGTAAAATGTATCATCTGGATGCTCTAATGTGTTGTTTGTAGAAAATATGGATTTCATTAACTTATTAAATCATCCACCAACTTTAAAGGAATGAACTTTTTTGTATTCTATGAGTTCTGATGATGTAGATGGTATCATTCCGTTGTGTTTTAGATATTTTGTATTTTATCAGTCTTAGCTTTTTACTCTTTACTTTCGCCTCTTCTAGTTGCACAGCAAGTTGTTTTCTTCTTCTTCAATTTTCAGATGTTAGCAATTCAGACTAAAAGATATATTAAAGTAAATAATAATAATGGCAATCAGTATTGTCCTAGAGCAATAATAGTTGCTCTACCCTATAACCAAATAATATGTTGGAAAGAGAACTAACTACATGTGAGATTGAGAAAATTAAAGAAGGAGATAAATACACACTACAGAAAGAATTAACTGACATATTATGTAACCAGTTAGTAGAGTACAGCAAACAAGGATTTACTCTATGTGACATTAAAAATGTTTAGCAACTATTAGATAGTTTAAAGTGGATCATGTTACCACCACAATAAAATATATTGATGAGTGTAGTCTTTAGCCAACTGTGCAATTTTATGATTATTATTCTGAGTGATATCCAACAGAAATACAAGGGTTGAATGAAAAGTAATGCCTCCACCTTCGTTAATTGTCTTTGGATGGGAATATTTTTTTAAATCAAATGCAGAAATAATCCTTAGATTACCACTATTCACTTTTCCATATAATCACCAGCCAATTGAATACATTTCTACCAACGATGAACAAGTTTTCTGAAGCCATCATGGAAGAAGTCTTTGTGCTGATATTCCATAGACTGACATTTCGTCTCCTGGTTGTAATGGTCTATCCACATTTCGTCCCCTGTCACAACTGAATGGAATGACAAATTTCAGGTCTGTGCACTTTCATTTCAGGAGTCAGCATCTGGTGTACCCATCGTGCACAGATCTTCCGATAGCCAAGCAAAGCAATAATGTGATCCACACGTTCTTGTGAAATGCCGATTGTGGTTGCAGTTTTCCTCTGAGTGATACGACGGTCGTCCTTAATGAATCTGTCAACATTTTCCTTGTGAAACTCGGTGGTTGCTGTGACAGGACATCCAACTATTTGTATGGCATGGAGGTCAGATGTTACCACCTCAACATCTTTAACGTACTCGCCCAACGCTGCACAGTACTCACCATAAACTGCTGTCATTCTCTGATGAATGTCCTTTGGGGTGACACCTGCTGTCAATAATTCAATAATTGCACATTGCTTAATTTGTACTGACAAACCGTCTGCGCAAGGTTCCATAATTTACACTGTAACAACACAACTATTCAATGCTAAGGCTTCCTGCCAACTGGAGCTGTAGCACACCAATGCTGCCAATTGTTGAAGAGTTATGAAAGTGGAGGGATTACTTTTCTGCCAACCCTCGTATATACAAAAAATGGCATGGATTCATAAAATGTGAAGTATTGGCTCTTAGAGGATTCTATCAAATGGTTCAAATGGCTCTGAGCACTATGGGACTTTACTTCTGAGGTCAATAGTCCCCTAGAACTTAGAACTACTTAAACCTAACTAACCTAAGGACATCACACACACCCATGTCCAAGGCAGCATTCGAACCTGCGACCATACCTGTCACACGGTTCCAGACTGTAGCACCTAGAACCGCTCAGCCACCCCAGCCGGGAGAGGATTCTATCATTCAATTTTGCCAGTACAGGTAAAAATGGATGAAAATGAAAAATCTGTTATTTCCTTTGTGTGTCAGATGTGCACAGGAGAAAATAAATAAATGTAATCACAATGTTGACAAATATTGAAACTTGGACAACAGATGAAGTATTGAAAGCTGTGTCAAAAGGATATAAAATTTTAGATATCTATGAAGTCAGGGATTTTAGAAATAAAAGTATAATGTTATTTAAAAGTTATGTAAAAAACTTCATGAAAATAAAATTAGAAACCAGTCTTGATGATTTCGAATCCAAGGAATTATATATCAAAGCAATGAAAGAAAAAATGGCATGGAATTGGATTATGATGAGATAAAGAAAAATCTAGGAATACCAGCTGTTGCTAAGATATATCTGAATTCTTTACGAAGAAAATTTGGACAATCACAAAATATGAGCAAAACAGGGTGTGTTACAGATTTACAAGAATTTTATGAGATTCTATTAGATGATAATTAGATAATATAGATACAAATTTCATCAACGAGAATGTGGTACAGATTATGCTTAGTTTTAAAGATTATTATGTGGAAAATAAAACAACTAGAAATATTTTTATAGCCTACATCAAATGCAAGACTTTATTGGCGTGTTTCCATGTCTGAAAGATGATAACTATTCAGATTTCGCATGCACCAGTCGCACAAGAGTGGCGCTAGTAGCCACTGTGAGGATGTAAATCAGGTTTGCTTTAAATACACGCTGCTATGGTCATGAACATCAATTACCTTTGAGAGTGGATGTGGTGTGTTGATGTTTGTCAGAGTGATAAAGACACTATTATCAACACCTCACTTAGTTTGAATGAGATCGTGTAATAGGGCTACGAGAAGTTGGATGTTTCTTCTACGATACTGCTGGCAACGGTGGTCATGACAACATACAGTCGCAAGAAGACTGGGCACCGGACGGCCAGGTGACACTACCAAGAGGGAAGACCATCGTAAGTAGTGGGGCAATCTTCGTTCAATGCCACACTACATTTTTGCCAGATGTATACAAGATGGCGGCAATGACGTCATCCAAGATGGCGGCCTGTAGGCTTGGGAACAGCATGTGAGGTCAACCAAGATGGCGGATTCTGGCGGGAAGAAAGGTCAATTGGGCTACCTCCACTAACCTAAACCCCTCCCCTACCCCCTCCCCCATAAAATGGTGGGAAGTTCAAATTCCATCAGGTCAATGCAACACACCTCCACTAACCTAAGAAAATGGCGGGAAAATAGGTCACTTGGGCTACCTCCACTAACCTAAGCCATCCAATTGCCACCTCCTCCTAAGAACTGGGGGGAAGAGGGCTCACCCTTTGCTGGACTGCTGGAGAGAGGGTGGAGTGAATTTTATTTATTTTGGAACAATTTATTTAGGGATGGATTTTGAGAGATAGTATATTTATCACAGTGATACAGAACACACGCTCTGACATGCTTGGGGTCACACCACACAGCCTACAGACCGGTAAACTACTCCTAAATTACCTAAATAACCAATGTTTAAGGTTCTGCAGGGGCCCTTGCTAATTGTAAACTGTCAAAATAACGCATTGCACTGCCTACAAACCTGCAAACCACTCGTAAATAATGCAATACCTTTATGTCCAGAGAGCCAAACAACTCGTAAATTGTCAAACTAATAATCCATCTAAAAGACTCTGCAAACATGCTTGCTGATTGTCAACTGTCGCAATCATGCACTACCGCCAACCAGTGTGCTCATCACAAGGTCCAGAGTCCAACTGACCTAGTACACAGTACTAGTGTGTCTGTTGCATTATTTTGCGAGCATGTCTGTAGGATTGCTATACATTATTTGGACAGTTCATGTGTTGATTTCGTGTCTGCACATCAATGTACTGCATTATTTAGGAGGAGTTTGTATGTACTGAAATTATTTCGTTAGTTTAGGAGTTGTTTGCATGTGTGCAGAGCGTTATTTAGGAGTAGTTTACAGGTCTGTGGGCTGTTTGGCGTGACCCCAAGCTTGTCAAAGTGTGTGTTTTGTATCAGTGTGATAAATATACTATCTCAAATCCATCCCTAAATATATTGTTCCAAAATAAATAAAGTAAACTCCTACCTCTCTCCAGCAGCCCAATGCAGGCTGATTCATTTTCCCCTCTAGACAGTCATCTTGGGTTATGTCACAGAATGGATGACAGCATTCTCTGGTGAAGGGTACTGTGTACTAGGTCCATACCTCATGGCAACCACACTGTTTCCTGCCATTTTCCCCCACCGTCTTGGGTTACTTCATTGAATGGACGACAGTGCTCTCTGGTTGCAGTATTGTGTACTACGACCAGACCTCGTGGTGAACACATTATTTCCCGCCAAAAGCCGCCATCTTAGATAACGCTACTTGTGCCACAGCTGATGTCGTCGCCGCCATTATGGATTACGTCACGGAATGGACGTCAGCGCCCTCTGGTGGTGGTATTGTGTACTAGGTCAGTTGGACTCTGGACCACATGGCGAACACACTGGATGGCGGTAGTGCATGATTTCGACAGTTGATGATTAGCAAGAATGTTTGTAGACTCTTTTAGAAGAATTATTATTTTGACAATTTATGAGTTGTTTGGCTCTCTGGACATGAATGTATTGCATTATTTACGATCAATTTGCAGGTCTGTAGGCTGAGCCATGCATTATTTTGAAGGGTTTACAATTAGTAAGTGCATCTGCAGAGCATTATACATAGGTCATTTCGGTAATTTAGGAGTAGTTTACAGGTCTGGTAGTGTTTCCTTTCCTCAGGGTTCTGCCGTGATAATATAAAATAGAAAAATCTGATTGGGTTTTGAAGTTTGGTGGTTTCAGTTACGGATAAGGCGGACTTCGTGTTATTGATTGAGATAGTGCTGTAATTTGACCGTGCATGGCAGACCGGGTCGGCAACACTACAAAAAGCGACTGTACGGAAATAGCATGAGAAACTAGTGGAAATTTACCTTATAATCTTGTTACAAACACAGTACTAATTACAATGTAGTCTTCATGGCTGTCCTAATTCCCTTGTAGGACGACCCGTCTTTCACTTTTCTCCGTCTGTTGAAAACTTCTTCAAGTTGTCATTGTCATTATCAGTTCACAAATTTGGCGATAACCACCTCGAATCACTTTGTAACATAATTTTAATTTCCACCCAAAAGCACATTCAACACATCACGGAAAAATACACGTCTTTCGTATGAAGACAAGAGAGAGAGTGTAATCAATTAATTGTTAAAAACAAACACCTATGCAAAAGTAAAAAAAAAGATCAAAATTATTTATAAAAAAATCGGTCGCTGGCGCAGCGCTCTTTCGTGTGCGCGATCGTAAATTATATCTTTGTATTGGTGGAGGCGCGGTAGTCAAAGTACCATTACAGTCTGTAGGCTGTGTGGTGTAACCATAAGCATGTCAGAGGGTGTGTTCTGTATCACTGAGTTAATATATTATTTCTCAAAATCCATGTCGAGATAAATTGTTCCAAAATAAATAAAGTACACTCCTTCCTCTCTCCAGCAGGCCAGCACAGGCTGAGTCCTCTTACCCCCAGTTCCTAGGAAGAGGTGGCAGTCAGATGACTTAGGTTAGTGGATGTAGTCCAAATGACCTTTTTTCCTTCCATTTTCTTAGGTTAGTAGAGGTATGTTGCTTTGTCCTGATGGAATTTGACCTTCCCGCCATTTTATGGGATAGGGGAGGGGGTTAGGTTAGTGGAGGTAGCCCAATTGACCTATCTTCACGCCAAAATCCGCCATCTTGATTGACCTCATGTGCAGTTTTCAAGTTTACAGGCCGCCATCTTGGATAACGTCTTCGCCGCCATCTTGGATACATCTGGCAACAATGGAGAGTGGCGCAGAACGAAGGTTGCCTCCCTACTATCGTATTCGCCAATTTGACTATGGCACATTATGTTGCATCTGCAGTTGCAATTTGAGCAGCAGTTGGCCCCACAGTGACAGAACGAACTGTCAGAAATTGATTACTTCAAGGATACTCTGAGCCAGGTCCCCTGTAGCGTGCATTCCACTAACCACAAACTACATCCGTATATGGCTTCAGTGGTGTCAAGAGAGATTTCATTGGAGGGCAGGGTGGAAGGAGGCCTGTTGTGTGTTCTGATGAAAACACGTTCTGCCCCCTGCCAGTGATAGTCATGAGTTGGTTACATGGGGAACAGTTGAGGGCCTGCAACCAACATGTCTGCATGCTAGACACACTGGTCCTACACGTGGAGTTGTGGTCTGGGGTGCGATTTCGTATGACAGCAAGAGCGCTCTTGTGGGTATCCCACGCCTCCTGACTGCAGACTTGTGTGTGAACCTAGTGATTCATCCTGTTGTGCTGCCATTCATGAACAGCATTCCAGGGGGTGTTTTCCAATAGGATAACGCTCGCCTACATACCGCTGTTGTAAACCAGCATGATCTACAAACTGTCGAAATGTTACCTTGACCTACGCAGTCACCAGATTTGTCTCCAGTCGAGCACATGTGGGACATCATCAGATAACAAATCCAGCAACATCCACAAACAGCATTAACTATCCCTGTGTTGACAGACCAAATGCAACAGGCATGGGACTCCACCCCGTAAATAGACATCTGGCACGTGTGCAAAAGAATTCATGCCAGTTTGCATGCTCACAGTCAACATTCTGGTAGTTATACCGGTTATTAAAATACCAGCATTCCACATTTACAGTAGCTTATCTCACACTTACACAAACTTGGATCCTGGAATGTTAATCACTTAAATAGGTTACCTAAACAAATGTAGTCCCGATATTTATTACCCTACATTAATTATTTATGATATTGCGATTTTTTCCGTCAGTGTACTTCTTTGCAGAAGCAGCTCTTTGCGGTGCCATAATGTCGCGTTTCTTGTGTCCAAGACCACATTACACAGGCAAGATGGGAGTGAGACAGGCACACATGGGTGCCTACTTGTCAGATTCCTGTTAGGTAGCACTTTTGTTATAATGCTGCAGCTTCTCGAAGCTAACATTACGACAGAGATCAGTCAGAGATTTTCCTTGTTAAAATGTAGGAGACATTCATGGGTAGTAAAACTAGGAGATAAGTGAAACATGCTTTCATCGAAGTTATGCGGTCAAATATAACTTCAGTAAAACTGAAATAACTGAAATTATTATCATCACAGTCATGCGAAAAATACTCATACGCATTAGGAAAAAGGAAATACCCTGAGAGCTATCACAAACTTATTTACATTGACTTAATGCACTCAGAAAAATCTTTCTTCACAGTGCTACAGACAACCATGTTTATGATCGTCTCTATTCTCAATTTCATGAATTTTAGGGTATTACGTTCAGACGCTGAGTTTGCATAATCATTATCATTAATACAGACAAAGTTGTTATCGTCATTGTCAAATGATCCATCTCTGCATACGGTGTAGCACACATGGGGTTGGAGTTTTTTGGCAGCGTGATAATGCATTGCGATACCTGAAATTATATTTGTTATTACAATGCGTAAACATGGGAAAATAGGAGAAAATTACGCAAAATAAATGTCAGTAAAACCTGATGATGTATTTCATGTCAAATGTTGTATGTATTACCTGTTTTCAATTAGTGTGATGCAAATCAAGATTGTTTTCCATGTTCTTTGCTAGTCTATCATACTCTATGTCTCAAGTAATAGTAAATCACTGAAATGAACGTTAAAATTACTGGAACACGAGTAATTTATGATAACGAAAGCTCTGTAATTGCTCTTTCCCCTTCTTTGTTCTTCTAATTCGAAGGTAAATGTGAAAATTGTGTGAAAATATGCAACAAACAACTTTCATCTTTGTACCTCGCTGAAAATCACACGGATTTGTTAATATAAGCGTAAAACTAGACAAATGATAAACAATGTTAAGCTACTTTGAGTGAAGAGTCTTCTACACTCTAATGTAATGCAATTTTTCGTAAACTCAACTGAAATTAGAATCATATCGCACATATCATAACCATTAGTGCCCATGCATTTACTACAAAGATCTCCGATTGGTCGCAGTTGAGATGTTGACGTTGAAAGGGTGTAATATTATAAACAAAGTGTTAGTTAGTCGGCATCACACAAGTAAGGTGCTTCAAATGGTTCAAATGGCTCTGAGCACTATGGGACTTAATATCTGAGGTCATCAGTCCACTAGACTTAGAACTACTTAAACCTAACTAACCTAAGGACATCACACACATCCATGCCCGAGACAGGGTTCGAACCTACGACCGTAGCAGCAGCGCGGTTCCGGACTGAAACGCCTAGAACGTCTCGGCCACAGCGGCCGGCTAGTAAGTTGGCAAGTGTGCATGTTTCAGTCTCATCTTGCCTCTGTAATGTGGCCTTGGGCACATGGGACACGACTTCATTGTATAACAAACAGCTACTGCTAGCAAAGAAGCAGCCGGCAACAACTCGAGCCAGAGCAAAATCGTCTCTATTGAAGAGTAACTTCGGCATACTGTGGTTATTGTTAGAAGTGTATAGAAAATAAAAATCTTTGTCTGTAGTTCAATAAATATTTTATTTGTTTTATTTAGAGAATTTGTGATTTTTTTATATGTTCAAATGATATAACGGGGGACAAAGAAGGAGCTTTTCAGAATACTATATTCACACTCAGTCGTCCCCAGGACAGTAGTGAATCACAGGCTAATGCTTCCAACAGGCGCTACAACACAGCAAAGATCGTCACTGCAACACTAAATTCAAACGGCCCTTCCCAAGACCTCAAAGATTTGGCAGTTGGTACAACCTTGAAGGTCTGTGACTTGAATATCGAAGCAATCTCTGAAAGCAAATGCGACTATCTTTCAGTCTTTGTTGTGAGAACAACTTGGATGTAATTAGTCTGCAAGAAATACACACAAAAGATGACAGAGATGTCCAAAGAGGATAATTCCAAGTTATAAGTTGGTAGTCAACATAGGTCTATTCTTATTGATCATGACATTTAGATATCACTAGTAAGATCTTCTCTTAATGCTCGTTGGAATTTTTTTAAAGAAAAGTAAATTGGCAACACTTCGCTGATAAACTCAAAGAGATCGTTGAATTACTTCCTGTGCGAATTAAGAACAGTAAAGGATACCAAAACTGCCAAAGTGGTAGCAAAAAGAGCGATACCCAGAGACCACAGGGATCAGTATATTCCAGGATGGCGTGGTCGATTTGATGAGCTGTGCAAATAACAAACTTAAACATAAACTTAGAGATTCAATTATATCAGCAGATTAACTTCTTCAACCTCTGAATGACCATACAATAAAAAATGGCAGGAGGCTACAGACAGCCTCGATTTCACCCATTCAAGTCGCAAAGTTTGGTAACTAATTAAGAAAGTTGGTGCAGATACTAAGCCTGAGAGATGCCACCACAGCATCACTCCAAACATGGTTGCGACACGCTTATTGCGGAACTCTAAAGCAGCTATGAACAAGAACCGCTCTAGACCTGTGAGGGCTCAGTCACGACTCAAACGCTCTCAGCTCGTTCCCCATCCAGAGCTCTCCCGTGAGAGTTCACAACTAAGGAGCTGGCGGAAGCTAAACAAAGCGAGTGGTTTCCAGTGTTCCTGAAATGATACACTTGACCAGGAAATTTATCAATGATGGTTACAACTATATAACATTACTTTGCTTCCTGCAAAACTGTCAACAAAATAAGGTAGAAAAATAACGGCTGCCGAAAAACCTGTCACAGATGACTACAGAGCATTGCATTACAGACCTATATCATTGCTTGCTGTAGATTTTAAACTACTAGAAAGGGTATTGCTAAATCGAATCCAAGCATTAATTGACCAACTCCACTGGCAAGACAGTTTTCGAAAGTATGGCAGCTGGTACCACGAGGTATTGACATTAACATATTTAATCGAAGCAGGTTACCAATGTAAACTAAAGACTGCAGTGGTAAGGAATAGCATTGGTAAGCAGGGCACATGGGCTGCAGGAGTGGAATGCTGAACCCATTTGAGGATTCAAAAATTTATTTTCACCACGTTAATTAAAACAGAGCACTGATAACAACACAATGATTAATTAGTATTTGCAAATTGCGGTGATCTACACATATTATCCAATTGTATGAAAGCAATGAGAATAATTCACAAATTTTAAAAGAATAACAGCCTTATTGCCCCAACTTTAAACTCATAAAAAATTACACAAATATAGCTCCAACGTAACTACAGGCAATTGTCAGGCTTCGTGAATATGAAAAATAATTTGTAAAAGCTATTAGATTTAAAAAATTATAGCAAGATCTCATAAATACGTGAAATAACTATTATGGGAACTATTCGGCAGTATGATATGATAGCCTGATAGATCTACGCAGCACTCAGCACATTCTCGACGTTTGGCGTTCACTTCTGCCTCGTGTCTGAATTCCGTGCTCGAGAGCTCAAGTGACAGCAGGCAGGAGGGCCTGCGTACACCAATAACGGCTTCTAGGACACACAAACCCAGTATTAATGCACTGTTCGCTAAAATACTAAAACCAACATCCAAGCACTGGGTCGCACCAAATGCAGGAAGACATTTTAAATGTTATAGTATGACAATCGCAGTCACATTACACAATCTCCAACGAAGTGAAATTTTACTTAGTTCAAGGTGATAATGACCAGACAATCTGCACACAACGTTAAATACCAAAGCACCGTTTGACCGCGCAAAATTGTTACTATTTTAGAGGCAACCAAAAGGAAGTTGGAAATTCCAATTGAAATCGGCGGCTGAAGTTATATACGGAGAATAAACTTTGTTTCATAAAATTGACCGCTTAACATATTAACAATAATAATTTAAAAAAAAAAGGAATCGCCGAATATCGGCCACACTTGAAATGCTGCTGAACCAGGGCACAGCGCGGTTACATGGACTTGCAATACCAAGCATCCTGGAACCACGTCCAAGTAGTTTAAGGAATGACCAGCGAAAATCAAAGTGGCTACACGACGCAATGACATCCAAAAGTTCCGCCACAAAATGGCTCACCATTTAAAGTTAGTCCAGGAGCTCGCTGTTAACGTGGACGCCAGGGTAAACACCCGCGCTCTCCTCAGGATTGAAGATAGACACGACTCTTAAACAGAGCTTATGACTGCTTCAGCACTCCAGTTCCGCTCGCCACCAGACCCAGGCGCCGGATTCTAAACACCGTGCGTCCTCGCAGTACACCAAGCGCCGACTGACTACTCGCGATACTCCGTGCGCTGTCTTCCCTCTGTCACTACCACCAGCCGAGTCTCCGTTACTGCTCCGACCGAGTCCCTCTCACTGCCCCCGACCGAGTCTCACATCACGAACCGCGGCCATTCTAAATAGAGGGCTCTAGCGAATCAGGACGCCGCAAAGCGGGTAACTTCGGCAGAGTAAGTATCCTGCCAAGAGCATCGCAGGAAGTCACGGCTAAAAAAAAAATGGCTCTGAGCACTATGGGACTTAACATCTGTGGTCATCAGTCCCCTAGAACTTAGAACTACTTAAACCTAACTAACCTAAGGACATCACACATATCCATGCCCGAGGCAGGATTCGAACCTGCGACCGTAGCGGTCGCGCGGTTCCGGACTGAGCGCCTAGAACCGCTCGGCCACCACGGCCGGCGGTCACGGCTCATGCAGCAGCATTTGTTGATCTTACGCACTTGATACCGTATGGTGTTCAATCTGTATATTGAGCAAGCAGTGAAGGAAACAAAAGAAAAATTCCTAGTAGGTATTAAAATCCATGGAGGAGAAATAAAAACTTTGAGGTTTGCCGATGACATTGTAATTCTGTCAGAGACAGCAAAGGACTTGAAGAGCAGTTGAACGGAATCTAGGTAAAGTTTGTCGCTTACCTCAGAGGTAGATGGGTAAGTAGTACGGCCACTGTGGAATAGAGGATGTGGCAGGAGCAGACTACTCACGGGTGTGCGCGAATCGTTCCGATCAGCTACAATTGTGTAAATTTTGACACAGTTGTAACATCGAATCGAGAACGCACATTATAGAGACTGTCTTTTTCAAATGCGGTACTGATTTGTAGTAGATCCTAGGAACCCGCCAGGTTAGCCGAGACCGCTAATGCGCTGCTTCCTGGACTCCGGGAGGCGCGCCGGACCCGAATCGAATCTGATCAGTGGATTAACAGGGGCCGGTGTGGTTTTTAGGCGGTTTTCCACATCCCCTAGATGAATACTGGGCTGGTCCCCACGTCACGCCCCAGTTACACGACTCGCAGACATTTGAAGACGTTCGCACTATCTCATGGTTTACACTAGACGCAGACAGCTGGGCTACACCACTTCCGTCCCAGGGTGGGGGGGGGGGTGGTGAAGGGGGCAGGGGGGGGGGTATCGGGTGGCGGCAGGAAGGACATCCGGCCATCCTCTGACACTATTGCCATATCCGTACTAACAAGGCCGACCCCACGCTGAAGTGGGACAAAGGCCCAAAGAAAATGATGATGAAAAGTTATTTGTAGTAAGGACAATGGAATTAAATTAAGACTGTTGTAACACATGCCAATAAGTAGAATAAAATGACTTTCAAAACATTCACAGATATTTTTGATCGTGTCTCATATTGCATAAGGGATTTAAATACGAGTTAAGGTAATGTATTTAATCAGTTAATCATCCTCTCACAGAGAGAACACAACAGTACTTCTTCAAGCAATTACAGTGTCACGGCTTTGGGTTCACTGACGATGGCAGCAACCTGAAACATATACGATACGACACGTAGAGTTCGGATGGTGCCGACTTTTAGCGAACAGTACTTGGAGGCCGGCTATTGGGGGCTTGTAAAGTACTAACTTATTTAGGTTGTTGATTAATAATAAGCTCGGTACATATGCTACCCGAAGTGCACCCCACAATGTCGGTATTGACTCCTGAGCAAAAACGTTTGACTGCTGCTGTTTCTTATTGATGTAAGGTCAATGTATATCGGCAGGAAATACAGTGACACCTAGCGATTACATGAATGTTACACAAGCCGTAAAATAGGTGTTGCCTATAAAAGCCTAGTCCGACAAATTTGGAAATTCACCCACCAGAAAGTATTTCGTTCCGTTTCCAGATAAATAATAGAATAGTTGCTGTAATTAAGGGGACGAATACCTGATACCGCAAGACAAAAGAATACTCTTGGAGGTCAAGAAAGGAAGTCTTTCAGTTTGCATCTCTCCCTTCCCAGGTGTGTGTGTTTTTTCAAAATAAGCTAAGAGTTAGGGCCGGTTCTTTAGGATGGGTTTCCGTTTGATTGGCGGACAGGGTTGCGGTGCTAGCCACGTCCTCTCCTAATACATTACTATGGTTATCACTGCAATTACGCTTCGCTTAGGTTTTGGACTTTTGTGAAGAAAAGACAAGTGTAACACCAGGTTAGAAATTTTTTAACCTGTATTTCTTATAGGCTTAAAATGTTCCTTAGAGAATCTGTTTTTAATATCCATTTGTATAAAGTACGTCATGTGTGTTGAAACAGCGATTTCTGTACGGGGTCTGGCGCATCCGGCGCTCGAATGCAATCGATGTAATACTAGAAAACTTACCGACGGAATAAAGGTCCTGTTAGTTTCGTATAGTATCACAAGGGCATTTGGTTCAACTTAAACACTATCTTCAACAAGATTTCTCTTCGTATCATGATTCGATTATGCCAAACAATCTGAGAGCACATGCTTGTCTCGCATCTGCTTAACTTGTCATTTCGCATGTTTTTTATATATACTAAACTGAGTGCCGTAAAATGACAAACAAACGTATTTATTCGGATAGAAAAGGTTCGAAAAGTAATCCCAGTCGTGTCTCGACTGTTAAGCGGAAGCCGGTTAATAGATATATACTATACACTCCTCCCGAACAGGCCATGAAGGCCCAACAATACTGACCGGCCTCCGTGTCATCCTCAGCTCATAGGCGTCATTGGATGTGGATATGGAGGGGCATGTGGCCAGCACACCGCTCTCCCGGTCGTACGTCAGTTTCCGAGACCAGGTTAATAGATATAATTTCGTAAAACGAATTTCGACATCAGCGAAGAAAGGTCAGCTGTACGGCGCTGGCTTTGCCGATTGGGTTTGTTACATTTCAATATTAAAAAATACAAGTTGAAGCTATAGAGGTTTCTTGTTTCAAAACAACATTTTTTATGTTGACAGGAGCTATAACTCATGAAATATACATTCAGTTACAATATACCTTTCATTAACGCGTGAGTTGGCGTTTTTCCTGCTTTAGTACGTAGGATTTTTGCCATATATTTTAATTCAGATTTTTTGTTCACGTTTCTATAACGAATTTTTTGAACGAAAAAATTGGCTTTTATCTGAGAGTGTCTCCTTTTTGTTAAAAACTATATTTTTTAAATATCCCGATATACTACGTTAGACTTTATAATCAGTTTCAAAGTAGTTTTTGAAATTTTCTTCTAGGTTGAAAAACATCTTTTTTAAATGTCCCACGTACTACGCTAGAGAGTATCATCAGTCTCAAAGCAATTCTTGAAATTTTGTTCTAGTTTGAAAACTGTGGTGATCAGAGCTCCCAAAAACTATCCTCTCATTCCGCGAATGCCTTTCGTCAGTGTCGTGTAGATTCCTCTGGGTGCAACTTTTTTACTTAAAAATACATAATATAATCTTAAGGGTGAACAAAAAGCTATGGAGTCCGTTTTGTAATTTGTTTGTTATTTTTTTGAAAAAAATCGTGAATATCGTTTCCAAAATCGAGCGTCACCATGTCCAACCCGCTTAATAAACACACTGCTCACCCTTATGACCCTTACCGTGATGACATATTAAATTCTGTAAATTCTTCTTACGAAGCTAAATAATAGTTCATTCCTTAGTGTTAACGGCTCGGTCTCTTTCCAACACTTTTCGGAAGTTAAACTCCTCTGAAGTCCAGATAGGGTCACTTCATATGTACTCCATTTGAGAATATGACAGTCACTTTGTAGCCTCTGTCCAGTTGTTAATGTTCTTCTTTTAACACCGCCTCTTCAGAGTTTTTGGCACAAAATCTGGAGGACGACACCTCGACATCTATGCGGCGCTAAATGTTATTAGACGGGCAACGAAATTTTTGTTGGCTGCAGCTCTTTGTTCGGAAAATTGAGATACATGTTTCCTGTATTTAAACAGAAAAATCAGCCGTGAACGTAGAGAGATAAAAGATTCTTTGTCCTCAAAAGTTCAGTCTGTAGTTAAGAGAGCAGTTCAGAAACGTTGTTGACATGTTGTTCGGTTTATTGCATCTGCAAGTATCGTGTCGTTACACACAGAACTTAATTTTCATAAACCAAGCAAGAAAATAACCGCAGCTTTGATGAAACGAATCCTCCCGGAAACGCTCCATCCAGAAAAAAACAGGTGGAGCTAGAGTAAGGGACAGCCTTGGGGCTTCCAGACGAGAGTCTACCATGGGCATTCGCTGCCGTCTCTCACGTACTTCAATTGTTTTTATCCGCGGTGCAACACCGTGAAGGTTAGTTTAATGCAGCAGGATCTGAATGAAAACACTCACCAGGCACCTTGAATTTTTGTTTTACGTAATGTCCCATCGCTGCCGTCAACTCTGTCACATTTCCAGCTGCGCATACCTTCTAACGTGTGCCGAAAGAGGCTGTAATCACATACAAGACTATCTGCATTTGTAGAGAAGGCATCATCTTTAAGGCCGGCCGGGGTGGCCCAGCGGTTCTAGGCGCTACAGTCTGGAACCGCGCGACCGCTACGGTCGCAGGTTCGAATCCTGCCTCGGGCATGGATGTGTGTGATGGCCTTAGGTTAGTTAGGTTTAAGTAGTTCTAAGTTCTAGGGGACTGATGACCTCAGATGTTAAAGTCCCATAGTGCTGAGAGCCATTTGCACCATTTTAACCACACGTTAATGTAAGCGTGAGATCAGCCATTGAAAATGCGAAATGCTAGTACATTAATAACCGGTGTAGCTGCCAGAATGTTGAACGCAAGCATGCAAACATGCATGCATTGTGTTCTACATGTGCCGAATGACAGTTTGTGGGATGGAGTTCCGTACCTGCTGCACTTAGTCGGTGAAAACATGGACGGTTGACGTTTTTTGTGCATGACGCGGAACTTGTCACCCGATGATGTCCCATATATGCTCCATTCGGAACAGTTCTAGTGTTCGAGCAGGCCACGGCAAGTCGGTACTCTGTAGAGCATGTTGGGTTACAACAGCGGTCCGTGAGCGAGCGGTACCCTGTTAGAAAACACCCTCTGGAATGCTGTTCATAAATGGCAGCACAACAGATCGAATCACCAGGCTGACGTTGGTTGGTTGCGGGCCCTCAACTGGCCTCCGTCTAGCCAACACACGGCCATCACTGTCACCGAGGCAGAACGAGATTACATCAGAAAACACAACAGGCTCCCTCCTGCCCTCAAATGGGCTCTCGCTTGTGGCCACTGAAGTCGCAAATGCTGGTTTGGGGTCTGTGGGAAGCCCACTAAAGGGCTCCTGGCTCGGAGCTATCTTTGAAGTGACCGATTTGCGACAGTTCGTATATCACTGTGGTGCCAACTGCTGCTCAGATAGCAGGTGCAAATGCAGTACGATGCGCCAGAGTCGTACTTCCCTCTCGGTAGTGCAACGTGGTCATCCGGAGCCCGGTCTTCTTGCGACCGTACATTCTCGTAACCACCGCGACCAACATTCTGTACAGTGCCTACATTCCTGCCAAGTCTGTGTGCATTATGGCAGAAGGAACATCCAACTTCTCGTAGCCCTATTACACGACCTCGTTAAAACTCAGTGAGGCGTTGATATTGGCGTCTTTGTCGCCTTAAAGACATTCTTGACTATCATCAACTCACCACATCAAATCTCAAAAGTACCTAAAGGTCACGACTGTTACAGCGTGTGTTTAAAGTAATTCTGATTTGCATCCTCATAGTGGCGCTACTAGCGACGCTCTTATGCGACTGTTTTGAATACATGTAATCTTTCAGATGTAGAAACACGACAACCAACTTTCGTTTATGTTGCACAACTTCTTATAGGTGTTGTGATTTTTTTCCGTCAGTGTAACATTGTGATACATGACATTTTGAATTTTCTACGTCGCTAACGTATTTTTGTATTCATTTTAGACATGGAAAGAAGTTTGTGACACTTGAAAACCACCACAGAACACTTTAGATGTGAGAAATAATTAAATTGAGGTCTGCTGGGCCTTACACAAAGCGTGGTATGCAGATCGTAGTATGAATGTTGTCACCTGTTGGTGACGACAAGCAATAGGAGAACAAAGCAACACTTGATTTTATTTCGCATTTTAAGTTTTGCAGAATATTAGTTGAAGTAAAACTCATCTTCGCAAACTACGACCTTGTAATTCGTTAACTACGTCGCATAAGCGAATGTTGATTTTTAACTGTTTATATACAGTCTGCTTTATACTTGTTCTAATACTCCATAGGAAAAGCTATGTAGGTTCCAGTGAAATTTACAGATGTGAGATAAAATTTACTGGCGAGACAGTAAAATATACCTCAAAAACAATTTTCTTGTAGTGAAGAATGAAATCAATAACGGCAATATATTTTTCGATATTTCATAAAGTGTCTGTGTGTGTTTTGCTATGTATTTTACATTTAGAAATCCTGTAAAATACACACTTCACGTAATTTTTTGGCTAAATGCTTTTGAACATGGCGCAAAACTTTCGATCAAAAATGGCTCTAAGCACTATGGGACTTAACATCTGAGGTCATCAGTCCCCTAGACTTAGAACTACTTAAACCTAACTAACCTAAGGACATCACACACATCCATGCCCGAGGCAGGATTCGAATCTGCGACCGTAGCAGCAACGCGGTTCCAGGCTGAAGCGCCTAGAACCGTTTGGCCATAGTTGCCGGCAAAAATTCCAATCATTCACATATTCTTGAGCGCAGTCAAGATGCCTGGTCTGGGGCCAACTAAAATACTATGTTATGATTTATTTAAATAATGCATAATTAGAATAATTTAATTAATAATTCAATTATTATAATTATTCAAACCATGAGTGAGACAGCTGCAGGTTTTCCAAAAACATCGATTATGATGAACGAAATCGAGTGTAAATACAATGCTTATCTTCGCTGGAGAAGGGGAGGGAGTATGGCTTGTCACATGATTGATAGTGGAGCATGGCTGTTGTCCTCTTGGATTGTAACGTCATGGGTAGCGCACTGTCCTGGGTTATGTGACTTCACAAGTGTAAACAAGCTAAAACTTTTTTGACGCGTAAACAAAGTGAGCCTGAATCAACGTACACGAGGGTAAGTCAATTATTACCCGCAAAGTAGTTATATTTTTGTTTATTTTGGTAGTACTGTCGTTTCACGTTGATGACGCTTGCTTTGTCTATTTGTTGTTATATCTTTGCAATTTTCAAGCTGCTAGGTTAGTTTCGTTATCGCTGCCGTGCTGTTAAACCTGGCTGCTCCACTGTCTATTTGCACCAAAGAAGAGGAACTTTCTGTGATCCGTTTTTTTTGTGGTCGGAAGGCGTGTCAGGGGAGGAAATTCATCGAAGACTCTCGGTACAGAATGGGAACAGTGTTTGCCACAACGGAGTGTCTACGAATGGACTGAAAAATTCCGAAATGGCCCCACAAGTTTTACGCACGGTGAAGGAGCCGGACGACCATTTACCGCCACAAATGAAGAAACCATTGACCGTTCACGTGAAATGATTCTCTCAGACAGACGATTAACTATTGACGAAGTGGCACATCGTCTGCAAATTAGTCACGGTTCTGCCTACGAAATCATCCACAACAGACGTGGGTTTCATAAAGTTTGTGCAAGATGGGTCCCAAAACAACTCACACAGTTGCATAAACAAACGCGCTTGGACATCTGAAAAAATCATTTGGATCGCTATGGTAAGGAAGGGGACAACTTCTTAGACAGGATAATTACCGGTAACGAAAGATGGATCCATCATTACGAGCCGGAGAGCAAACGGCAGAGTATGGAACAGAAACATCCAAATTTGCCATGCAAGAAAAAGTTCAAGACAAACCGTCCGCAGGAAAACTGATGTTTACGGTTTTTTGGGACGCACAAGGTTAGGTGCTGGAACATTATGGGGAGAGGGGCACAACAACAAACAGTGTACGCTACTGTGAGATGCTTACTGCCAGGCTAAAGCCTGCAATTCAAAGCAAACGCCGAGGATTGCAGTCAAAATGTATTGTGTTGTTGCACGACAATGCCCGTCCGCTTACTGCTGCCCACACTGCTGAAACGCTCCAGAAACTCAAATTTGGAGAACTGAATCATCCTCCATATAGTCTCTACCCAGCCCCTTCTGACTATCACTTGCTTGGTCCACTCAAACAGGCATTAAGGGGCCGTCGATTTGCCTCATACGAAGCAGTGAAAGAAACGGTGCATTCCTGGCTCGCAGCCCAACCGAGAACCTTTTATGAGGACATCAGGAAGCTTGTACAACGATTGACCAATGTCGAAAAATGATGTTCTTGTAAGTTTCCTATTTATTTCAATAAAATTTTTTGCGGATAATAATTGACTTAACCTCGTATATACAGTATTATAGATGTTCCCGCGATGACTGAAAAACGAAGCCGTACTATGACCCTCTGGAGAGAAACGATTTTGGAATATTGGTTTCAGTACTTAGGTTTTCTTTCGCTTCGATATTTGGTCTACTTGGTATTTAGACAGGAAATTGATCCATGCATTCACATTGTCTTCTTCACTATGCATACAGGTCGGATAATCTTCTAGCCGATGTGATATTGTGACCAAATAGTGCAACACCTTAGTCCGTTTCAGAGTTATGCTCACCTCTTTTGTGAAATGTACATTTTAGACCATATTATTTATAACTCCACAATCTGCCGGCCATTTGCCTCGTCTTTCATCAGCCGAATAACAAAGACGCATATCTAAATATGTCATATGCTTTGGAGTGTTGTCATATCAAGTGAAGTGAATGGCAACTCTTTACCCGGTAGATGAAGCTGACAGTATCCAGCCAAAGTAATGCGTTTTTATAAAATAAGCGGTGGTGGTGGTGGTGACTAGTGTTTAACGTCCCGTCGACAACGAGGTCATTAGAGACGGAGCGCAAGCTCGGGTTAGGGAAGGATTGGGAAGGAAATCGGCCGTGCCCTTTCAAAGGAACCATCCCGGCATTTGCCTGAAATGATTTAGGGAAATCACGGAAAACCTAAATCAGGATGGCCAGAGACGGGATTGAACCGTCGTCCTCCCGTATGCGAGTCCAGTGTGCTAACCACTGCGCCACCTCGCTCGGTATATAAAATGTATTTGCATACTTGGTACGCGTTTGGAGTGATGTTATCCGTACATGCACAACAGTTTAACCTTAGCCAACACGGCAAAAATAGTAGCCTATCTAAAATTTTGTTTGGCGATTATTATGCTCATTTCATAAGCTCCCTCCCAATAGCTGACCGCAGGCCGCGGTGGCCGAGCGGTTCTAGGCACTTCAGTCCGGAACCGCGCGACTGCTACAGTTGCAGGTTCGAATCCAGCCTCGGGCATGGATGTGTGTGATGTCCTTAGGTTAGTTAGGTTTAAGTAATTCTAAGTTCTAGGGGACTGATGACCTCAGATGTTAAGTCCCATGGTGCTCAGAGCCACTTGAACCAAGTCTTTTAAATTTTACTTGCTTTTGTTCATTCTGAAATTCAAATTCTAGGCATTTCCCTGCACAATTAAGCGAAGTATTGTATTTGCACAGGAAATCAGTATCTAAAAATACCTCCTTTACTAGACCACTCACTACAAAACATTCTATTTCGAATTTGTTTTCTCCACATTTAAATTCTAAAAGTATTTGTTGTCTTAATGGCTTACTCATACCATCAACTGCCGTTTTAATCCGAACGCTAGTGACTGGGAAGATTACTAGTTTCCTATTTTTTATCATGTTCATAAAACTTCCCGACACCGCTGACACATTACTACCTGAATCGAGAAGTGCATCTACTATTTCTTTGCCAACTTTAATTTAAATAATTGGCTGTACGTTTACCATTTCCTTTAGTTCTAAGTATTTCTCCTCTAATAAATCACTTTCTACGTGTCGTCCCTTCTCTTATAATTCTAGCGTACACACATCCTGTTCTATCCATTCCTCGATCTCATGTTCATCCCAAAATAATTCATTAAATATTTCCTTTGCCCCAAATTCATTCCTTCCCTTTACTAAACCTCTAGCTATTTTAAATTTCTCTCGTTTCCACCAACGCTAATCAGTCACACTAAAATCACGCTCCTGCTTCAGATACCAATTCGTACGAACTTCATTACACAAACTATCCCCATCCACACTTTTTACTTCAGCCCTCTCTAAATTTTCTGTTAGTTCTTCCACATATTTCGCCGATTCACTACCCTCAGTATTCACAAATTTTCTGTTTTTCCCCTGAAAAATATCGACACTTGCAGCTGCAACAAAATTACACATCAGTCCACTGTTAAACACTTTATCTTCCTGAAATAATACATTGATGCCTAAGCCATCATCGCCATAAATATTCATCTCATCAACCTTATCTACTGATACACCATTTAAATCACTACATAAATTCACATCAGAAACCTTACTTTCCTCCGTCGACAAATTAACTTTATGTGAACCGTACACAACTTTATCTTCCGCCTATACACTACACAAATTACTGCTACCTTGTCGTACAATTTTGGGACTTCCAGACTTACTACACTTCGTTGTGATCGGACAAAAATCGGCACACACTGCCATTTCTACACACATTTTTCATCCAGATTAACCCCCGATCCTACTTTACATACATTCTCACATTCACACTCTGACAAATGTTTTAGATCCGCACATTCATCAGTAAGTTTCGTTTCGCCTTCATTCGTGACTAGAAACGCGTAAATTCTTTCCTCCGAAGTATCAAACCCAGTAGCTTTTACATCATTACATAAATTACCATTACTCTGTTCCTTTGAACAGAAACCATCTACGTCCGCGGATACATTTTTAACTTCAACTGCTGGCGAGGCCAATGCTAAGCCTTCCTTAGCAACATTGACGCTTTCCACTGAAAAACAATCACCCTCACTTGCAGCTGCCGAGACCAAAGCTACACCGCCTTTACTAACATCGACGCTTTTCGCCGACTCATAAATACTTGCTACTACACCTTCCTTACTGCAGATGCTATTTGCTAATACCTCTTCAGAACTCTCCACACAATTTGCTTTCACAAAATTCATCTCCTCTTTAACTTCTTTTAGAACGACTGAATCTTTCCGTTCATTACCATTCACATACTCATTCATTACACATTCATAACTTACATCATTTCCCGAAAATTTATTTCCATTACTTTTACTTAACTCTCTCACAAATCTATGCTTCCGCCGTTCGCGCCTGCTCTTATTCAAAGAGCCACCTTTATAGCCTTCCTCTTTAACGTACTCCATATTACATATTTATTGCCTTTCTCCAAACCTATCAACATTTCTACCATTACCATTATCTCCAGTCCTTTTCATCGCCTTTTCAGATCGCCATCCCCGGACGTGAGATGTGGCGAACAACAGTTTCCCGACCGGTTGTTACGCGATTACACTTCGCGCGAATTTCCCCGTCAAATCTGCGTTCTTTACTTGGCTCTCTTTCAGGGAAGTTATCACTCCCCTTCATTCTCCGACCATTTTGCTCATTCCAGCTACTATCTCCCTGAGAATTCCTTTGATTTGTCTCACGATTATTATTTTGGTGATGATTACTTGGATTCCCATTTTGATAACTACCCCAAGGTTTGCTCTGAGGTTTGAACTTCGAAGCCCTCTCTTATTTTTCTACAAATTCTAGAAATTCGTCCACAGAATCGCATGGACTATGGACAAGATCCCACTTCAAATTTTCGGGTAATCGCCTTTTTAACGTGGTGATTTCCGTTAAAACTCCCAGTGGATGTTTCACATGCATAAGCTTGCCATGTTCGCGCTTGCAAAAATCTCTCATCGTCCCATTATCGTACCTGTGACTTGGCCCATTTAAAAATTTATTTTGGATCAAATGGCTCTGAGCACTATGGGACTTAACTTCTGAGGTCGTCATTTCCCTAGAACTTAGAACTAGTTAAACCTAACTAACCTAAGGACATCACACACATCCATACCCGAGGCAGGATTTGAACCTGCGGCTGTAGCTGTTGCGCGGTTCCAGACTGTAGCGCCTAGAACCGCTCGGCCACTCTGGCCGGCTATTTTGGATCCGCATCTGTTTTGCCTCACTACAAAATTTATTAAAAAAACACTTTTCGAACTCTTTGTACGATTCGCACCAACTACATTTAACATTTTCCCAAGACTGTGGGTCTCCCTCCAAATGCCGTTTACGTATTTTATTTTCGCTTCGTCCACATGCTGTGAACAAAAGCGTCCCTACACGCAGTCAAGAAATTTACTAGGTGATATCTTCCGTCATCTGTGTAACGTTTCACAGATCCAGTGTTTGCCCAAGGGTTTTTATACCCGGCGTGGCCTATAGGGAGGCTAACGAATTTAAATTACTTTTTATCTGTTGCATTTGTTTTTTTAATTCATTTTCACTTGTAATACTGGACTCTATTTTATCTTTAATTTTGCCCACTTTTTCTCCCCCTCACCTACACGATTGGCAATGTCACTAATTGATAAATTCATATCGCTTTTATGAGCGTCTTGCGCTTTTATACAGTCGCTTACCTTGCCCCCAAGTTCCGTCTGTATCTTATCCATTTTTTCCCCAAGATCTTTTTCCACTGATTCGATTTTAGATTTTACTATTACAACTTCGCCTTAATTTCCCCATATCCACTCGGACACATTTTAATTTATCATCAATTGCTTTTTCAAGGTTACCCATAATTTTTTCAACTTCCTTTTTCATAGCAGAACCTATTTCAGTTCGCATTGTACCCATATCAGTCCGAATTGTATCCGTAACAGTTTTCCATGTGCCCATATCTGTTCTCAATGTATCCATACAGGCTCGAATTGTACTGATATTATTTGCCTTGTATTCATATTATTTCCCAATCCTTGGAACATTAGCATTGGCTAAGACATCATATCTCCCCACATTCATTCCCCTTGCCTGAATTTCTACTAATTACACTTTCGCGCTCTGATTTCGGACTAACCGGCTCATTTCCGTTTTCAGAGTTACACATACTAGGTGACTGTTTTATGTTTGCGAGATCTATAAGTAGAGATTGAACTTCAGAGTTAAACACTACCTCACTATTTGTGCAGGCACTTATCTGATCTGAGATGGTTCCCTCTGCCATGATGATGCCGTCGGTTGTAGTGCACTTACTGATGCATTAGAAATTTTAAAAAGAATGTATTCACTGCAAAGCTGGTAACAGCCGCACAGTACTCGCCACGCCACACCAATCAATTCACACAGTACGCTCGCTGTGTTGCACACTGCGCCGGCCACCTCATTGTAAACACGTGACAGCTCTCGGTTTGTTAATATGTCCTCTTTCCTCCAGTGTGGATAGTTGTTTTAAATTCATTTGTGGCAGTAAAAATTTGTCGAGAGAAAGCATACATCACATTGCCAATAATGAAAGAGAAACTATGTAGTCATAAAATTGAAAAGAAGATATAGGTACTCTGAATGTTTTCTTATGGCATAAAATGATTGTAGCTTCAAGCCAAGTTGTTATCACTGGAAAGTAGCCAGCTTCATGACGCAAAACCATGTTATTGTTAACCATTAAGGCAAAAAGTAAGTTTTGCCTGATAATAATATTCACAGTCAGACTTCATTAATAACGTAGACTGCTGGTTGGCCTTACAAATATTGAAATGAGAAGACTATAGTGCACTTACAGCACGTGATCATTGCGTCACTGAACTGACTACTTCCACATAATTTAGAGACCAAACATTAAAAAACAACTCCATTAGCACCAGAATGGGGTTCCGTATTGTGCTACCAAAATAACGAGGAAATCATTTAAATTGTAAAATTATTTAACATGAAATACAATTTACTGGAATGATACAACCTTCTACTAGTGAGGCTCGAAGAAGAAGATGAAAGGAATATCATTTCAACAGGTTTAACGAAACAGCTCGAAAATGTCTTCATATACAGTGAATATAAAAGATGAAACTGACTTTCTGAGACGTAATATTATCTCAAACATCGAAATGTCATTTTCAGTCAATGTGGCTACTTGAAATAAAATGTTTCACTACAGCTTTCAGTATGGACTGCCTGGCATCGCCCCACCTACACACGGCTCTTTGTATCAAAGGCTACAGTTTGCCTCTTGAAATGTTCCCACAGCATTTACAGAGGTGAGGGATGTAGGTGATCTACACACGCATATGATCTGAAGCTGCCTACTTATGCACCTCTTCCTCATCATGGTTGTTCATCTTACCTTAAATAGTACGCTCAAGTCCTTTCGTTAGAGACAGCTGATACAGCCAGAATAAAATAGTAGATGACACCCACTTTGCCACATAAGTCCGACGCACCTGTCTAAATGCAGACTATATAATGCTAGAACAATAAATGCACAAAGGATCTCTCACGATAAATTTATAACATCGGCCATGGTATTTATTCACTATATAACGCCTTGATTTCATACACATAGAACGCCCACAGTGATGACATAATAAAGTTTATAACTTCCTGTAGGGTAATTTTTCATGATAAAATGCCTGCATTCAGTATGCAAAAGGCCCCCTTCAGACATGTTACAGTAAAGTTTATAACTTCCTGCACATGGACAGTGGGTTCATTCATTACATAAAAAGGCTCTTAGACATTAAATGCTTTCTGCAGCAACAAATTCCAATAGAACAACACACAATTTTTCTGCATGTGAATAAATTATGGTCCCTCACACACACATCACCCTCACAGAGACGTCACAGTAAACGTCCTACCTACCATACAGTGACCATACACAGTAGGATAAGATGGCATAGTATATTCTACAACTTCTTGCTCAGTATCAAGCCCCCAGACAATGACGCATTCGAAAGGATAAGGCACCTTCTCACAAATGAGTTTGCTGCAACTGAATAGAAAATGGATCTCTCCATTCGGTACTTGAACCAACTGTTGTGTAGCATCTTCTCTTGTCTCCTATCGGTTAAAAAAAAGGGCAGATAATAATCTCATTGGCTGGTTGTATGTGTATCCTACCCCCTCCACCTGGGTCAATTCACTATCTCTCAAGACAGATGCAAATCACATCTCTTCTCATATTGGTTGAAAAAAGTGGTTAATTATCTCACTGGGTGGCTGAGCACCCATTCTGTCTTCCACCTCCACCTAACACCTGAGGGTATAAGTAGGGCATGCTCTATGTCCTGTACTAACTTCTATGTTACTTTATCCGTTAGTAACAATAACTGCAGCAATTATGAAACGCTTTTGTGATCTGTCTACTCACTGTAATGTTGGGAGCAAGTGGCATAATTTGCATAATTTGGGTGGCGACAAGACTGTAGGTATGTATCTGAAATGTACTGCTTGTGTGTGTGTGTGTGTGTGTGTGTATATATGTGTGTACATGTGTCTTCATGTATATCCATGATTGATGATTTATTTTCTGTTGCCACAGATTGCAGCACACTGTCACCAGTGATATTTTAATAGATATAGCAGGCGCCACTCGGGGGGAGGGGGAGGGGGGGGGCAGATGGTTCGGAATGAGTGAATCTGCATCGTTAATTAACAAAGATCACAATCGTAAATACACATCTTCATATACCTGTCTGTGTTAATAATTTCGTTTACCCGCAGTTATCTGACATAATGCTTTCTTTTCACTGAACTGTCGAACGATGTTGGAGATATGCCAATGCATGAGCGTATTATTACCGAGCCAAGACCATTGGCTATCCCAAACGAGCCAGTCAGCCAGTTGTGATTGATGAAATACATAAGTCTGTCTCTGTAAATATGTGAATATATTTACACGTGATACTTACGTTATCTGATGATTTACCCAGGATTTATGAACATCTTTTGTCTAGTTGAAATGCATATGACTGAGCCCACTCCACTGGCTATTGAAGGGAACATGCATTATGACTTACGCCATTCTGCCAGAAGTAAATCCACATAAGCAGCAAGGAACATGTCTCTCCCTCCCTCTCTCTGTCGATATATATATATATACAGGGTGGTCCCGAATTCATGGTACAAACTTTAATGGTAGGTGCAGGACATTGTAACAAGGATATATTGTATAGGAATGTATAGTCCCAGGTGACGCGGTGAGGCGTAAACAGGGGAAATAACGGCCGAAAGGAAAACGAAAGATTTTATTGAAATCGTTGTTGACAAGTGTCATGTTTACAGTAAGTGTTCAAAATTGCGTCCACCATGAGCGATACATGCTTGACAGCGTCGGTGCAGCGATTGGCGAACACGTTCAAAGATGCCTGGTATTTCACGCACACCTGCAGCAGCTACAGATATGCGAGCAACGAGATCCTCATCTGAGTCAACTGGAGTCTCATAAACAAGGCTCTTAAGACGTCCCCATAAAAAGTAATCGAGGCAAGAGAAATCAGGAGATCGGGGTGGCCAAGGGACTGGTCCACCACGCCCAATCCATCTAGCACCAAACGTGGCATTCAGGTAATTCCGTACAGCAGTGCTGAAGTGTGCTGGCGCTCCATCGTGCTGAAACCACATGCGGTTACGAATGGCGAGCGGAACATCTTGCAGCAGTTCTGGTAACACTTCTTGCAGAAAAATAAGATAGCTTTCGCCACAGAGTCGCGTGGGTAGTAAGTATGGCCCAATCAAAAAGTCGTTCACAATACCAGCCCACACATTAATACCGAAACGTTGTTGATACGCATGTGGACGCGTTGCATGTGGATTATCTGTTGCCCACACATGGGAATTGTGCGCATTAAAGACACCCTCGCGTGAAAATGTCGCTTCATCTGTAAATAGCACATGACCTACGAAATCCGGCTGCAACGCACATTGCTGCAACAACCACTGGCAGAAGTTCACGCGAAGAGGATAATCTGCCGGATTCAATGCTTGTACTTTTTGAAAATGGAAGGGGTGTAAGCGATTTTCATTTAACACTCTGCATACAGTCTGATGACTCACATGTACGTCACGCGCAACAGTTCTTGTGCTTGACTCGGGTCTATCAGCCACTATGTTCAAGATGCGTTCTTCCAGTCGTGGAGTGCGTACAGCTCTTAATCGACCAGCGTCATGTCTGTTGACGTCGAACGTACCTGTTTCACAAAGTTGACGATGTAACCGTTGAAAAATTCTATGATCCGGCATTCGTCGATTAGGATACTCCGCGCGATACATTCGTAACGCAGCTCTGGCGTTACCATTTGCACGGCCGTACATGTAATGCATGTCTGCTTTTTCTGCATACGTAAAGTCACCCATCGTCTACGGCAGCACAATTGTGAATGGCGCTTGTCCCTACTGCGATACATCATGTTCATCTACTGCCCTCTACCGGCAGTGACACCAACCGATCACTCCATTTCTCTTTCCCCTGTTTACGCCTCACCGCGTCACCTGCGACTATACATTCCTATACAATAAATCCTTGTTACAATGTCCTGTACCTACCATTAAAGTTTGTACCATGAATTCGGGACCACCCTGTATAGGGTGAGTCACCTAACATTACCGCTGGATATATTTCGTAAACCACATCAAATACTGACGAATTGATTCCACAGACCGAACGTGAGGAGAGGGGCTAATGTAACTGGTTACTACAGACCATAAAAAAATGCACGGAAGTATGTTTTTTAACACAAACCTACGTTTTTTTAAATGGAACCCCGTCAGTTTTGTTAGCACATCTGAACATATAAACAAATACGTAATCAGTGCCGTTTGTTGCATTGTAAAATGTTAATTACATCAGGAGATATTGTAACCTAAAGTTGACGCTTGAGTACCACTCCTCCGCTGTTCGATCGTGTGTATCGGAGAGCACCGAATTACGTAGGGATCCAAAGGGAACGGTGATGGTCCTTAGGTACAGAAGAGACTGGAACAGCACATTACGTCCACATTCTAACACCTTTTTATTGGTCTTTTTCAGTGACGCACATGTACATTACCATGAGGGGTGAGGTACACGTGGTTTCCATTTTCATTTATGGACTGGAATAGAGTGTGTCCCGACATGTCAGGCCAATAGATGTTCAATGTGGTGGCCATCATTTGTTGCACACAATTGCAATCTCTTGCGTAATGAATGTCGTACACGCCACAGTACATCTGGTGTAACGTCGCCGCAGGCTGCCACAATACGTTGTTTCATATCCTCTGGGGTTGTAGGCACATCACGGTACACATTCTCCTTTAATGTACCCCACAGAAAGAAGTCCAGAGGTGTAAGATCAGGAGAACAGGCTGGCCAATTTATGCGTCCTCCACGTCCTATGAAACGCCCGTCGAACATCCTGTCAAGGGTCAGCCTAGTGTTAATTGCGGAATGTGCAGGTGCACCATCATGCTGATACGACATACGTCGACGCGTTTCCAGTGGGACATTTTCGAGCAACGTTGGCAGATCATTCTGTAGAAACGCGATGTATGTTGCAGCTATTTGGGCCCCTGCAATGAAGTGAGGACAATGTTTCAAGCGTCAACTTTAGGTTACAATATCTCCGTATGTAATTAACATTTTACAATGCAACAAACGGCACTGATTACGTATTTGTTTATATGTTCAGATGTGCTAACAAAACTAACGTGATTCCATTTTAAAAATCGTAGGTTTGTGCTAAAAAACATACTTCCGTGCATATTTGTATGGTTTGTATTAAACAATTACACTAGCCCCTCTCCTTACGTTCGGTCTGTGGAATCGGTTCGTCAGTATTTGATGTGGTTTACGAAATATATCCAGCGGTTACGTTAGGTGACTCACCCTATATATATATATATATATATATATATATATATATATATATATACGTGTGTGCGTGTTTGCATGATAATAATAGATATACAACATCGTATGTGGTGTTCTATAGAAATACCAATATGGGTTTGGCAGTTCAATACTCTAGTGTGAATTCACAGGGATGGACTAAAATTATAGAGAGTTGAATATATAAGTACTGATTCATATAAAAGTGTTATAATTTACACCTGCATACAGTGCTTATGAAATGTATTGCTTCATTTATAGGTACTGAAACGTCCCCTTAGAAAAATTATACATGACTGTGCTTAAACTGACACACAATATTTTTGGCGCAATGCAATCTGACTTTCAAAAATCCCTACAAAAGAATGGCCCTGACTAACGTTAACCTATACGTTTCACAAATCACTTACCTCACAAAAATCTTCGTTACTCGAACTACTGCAACACAGCGAGCGCCACTACTGCCAGCTAAATAAAAGATTCAAACTACTAAAGGCACTAACTACTGATAGGCATAGTTAGCAAATGAAAGATTTTGATAGAGAACAAACAATGTATTTACCTTAATAGTGTTCAAAAGTCATAATATATATAGCAGTTCATGACATCCAGTCTTACAAATTTCAAAACTCCGCCATTTCTCTCCCCACATCCCCCACTGCTGGCGGTTCACCTCCAACTGCACAACGCTACGCGCTGTTAACAGCCAACTGCCCAACACTAAAATGGCTAGTACTACAACAATGCCACCCAGCCAAAGACTGCACACAGCACAGCCAGTGATTTTCATACAGAGCGCTACGTGGCGGCGGCGTTACCAATATAAGAACCTAAACAGCCTACTTACATAGCCCCCATGCTCCCCACAAAAAATTTTACACATTGTTTTGGGCAGTGGCCAATAATTATTTGATAAAATTTTTCATAATTACAATAACGAAGATATCAAATGCACACACTTATTGATACAATGTTGGTCAAAAGCTAAAATTTTCTCACAGTCCTGATCATTCATCACAGTAAAATTGCAGTGCTTTTTTTTTTTTTTTTTTCAAAGTCTGAGCAGTAAAAGAGAATGCACACGGAAGTAGTGGATTTCCATGCAGTCTTGATGTAGTGTTGTCCTTCCAATGGAAAGACAGTGCTGACTCTTGACATGCAGACAGGTAATGGGCCACAACAGAGCAAACCCACAGCAGAGTCAGTCGAAGTTTTGAAGAATACTGGTAGGTAGGTCATCACAGAGAAGACCCACTGTAGTCCTGGTAGAGATTATGGTACTGATGGGTCACCAGAGGTGCAGACCCACTGCAGTCCTTGTAGAAATAATGGTATTGGTGGGCCATCAAAGATGAAGACCCACTGTAGTCCATGTAGAGACAGCCAGCAGCCATCTGTTGCGACTGTGCAGGTGCACAATCACCATCAAAGAGTCTTGCGGAGAATATAGCAAGTCCATAAATCACCACTTGTGCACTCACAAAGTTTTTTTTTAATTGTCCTTAGAACCAGCAATTCTGTTAACCAGTCCCTTCCTGAATTATTAACACACGTGCAAACACTATCAGTCCCTACTTTTCACATATTGTCCATATACTATGACCAACAGAAACGTGTGCAGTGAAATGTAACTTACAAGTTACTTAATTTGATGAACTGGTGTCAATTACAATTTTATAACATAAGAATATAATAACAAAGGTACAAAATACATCATTAAAGAACATAACAATACTGATAACATTTGCAGTAATAGGGGCTTTACAAAAGAATAGAAATAAACATATACATCAGTGTTACAGGAATTATGACATAAGTAAATACAAAAAAGATCAGAATAACTTTTGAAACATCAACTTCACACATGAGCATTAAAACAAAACAGAATAAATAATGTCTAAACATCTTTACGAAGCAAAATAACATACTATTAATGCAAATTATATTTGAGGATAACAGTATTCCTCATCATAGTTAATGTAGCTTAGTATTAGAAGAGAAAAAATTCTATGAAACAGTACACAGAGACAGGAAGAAAACAAATACACACGGGTACACAGACACATAGTGGGATAACACAAAAGGAAAGGACAGGGTTTGTTTTCAGTGTAACATTTGGTACTGCAGTCCAACCCAAAACTTCATTCCATAGATTGTCCCTCTTATTTCAACATTTGCTCCAGCAAAAAAAAAAAAAATCCTATCCAAGCATGCTTTCTGTATTCTGTTCACATCCCCTTTCAAAAATAGTTTTTCTCCACTGTACACAATTTTTTTGGCCAAACCATTTTCTTATAGCTTCTCAATGCATTTCTTCCAATTCATCATAGTTAGTGTCTTATATAGTCCACCCCCTCTTAAGCTAACTTAAATCTACTGAGCTCAGATGCCAAACTAAGGGACGACGCAATGGAGCAGCACAAAACAATTAATACAAGCAGAAATGACAAAAAAATGCAAATTGGCAAAGCAAGCAGCAGCAGCAAATGCAATAACTTAGAGCTAATTATGACAAAGCTCAAGCATAAAAAATATTACAGTAAAGATGATCATGTTTAATACCTATGTCACATCTTAACACTAGAGTGATGCATCACCTTTACTTACTGTACCAAACATGTACCAAGTCATTGACAAAAATTATCTATGCAATTCCTGTGAAGGGAAATGTCTTTTTGTGCTCCCTCCTTTTTTTGGAAGTAGATCATAAAATTACTGTTTACTGGATCTGTAGGCATAAAATATCAATATTAGTACATCTATTAAATTTTATTTTAACCAATGCTGCAGTGCAGCTAGAAACTAGATATTAAACAAAATGAGCAATCTTTCAACTAGATAGACAATAGATGTAAAATGTTTCTCATCATTTCATTAGGAATTTTACTAAATATCATAAATTAAGAGCTCCACAGTATAATCATATGTTTTCAAGTTTGAGCGTATCGTATTTGCGATGCTTTCTGCAAAGGAATGTCAATAGCGAGGATAATGGCCTCTTTTTTTTTTTTTTTTTCTCCACCAAATGGCTTTCTTTTGTCAGACGACTATCTCTCAGCTGGGCGCCAAAAACGCATTATGTCAAGATCACTTACCTTTCTTACTCGCCGGCCGCAGTGGTCTTGCGGTTCTAGGCGCGCAGTCCGGAACCGTGCGACTGCTATGGTCGCAGGTTCGAATCCTGCCTCGGGCATGGATGTTTGTGATGTCCTTAGGTTAGTTAGGTTTAAGTAGTTCTAAGTTCTAGGGGACTAATGACCACAGCAGTTGAGTCCCATAGTGCTCAGAGCCATTTAAACCTTTCTTACTGAAATATTTACGATATCAGTTTCCGCTACAGTGACAGTCTCATATAAAAATATTTTCACAGGTTGAGAATTTGCATTACAAATGTGTAAAAAATAAAATCCTATAAATATAACAATGTCCAAAAAATTTTCGACAGCATTGTAATACATTCACACATGTACACACATTTCATAATTCTTAAAGTAAGATTCTTGGTTTCCAACATCCTTTTCCACAAATCAGAGTCCCTAACCACTACTCATTATTCCTTACCTTATTATACATACTCCTCGACACTTCTTCAATATTTCATCATAAGTTATACGTAGCATAATCAAATTCCTCATATACGGTAGCATCATCTTATTGATCATAAACATATCTCAACAGCATAATACACATCGTCGTCGTAATAATATCATAACATCTCAGCTAATTCTCAAAATCGTCGTAGCTTCCTCCAATAATTTCAAAACCTAAAAAAAATTCTCTGCTCATTTCAATTGTGTCATCTACCTCAAACATACTTTAAAATCATGAACCCATACCAAATACATCATTCAGAGCTCTTATAGTATCACAATGGTTCCGAAAAAATATGAACAGTTCACAAAATACAGACGAAATACAATTTCACAAGTGTGAAGTTATCCAACTGTGTAATTGCCTAAACATCTGACGTAGTAAAAAAAATGTTTGTTCTCTGTTAAATAATCAGATAGCTGTGTAATTCTGTGTTATAGGAATATGGTACCGATGTGTAAAGTTGTATAAGCAAATACCATATTAGCTAGAGCTCCTTGTGCTTGCCAAACACATGGTACACAAAGTAGGCGTGTACCCCCCTCAGGATTAATGTAATTATACGCTCAGGTGTTACAGATTACAGCAATGGAATGAAATGTATCACGGAAAACCTTTGTATCATTGTACTTCAAATATCTTCAAAAATAAATGTTTTAAGTACAAAATTAATCACTCAAATACGTGTACTGTAGCGCTAAACTGTGCGTCTTGTTGTAAGATAATCTCTGTGGAAGTGTCGTAGTTATCGTCCTCCAAAAGCTAAGTTCTGCAGAAGACAATGTACTTACCTCATGATAAACAAAAGTGAAATGCTTTGCGTATAGATATCTTAGTTATTACGCTTATTGCCGTGATGAAGAAAGTACTGTGCTGTAACGTATTGTTGTGCTACGGAAAAGGCTGTCTCATTGTAGCTATACCACAAAAGTTACTACTAAAACATGTTTTACTTTCCAGAAGAATTCAGAAAAACTGTGCAGATATAAAGCAGATACAGCACAAAAGCAACAATGTAAATTGTGTACACGTTAGTAGCGTCGTGATATAATTGTGTAGCTGTCAAAGAAACCAAATGATAAGTCATCTTTAATCACACAGAAAGTACTACAAATAAAGAATGTCTTTTCAAGTAAACCAAAATGTTGCATGAAAATCTCATTAGCAGTACTGGTAAATGTTCTAAGTATGTGAGCCTTATAGTCGTTATGTAATCGTGTAACTAACCAGCAAGAATGTACACACACAATAACACTGTGTCGTCTGTTCACAATAACAATGCATTCGTAATTTCTGTTTAAATAAGTCCTCTTGGTTCTTGACTGGATATTTAACTTCAAACATTGTTGCGTGTTAACAGATTGTAAGTCTGACAAAGCATACTAGTAATGTAAAGTGAAAAGTTATATGGCAAAGACAAAGTTAAAAAGCAGATTATCTTTCAATAAACGGTTTTACATGTGAAAAGTGGTGTAAACCTTTACCCTTCCTAGTACGCAGACTTTCAACCTCAACGCAATTATCATGTGGTATACGTCGGATTCTGTAAGGTCCACTGTAAACTAGAAAGAATTTGTGACTCAAGTGTTTCTTCTTATGTGACAATGAATGAGCTTTAATGAGAACTTTCTGACCAATATACACTCCTGGAAATGGAAAAAAGAACACATTGACACCGGTGTGTCAGACCCACCATACTTGCTCCGGACACTGCGAGAGGGCTGTACAAGCAATGATCACACGCACGGCACAGCGGACACGCCAGGAACCGCGGTGTTGGCCGTCGAATGGCGCTAGCTGCGCAGCATTTGTGCACCGCCGCCGTCAGTGTCAGCCAGTTTGCCGTGGCATACGGAGCTCCATCGCAGTCTTTAACACTGGTAGCATGCCGCGACAGCGTGGACGTGAACCGTATGTGCAGTTGACGGACTTTGAGCGAGGGCGTATAGTGGGCATGCGGGAGGCCGGGTGGACGTACCGCCGAATTGCTCAACACGTGGGGCGTGAGGTCTCCACAGTACATCGATGTTGTCGCCAGTGGTCGGCGGAAGGTGCACGTGCCCGTCGACCTGGGACCGGACCGCAGCGACGCACGGATGCACGCCAAGACCGTAGGATCCTACGCAGTGCCGTAGGGGACCGCACCGCCACTTCCCAGCAAATTAGGGACACTGTTGCTCCTGGGGTATCGGCGAGGACCATTCGCAACCGTCTCCATGAAGCTGGGCTACGGTCCCGCACACCGTTAGGCCGTCTTCCGCTCACGCCCCAACATCGTGCAGCCCGCCTCCAGTGGTGTCGCGACAGGCGTGAATGGAGGGAAGAATGGAGACATGTCGTCTTCAGCGATGAGAGTCGCTTCTGCCTTGGTGCCAATGATGGTCGTATGCGTGTTTGGCGCCGTGCAGGTGAGCGCCACAATCAGGACTGCATACGACCGAGGCACACAGGGCCAACACCCGGCATCATGGTGTGGGGAGCGATCTCCTACACTGGCCGTACACCACTGGTGATCGTCGAGGGGACACTGAATAGTGCACGGTACATCCAAACCGTCATCGAACCCATCGTTCTACCATTCCTAGACCGGCAAGGGAACTTGCTGTTCCAACAGGACAATGCACGTCCGCATGTATCCCGTGCCACCCAACGTGCTCTAGAAGGTGTAAGTCAGCTACCCTGGCCAGCAAGATCTCCGGATCTGTCCCCCATTGAGCATGTTTGGGACTGGATGAAGCGTCGTCTCACGCGGTCTGCACGTCCAGCACGAACGCTGGTCCAACTGAGGCGCCAGGTGGAAATGGCATGCCAAGCCGTTCCACAGGACTACATCCAGCATCTCTACGATCGTCTCCATGGGAGAATAGCAGCCTGCATTGCTGCGAAAGGTGGATATACACTGTACTAGTGCCGACATTGTGCATGCTCTGTTGCCTGTGTCTATGTGCCTGTGGTTCTGTCAGTGTGATCATGTGATGTATCTGACCCCAGGAATGTGTCAATAAAGTTTCCCCTTCCTGGGACAATGAATTCACGGTGTTCTTATTTCAATTTCCAGGAGTGTATAATTTCTTTGCATTTGCTTTACCGTGTAGTTTTCTCCTTTTGTCTGCTGCAGATTTTATATTTTTAATAGCCAAATCAATTATGTCTTTGTGTCGAAGTTTACGTGTATTCGGGAAAGGTACAAGCTCTCTGATTCTGTTCGGTGGTTCTTCATTCTTCAGAACAAGAGTAGGTGGTAAAGCAGTGGAGTCATGAGGGATTTCATTCAGCACGTTTTGAAATAAGTGTAAATATCTGTCCCAATGCTGATGCTTTCTGTGACAATAAAGTCTGCAAAGCTTATTGATTTCTTTCATAATCCGTTCGGAGGGATTACAATGTGGTGAGTACAATGAAATAAAAACAGGTTTGATTTTATGATTCCGAAGCATGCGTGACCAAACAGCAGATCTGAATTGCGGTCCGTTATCTGAAATGACTTTAGCAACGTGGCCAACTTCACGTAAGAAATGTTTAACAAAGGCGATGGATACAGACCGTCCAGTGGCTTTACGTAACGGAGTGAAAGAAACAAATTTTGAAGTAAGTTCAACAGCGACTAGAACGTACGAAAATCCATTCTATGTTCTGACAAGGGGTCCCAAAAGATCAACAGCAGCAAATTCTTTTAATTTAGAAGGAATGATAGGAAACAACGGAGCACGATGTGAGATAGTAGATGGTTTCGCCTTTTGACAAAGTTTACAAATAGACAAGACTATTCGAATTCTCTTTTCCATATTGTTAAAATAACAAGTCGTCCGAAGAATATGATAACATTTTCGTGGACCAAAATGTGCATAGCTGAAATGAATGTACCAAATGAGCTTATTAACAAAATCGTCAGGAATGCAAAGTACCCATAGCTTGTCATCAACAGTGCAGCGTTTGAACAGTATGTTGTTTCTAACCAGATAATAATGCCGAATCTGTGTGTGTGTCTTTTCATGCCATTTGCTTTTGATGTCTTTCCAAATCGGATCTTTATCTTGTTCATGAGCAACGTCCTTTAAAGATGAGGAGATGAAGTTTTCAAAGGCGACTTTCTGAATGTAAAGAATACTGAAATTTTTCTCGAGGTTGCCTTCTGTGTTACTTTTCTCAAGCCCAGCCGGTGCGCGTGACAGTGCGTCCGCAACAATGTTCTCCTTGCCGGGAAAAAAATGAAATGAAATGTGTGACGAGGGCCTCCCGTCGGGTAGGCCGCTCGCCTGATGCAAGTCTTTCGAGTTGACGCCACTTTGGCGACTTGCGCGTCGATGGGGATGAAATGATGATGATTAGGACAACACAACACCCAGTCCCTGAGTAGAGAAAATCTCCGACCCAGCCGGGAATCGAACCCGGGCAATTTGGATTGACAGCCTGTCGCGCTGACCACTCAGCTACCGGGGGCGGAGTAATTTAGACTATTGTGAACTGGAATTCTTGCAGAAACAATGCCCAACGTTTTAACCTGTCATGATTTAATTTTGAAGACATAAGAAATTGTAATGCACGATGATCACTGTATATGTTTACGTGCTTACCAGAAAGAAAGAAACGGAATTTATTAAATGCCAAAACGATAGCTAAAGCTTCTAATTCAGTAACGGAATATTTTTTTTCAGATTTTGTTAGCACTCGACTAGCAAAAGCAATGGTTTTATGAACAGTAGTGTCATTTCCTGTGGCTTCTTGAAATAAATGTGCACCAAGACCGACTTTAGAAGAATCCGTGCTAAGGCAGAAATCTTGTGACAGATCTGGATGAGCTAGTATTGGCGCGTTAAGTAGCGATTCTTTGAAAGAATTGAATTCCAACTGTGCTTGTTCGTCCCAGTTCCAAATAGTATTTTTTCCAGTGATAGAACAAAGTTTTGGTGTAACTAGAATTTGCATATTCAGAAAACGACGGTAAAAATTTACGAGACCTAGAAAAGTGCGGACTTGTTTTTTTGTGAATGGAACTGGAATGGCTCTGATTGCTTCTAACTTTTCAGGATCTGGCTGAATGCCTTCAGAAGAAATAATATGTCCCAAAAACTTCACCTTTGTCCTACCGAATTCAGACTTTTCCAAGTTAACTGTAATTCCAGATTCTGCAAAAATACGTTACAAACTGTTGAGGATGCGATTATCTTGTTCCCATGAGGCTTCTGCTATTAGAATATCATCCACATAGAAGGTGATGTGACGTTTTAAGAAATCAGGTAATATGGAATTTAGCCCGCGAATGAACGCTGCCGAAGAAATGTTCAAACCAAAAGGAAGTTTCCGAAATTGATAACAAACGCCGAAACAAAGGAAAGCTGTGATTTTCTACATTCTGGATGAAGTTCGATCTGATAAAAGCTGGATCTGAGATCAATAGAAGACAACACTTTTACACCATTAAAATTTTGAAGAAGTTCTTCCAACGTTTGCGGCCTGTCTGTTTCAGGAATGATGATATTATTGATTTGCCTCGACTCTAAGACAAGCCTGATCGATCCATTTTTTTTCTCAACAACATGTAATGGATTGTTGTATAAGCTTACTGCAGGCTCAATGATGCCCTCGTCAAGCATAGATTGTATTTCTGTTCTAACACGGTCCCTATAATGCGCCGGAATTACGTATGGTCTAACATAAAATTTAGTATGCTCACGAACACGAAATTGGTATTGAAATCCCTTGATTGTTCCTGTTTTGTGAGTAAAAACTGTGGAATGTGCTTGTAAAATCTCAAAAAGGTCTTGCCTATCAGTGTCATTACAATTCTCAATTGTTTGAATTTTATTCTGAATTAACTCATTAGTATCAAATGCGCCGTCGATATCATCCCTGTCAGTACCTGCTGAGTGATTGTTAGTGTCAAGTTCCGTCGAGAATTCCGAACTGTTGTCTAGCAATCTACACTTTTTCCAAAGATTGCACCTTGTAATTTAATCTTGGATAAAGGAAGTGTGGGGCAATCGTTCGAATTGTTGCATTTGCTAGAAGCTGTTTCATTAATTACTGAAATGGGACTTCCAGAGTCAAGTACTGCCGTAAATTTTACGTCATTTACTGTAATGTGAATCACAGGATATGCAATGTTGTTATGTTTTACGTCGTGTTCCTGGAGTAAGATGTCCCTAATGTCTTCCATTTTTACGGCAGCTGCGTCGTCAGTTTCAGAACTACGTTTTGTGGCTGCCAGCAGTATGAGTCATTGTCTCTTTGCTGGCGCGCGTCGTTATTGGGATTTGGAGACCTAACTTCTACAAATTCACCTTGTCGAGAGGGCCCCGCCCTGTTTGAATCCCGCCAGTTCTGATGCAAGTCAGGTCTGTCGTTACGATCATATCGTCTTTCGTCATGTCGGTAGATTCCATAGTTTCTTTCTTGTCGGTCACGTGGTGGAGAATTTCTTCCTGAATCTAACTGCGCGCTGGACCGTTGCGTCTAAAGTTATTCTGTCTCCCTTGATAATAATTATTTTGGTTCCCATATTGTCTGTTTCTCTGATTGTCTCTGTGATTGTCACTACTGCGGAGAAGTGATCTTTCCCTGTAATTATTACTACTCTGCCAACGGTTGTCATACGGGTGGTGTTTGTTTTGGTCACGATTTGTGTTGTGAAAATAGCCTTGTCGTGTCCAGTTATTATTTCTTTCATCGTGGAATTGCGACGGATGTGACCTGTAATTGTTGTGTTCCTGTTTTCGCGTTCCACGATTGTCAGTGTCAATTTCCAATTCTTGTAACAGTCCCTGAAAAGCTTCAATGTCGTCTTTGCAACGTCCTGCCAAAATAATATGTCGTAAATGTTCAGGTAATTTGATTAAGCAAATGCGGATGAGTTCTGAGGGGCTGTATGGGTTTGACAGGTACTGATTCTTGTGCAACATGTCTTCAAAATATTTCACAAGACTGGAGAATTCAGATTGTTCGAAATGTTTCATCATTATGATGCTATGTTTTACTCGGTCTTGTGTAACTTGAGACCAATATGCTGAGAGGAAGGCATGATAAAATTCTCCTTCACTGTGACAATCGTGAATGACCGATCGCATTCTTACAGCTGGTTCATTCTCTAAGTAGCCACACAAATTCTAATCTGTGCTGCAATGGCCAGTTGAGGGGAAAACAATGAGAGAATTGACGAAGCCATGCTCGTGGATGAATGTCGTTGCCAGAATTCTTAAATGTTTTGAATTTACGTGTAGTAATGAACAGCTTGTAGTCAAAACCATCGTGTCGGCAAGTCGCACATCGCTCATTGTTACTTCATTTCGGCGGTTCAATCTCAAAATTCAATGCGCCTTGCCAATTTCTTTCATAATTTCCGAAGCGTCCTGTGTTATTATTTTGTGGTTGTTCCGTATTTCTATGTCCCTCTTCCCGTACTGGAGCGCGAGTGTCCTCTGAAATATATAATTCTTGTATTACTTGTGCCAACTGATCTTGTACTTCCCGGATTTCTCTTTTGTACTGTGTATTGATTGGATTTTGATTTTGTTTGAATTTTCTAATTTGCTCATACTCTTCAGTGTCAGTGATGGCTACAGGTCTTGTGTCATTCAGATCATCATCTACCTTTGCAGATAAGTTAGTGAGCTGATCCGAATGTTCGGCTACTTTCTCCGATAGTGTACTTATTTCCTCAGTGTGTTTTTCTGAACCAAGTTTCTGAGTGTCCATTTGTGTTGAAATCGTATCTACTGTGTTCTTTAAGTTTTCCTGAGTTTTTGCAAGTAGCGTAACCAAATCGGTAGATGCAACTGAGTCAATTTTAGCCCACAAGGTCTCATGATTTTCATGAACAATGGTTTGCAGTTCTTTTATGGCTGCTTCGTGATTCTGTAATGCATCTTCATGCCGCGAAAAAATAGGTTTAAAATGCTCACAAATTTGTGTTTTTACGGCGTTACAGACTTTTTGACATTTCGATTCAATGTTATGTAACTCAATAGTTAGATCTTCACGTGTTTGTTCAAGTGTGGTGTCTAGCTTCCGAAGATTTTGTTCCATTGTGTCAAACTTTTGAAGCTTTTGCTGTGTTTGTCTCTGATTTTGTTGCATTGTGTCTAACTGTTGCTGTGTTTGTCTCTGTTGTTGTTCGATTGTGTCTAACTTTTGAAGGTTTTGTTCCATTGTGTCCAACTTTTGAAGCTTTTGTCCCATTTGTTGCATTAATTGTAATAACATTGCACTGGTATCTGAAACATGTTTCTCAGTGCTATTCGGCAATGCATTTGAACCGCCAACATTCGCATTTTGAAAAGCAGAAAATGTGTCTTGACCTATTTGAGAAAACGGCGAGGACGCAAAACCTGAATCTACAGTATTTGCAAGATTGTGTCCTGTCATTTCGGATTCCTGAGGCAAGCTGTTGCCGACCGATCGATCGATAATACTTCCATGTTCACTAACTGTTTCACTGCCTACACCATTATTGGCAGCCCGCTCCATTTCCCTATGCACAATTACCAAATTACTACTTTGAACATTAGTTAATTCATTACTCGGCGGCGCTAACACACTGCTTTCGTCTTCACTGTCATTTCTCAATTTACCTTGGAGCCTAGTATTACGTTTTTCACACGCCATTATTGTCACAATATTTCACACGACAACACAGAAAAACACAATTTGAAGAGAAAAATAAGAAAACACATTAACATAACATTTAAAATAATATCTCGTTAGTTGCAAGCGCAGCTGCGAAATACTTATTGCAAATCTACATGCATGCCACAACTGTTTTACTGTAAAAGAATGAAAAATTACAACTACAAAGGAAATTCTCTCTACAATTACGCGCTAGCAATAAACAAAGGCTGCACTAATTGCACAAACTACAAGAAAAAATCAGAAGATTCCAGTCCCCTTAGAAAAATTATTGAATTACTGTGCTGATAAACCTCTTACATTATATGATTTTCAAACAGCTGAGCAAAACTGAACGTACTCAGACATTACTCACTTTACTTATTCTGATCATCACTAAACTGACACACAATATTTTTGGCGTAACGCAATCTGACTTTCAAAAATCCCTACAAAAGAATGGCCCTGACTAACATTAACCTATAAGTTTCACAAATCACTTACCTCACAAAAATCTTCGTTACTCGAACTACTGCAATACAGCGAGCGCCACTACTGTCAGCTAAATAAAAGATTCAAACTACTAAAGGCACTAACTACTGATAGACATAGTTAGCAAATGAAAGATTTTGATGGAGAACAAACAATGTATTTACCTTAATAGTGTCCAGAAGTCATAATATATATAGCAGTTCATGACATCCAGTCTTACAAATTTCAAAACTCCGCCATTTCTCTCCTCACATCCACCACTGCTGGCGGCTCACCTCCAACTGCACAACGCTACGCGCTGTTAACAGCCAACTGCCCAACGCTACAATGGCGAGTACTACAACAATGCCACCCAGCCACAGACTGCACACAGCACAGCCAGTGATTTTCATACAGAGCGCTACGTGGCGGCGGCGTTACCAATATAAGAACCTAAACAGCCTACTTACAGTGCTACTGATAATGATACTGAGATGGGTGAATGGGTAGATGCCACAGCCACAGAAATTGAGCGCAGTGAGATGGCTGATGAGTTGGCGATACAATCCATGATGTCATTCTCTATGTTAAACTCGATTTGTGGAGGAGCAGATACATAAGCGCTACTTCATATAAAGAGTGCTTACAAGGAATTTTTGCATCTAGTTGCGCTTCATAATGTCATAGGAATGAGTGAAATGGATGTAGATGGTGAACTTAAGGCCATAATAAGTAGCATACAGTCTAACCTCTTGATGGGGAGACGAGACCCCCAGGGCATCAATACTGTTGCCAACGAATTTCTATGTAAGTACCAGAAATTATTGGTGCTTGCATATACCTATCGTGTTTTTGTCACTATGATACACACAATACTTATCCATTACTTTCTACCCGCAGGAATGTTGGAACCATATGGAGGTAGGTTTGTGGCACTTCAACCCAGATCATCAACATCATGCTCACCTCTGCCCAGTCCATCATTGTCATCGTGCTCATCTCAGTGTAGCCTATCATAATCATCGTCATCATCACATTCACTGTGGACATCAACATCATAATTGGCAGCTACTACTACTTATAATGACCATCCATAGACTAGCAGCAGTTTCCTTGCCTTTCCTTCTAGTTTAGGGCAGCATCAGATTACTCACTCAGTGGTTGCTCGTGCATTTGAGGACAAAATCTTATATGCCTCTATTGATAACTCTAATGATGGCTATCCCTTTACCTAAATGTGTATTTACCCATTTTGAAAAGAGAGCTTCCCAAAATTGTGTATGATTCGCAGTACCCAGCCGTTAAGTGAAATGCTGTTTATGCTGTAAATTGGGTTACACCTCAAACAAGGTGCTAATGATTTGAGGAGGAAACCATTATCCATGTTTGGGGAGAAAACAGTGTAATATTACAATGTGCCTCAACTGCTGAGTGGTTCTGAGATTTTAATCTGAGAATCACATTGGGCCAATTTTCTGAAATACAGGAAAGAGGGTCTGATAAGGCACTCAGCCACGTACTCCAACTGGAAATTCACTCACATATTTTTAACCCATTTAAAGGAATGTCCTCCTATATCTCACTTCCAGAGGATACAGCTGCTAAAAAGGACTATATTAATGTCAAAAATCTTAAACACTAATCTTGCTTTGTGTGGTCAACCCTAATTTCCAGAAGAAATTATATGAGAAACGCACCTCATCTACGTATATACGAAACGAATATTTTTTGTGGATTTTGTGACTCTGGGGGTATCGATTTCCCAATTAAACTTCAGGACCTACCTAACTTAAGAGCCAGAATTCACGTGTATCTGTTCACATTTACAGACTGAATGAAGAAGGAGAAAACAAATCAGAAGAAGAGCACAATGTACTGGAAAAGATTTTGGGGCAAAAGGTCGCCCGACCCCTTTACTTTTCCGCACCAGCAAGTCAGACTGAGAACTATGTACATTTGTTGCTATTCTCCAAGGTGGAAAAACAGCACTATGTGTTGATCTAGAATACATCCCACCTGATTTCCCCCCAATTGTATAAACATCATGCTGCATGGCATATTTGCCCTAGACGTTTCAACTCATCTTCTTGAAGTGAGTGATTAGCAAAGCATCTGCTGGACTGCTCTACATAAGAAGTGGTACACGTTGAAATGCAGACTGATGAAAATAAATTCTTAAAATTTAAGAACTTTGACCACCAGGAGTGTTATACTTTTGGTAGTATACGCTCACTTCCAGTGCTTCCCCACTCCTGTGATGTGTTATGAGGTTGACCCATTGCGTCACAAAGTACATTTACAGAGCGGCACGTACAATACCTTGCGCTTACTGAGACGTATGCATCTATGACTCTAATCTTAATAAATTGTGAGCTTGAAAACTTGCAAGGCAGGCTAATGTGATTTATTGCACCAACATTCCTGTGAGCAAATCACAGGAGAGTGATAAATTATACAAGTATGTAGTTAACTGTCGTATTTACTGGCTGCCGTTAGACAGAGAGGGGGAAATTCCATGCAAGGGTTATTGCCGTCTAATAGGCAAGTTCTACAGCGCAGCACACAATGCATGCAACTTGAACTACTAAGTGCCATGACAAATACTCTTTTTCTTTCACAATTTGAGTGGATACGATGCTCATTTCATCGTCGAACACTTGACTGATTTCAACGTTCTCAATGACAGGGTCAGTGTCTTTCCTGATAGGACAGAAAAATAGATTTCATTTCCCGAGCAAATGATCATGAACGTTAGTCTGTGGTTCTTAGACTCTCTTTGATTGTGGGTAAAATCTTCTCAGGTATTGTTGAAAGGAAAGTGCGAGTAATAGTTGAGGACAAATTGGATGAAAATCAGTGTGGGTTTAGGCCTCTTAGAGTGTAAGTAGGCTGTATAGGTTTTTTTATTGGTAACGCCACGTAGCGCTCTGTATGAAAATCACTGGCTGTGCTGCGTGCAGTCTGTGGCTGGTTTGCATTGTTGTTGGCTATTGTAGTGTTGGGCAGTTGGCTGTTAACAGCGCGTAGCGTTGCGCAGTTGAAGGTGAGCCACCAGCAGTGGTGGATGTAGGGAGAGAGGCGGCGGAATATTGAGAGTGGACGATCTGGACGTGTGTCCATCAGAGACAGTAAATTTGTAATATTGGATATCATGGACTGATATATATATATATATTACGACTTTTGAACTCTATTAAGGTAAATACATTGTCTGTTCTCTATCAAAATCTTTCATTTGCTAACTATGCCTATCAGTAGTTAGTGCCTTCAGTAGTTTGAATCTTTTATTTAGCTGGCAGTAGTGGCGCTCGCTGTATTGCAGTAGTTCGAGTAACGAAGATTTTTGTGAGGTAAGTGATTTGTGAAAGGTATAGGTTAATGTTAATCAGGGCCATTCTTATGTAGGGATTATTGAAAGTCAGATTCCGTTGCGCTAAAAATATTGTGTGTCAGTTTAAGCACAGTCATGTATAATTTTTCTAAGGGGACGTTTCATATGTCGACCCTTAGTCGAGGATACCTCACTAGAATCTTCTGATTTTTTCTTGCAGTTTGTGTAATTAGTGTAGCTTTTGTTTATTGCTAGCGCCTAATTGTAGAGAGAATCTCCTTTGCAGTTGCAGTCTTTCATTGTTGTACAGTAAAACAGTTGTGGCATGCATGTAGATTTGCACCAAGTATTTCGCAGCTGCGCTTGCAATTAACTAGATATTATTTTCAGTGCTATGTTAATGTGTTCTCTTATTTTTGCTCTTCAAATTCTGCTTTTCTGTGTTATCGTGTGACATACTGTGACAATAATGGCGTGTGAAAAACGTAACACTAGGCTCCAAAGTAAATTGAGAAACAATAGTGACGACGAGCGTAGCTTATCAGCACCACTGTGTAATGAATTAACAGACATTCGAAGTGGTAATTTGGTAATTGTGAATAGGAAAATGGAGCGGGCGGCAAATAATGGTGTCGACAGTGAAACAAATAGTGAACAGGGAAGCATTATCGATCGATCGGTCGGCAACAGCTCGCCTCAGGAATCCGAAATGACAGAACACAATATTGCAAACACTGTAGATTCAGTTTTGGATCCTCACCGTTTTCTCAAATAAGTCAAGACACATTTTCTGCTTGTCAAAATGTGAATGTTGCCGGTGTAAATGCACTGCCGAAAAGCATAGAGAAACAGATTCCAGTCACTAATACATTATTATTGCAATTAATGCAACAAATGGAACAAAATCAGAGACAAACACAGCAAAAGCTTCAAAAGTTAGACACAATGGAACAAAATCTTCAAAAGTTAGACACATTGGAACAACACCAGAGACAAACACAGCAACAGTTAGACGCAATGGAACAAAATTTTCAAAAGTTAGACACCACACTTGAACAAACACGTGAAGATTTAACTACTGAGTTACATGAAATCGAATCCAAATGTCAAAAAGTCTGTAATGACGTAAAAACACTAATTTGTGAGCATTTCCAACCTATTTTTTCGCGTCATGAAAATGCATTACAGAATTACGAAGCAGCCATAAAAGAACTGCAAACTATTGTTCATGAAAATCATGAGACCTGTTGTTGTTGTTGTTGTTGTTGTGGTCTTCAGTCCTGAGACTGGTTTGATGCAGCTCTCCATGCTACTCTATCCTGTGCAAGCTTCTTCATCTCCCAGTACCTACTGCAACCTACATCCTTCTGAATCTGCTTAGTGTATTGATCTCTTGGTCTCCCTCTACGATTTTTACCCTCCACGCTGCCCTCCAATGCTAAATTTGTGATCCCTTGATGCCTCAAAACATGTCCTACCAACCGATCCCTTCTTCTAGTCAAGTTGTGCCACAAACTTCTCTTCTCCCCAATCCTATTCAATACCTCCTCGTTAGTTACGTGATCTACCCACCTTATCTTCAGCATTCTTCTGTAGTACCACATTTCGAAAGCTTCTATTCTCTTCTTGTCCAAACTGGTTATCGTCCATGTTTCACATCCATACATGGCTACACTCCATACAAATACTTTCAGAAACGACTTCCTGACACTTAAATCTATACTCGATGTTAACAAATTTCTCTTCTTCAGAAACGCTTTCCTTCCCATTGCCAGTCTACATTTTATATCCTCTCTACTTCGACCATCATCAGTTATTTTGCCCCCTAAATAGCAAGACTCCTTTACTACTTTAAGTGTCTCATTTCCTAATCTAATCCCCTCAGCATCACCCGATTTAATTTGACTACATTCCATTATACTCGTTTTGCTTTTGTTGATGTTCATCTTATCTCCTCCTTTGAAGACACTGTCCATTCCGTTCAACCGCTCTTCCAAGTCTTTTGCTGTCTCTGACAGAATTACAATGTCATCGGCGAACCTCAAAGTTTTTACTTCTTCTCCATGAATTTTAATACCTACTCCGAATTTTTCTTTTGTTTCCTTTACTGCTTGCTCAATATACAGATTGAATAACATCGGGGAGAGGCTACAATCCTGTCTTACTCCTTTCCCAACCACTGCTTCCCTTTCATGCCCCTCGACTCTTATAACTGCCATCTGGTTTCTGTACAAATTGTAAATAGCCTTTCGCTCCCTGTATTTTACCCCTGCCATCTTCAGAATTTGAAAGAGAGTATTCCAGTTAACGTTGTCAAAAGCTTTCTCTAAGTCTACAAATGCTAGAAACGTAGGTTTTTCCTTTTCTTAATCTTTCTTCTAAGATAAGTCGTAAGGTTAGTATTGCCTCACGTGTTCCAACATTTCTACGGAATCCAAACTGATCTTCCCCGAGGTCCGCTTCTACCAGTTTTTCCATTCGTCTGTAAAGAATTCGCGTTAGTATTGTGCAGCTGTGACTTATTAAATTGATAGTTCGGTAATTTTCACATCTGGAACACCTGCTTTCTTTGGGATTGGAATTATTACATTCTTCTTGAAGTCTGAGGGTATTTCGCCTGTCTCATACATCTTGCTCACCAGATGGTAGAGTTTTGTCATGACTGGCTCTCCCAGGGCCATCAGTAGTTCTAATGGAATGTTGTCTACTCCCGGGGCCTTGTTTAGACTCAGGTCTTTCAGTGCTCTGTCAAACTCTTCACGCAGTATCTTATCTCCCATTTCATCTTCATTTACATCCTCTTCCATTTCCATAATATTGTCCTCAAGTACATGGCCCTTGTATAAACCCTCTATATACTCCTTCCACCTTTCTGCCTTCCCTTCTTTGCTTAGAACTGGGTTGTCATCTGAGCTCTTGATATTCATTCATACAAGTGGTTCTCTTCTCTCCAAAGGTCTCTTTAATTTTCCTGTAGGCAGTATCTATCTTACCCCTAGTGAGACAAGCCTCTACATCCTTACATTTGTGCTCTAGCCATGCCTGCTTAGCGATTTTGCACTTCCTGTCGATCTCATTTTTGAGACGTTTGTATTCCTTTTCGCCTGCTTCATTTACTGCATTTTTATATTTTCTCCTTTCATCAATTAAATTCAATATTTCTTCTGTTACCCAAGGATTTCTATTAGCCCTCGTCTTTTTACCTACTTGATCCTCTGCTGCCTTCACTACTTTATCCCTCAGAGCTACCCATTCTTCTTCTACTTTATTTCTTTCCCCCATTCCTGTCAATTGTTCCCTTATGCTCTCCCTGAAACTCTCTACAACCTCTGGTTCTTTCAGTTTATCCAGGTCCCATCTCCTTAAATTCCCACCTTTTTGCAGTTTCTTCAGTTTCAATCTGCAGTTCATAACCAATAGATTGTGGTCAGAATCCACATCTGCCCCTTGAAATGTCTTACAATTTAAAACCTGGTTCCTAAATCTCTGTCTTACCATTATATAATCTATCTGATACCTTTTAGTATCTCCAGGATTCTTCCAGGAATACAACCTTCTTTTATGATTCTTGAACCAAGTGTTAGCTATGATTAAGTTATGCTCTGTGCAAAATTCTACAAGGCGGCTTCCTCTTTCATTTCTTCCCCCCCAATCCATATTCACCTATTATGTTTCCTTCTCTCCCTTTTCCTACTGACGAATTCCAGTCACCCATGACTATTAAATTTTCGTCTCCCTTCACTATCTGAATAATTTCTTTTATCTCATCATACATTTCATCAATCTCTTCGTCATCTGCAGAGGTAGTTGGCATAGAAACTATTACTACTGTAGTAGGCGTGGGCTTCGTATCTATCTTGACCACAATAATGCGTTCACTATGCTGTTTGTAGTAGCTTACCCGCACTCCTATTTTTTTGATTCATTATTAAAGCTACTCCTGCATTACCCCTATTTGATTTTGTATTTATAACCCTGTATTCACCTAACCAAAAGTTTTGTTCCTCCTGCCACCGAACTTCACTAATTCCCACTATATCTAACTTTAAACTATCCATTTCCCTTTTTAAATTTTCTAACCTACCTGCCCGATTAAGGAATCTGACATTCCATGCTCCGATCCGTAGAACGCCACTTTTCTTTCTCCTGATAACAACGTCCTCCTGATAGTCCCCGCCCGGAGATCCGAATGGGGGACTATTTTACCTCCGGAATATTTTACCGAAGAGGACGCCATCATCATTTATCCATACAGTAAAGCTGCTTGCCCTCTGGAAAAATTACAGCTGTAGTTTCCCCTTGCTTTCAGCTGTTCGCAGTACCATCACAGCAAGGCCATTTTGGTTAGTGTTACAAGGCCAGATCAGTCAATCATCCAGACTGTTGCCCCTGCAACTACTGAAAAGGCTGCTGCCCCTCTTCAGGAACCACACGTTTGTCAGGCCTCTCAACAGATACCCCTCCGTTGTGGTTGCAGCTACGGTACGGCTATCTCTATCGCTGAGGCACGCAAGCCTTCCCACCAATGGCAAGGTCCGTGTTCATATTGGGAGCGGCGGGGGAGGGGGGGTGAGGGGGAGGCATACGTAAAAATGTCATATGTAAAATTAGATACTTTTGTTACTTTACTATTAATGATTTACACATGCTGTGGTGATATGCATCGTAAAAGAGAGGAAGCATTTATTTTCTCGGTATCTTTCACAGTTTATAAGCAGCGCATTTTTCAATTACATGGTTGTTTTAAAGCTCTGCAGAATCTTTTTTTTAAATGAACACACCATCATTTGACTGTATTGTTGCTTTTTAATTAAGACGCAAGTTTCGGCCTCTTATGCCATTTTCAAGTGACTGAGTTTATGTCATTAACATATATTGCAGGACGTCAAGCTGAAAATTGGCCATAAATTAAAAAAAAATATTCGCTCCCCACAAAATGCCAAATGTAAAATCATCATCTTGTAAAAAGTTCAGCGAATAATAATGGGAGGACGTCATATTTAATAAAAACAGGTTTACTTTGGTATAAAAGGCCGAAACCTCGGTCATAATTAAATAAACTACAACACAGTCAAATGACGATGTGTTCATTTAAAAAATTATAGTATGACTGTTGCTGGGCAACATCAAAAACTGTTCTACAGAATCCTTCCTCACCTTGTCCAGTTTCGTCGCATAGCTGTGAATTTGTTTGTCTTCCCACGAGTCAATTAACAGTTTGTGTGGCTTCATCACATAAGGAAAAAATTGTTGTGAAAGGCTGTTGTAAGGTTCCCAGATTTTGATGAAATAATGTCGAGAGTGCTATATTTCGCCATCTATTCATCCGTTGTTTCCTGAATCCTGAGTGTCAAAGGTCCCGTACTTTCTTCTACATCTACATTTACATTTATACTCCGCAAGCCACCCAACGGTGTGTGGCGGAGGGCACTTTACGTACCACTGTCATTACCTCCCTTTCCTGTTCCAGTCGCGTATGGTTCGCGGGAAGAACGACTGTCTGAAAGCCTCCGTGCGCGCACTAATCTCTCTGATTTTACATTCGTGATCTCCTCGGGAGGTATAAGTAGGGGGAAGCAATATATTCGATACCTCATCCAGAAACGCACCCTCTCGACACCTGGCGAGCAAGCTACACCGCGATGCAGAGCGCCTCTCTTGCAGAGTCTGCCACTTGAGTTTATTAAACATCTCCGTAACGCTATCACGGTTACCAAATAACTCTGTGACGAAACGCGCCGCTCTTCTTTGGATTTTCTCTATCTCCTCCGTCAACCCGATCTGGTACGGATCCCACACTGATGAGCAATAAATGGTTCAAATGGCTCTGAGCACTATGGGACTCAACTGCTGAGGTCATTAGTCCCCTAGAACTTAGAACTACTTAAACCTAACTAACCTAAGGACATCACACACATCCATGCCCGAGGCAGGATTCGAACCTGCGACCGTAGCAGTCGCGCGGTTCCTGACTGCAGCGCCTTTAACTGCACGGCCACTTCGGCCGGCGATGAGCAATACTCAAGTATAGGTCGAACGAGTGTTTTGTAAGCCACCTCCTTTGTTGATGGACTACATTTTCTAAGCACTCTCCCAATGAATCTCAACCTGGTACCCGCCTTACCAACAATTAATTTTGTATGACCATTCCACTTCAAATCGTTCCGCACGCATACTCCCAGATATTTTACAGAAGTAACTGCTACCAGTGTTTGTTCCGCTGTCATATAATCATACAATAAAGGATCCTTCTTTCTATGTATTCGCAATACATTACATTTGTCTATGTTAAGGAACAGTTGCACCAAGTGCCTATCCGCTGCAGATCTTCCTGCATTTTGCTACAATTTTCTAATGCTGCAACTTCTCTGTATACTACAGCATCATCCGTGAAAAGCCGCATGGAACTTCCGACACTATCTACTAGGTCATTTATATATATTGTGAAAAGCAATGGTCCCATAACACTCCCCTGTGGCACGCCAGAGGTTACTTTAACGTCTGTAGACGTCTCTCCATTGATAACAACATACTGTGTTCTGTTTGCTAAAAACTCTTCAATCCAGCCACACAGCTGGTCTGATATTCCGTAGGCTCTTACTTTGTTTATCAGGCGACAGTGCGGAACTGTATCGAACGCCTTCCGGAAGTCAAGAAAAATAGCATCTACCTGGAAGCCTGTATCTAATATTTTCTGGGTCTCATGAACAAATAAAGCGAGTTGGGTCTCACACGATCGCTGTTTCCGGAATCCATGTTGATTCCTACATAGTAGATTCTGGGTTTCCAAAAACGACATGATACTCGAGCAAAAAACATGTTCTAAAATTCTACAACAGATCGACGTCAGAGGTATAGGTCTATAGTTTTGCGCATCTGCTCGACGACCCTTCTTGAAGACTGGGACTACCTGTGCTCTTTTCCAATCATTTGGAACCCTCCGTTCCTCTAGAGACTTGCGGTACACGGCTGTTAGAAGAGGGCCAAGTTCTTTCGCGTACTCTGTGTAGAATCGAATTGGTATCCCGTCAGGTCCAGTGGACTTTCCTCTGTTGAGTGATTCCAGTTGCTTTTCTATTCCTTGGACACTTATTTTGATGTCAGCCATTTTTTCGTTTGTGCGAGGATTTAGAGAAGGAACTGCAGTGCGGTCTTCCTCTCTGAAACAGCTTTGGAAAAAGGTGTTTAGTATTTCAGCTTTACGCGTGTCATCCTCTGTTTCAATGCCATCATCATCCCGGAGTGTCTGGATATGCTGTTTCGAGCCACTTACTGATTTAACGTAAGACCAGAACTTCCTAGGATTTTCTGTCAAGTCGGTACATAGAATTTTACTTTCGAATTCACTGAACGCTTCACGCATAGCCCTCCTTACGCTAACTTTGACATCGTTTAGCTTCTGTTTGTCTGAGAGGTTTTGGCCGCGTTTAAACTTGGAGTGAAGCTCTCTTTGCTTTCGCAGTAGTTTCCTAACTTTGTTGTTGTACCACGGTGGGTTTTTCCCGTCCCTCACAGTTTTACTCGGCACGTACCTGTCTAAAACGCATTTTACGATTGCCTTGAACTTTTCCATAAACACTCAACATTGTCAGTGTCGGAACAGAAATTTTCGTTTTGATCTGTTAGGTAGTCTGAAATCTGCCTTCTATTACTCTTGCTAAACAGATAAACTTTCCTCCCTTTTTTATTCCTATTAACTTCCATATTCAGGGATGCTGCAACGGCCTTATGATCACTGATTCCCTGTTCTGCACATACAGAGTCGAAAAGTTCGGGTCTGTTTGTTATCAGTAGGTCCAAGATATTATCTCCACGAGTCAGTTCTCTGTTTAATTGCTCGAGGTAATTTTCGGATAGTGCACTCAGTATAATGTCACTCGATGCTCTGTCCCTACCACCCGTCCTAAACATCTGAGTGTCCCAGTCTATATCTGGTAAATTGAAATCTCCACCTAAGACTATAACACGCTGAGAAAATTTATGTGAAATGTATTCCAAATTTTCTCTCAGTTGTTCTGCCACTAATGCTGCTGAGTCGGGAGGTCGGTAAAAGGAGCCAATTATTAACCTAGCTCGGTTGTTGAGTGTAACCTCCAACCATAATAATTCACAGGAACTATCCACTTCTACTTCACTACAGGATAAACTACTACTAACAGCGACGAACACTCCACCACCGGTTGCATGCAATCTATCCTTTCTAAATACCGTCTGTACCTTTGTAAAAATTTCGGCAGAATTTATCTCTGGCTTCAGCCAGCTTTCTGTACCTATAACGATTTCAGCTTCGGTGTTTTCTATCAGCGCTTGAAGTTCCGGTACTTTACCAACGCAGCTTTAACAGTTGACAATTACAATACCGATTGCTGCTTGGTCCCCGCATGTCCTGACTTTGCCCCGCACCCGTTGAGGCTGTTGCCCTTTCTGTACTTGCCCAAGGCCATATAACCTAAAAACCGCCCAGCCCACGCCACACAACCCCTGCTACCCGTGTAGCCGCTTGTTGCGTGTAGTGGACTCCTGACCTATCCAGCGGAACCCGAAACCCCACCACCCTATGGCGCAAGTCGAGGAATCTGCAGCCCACATGGTCGCAGAAGCGTCTCAGCCTCTGATTCAGACCCTCCACTCGGCTCTGTACCAAAGGTCCGCAGTCAGTCCTGTCGACGATGCTGCAGATGGTGAGCTCTGCTTTCATCCCGCTAGCGAGACTGGCAGTCTTCACCAAATCAGATAGCTGCCGGAAGCCAGAGAGGATTTCCTCCGATCCATAGCGACACACATCATTGGTGTCGACATGAGCGACCACCTGCAGATGGGTGCACCCTGTACCCTTCATGGCATCCGGAAGGACCCTTTCCACATCTGGAATGACTCCCCCGGGTATGCACACGGAGTGCATATTGGTTTTCTTCCCCTCTCTTGCTGCCATTTCCCTAAGGGGCCCCATTACGCGCCTGACGTTGGAGCTCCCAACTACCAGTAAGCCCACCCTCTGCGACCGCCCGGATCTTGCAGACTGAGGGGCAACCTCTGGAACAGGACAAGCAGCCATGTCAGGCCGAAGATCAGTATCAGCCTGAGACAGAGCCTGAAACCGGTTTCGTCAGACAAACTGGAGAGGCCTTCCGTTCAGCCCTCCGGAATGTCTTTCGCCCCCTGCCACACCTTGAGACGACCTCCCACTCTACCACAGGTGAGGGATCAGCCTCAATGCGGGCAGTATCCCGGGCAACCACAGTCTTAGTCCGATCGGGGGATGCGTGGGACGAGCTGGCCGTCCCCGACAAACCCCCATCCGGACCCCCACAGTGATGCCCATTGGCAAGAGCCTCAAGCTGTGTGACCGAAGCCAACACTGTCTGAAGCTGGGAGCGAAGGGATGCCAACTCAGCCTGCATCCGAACACAGCAGTTGCAGTCCCTATCCATGCTAAAAACTGTTGTGCAAAGAACGTCTGAACTAATCTACAGAGAGCGCAAACAAATCGACAAAATTTAAACGGTTATTAAAATACAAGATTGCCTAGTAAATGCAGTAATGCTGCTACTTGCGCACTGCTGACACACTGCTCGGTGGCGGAAGGAGACTACGCGATTTTACGCTATTCAGGTACTAAAACGCGATGCTACAACTCTCAAATACTATAATACGCCCGAAATTTATGAATTAAACAATGCAAGTACCAAAAACACGCAAAGAAATTAAGAATTAAACTATGTAACAAATGAGTGAGCTAGGAGTATACGACTTGCTGCTGCAGCTGCTTATCCAACGGCGGCAGGGAGCACACTCCACCTAAGACTATAAAATGCTGAGAAAATTTATGTGAAATGTTTTCCAAATACATTTTCTGCCCTTTCTGTACTTGCCCGAGGCCATCTAACCTAAAAAACCGCCCAGCCCACGCCACACAACCCCTGCTACCCGTGTAGCCGCTTGTTGCGAGTAGTGGACTCCTGACCTATCCAGCGGAACCCGAAACCCCACCACTCTATGGCGCAGGTCACACTGCTGACACACTGCTCGGCGGCGGAAGGAGACTACGCGATTTTACACTATTCACAGACACCAGCTGATGTCTGGAGCTACACTAACGTAAGTGCCTCATGGCTCATGCCTCGTCCAACCCACGCCATATACTGTTTTCTTCTGAATGCTTGGCCGTCTGGAGCTCCTACTTCTGTCACTTTCATTTTTGTCCAGGATCTGGCGTATACCATACATTTCAACGAAATTGGTGTTGACGAGTAGGTGGGGTCCCCTTGTAAGTGCGTCTTTAATATTTTCTAGTCATTATTATTAAAGCATCTCTGAAGATATTGTGAATAAACCAGAAAAAAATTAATTTGTCACTGTTTTTTATACATATATTGCCAATAAACGACGAAGAAAATTGTTAACCTGTGTCTCCATATGTGACTGAATATGGGAATAAGTGTACAGGTTATTGTAAATAAGAACAACTCGGATATATATATATATATATATATATATATATATATATATATATATATATATATATATATATGCGCTAAGGTGAAACTAGTGCGTATGAACGAAAGGGTAATAAGAAATGTGGTTTGCATATGAGCAGTGTAACCCATTTCATAGCTTAATTGCATGGGAGTTAGCATTTTATGCCGCATATAATGATCTACAGTAGCAGGTGGCATGTGATTGTTGCTGGTTCTATAGATGTCTAGAAGACATTGGTAAAATTATATTCCCTGTACTGCATGAGCAGCATAGACGATGGCTCAAATGGCTCTGAGCACTATTGGGACTCAACATCTGAGGTCATCAGTCCCCTAGAACTTAGAACTACTTAAACCTAACTAACCTAAGGACATCACGCACATCCATGCCCGAGGCAGGATTCGAACCTGCAACCGTAGCGGTCGCGCGGTTCCAGACTGTAGCCCCTAGAACCGCTCGGCCACACCGGCCGGCCAGAGACGATGAATGTGGAAGAAAATCCATACTTACAATATACAAATCCTTACCCAAATATGCAGGAGTATTAGAGCAGCTAGTCAGGGGGGGGGGGGGGGGGGGGAAGGTTGGAGCTTGATTATTCAATCGAGGTAGGAGGGGAAGGGAGGGAAGGAGAATCATTGGTAAGAGACTGGCCAGTCCAGGAGGAGGAGCTCGCTCAATATGACCTGCAGAGGATGTTGAACTGAATAAAAATAAGCTCTTTCTGAAAACAACATCTTTTACTTGATGCAAGGCTTAAAAGTATTTTTATGTAATCTGATGCACACATAACACTATTTTCTTCTCCATACATCTGCTTGGGACGCCAGAGAGATGGGCCATTGTATGATTCCAGGTTCTAAATTACAGCATTCTTGTAAATGTTACATATCCACGATGCCTTTTCATTGCCTTTGAAGTACATGATCATGTTTATGTGATCGAAGGTTCGAAGCGATGTCAACATACCATCATAAGCCATCCCAGCATTATCCCAGTATTATGTATTAACCATATTATAGTTCTTTATGTCTTGGCACACATAAAATCTCTGTGTGGTTCCGGAGATGCAACGTTTGTGAAGATAGTCATGATAACATGTGCAATACTGTGCATGCGACAAAATATTCTTAAATACAGTCCATTCACATTCATTGCAGAAGCCTTGAGCGTCTACAATGTTCACATTTTGAGTTGTCATCACGAAATTCCTTGGATGCACGTTTGTACATCTCGCACAAGTTTTGTAATCACATAGCCATTTAGCGCTGCCGTGATGTTTTCGATGAAATTTTCTGATGATTCAAATTCTATATGGACTTTATCGGCCCTGATTTTACAGTTTCATTATGCTCTGAACAATATATTGTAATGATAGGTGCCAGTTCATTGAATTCTTTTGGTCTCAACATGCACTGGAATTCAACATTACTTTCATGACCAGGAAGCGAAACCTTGCATACATGTCAAACATTACACTGTACATGCAGTAAATTGCTACGTACTGATGTGCTTGATGCTAGTACTGTAGAGCAATGAGTCGCATGTCAACACAATCACCGAAGTCAACATTACCTTCCTTCAATTGGGCCAACTAGCGGTGAATCGAGGAAGTACAGTACATACTGACGGAACTAAAATGAGCTCTAACATGGAAAGTAAGCGTTTCCGGACACATGTCCACATAACATATTTTCTTTCTTTGTGTGTGAGGAATGTTTCCTGAAAGTTTGGCCGTACCTTTTTGTAACACCCTGTATACACACTAAGGTGATTATTTTTACTTATCAATCCATCTATGAACGTTCCTGTATTTTCTAAGCGATTCAAGTCATGTGTTTGCTGAAACATACGTTTTAACGACTGATGTGTTTCCTACGTTTGTAGTATGGTCAGTCTCGATACCATTCAGTTTATATCTTACTTTTTGAAAAAGAAAGGCAAAAGCATCACGTGTAAGTTGTGTTGTTTCTGTAGGTACTCCATCCTTTTCCATAAATTGTCGTTCCAAACGTAGGAAAGTGTTGCTTGGAATTGTTAATGCATCCTGGTGTTGAATTAGAATCCTAACCGCATCGTCATTATTAAATATCGCCGAAGCAAATGTTTGTGACAGAAATATCTGTGATGTATAATTTACTCATCATACTGAAGTGGTGCTGTTATACTGAGTGACACTTGTGTGTATTCAAGAATATCGATTTATGTTTAGTTTCTTGTAATCAAAATATCCACGGGTGTACTGCCGGTCTACAGTGTCCAACGGGCACAACATTTCGGCGATCATATATGTCGCCATCATCAGGTGAACTGACGGACTGAGCTCCTGTGAACGTGCCGGTACGGAGATCCGTACGCTATGGCTGCTCCTGGGGAACTGGGTTCGGTCGCGGTGGCGGCCGATTTAAATACCCACCGCCCGCGGCGCACTCCTTTCGCCGTCCGCGCCCCGCGCCACGGTCACGCGGTGGAACAGATTGCGACGGCGTCTGAGATGACGTCGGTGTGATAGCTCTGTCCGCCGTGGTCGTAACAACTATACGTTTGCTCGATTTACTCTTGATTAACCCAATCCCTGGTTCCCAAGCCTTGCTAAGATTATAGCCACAGTCACGGTTTATGAGGTCGTCATTGGTGCGAATTTCGATGGCCTCTCTAACAACGCTGTCCCAGTATCTCGACTTCTGTACCAGAATCCTCGTGCGGTCATACTCCATAGCGTGATTTTCCGACAAACAATGTTCAACGACCGCCGACTTGCTCGGATACATCAGTCGAGTGTGCCTCTGGTGTTCACGGCATCGATCCTCGACGGTACGCATCGTCTGACCAATATACGACTTGCCACATTGACACGGAATCTGGTACACGCCGGCCTTCCTCAGACCGAGGTCATCTTTGGCGCTCCCCACCAGTGCACGAGTTTTATTCGGAGGACAAAACACAGTTCCGACCCGGTGTTTCTTCAAAACGCGGGCGATTTTCCCCGAGAGTGCGCCTGTGTATGGAATAAATGCAGTGCCTACCTCCTCCCTCGTGACTTCATCCATCTCCACAGGTTGCGCTGCAGTGGTTGGGCGGAGAGCACGTTGAATCTGCCACTCTGAGTACCCATTTTTTCGAAATACAGTTCTCAGATGTTCCAATTCCTGGGGTAGACTCTCTGCGTGAGAGATAGTGCGCGCCCTATGTACTAGAGTTTTAAGTACCCCATTCCTCTGTGAAGGGTGGTGGCAGCTGTCTGCGTGCAAATACAGACCAGTGTGCGTTGTCTTCCGAGACACCCCATGACCTAGGGTGCGTCAGCCCTTCTCTTGACCAAGACGTCAAGGAAAGGTAATTTACCATCCGTTTCAGTCTCCATAGTGAATTTGATGTTGGGGTGTATGGAGTTTAGATGTGTAAGGAAGTCAAGGGGTTTATCCATACCATGTGGCCAGATGACGAACGTGTCATCCACGTAACGGAAAAAGCAAGTAGGCTTCAATTCGGATGACGACAGTGCTTCCTCCTCGAAGTTCTCCATGTACAAATTCGCTACCACCGGTGAGAGTGGGCTACCCATGGCGACTCCCTCCGTTTGTTCGTAGTATTCTCCATTTAAAAGAAAATACGTGGAGGTCAAGACATGCCTAAAAAGTTCAGTGGTCTTCTCGTCCAACTTAAGAATTTAGTTTCTTGTGTTTCTGCGCGTTTATTTAATGTCTAGTAGACACATTTCTCGCGTTTTCGTTTGGGTCGGAAAGTAAATCGATTTTGTGACCTATTAAAATTACAAGTTCCTAATCGGGGACGAATTATTTAGTTTCACCTGAGTACATCGGTAGCTAGGTTTTTTAATCTCTGCATGTATATCTGGTTTATTAGACACAGTTACTGCGTTTTTGTCAGGGTCTACAGTAGAGTTGCGCAGCACGTGCCGATAGTCCGTTTATCTGCATAGTTTAGTTTTTCACTGTCTTTAATATGGACAGGGACTGCGATTGTTGTGCGCGGATGCGAGCCGAGTTGATGACACTTCGCTCTCAGCTTCAGGCTGTGATGGCTTCGGTTACACAGCTTGAGGCTGCAGTAGATGGGCACCACTGTTGTGGGCCGGCCGTAGGGATCCAACGGACGTCCAGCACGACAGAGTTCTCCGATCTGTCCTCACCGGTGGCTAACCTAGTTACTGCTCACACTGAGGCTGACCCCTCACCTGTGGTCGAGTGGGAGGTTGCCCTGGGGCGAAGCAGGCGGCGAAAGACTTCCCTGGCTGCCGCACTTAAGGCCTACCCGGTTTGTCTGACAAACAGGTTCCAGGTGCTGTCTGTGGCTAACACTGTCACTGAGCCAGATGCTGTCGCCTGTCCTGTTTCAGAGGAAACCGCTCGACCTGCAAGATCCGGTCAATCACAGAGAGTGTGATTATTCGTAGTTGGGAGCTCCAATGTAAGGCGTGTTACGGGGCCCCTTAGGGACTTGGCTGACAAGAAGGGAAAGAAAATCAATGTGCACTCCCTGTGCATACCGAGTGGAGTCATTCCAGATGTGGAACGGGTCCTCCCGGATGCCATAAAGAGCACAGGGTGCAGCCAACTGCATATGGTTGCTCACGTCGGTACCAATGATGTGTATCACTTTGGATCAGAAGAGATTCTATCTGGTTACGAGCGGGTATCAAAGTGGTAAAGGCTGCCAGTCTTGCTTGCAAGATGAAAGCGGAGCTGACCATTTACAGCATAGTCGACAGGACCGATTGCGGACCTCTGGTACAGACCCGAGTGGAGGGTCGGAATCAGAGGCTCAGACGATTCTGCGACCGTGTAGGCTGCAGATTCCTCGACTTGCGCCAAACGGTGGTTGGGTTTTGGGTTCCGCTGAATAGATCAAGTGTCCACTATATGCAGGAGGCGGCTACACGGGTATCAGGGGCTGTGTGGCGTGGAATGGGCGGCTTTTTAGGTTCGAGGGTCTCGGGAAAACACCAGAAGGGCTTCAGCCACAAAGGGTGCAGGTTCAACACAGGAAGAACGTAGATACAGGAACCATCGGTATAACAGTTATAAATTGTCGTAGCTGTGTTGGGAAAGTACCAGAGCTCCAAGCGCTAATAGAAAGCACTGATGCTCAAATTGCTATAGGCACTGAAAGCTGGCTAAAGACGCAGATAAGCTCAGCCGATATTTTTGTGAAGAACCTAACGGTGTTCCGAAAGGATAGGCTAAACACTGTTGGCCGTGGCGTGTTTGTTGCTGTTAGAAGTAGTATGCTGTTGACGTGAAATTGAAGTAAATCGCTCCTGTGAGTTAGTATGGGCAGATGTTATTGTTGGCAACCGGAATAAAATAATAATTGGATCCTTTCACCGACCTCCCAATTCAGATGATACAGTTGCTGAAAGGTTCAAAGAAAACTTGAGTTTGATTTCAAACACGTACCCAACTCATACAACAATAGTTGGTGGTGACTTTAATTTACCCTCGATATGTTGGCAAAAATTCATGTTTAATTCCGGAGGTACGCATAAAAAATCATCCGAAATTGTGCTAAACGCATTCTCTGAAAATTATTTCGAACAGTTAGTTCACGAGCCTACGCGAATAGTAAACGGTTGTGAAAACACACTTGATCTCTTAGCAACAAATAATCCTGAGTTAATAACGAGCATCAAAACGGATACACGGGTGTCGTAGCGAGATTGAATATTGTAACCCCCAGATCCTCCAAAAACAAACGTAAAATACACTTATTCAAAACATCAGATAAAAATTCACTTGACGCCTTCCTGAGAGACAATCTCCACTCTTTCCAAATTAATGATATAAGTGTAGACCAGATGTGACTTGAATTCAGAGAAATAGTATCGTCTGCAATTGTGAGATTTATACCAAATAAATCAACAAACGACGGAGCTGATCCTCCTTGGTACACAAAACGGATCAGGTCACTTTTGCAGAAACAGCGAAACAAACATGCCAAATTTAAACAGACGCAATATCCCCAAGGTTGGCAATCTTTTACAGAAGCTCGAAATTTAGCGCGGACTTCAATGCGAGATGCTTATATCAGTTTCCACAACGAAACTTTGTCTCGAAACCTGGCAGAAAATCCAAAGAGATTCTGGTCGTATGTGAAGTATGTTAACTACAAGAAACAATAAATGCCTTCTCTGCGCGATAGCAATGGAGATACTACCGAAGACAGTGCTGCCAAAGCAGATTTATTAAACACAGCCTTCCGAAATACCATCACGAAAGAAGACGAAGTAAATATTCCAGAATTCGAATCAAGAACAGCTGCCAACATGAGTAACGTAGAATCAAATATTCTCGGAGTAGTGAAGCACCTTAAATCACTTGATAAAAGCAAGTCTTCTGGTCAAGACTGCATACCAATTAGGTTCCTTTCGGAGTATGCTGATGCATTAGCTCCATACTTGACAATCATAGCCGGCCGCGGTGGTCTAGCGGTTCTAGGCGCTCAGTCCGGAACCGCCTGACCGCTACGGTCGCAGGTTCGAATCCTGCCTCGGGCATGGATGTGTGTGATGTCCTTAGGTTAGTTAGGTTTAAGTAGTTCTAAGTTCTAGGGGACTGATGACCACAGATGTTAAGTCCCATAGTGCTCAGAGCCATTTGAACCATTTTTTGACAATCATATGCAACCGTACCCAAAGACTAGAAAGTTGCACAGATCACATCAATATTCAAGAAAGGTAGTAGGAGTAATCCACTAAATTACAAGCCCATATCGTTAACGTCGATACGCAGTAGGATTGTGGAACATATCTTGTGTTCGAACATTATGAATTACCTCGAAGGAAACGGTCTATAGACACACAATCAAAATGGGTTTAGAAAACATCGTTCTTGTGGAACACAACTAGCTCTTTATTCGCATGAAGTGTTGAGTGCTATTGACAAGGGATTTCAGATCGAATCCGTATTTCTGGATTTCCAGAAGGCTTTTGAAACTGTACCACACAAGCGGCTTATAGTGAAATTGCGTGCTTATGGAATATCGTCTCAGTTATGTGACTGAATTTGTGACTTCCTGTCAGAGAGGTCACAGTTCGTAGTAATTGACGGAAAGTCATCGAGTACAATAGAAGTGATTTCTGGCGTTCCACAAGGTAGTGTTATAGGCCCTTTGCTGTTCCTTATCTATACAGGGTGTTACAAAAAGGTACGGTCAAACTTTCAGGAAACATTCCTCACACACAAAGAAAGAAAATATGTTATGTGGACATGTGTCCGAAAACGCTTACTTTCCATGTTAGAGCTCATTTTATTACTTCTCTTCAAATCACATTAATCATGGAATGGAAACACACAGCAACAGAACGTACCAGCGTGACTTCAAACACTTTGTTACAGGAAATGTTCAAAATATCCTCCGTTAGCGAGGATACATGCATCCACCCTCCGTCGCATGGAATCCCTGATGCGCTGATGCAGCCCTGGAGCATAGCGTATTGTATCACAGCCGTCCACAATACGATCACGAAGAGTCTCTACATTTGGTACCGGGGTTGCGTAGACAAGAGCTTTCAAATGCCCCCATAAATGAAAGTCAAGAGGGTTGAGGTCAGGAGAGCGTGGAGGCCATGGAATTGGTCCGCCTCTACCAATCCATCGGTCACCGCATCTGCTGTTGAGAAGCGTACGAACACTTCGACTGAAATGTGCAGGAGCTCCATCTTGCATGAACCACATGTTGTGTCGTACTTGTAAAGGCACATGTTCTAGCAGCACAGGTAGAGTGTCCGGTATGAAATCATGATAACGTGCTCCATTGAGCGTAGGTGGAAGAACATGGGGCCCAATCAAGACATCACCAACAATGCCTGCCCAAACGTTCACAGAAAATCTGTGTTGATGACGTGATTGCACAATTGCGTGCGGATTCTCGTCAGCCCACACATGTTGATTGTGAAAATTTACAATTTGGTTACGTTGGAATGAAGCCTCATCGGTAAGGAGAACATTTGCACTGAAATGAGGATTGACACATTGTTGGATGAACCATTCGCAGAAGTGTACCTGTGGAGGCCAATCAACTGCTGATAGTGCCTGCACACGCTGTACATGGTACGGAAACAACTGGTTCTCCCGTAGCACTCTCCATACAGTGACGTGGTCAACGTTACCTTGTACAGCAGCAACTTCTCTGACGCTGACATTAGGGTTATCGTCAACTGCACGAAGAATTGCCTCGTCCATTGCAGGTGTCCTCGTCGTTCTAGGTCTTCCCCAGTCGCGAGTCATAGGCTGGAATGTTCCGTGCTCCCTAAGACTCCGATCAATTGCTTCGAACGTCTTCCGGTCGGGACACCTTCGTTCTGGAAATCTGTCTCGATACAAACGTACCGCGCCACGGCTATTGCCCCGTGCTAATCCGTACATCAAATGGGCATCTGCCAACTCCGCATTTGTAAACATTGCACTGACTGCAAAACCACGTTCGTGATGAACACTAACCTGTTGATGCTACGTACTGATGTGCTTGATGCTAGTACTGTAGAGCAATGAGTCGCATGTCAACACAAGCACCGAAGTCAACATTATCGGTTACACCATAAATCAGTCATATATAGAGGGCGTAAATTCAACTAAGTATCTAGGAATTACAATTACGAACAACTTAAATTGGAAAGAACACTTAGAAATTGTTGCGGGGAAGGCTAACCAACGACTGCGTTTTATTGGCAGGACACTTAGAAAATGTAACAGATCTACTAAGTAGATTGCCTACACTACTGTTGTCCGTCCTCTTTTAGGATACTGCTGCGCGGTGTGGGATCCTTACCAGACAGGACTGATGGAGTAGATCGAAAAAATTCCAAGAAGGTCAGCACGTTTTGTATTATAGCGGAATATGGCAAAGAGTGTCACTGAAATGATACAGGATTTGGGCTGGACATCATTAAAAGGAAGGCGTTTTTCGTCGCTACGGAATCTTCTCACGAAATTCTATTCACCAACTTTCTTCTCCGAATGTGAACATATTTTGTTGACACCGACCTCCATAGGGAGGACCGATCACCACGATAAAATAAGGGAAATCAGAGCTTGTACGGAAAAATATAACTGTTCGTTCTTTCCGCGCGCTATACGAGATTGGAATAAAAGAGAATTGTGAAGGTGGTTCGGTGAACCCTCTGCCTGGCACTTAAATGTGATTTGCAGAGTATCCATGTAGATGTAGATGAAGGAAGTTGTAATTCTCCCATGTTATTGCGTTGTACTTCCTCTGTGAAGTGGTGTACCGATGGATGTGTACATCGATTGTTATCTTATGCAAATGCTCCTGCTTCAAATGTAGACATATTATGATCTTCGCTACAAAACTTGACTAGATGCCCATCCTGATCTACTGTTCTCAACTCCAGATAGTCTAATGTCTGGGACAGTCAGTGAAAGCATATTGTGTTGGCAGGCATCACAACGATTTTAAACCCTGGGTCCACTGAAGAGAAGAATCTATAGATTGTGTGAATCAATCTGTCATTAAGTCATTAAGTTACGAATTACTCTAATTTGCGTTTTACCTACTGATTATGCTGATTTATAAATTTAATCACAATCATTTTCAAAAATTTAATTCTTTGAAAAAGCTATTAGTGGTCCTATAGAACTTTCCTGACTAAAGTCTGTTTTCTGTTCCACCGTTTTTATTTCAGTTTTAAACATCTTAACATTTGCACGTTGCTCGAACCCTGTTAAAGAGCGTTTCATAATAGCATTTACACTGAAGCGTCATAGAAACTGGTGTAGGCATGTGTATTCAAATACAGAGATATGTAAACAGGCAGAATACTGCGCTGCGGTCGGCATCTCCTAATAAGACAAAAAGTGTCTGGCGCAATTGTTAGATCGGTTGCTGTTGCAATGGCAGGTTATCAAGATTTAAGTGAGTTTGCACGAGGAGTTATATTCGGCGATGGGCGGTGGGACACAGCATCTCCGAGGTGGCAGAGAACTCGGAATGTTCCCGTAAGACTATTTCACTAGTGTTCCGTGAATATCAGGAATCCGCTAAAACATCAGATCTCCGACATCGCCGCGGTCGGAAGAAGATCCTGCTAGAATGGGACCAACGACGACTGAAGAGAATCATTCAACATCACTGAAGTGCAATCCTTCTACAAATTGCTGCAGATTTCAATGCTGGGCTATCAAGAAGTGTCAGCGTGCGAGCCATTCAACGAAACATCATCGATATGGTCTTTTGGAGCTGAAGGCCAGCTAGTGTACCCTTGATGACTGCACGACACAAAGCTTTAGGCCTCACCTGGCCCCCTCGAACCCGCATTGGACTGTTGATGACAAGAAACATGCTTCCTCGTCGGACGAGTCTCGTTTCAAATTGTATCGAGCTGATGGACGTGTAGGGGTACGGAGACAACCTCATGAATCCATGGACCCTGCATGTCAGCATTGGACAGTTCAAGCCGGTGCAGGCGCTCTAATGGTGTGGGGCGTGTGCAGCTGGATTGATGTGGGACCCCTAATACGTCTACGCACGATTCTGAAAGGTGACACGTACATAAGCATCATGTCTAATCACTTGCATCTATTCATGTCCATTGTGCATTCCGTCGGACTTGGGCAATACCAGCAGGACAATGCGACACCCCACACGTCCAGGATTGCTACATAGTGGTTCCAGGGACACTCTTCTGAGTTTAAACATTTCCGCTATCCACCAAACTCCCCAGACATGAACATTATTAAGCATATCTGGGATGCCCTGCAACATGCTGTTCAGGAGAGGTCTGCAGCCCCCAAATTCTTACGTATTTATGGCCAGCCCTGCAGGATTCATGTTGTCAGTTCCCTGCAGCACTACTTCACACATTAGCCGAGTCCATGCCACGTCGTGTTGTGGCACTTCTGCGTGCTCGCGGGTGCCCTACACGATATTAGGCAGGTGTACCAATTTCTTTGACTCTTCAGTGTAGTTTCACATTATGCTTCTATCTACCCACCCACCCGTGCGAAGGCTCATTTTATAATTACAGTCTTTTGTTATATCCTTTATTCAGTGGGAAAGTCATTTCTTCAATGAATTATGGTAATAAACCAAATTTTGTGGTGACCACTAGTTTCCTTTTGTAGTTAGATGACTCCCGTCGTTGATATAATTATGTCAGGGGTGGTACTCGTGGCTTCATGCTTAATTGGGCCACTCCTAGTAGTTTTTCTTCAGTAAAACATTTTCCATTGAGCGACAGTGTTTCTCTTGAATTTGCATGATCTTATGACGAGCTTCCCTTTCATGTAGGTTACTGGGGATCAGACATCTAGCATCTTAGGGTATGGTAAACAGCTCAACTGACACTCCACAGAGGAATTTATCGGCCCTTAGCCAGGGATTTTGAAGCCTAGATCCCTGTGAGTTACGTTGTCGAAATTTAAGATCGACAAATCTTACTACTCGAGTGATTTTCTTACTGATCCAATTTTAACCGGAATATTATAGATAATCAATTCAATAATGAAATAACCTCAAGAATTTAAACTAACCGTCAGTTATTCGTGCTGTAGTAATAAATTTGCGTTTCTCTTACAGCAAAGGCTGGTGAGTGAATCCCATCGTTGCAAGTTTGGGGAAAATATTTGCATGTATTTGTGGTTTTGGTAGGATTGTGTTCCATGGTGTGTCTAGCTTAGGAATGTGATTATTAAGGGGAGGCGTTTCTTTTGCAATGGTGTTTGGTTATGCTAAGGTTAACTCACGCTTGTGCTCATAGGGCACAAATCGCAGAATATCTGAGTGACCACCATCAAACGTTCATTTCTGAGGAAGAGGATGTGGAACAAAAATGGAAAAAATTCAGAAACATCGTCCAGTACGCCTTAGATAAATTCGTACCGACTAAGGTCCAAAGCGAGGGGAAAGATCCACCGTGGTATAACAATCATGTACGAAAGGTACTACGGAAACAAAGAAAGCTTCACCATAGGTTTAAGAGTAGTCGAATCATAGCTGATAAGGAAAAGCTGAACGAAGCGAAAAAGAGCGTAAAGAGAGCAATGAGAGAAGCATTCAACGAATTCGAACATAAAACATTGGCAAACAATCTAAACAAGAACCCTAAAAAGTTTTGGTCATATGTAAAATCGGTAAGCGGATCTAAATCCCCTATTCAGTCACTCGTTGACCACGATGGCACCGAAACAGAGGACGACCGAAGAAAGGCAGAAATACTGAATTCAGTGTTCCGAAACTGTTTCACTGCGGAAAATCGTAACACGGTCCCTGACTTCAGCCGTCGCACGGACGCCAAAATGGAAAATATTGAAATAAACGATATCGGAATTGAAAAACAACTGCTATCACTTAGTAGCGGAAAAGCATCCGGACCAGACGAGATACCCTTAAGATTCTACAGTGATTATGCTAAAGAACTTGCCCCCTTTCTATCAGCAATTTATCGTAGATCTCTGGAAGAACGTAAAGTACCTAGCGACTGGAAGAAAGCACAGGTCGTTCCCATTTTCAAGAAGGGTCATAAATCAGATGCGAATAATTATAGGCCTATTTCACTTACGTCAATCTGTTGTAGAATAATGGAACATGTTTTGTGTTCTCGTATTATGACGTTCTTAGATAATACAAATCTCCTTCATCATAACCAACATGGATTCCGCAAACAGAGATCATGTGAAACCCAGCTCGCCCTATTTGCCCAAGAAATTCACAGTGCCGTAGACACTGGCGAGCAGATTGATGCCGTATTCCTGGACTTCAGGAAGGCATTTGATACGGTTCCGCACTTACGTTTAGTGAAAAAAATACGTGCTTACGGAATATCGGACCAGGTTTGTGATTGGATTCAGGATTTCCTAGAAGAAAGAACACAACATGTCATTCTTAACGGTTCAAAATCTGCAGATGTAGAGGTAATTTCGGGAGTACCGCAAGGAAGCGTGATAGGACCTTTATTGTTTACAATATACATAAATGACTTAGTTGACAACATCGGTAGCTCCGTGAGGCTATTTGCAGATGACACGGTTGTCTACAAGAAAGTAGCAACATCAGAAGACTCGTACGTACTCCAGGAAGACCTGCAGAGGATTAATGAATGGTGCGACAGCTGGCAGCTTTCCCTAAATGTAGATAAATGTAATATAATGCGCATACATAGGGGCAGAAATCCATTCCAGTACGATTATGCCATAGGTGGTAAATCATTGGAAGCGGTAACGACCGTAAAATACTTAGGAGTTACTATCCGGAGCGATCTGAAGTGGAATGATCACATAAAACAAATAGTGGGAAAAGCAGGCGCCAGGTTGAGATTCATAGGAAGAATTCTAAGAAAATGTGACTCATCGACGAAAGAAGTAGCTTACAAAACGCTTGTTCGTCCGATTCTTGAGTATTGCTCATCAGTATGGGACCCTTACCAGGTTGGATTAATAGAAGAGATAGACATGATCCAGCGAAAAGCAGCGCGATTCGTCATGGGGACATTTAGTCAGCGCGAGAGCGTTACGGAGATGCTGAACAAGCTCCAGTGGCAGACACTTCAAGAAAGGCGTTACGCAATACGGAGAGGTTTATTATCGAAATTACGAGAGAGCACATTCCGGGAAGAGATGGGCAACATATTACTACCGCCCACATATATCTCGCGTAATGATCACAACGAAAAGATCCGAGAAATTAGAGCAAATACGGAGACTTACAAGCAGTCGTTCTTCCCACGCACAATTCGTGAATGGAACAGGGAAGGGGGGATCAGATAGTGGTACAATAAGTACCCTCCGCCACACACCGTAAGGTGGCTCGCGGAGTATAGATGTAGATGTGTAGATGTAGATAGTTTAGAAAAGGTGAGTGCAATTGATAGGGAAGAAGCGAGCCCATCTGAAACTTTTAAACTGTGAACTTAATGTGGAAGTTGAACGAGACATTTAACAGAGTATTGAGATTACAGAACGAGAGAGTAATTTAGAAGGATCAATAACAACGGATAGTGAATTAAACAACTTGCCAAGTGATGAGAAACAGTCCGAAGCTGAGTTGTTATGGGAAGAGAATGTGACAATGTCCCAGGAAATGGACGAATGCGTAGTGACTGTATCCAAGGATGTGACACAGAGTGTTATTGATCGCGCGCCAACTCCTTCTTCACGACCACATTTTGATCGCCAGTCATTCTTAATTGAAACAGCACCCTAGGATGTTCAAAAAGACGGAAGAGCAACAGAAAGCGGCGAATGACAGTTTCAAAAGGACGGAAGAGCGTAGTAACATTTCTGATGAGGCTACAAAAAGGCGGAAGTATGTTTTGAAAAGTCAGAGGAGAATTTTACGGCTCCGCCATTAATTAACAAACAGCAGGATGTGAAGAATGATGTGTAGTTCAAATATGTAGACAAGAAATCCAAAGAGCCCATTTCAAGAGATTAGAACAGCAGTTAATGAGTCATGTACAAGGATATGACGAAAAGATGGTAGAATAGATAAAAAGATTATGGAAGAAATTAAGGAAGACGGAACAATTGATTGTGGAACAAGTCAGCTCTTCGGATTGTAAACTAGACACTAACTCAATAAATGAAGGCACAGCCGATGAATTACGCAAGAATATTGATATCATTCGTGGAAGGGCAAAGTCAGGCTCGGCGTATCACAAATGGAGAAATAGGTAGTGCAGTTGTCGTAACGTGGTGCTGTGGGTTCAGATAGGACTGCTCATGGAAACTTGAAAGAAAGATCAGGAGGAAGTAAGAGCGTTGTTCCAATTCAGTGAAATACCGGCTGACATTAGCAGTCGCTGTCATGAAGTGCTGGTAGAACTGTTGAAGGAGAGACAATGTAACAGTTGTTCAACAAGTAGTACGTGGATTAGGAAGAAATTGATGGGTGAAGAAGAGAGGCGGAAGAAGGAGGAAGAATTATGTCAGTTAATGGACAGTCTCTGCCACCTGGGACTGTACAATCGGCTGTGCTGGTAGGAATAATTTATCAGCACATCGAATAGAACTAAATTAGAAACGTCTTGTTTCTCTACAGAAGTACATGCTGTTCCCAGGCAGACGGAACACTTTGCATTCCAAAATTTGGATCGATCAGTTCCAGCACTGACTTCCGAAGTCATGGTCTGCAGGTTATAAAATCAATTTCATTTGCGCTCATCTTCGGTAAGAGGCAGCTGCCACGATGTGTGTGATTGTGGCAAAGTGTAAGACTTACGAAGCATTTTAAATCGGCGTTTCTGCACGAATTTTGGATGCAAGAGAAGCAGAAGCATGTCAGACATTTTAATGACGGAGCCTAACACAGAATCGCAGTTCCGTAGTCTAATGCAGTTTGAGCAAGAAGAAATGAAGAGATAATATGGATCTACCAAACAAAATTACGTAACAGAATTCAGAAGATGCGAAATTACGGAGGACGCGATGATCAGTGGAGAGAGGGTGCGGAAATCATTTAAATACGCAACTGATTCACGGCATGACTAGAGGAATACAGACGAAAGAAATAACGAGAGGAGTGACTGATTAGCAATCAGTAATGTAAATCATTCGCCTGAACACAAAGAAAACAGAGGTTGATATCCAGAAGCTTCGACAAATTCTGTTAGGAGTGGAAGAAGAGGACATTAGCATTAGCTCGTCCATAGTTAAGAGAGAAATAGACAGTAGGATATTACAAGGTATTTTAGACGCTGGAAGCCAGATATCGGTTTTGAATAAATGTTTGTACCATGTCTGTGAAAGGAAACGGCACTGACCAGTTCTAAAGGAGAAAGACGTGAAGATTCGTAGTGCTATTCCCGGCAAAACTGCTGAAACCAAGGAACAAGTCAACGATGACCTCAGATGGGTTCACAAATTCAGAGTGCAGTTCATGGTGATCGAAGGGCTAACAGTCAAAGCCATACTAGGCCTATATTTTATACACAAGAACAAGATGGTGGTGCGTTTAATATATAGAACTGTTATGGTAATACTTGTGTGCTACGGAGTGACCTTGCGTCTTAATTATTATAAAAGTACGGACAGAGGACCAAATTACGTAGGTCTGAAACTTATAGGTCTGGGTGACGATGAACTACGAAACTTAGAGGATGAGACTGTTCAGAAACTTCAGCATACTGAATCTCCAAATGCGAAGAAGGAATTAGGAAGGGCTCTTCACACGCATTCACGCATTATTTCTGATGCACCAGGAAGGATACGGACTTTCCAATACCACTTTAAAATTAAAAAAAATGGTTCAAATGGCTCTGAGCACTATGGGACTTAACATCTATGGTCATCAGTCCCCTAGAACTTAGAACTACTTAAACCTAACTAACCTAAGGACATCACACAACACCAGTCATCACGAGGCAGAGAAAATCCCTGACCCCGCCGGGAATCGAACCCGGGAACCCGGGCGCGGGAAGCGAGAACGCTACCGCACGGCCACGAGTTGCGGAGCACTTTAAAATAAAGTAACACCGAAAATTTATCGTTAAACCCCATCAAGGTCCACTGGGAGAAGGTGCAGAAGGAGATATAGGACACGCTCTACTGTGTGTTATTAAAAAAAGGCGGATCTGTTCGGTTGGTGTTAGGCTCACGACAAATCAACATCATGGGGAGCATGTATTAACATCAGCTGATCCGTGAGCTGGTACGTTGAACTGCACCCTGCATGTCGACAATACAGGGCATTTTTATGTTGTGAACCGTGATACCGGTTGAGGAAGAGTGAATTTAAATGTGTCGTCAGCTATTTTTATTAGGTGGGCTGGGTTCCATGATCCCAGAAACACTAACAGACAGAGTGACTCTGTACGTCGATGACATACTTATCGCAAAGGAGACGTGGGAGGACCACAATGCTGTTCTGGATAGGTTTCATAGCAGTTTCAACGATCAGGGAATTACAGACAACCTAATGGAGTAGGAGTTCAGAGATAAGGAGGTAAGATTCCTTGGCTATGTACTCCCCACGGATTGTTTCGCATCACATCCAACAAAACTCGAGGCTATAGAAAATTACACCGTACTGAGAACCAAGAGGCATTTACATGCCGTTCTGGGGCTGATTAACTTCTGGAAAAGTTCCATAAAAGAGATAGTCATAACTACAAATGTGTACCAACTAACAGGCAAGAAAGTAGCATGGAGTAGAGCAGTGAGAGTTTGTACAGCTTTATGAAGCTTTAGTGAGGGCTCCACTTCCGTTCCATCCTTATTTGAGTGAGCAATTTTGCATGTCCATGGATGCATCACATACTGGTCTCGGGATACATCTTTTCCAAAAGGTGTAACAAGATGGCGTAACATGTAAACAAACGACAGCGTTTGGCAGTCGCTTTTAAATAAAGCACAGGCAAACTATTCAGTGAGTGAAATAGAGGCACTGGCTGTTGTCTGGGATTCACAAAATTTAGATACTTTTTGATGGGAACAATGACCAAGGTCTATAGAGACTACAAGGCTTTAGACTTGGTCATATCCAAATTATATTTTCATGTTATGCTTCCATGTATCCACCCATCTGTGCAAAGGCTATATTTCATAATTATGACCTCTTGTCCACTTATTAAGTGGTTACATGCTTAATTCAGGGGCAAGTCATTTGGTCAGTGTCTCACGGTAATAAACCAAATAGTATTAGTAATCATTGATTTCCTTTTGTTGTTATATGAGGCCCATCATTAATATATCACAGGGACGTGTGGTACTCATAGTTACATGCTTAATCCGGCCACACCTTGTAGTTGGCCTTCAATAAGACTTCATCTGTAGAATAGCATTGTTTTTCGTAAGTTTTCATGATCTTATGGGGAGCCTTCCTTTTCTGTAGTTCACTAGGGTTCGGACTTCGAGCCTTTTAGAGGTATGCTAAACAGACCAAGCGAAACCACACGTCGGGTTTAATAATATTTTGGTATTTACTTGTGATGTCACAGTTAAATAAAAAGTTTTAATTTTTTAAAAACTTTTCTATATTTTTACTAAAATATTGAAGTATCTGTATATTGTACTGAAGATTAATGTAAGTAGAATCTGAACGAGAAAGTAGTATATTTTTTGAATACGTTCTTTGAACATAGAAACAGAAATTACAAAAGAGTTAATTATTAATGGAACTAAAAATGTTATGGTATAGGACATGATAGTTGTACTGACTGTAACAACCTCTGGGTTATTTAAATTGTAATTCATTTAAACGAACTTAAAGTAAACAAATAGGGAATGCACTTTAGGTTTTACATGCACAGTTGTGTGGATGACCTTGGCGAGAGCGGGGCCAAGGGGGAAAAGATACGGAAACCAAGTTAGTTGCGGTGGAGTCTTCGCAGTGTGTAAGTCGTGCTGTGTCATGTCAGCCAATGTATGGCTGAAAAAGTGCTAATAATGTGTAAAAAGTGTAACTAATATTCGTGCAGTAGCGGCATTTATGTCCTAAAACTGTCTCCAGAATTTTAAGTTCGGAAAGCAAGAGTATCCGACTGTTTTATATGATAGAATCTAGCCAACACATCAAATAGAGATGGCTACCTCAGGTTGCGTGGCTATCATATATTAATTCCATCACTGGAGACTTGAAGAGCCAATCGAAATTATTCTGCATGAAGCACTGTTCAATCACCGAAAAGCTGCTCAAGGCAAGAAACATTAAATTAATATTTCCACCTTCAGAGTGTATGCGGGGTGTTACAGTCAAAGTTTGCTGTGAAACAGAATAGATTCTTGTTAAACGCATTTATGAAAACCTTTACCACCAAGTCATCACCATTTCCATTTTTCCTTGACATTTTTGTGTAAAAATGACTTGTGTGTTAAAGTAAATTTGTTTGTTTTAAAAGATGCGGGAAACGCACAATAACTGAAATCTTCCATGATACAGCTGCTTCCCATTTCATAAGAAAATAGTTTTTCTGAAGTGTTGATTGATTATGATGTAACAAGAATCTATGGGCGCATTGTTAAAGTCACTTAAAGTCAAATTTGACGAAGTTTAGCGTTCCAGATCTAAAGCTGCTTTGCTTAAAAAATGAGCACTTTTCTTAAATTTTGCTAAAAGTAAAGATGGCTGCCACCACTTGGCCAAAAAAGTTCTCAGTTTGCTACCACATTGTTTCAGAGTAAGTTCACTTTAGTTAAAAGTAATTAAATCCATTTAAGGTACTGTCAAAAGTCATAGTAACTGAAAGAATGATTCGAAATTGCTCTTTCAGAGTTGGCGACCAAACACAATTTTTTAGAAATAGTTTTTCAGTGGGTCTGAACCAAGGTAAGGATCCGTGTCTAATGTGGTGTGTTACAGCCGTGCGAATGGATCTGATGCCAGGCAGGCCATACTAAATTGAAAATCGAGCCCCTTCATCCACATTGAACTTTGGAAAGAAGCCAAAGTAAAGGATTGCCTTGCACTACGGCCTATGGCCGCTCCCACCCCAAAGTAAATTTCGCTTTTGTTGACGAGCGTCAGGCGTAACTTTCGCCTCTCAGAAAAGAACGGGCGTTTTTCGGGACACTGTAAATTCATTTATTTAAAAACTCAGTTGTATTAAGGCTATAGGGAGAAGCGTACTTAATTAAAGAGCATTTTCCTCCCCAACTACGTTACGAAAATAGTACGATTCCGCGCGGTTCGTACACTCTAAATTACTATTACGAATCGGTCACAAATGGAATCGGCGAGTTCGGTTACATACTACTGTTCGAGAATTTTATTCATGCATTTGATGTTTTGCCTTTCCTTTGTACTGTAGTCATACAAAATATTTCAGCGAACTTTTTAGTATCATTCGGAATATAATGTCGAGTTTCAAAGTTTTTACGAATACTACTGTAGATCCACGAAACTTGGCCTTCTTTGAAATTCTACTTGCCTAGTTGGTACTGCATGCTCGGTTAAGCTTAAAGGGTGGTTACCCAGCACATATCATTGACCTCTGTCGATCCTGTATGTTTTGTCTACCTCACTATCACTGTGATGGTTAATGAAATCGGTAAGAGTATGCCGGCCGCTGTGACCGAGCTGTTCTAGGCGTTTCAGTCCGGAACCGCGCTGCTGCTACGATCGCAGGTTCGAATCCTGCTTCGGGCATGAATGTGTGTGATGTCCTTAGGTTAGTTAGGTTTAAGTAGTTGTCAGTCTAGGGGACTGACGACCTCAGACGTTAAGTCCCATAGTGGTTCGAGCCTTTTGAACCATTTGGTAATAGTGTATCCTTCTTCTTCTTCTTCTGCACCTCTTCTGTCTCCATTTGACATCCGAGGGAGCTGTTCAAGAGTGTCAGTTACAGATTTAAACGTTTCTTAGAGAGAATGATCTCGTTCCAACTGTCCTAAATTTCAGCAATCGTAATTTGCGCTGAATAGCCTTCCATGCCTCGATAACTTTACTTTTTGTGTACATGCTGTTGCATACTAAGCAGATATAGAGATAGTATACAACTTGCATTCTCTGAGACTAGCTGCGTATAAGGTCTTTCTTTATACCTTGTAGCGTTTTTCCAATTTCATGAACCTTTGCATTTACTGCATTCATGGGAGTCATGATGGCTCTGCTTATTGTTTTCTTTGTCGTTCCATGATCAATGTAACACACCTAGTACTGGTTTGATTTTCTATAATATGACTTTAAGATTCCCATTGAGACTTTCGACCCTATCACTCAACGCTGAAATTCTCACAGCCTGCGTGTTCCGAACTTCGTTGATCGTTTGAATTACTGTGGGATGATGTTTAAGATTTATGTTCTGAGTTTCAATTTTTGTTTCCAGATGCGGATGGATTTTGTGAGTTTGCATTCCTCTACTATCAGGCTGAATGCCTGACATGCATGTGAACTTATCCATGGTATGCAGTATAATAACTTAGTTAAATATTGCTGCACTGTTTGTTAAAAAGAAACTCCAGGAAGTTTCAGCTATAGCATCTGTCGCTCAAATGCGTTTTAAATTGATATTGTCCTGTTTGAAAGCAATAATAAGGTTTCCATTATCCCTTACCGACTGCTTCAGAATTCCAGTGCACATTTGGCTCAAATTAGACTCAACCACTAAATGACAACTGAAAAAGGAATGTTTCCGTATTTGATCCTGGTTTTCCACAGCAACATTGTCAAATATGAACAGAGTGCTCGGCGTTACTCTCTCCCGTGATGGGATATCACTGTCATCACTGATTCTTACGTATATTACGCCTTCAATGCCAGACAATAGCTCTTGTAACAGCGTGTATTTGGCTGAAATAATTGTTTTGAAAATGCGTACACATGCTCGGCGTGGATCCCATCAGGGTGTGTTAGCAACGTCATAGTAACACTTGTCTTGTTGCAGTCTGATGGCCAAAAATTATCACTCATATACTACTGTTAAGGAATAATCGATTTTTCTTGTTCTAGTTCTTCTTTTACTGGTTTTCAGTATAACTCCAGGACCAGGCAGCTATTACGAAGTCAGTGTCACTCTTTCATGGTGATGACTACATGTTTACATTAGAATACAGGAGCTTTTATAGAGAAAAAAACACAAGTTGCTCTTACTCTTTAATTTTATTAATAAAATCTTACATGTTGGTGGGTATATGTACATGATTAAATATGAACATGATTCAATACTTACATCTAGTATGGTCGGTTCATAAGCATTTTCATGTATTGATGCACAGCATGTGTAGTAGAGTTGAGCAACAATTTCTTCTGACACATGAAGTGTTTAGCATGCTTGCGTTTTCAAATTGTTTCATATTTCTTGTAGAATCTGTACACATATATTTGTCATCTTAACCACATTTCAAGAGCATACTTGATCATGCAACTAGCATTACATTTTTAAATGTTTGCTCCATCTTATTAAAAGTTTAACTGTTAAATTTAAATCCGCTCTAGAGCTTGTGTGACAATCTAGTATCAGTGAGGGAGTGTGAACACTTCATTGTAGCATGGCAGTAATTTTCACTGAGGTATTGTACAGGTGAATCCTCTCATCCAGGGATAATGTGACTTTCCTAGAACACATGGTCCATTATCATCCCCACAGTGATGTATTTACTATCACCACTGTTTAAACTATATGTTGGATTAAACACAATTATTTTGATATCAGATGACTGTGGTGGCTTTGGCTCATTTACAAGAAAAAATACCAATAAATGAACTCCAAAATGCCAGCATTATATGTCTATATTTATACTTTTGCATTGGACATTGATGTGGCCAACTGGGAGGTGTGTGCTGTATTTTATTTTGGCTGTCTCTTACCTCTCAAGGTAAAGGACTTGAATGCACCATTTAAGATAAGAAGAGCTACCGTGGTGGAGTAGAGATGTGTGAGTAGGCAGCTTCACATCAAATGCGTGTGTCAATCATCTGCCTCAGATTCCTATGTAACTGCAGTGGTAGCGTTTAAAGAGGCAGTTTTTAGACTTATACAGAGAGATCTCTGTATGTGGGGCAGTGCTGGCAAGTTTATAATGAAAGTCAAGCACAATTGCGTTTATAAGTTGTAGCTGTTTTAGCAGTGTGTTAACACAGGAAATGAGTGACTCAACTGGCATGGCATGGCAAGTCCTCTGTGGCACTTATCAGCTGTGCAGTGAATACATTTGTTTGAAAGGTTATAATGCATCAGCAAGTGTGCTGTGAAGTATTTTGACACACAAACAATGGAAATAAAACTTTCTTACAGTGAATGGTATTTTTTAAATAATTGTGCATTAGCTCTGCGCTAATGATATTTGGTTTTTCTATTTGTAAGCCTGGTTTAGTGACTTGGAAGTAATCATCAAACTTTTTAAAAGAGTTATAATTATGCGTTATCACTGTGCTGGTGATGCCTATAGTCACTAATATAAGGTAACCATGTCCCAGCCAATTGGATAATACTCATTTGAATGTCCATAGTTTTTTTTCAAGCAACAGGAAAAGAGTGGTAAGGGGGAGATGGCAAGTTGAAAGAAGTCAGATGATAAACATCTGGGACCTAAATAAATTAACTCATAATAGCACTGCTGGACAGTTTGTTTACATTAGGGTCATAACTTAATAACACAAGCGTGGTTTGTGTGGATAAGGGGCAAGGCAAAGTGAACGTCATTGTTTATGTGCTCATTGTTCCAGTATGCCCACTGCCCTACTACTGGAACCGATATAATTAATTCACTGTACCACTGATAAGAAATGCAGTGTCTTTACTAATTTTTCGCGCTATATATTTCTCACTTCACATGCTCACAACTTTTTTTTAAAATGAAGCGAAATATGAAATGCAAATTTGCTTAAAAGACGAAGGCAGTAATATGAATCTCAGTAACGCAATTCAGGGTGAGTGTAACTACTTACAGATTGAAGAAAAGCAGTGAATTCTGTACAGGATGTACTACTAAAATATTTAAACAATTTTGATCATAAGTACGAGTTTATAGGCCATGAAACTTTTATCAGAAAACTCTAACACACACAGCAAACAAAATATTGTTGCTACCTTGGATGCTTGGTCTTCTTCTATCTCTCATCAAATACATAAAAACTACAACAAACTTCGTCAGTGCAGTGAACCAATATTAATACCTAATAATGGTGGCTACCCTTCCTCACTAACTGATGGATTAAGGCGTTACATGGAGTCTTCCTGTCGTGGCACATTACTGCGTTAGACACGTTAACAGTGCAAACTGTCCCTCGCAGTTCGTTGCGTGTGGAGGACAACAATGATCAGCTCGTAAAGAGAAGGTCCAGCAAGCCAGCTAGATCCCTGATTCACCATTAAGAAATTTGCTTACCTCACGTCATGTAGAGTTGTCTCTATGTCCCAATTGGTCTTCATATAATCCAAAAGTAGTGGTTCCTCATAAGCATTCAGTTGACTGCGTGTAATCTAATGGCACACGGGGAAGCCTCCTTTAAATGAAAAGTCTGTAAATAGTGGGATCCCAACTTGTTTTAATGAAAAAGCAAAGGGGGAAGAGTCTTAATACATGAAAGTAAGACCGCGAATTCTAAACATCACTTATCGAGCACCATTTTAAGTTCATACAATCATCTCTACACGAATTAATGACAGTGAAAAGTTGCGCACTTGCGAATTCGTACATAAACGTCCTCCGAAGCATTTTTAACTCAAATAATAGCTTTTACGCGAAAACGCATTCGGTTCACTGTACATGCAAGGTGCCTCTCCAAAGACCAGTCCGAGACTGTGTAGTGAGCTAGCTGCAGTCTTTTGTGCCTGCTTGCATAATGCGCGTTGCTGACTGGTCGGTTTAATCAGCCTGTGACAGGCTATTGATAATATTCTTCGAAATTTATTCACTTACTGCGAATTCTTTCATATCAGCTTATAACACTACAACAGCATTTACGTAGCTTACGTAATCAAATACCAAATTTGGTTTATTACTTATTATGCCCCAACAGAACAAATAGTCCTGTCACGGAAAATAATAATACTAAAGTCATGCTTTATATTAACAGTATATATACATACAGCATCCTGCCCCCAGTCTCTTTATTAACAAGGCAGTCTTTTATGGTTCATAAAACAGTCACTTAAGTCTGGTGGCTTTTTAGGTCTCCTACTTTCTACATCTTTCACTAACCTATCCAGATCTTGTCAACGTTTTGTTTCATCAGGTGGCTTTTTAGGTTTTGAAATTTCAAAGTCTTTAGCAAGATACAACATCTCCTGTCCTGCTATTATTTTATCAGATGGTCCTTTTTGTTCCTGTAATTCACACTCAGTTAAAACATTTATTAAGGCTTGCCCCAGTATAGTATCATCTGGAGGTTCCTGCAAATTATGCACCTGTGTTACATTACTGAATAATTCCTTCGGTTTTGGCCCAGTTCTACTTTCTGTATCTTGCTTTGGAAAAATCTCACAAATTTTTTCGTACCCTCTTTCAGTAAAAGTATATTCACTTTCGTTTACACCTACAAATTCATCTTCACTAGAGTCATCACTACTCTCTTCCTCACCACCAGATTGACTTACGTACGCGACTTTCGAACAATAGGGAAAGTTAGTATATTCGTTCTTATCTGTATCCATATACCCTCCACCATCTGAACTATCACTGATTTCATTTTCGTCATCAGATTCGAGCAGGAAAGCAACTTTTAGACAGTGGAGCAGATTATATCTAGATGTTTCAGCTACTTAGTTTTTTTGAATTACTTTCTACACAATGCACACCGTTTGGACACGTAAGAACTTCAGTAGTAGCACTTTGGACAATTTAAGCCTTAGTTTCGTACATAGTATACTCGTCATATAAATTGATAACCTTTGTTTCACTGATTCCATTACTATCAGTTTCAGATAATCGTGCGAAATCCCTACCAGACCCTTCTGCATCAGAGCCACATAATACCTTTCAATCAACAATAATTTCACCTGCACTGTTTATAATGTCTTTAAATCACTTTCACCTATTATTAGTTGTGCACACGTCTTTTGCGTGGCATATTTCATCATAACCTCCCCCACATCTACGTCTTCGACCTCATACACATCATTAACAGTACAAATATTCCCCTTTTCACTCGCATTTTCTGGCTCAATTTAATTTTTTAATAATACCTTTTCACACGATTCTGACCTTGAAAGATCATCATTGAATGACATATCAATTATTTCGATAATTCTGTTGCATTGCATTTCGATTTGTTTACTTTGTGCTGCCATTTGTGCAGACATATCATCATAATACGCTGCCAATTGTGTAGAAATATCGTCATAGTGCGCTGCCAATTGTGTAGATATATTGTCATTTTGCGCTGCAAATTGCGCAGACAGCATCCTAATAAAATCAGTCATATCTGGTGTCTTTTCACTTTTGGTTTTTTACTGCATTTTCGTGTTCACGTACTACTTCCCTTGCTGTTTCCGGTGATTCGAACATATCCCTCGCTTCGTTAGCATAGCCATTGTCTTTAGCAACATCGTCTGTTTCATCTTGTTTAGTGTGTACAATGTTCGTAGCTTGGATCGGTTTGTTTACGTCCGCCTGTACTCGCACGTCGCGTGTAGTGCCATCTATTGTTAAGCAGTCCAACTTCGTACCGGCTACAATCTGTTCCTGCTCGTCTGGGTTTATTTCTAGTTTCCTGTCCATTTTAGTTACTATTAAGTATTGATATTTTTAATTTTCAATTTAAGCTGAACTTTCACTATCCGTTCTGTCAAATAATGTACAGGTTCGTGCCGCTGGACGTTTTATGTTCACTCAATGTTTGTAAAATGCTAACTACTTATACTTTTTTCCGTCTGTAGGGGCAAACTGAACAACGTCCTGTCACGCGACGCCACGTATAACACTGCAACAGCATATACGTAGCTTACGTAATCAAATACCAAATTTGGTTTATTACTTAGTATGCCCCAACAGAACAAATAGTCCTGTCACGGAAAAACCACGTATAACACTCCTGTCTGCTACTGCTATACCATAACCTCGAAACTGGAGGCAATTTGCAAAACAGAATTATTTTGTTAGAGTAATAATGGTATAAAGCAACAGATCAGTGTTACCCTCTGAGAGGAATTTTGCTAGGTTGACCGTGCTGTACCTAACGGGAATGGCTTATCGAAAATGAAAGTCAGAATTACGTAAATATTTGAACAGTACGAACAAAATTTTGCCTATCTGTACTGTTCAACTGATAAAGAAAACGGTCGCCAGCATAACTAGGCAAGAGAATGATTAACATTCTCGTTTAAGAAAATAGTTATTAGTAATTTTAACGAATAAACGCAACCTATACTTTGCCACACGCGAGTGCAATGAACTCTGACACATACATATGTTTATGGTAAGATTGAAACTAACAGTTAGAGCAGCAGAAACTACACTCCTGGAAATGGAAAAAAGAACACATTGACACCGGTGTGTCAGACCCACCATACTTGCTCCGGACACTGCGAGAGGGCTGTACAAGCACTGATCACACGCACGGCACAGAGGACACACCAGGAACCGCGGTGTTGGCCGTCGAATGGCGCGAGCTGCGCAGCATTTGTGCACCGCCGCCGTCAGTGTCAGCCAGTTTGCCGTGGCATACGGAGCTCCATCGCAGTCTTTAACACTGGTAGCATGCCGCGACAGCGTGGACGTGAACCGTATGTGCAGTTGACGGACTTTGAGCGAGGGCGTATAGTGGGCATGCGGGAGGCCGGGTGGACGTACCGCCGAATTGCTCAACACGTGGGGCGTGAGGTCTCCACAGTACATCGATGTTGTCGCCAGTGGTCGGCGGAAGGTGCACGTGCCCGTCGACCTGGGACCGGACCGCAGCGACGCACGGATGCACGCCAAGACCGTAGGATCCTACGCAGTGCCGTAGGGGACCGCACCGCCACTTCCCAGCAAATTAGGGACACTGTTGCTCCTGGGGTATCGGCGAGGACCATTCGCAACCGTCTCCATGAAGCTGGGCTACGGTCCCGCACACCGTTAGGCCGCCTTCCGCTCACGCCCCAACATCGTGCAGCCCGCTTCCAGTGGTGACAGGCGTGAATGGAGGGACGAATGGAGACGTGTCGTCTTCAGCGATGAGAGTCGCTTCTCCCTTGGTGCCAATGATGGTCGTATGCGTGTTTGGCGCCGTGCAGGTGAGCGCCACAATCAGGACTGCATACGACCGAGGCACACAGGGCCAACACCCGGCATCATGCTGTGGGGAGCGATCTCCTACACTGGCCGTACACCACTGGTGATCGTCGAGGGGACACTGAATAGTGCACGGTACATCCAAACCGTCATCGAACCCATCGTTCTACCATTCCTAGACCGGCAAGGGAACTTGCTGTTCCAACAGGACAATGCACGTCCGCATGTATCCCGTGCCACCCAACGTGCTCTAGAAGGTGTAAGTCAACTACCCTCGCCAGCAAGATCTCCGGATCTGTCCCCCATTGAGCATATTTGGGACTGGATGAAGCGTCGTCTCACGCGGTCTGCACGTCCAGCACGAACGCTGGTCCAACTGAGGCGCCAGGTGGAAATGGCATGGCAAGCCGTTCCACAGGACTACATCCAGCATCTCTACGATCGTCTCCATGGGAGAATAGCAGCCTGCATTGCTGCGAAAGGTGGATATACACTGTACTAGTGCCGACATTGTGCGTGCTCTGTTGCCTGTGTCTATGAGCCTGTGGTTCTGTCAGTGTGATCATGTGATGTATCTGACCCCAGGAATGTGTCAATAAAGTTTCCCCTTCCTGGGACAATGAATTCACGGTGTTCTTATTTCAATTTCCAGGAGTGTATTTGCAAAATTATAAGAGATACCGAAACACGCTATTACTTTCAGGCTTTAAAGAAATTATGGTTCTTTATAATTAGTGGTCTTTCCGTTACTAATTACCCAGCATTAATACAATAGACACTTGTGGATCCTGTTATGTTATTAATATGCACTTCCTATACATAAGAGAAACATACAATTAGCAAACATAAGTATATAACGTTTCATAACTGCAGTTTTCCATTTTTACTACAGTGAAACACAAAATTAACATATACGTAAGATACTGACTCACCTTCTGCGATTTACAACAGGCAGTAATGTGATCATTCACTAAGCAAAACTTTATAAGCCTCAATCTTAAGAACTTTTAATTTTGAAGTAGGCAACAACTCATTAATAAGCAGTTTTACTAGGAAAATTATTTTCAGCAAGCATCATTAACTTGAACCCACTCTCTTACCACTTTAACTTTCCTTTTACTATGTTCAAGAGGCATCAATTAGCAAAATTCTAGGCTTTAATTTCTTTCAGTAAAGATACTCGGAAATAACTTTAGTTCAAACGGAGAGGAACCTGAGAGGTGTTATGATGAGGAGAAAAATCAAGGTTGGTATATAAATTCAGATATAAATTACCTTATATTTGAACACACTAACACATCCATTAAGCTGATCCTTCACTGTACATCATTATAGCATTCCGATGCAATGATTGCACAATGTGGTGGCAACTGCATGTTGGTAGGTGGAATTGCAGGCAGAATTGCTGGACTCTGTCATTTCTTGGTGGCGATGATAGATACAAATTCCAGAATAGTTCCAGCTAGTTATCCATCCATCCGAGGCATTGGAGAGTAGCAGAAAAATCCTCTCTCGGTACCAGCACAATATGCATTTCTTACATGGCAGTGCACAGTTTGGTAGCTCGTCCCCGACTCGTAGCTTGTCCCCGACTGACTATCAGTTCCACCTTCTCTACATAGGCCAGCCACACTTTGGGCGCGCTACACAGTTCCGTTCCCGAGGGGAACCACAACAACTTTTACATACAGAATTACTAAGAGCCCTAAGTGAGGATCAGCAGTTTACATAACAGCAACCAAATGCATTAAATAAAACAAAACATTTACACATATTGACATCTCTACAAAAAATTATTCACACAAAATTACAACTATATACAGTAAGTTTTGTTCCCTCCAAATGGGACAAAGAGTTTAAATGACAGATATGCTACACAGCATACAATCAAATCATGACATCAAAGTTTTAACAAAGAAAGGAGTATACAGTTTTGTGTTATCTATTCAAACAAACACATTTACAGAAGCACAGCAATGTAACATTAAATGAAACAAAAGCAAAATAAATCAGCACAGCATTAGAGCTATGGTGTTACAAGCTGTGTGTTATATATATATATATATATATATATATATATATATATATATATATGTGTGTGTATATATATATATGTATGTATATATATACACATATATATACATATATACTGTCCATTAGTGACAAGTGAAAATGCGTGCAGGACTGGGACTCGAACCCGGATTTCCCGCTTACCGTGTGTGGTCGCGTTGGACTCTTCGGCTGAGCACGCGCGCTCCCTGTACTGACCCAAAGCTCATATGCCACACTGACCACATCCTTATTCCATAGCCCACGATATTCATCACGCAATGCTCGCCGACATTATTAACTGGATTCCCGCGCCACGAAGGGTGTGACTATGAGGAATCTAGACCCATGCAGTTATCGCCGTACGTCCGTCTAGCCTTGTAATACCGTACTTGCATGTCTAAAAGACAAGCCTAGACAGGCATAAGACGAAAGCAACATAGGTCTTATTTCCTTTTAGTCTCATTCTCCCTGGCACGGGAACCCAATTAATAATGTTGACAAGTGTTAGGTGATTAATAGAGTGGCTGTGGAATAAGGATGTAACAGTAGGAGAGATGGATGCTTGGGTAGGTGCGGGCGTGTGTACGGATAGCCAAAGTAGTTACGGGGACCGCTTGCGATGAGCGGGAAACCCGCGTTCAAGTCCCAGCCCAGCACGAATTTTCATATGTCGCTAATAGGCAGTATATCCATACCTAATACATGTCAAAGCATTCGCAGCCAGCGAATAAATTTCGTATTATTTTGTACAGCTGTGGATCGTCGACAAGGTCTGTTCTTTCACGTATGCAAAAATAATATTGTAATCTGAAGTCAAATTTAAGAATCTTTCAGCGTGGATAATGTCGACAGTCTAGTTGAAGTGGTATACAAACATTTAAACAGTTTTTACCTTTAACGTAGGCATCTGCAGCTGAAGGTATGCATTCTTGAAAAATAAGTGGCAATCAGCTGTTGTATGTTCCTTTAGTAGCATTGGTGCGTTCACATAGTATGTTGAAAAGATAATTCAATTTTCAGCCACCAGGTGAAAATACGGCGCTGTAAGTTGTCAGAACGTGGTGTGAGTGCAGGAAATGGGGAGGGTTCATGAAACACATGATAACGGTGGTTCTGGCACCTTTGTTAAGATTTGTCACAAGTTACAACACGTGCTCAGTATGGTCAACCGACTCAGCAACATGCTGCATCTGTAACATGGTATGGTCGATAGTTGTCCGGTGTAATCAGAGCGATATGTCGTCGTGTGCTATCCTTCACTTCAGGTCGGGAAGGATGCGTCCCTGGTAGACACGATGTCTCAGATATCCCCATAACCAGCAGTCACATGGATTTATTCTGAGGATCTGAACCGCCACACATCTTCAAATTCCCTAGAGGTGATGTGGTCGTTACCTAAGGTTTCTTGAGGCAAACATGTCACCTGGCAAGCGACATGTGGTGTGGCGGCACCCCATCTTGCATGAATATAGTGGTGTGTACACAGTTGCAGTCTTGCACAGCTGACATCACGTGTTCCACAAGAAGATCCTCATAGAGTGCAGATGTCGCTATACACCTAACAGGCCAGCGAAATTTCATCTCCGGACCGAGAATGGATATTGTCAAACCACACCACACAGTAACATAAACTGAGTGCAGTGGATCTTCCTGAACAACATGTAGTAGAGTAGGGTCTCGCATTCGTGGTACCGTGTAGAGTAAAATGTGTAAAGTCCGTCCAGAAAATATTCCCCGGCCACATTTCATCCGTTTCCATGCATGCTGAAAAAGGATGGGCAAGATCACGGCGTTGCAGTCTATCTTGGGGCTTCATTTACCGGACATCCCACACTGGAGCATACCGACAAACCAACTTATCTGGGCGTGGTGCTCGACAGATCTCTGACATACAGGTACCACTCCGAAAAGACGCGACAAAAGATAACTGTCAGAAATAATATTCTGCGGAAACTGGCTAACAGCAAATGGGGTGCTAAACCTTCCATATTAAGAACCACCGCACAAGCCTGATGCCTCTCTGCAGCCGAATATGCGTACCCAGTATGGCCCAGATCAACATATGCAAAGAAAGTCGACGTAAGTCTTAATGAAACATGTCGATTAACAACGGGATGCATGAAACCCACTTCCCTACCAAAACTACATAGATCTGCCGGATTTTAGAACCCAAACTCGTTTAGAACTTAACATGAATTCACAGAGAGACTCAGACAAACTATTGATGATCGGCATCCCCTTTTTGGCAGTGAGTGTAAACCCAGGAGATTTAAATCCCGTAAAAGGTTCTTTGCCGCGATAATAGAAGAAGCGCCAGCTGATTACCCACCTGCACAGGAAGTGCCCAGCGGATTCAGCACAAACTGGAAGACATGGAGGACACTGAACTGAATGACAGAGGTGGCCCCAGTGAAGACAAATATGATTAGACGGGGTCTTGGAACCACGGATGATAACTGTCACTGTGGCGCTGTGCAGGATACGGAGCATCTGCTCGCCTGCCCAAACTGTCCTTATAGGCGCAACCCCGACGATTTATGACTGGACAAAAAAGAAGCCTTGGATGTGGCCCTATACTTGGCTGAAAGATTGTTACCTGGTTTCTGGACACGAAAAAGTAAAGTAAGTACCGGACATTCCGAATCTTGTAGGGACACCACTGTAAAATGAGCCGTAAAATTTTTTGAACCTTTGACCAGGTGAGAGACAACTCCAGCATGGAGCTTAGAATTTGAGGCATGTGTTGCACAGTCGGCTATAGCTACAGCGACTCCATTAACAATTGCCCTGGGAATGGACCGCCTCCCTCTCCCTACTGCACACCCTTCATCACACGTTTCTTCAAATTTCTTGACTATATTCCTTAGCCCATTTATTGAGACGAGATCCCTTCGCAACTGTTCCTGTCGGCGTTATTCCCACAATACAACGCTGCTATTGTTGCTGTTCTGATAAAATAACTTTATCAGCAGTGCATGGTCCTCCTTCCCAATAGCCATTACGTTTCGTAGGGAACACTTCAATCTCCTTAACCCTTTACACCAACAATCACTTCAGAAAAGAAACCATCCCACGTCGTCAAGCGAGAGACAGCACACTGACGCAAAACAGGAAACATTTAGAATTCCGCCTGCCTACAACGCCATATTTTCATCTGGTGGCAGGATGTATAACTATTACTTTTCAGCATATTCTGCGAAATCACAGATTAATGAACATATCTACGAAATTTCAGCATTCTGCGATATCTAGAGCCCGCTTGCAGCTCTCAGAACACCGGCAGTTTATGTACAGTCAGCTGGTAGTGCCGGTTTCACAACGTTATAGTTACATAACCAGGTAGATTTATTTTCAGATCATTTTCAGAATAAAATTGAGTGCATTGGACGTCCCATCGTTCCCAGTCGGTTTTAGACGAATTTATTGCACCCGACTGTGATCGATGGCACGTCCAATGTGCTCAACTTCTTCTTGTAAAAAATGGTGTAAATGGCTCTGAGCCCTATGGGACTTAACATCTGAGGTCATCAGTCACACGCATCCATGCCCGAGGCAGGATTCGAACCTGCGACCGTAGCAGCAGCGCGGTTCCGGACTGAAGCGCCTAGAACCGCTTGGCCACCGCAGCCGGCTTTTTCTTGTAAATGATATGAAAAAGTGTACCTGAAGATGCAATCTAATCTTGTGAAGCCGTTAGTACTATTAAAGGATCATACAACAGATCTATGCGGTTTATTTTTGAAGAATAAACAGTTAATATTAGTAACACACTTCTTTGATTTTAGGTCGTTTTAAATTTCCCCTCGGCGTGGATTCATGTTGGGTTCCATCCATCATTCATTTGTTCCATTCCTCTCTCATATACACTTTAAATGGTTTGTTTATCGAGACATCAAGAAGTTGCAATTGTGGAGTAAGTCCTCCCGAAATAATAGCAAGCTCTGTATTTTCCTGTCTCAATTTCTCAAATTTTTCAAATGGCTACTAAACTGATCTATCACAAGAAGAGAACTCTTTATCAATAAAGTACCTTCTTCTCTCCCACATTCTGTTAATCTATAATTTCATACCAGCCTCGTCCATCCAATCCTTGTAATGAACACGAACAACACACGTTGCGGTATTTCAAAAGGTTTTGGTATTGTTTCGCGTTTAAAAATGATCGGTGGATTATGTTTAGTACCGTCAGCACAACATTAAAGGGCAACAGTGTAATGCATTTTTTGATGTCCACTTGTTTTTATAGTTACAATTTTAGCACCTTTAATGGCAACACTTCTGTTAGTCAGTACATCAAATATCAGATGAGTTTCGTCCATATTCGCTATTTGGCTTACTTCCACTCTGTCTTTTTTTTTTTTTTTTCGATGGGAAGATAATATTTTCTCTTCATACTCTTGTGTCATTTTCTGAGATATTTTGGTTACGGTTCGCTTGCTAAGTCCATGACGCTTCATAAACCTGTAGCACCAACCAACTCCATCCTTAGGGTCTGTTAGGTTCCACCGTAGCGCTAGTTTACAGGCGTCTATTTAAACCATTTTGTATCAATTCCAATGCCATTTTAAGTTGTCCCTGAAATCATTTCAATACGTCATCTTCTAGTTTTGGCCATTTTGCGTTCAGTCCTCTATTTACACGTTAAGCCGTCCTCATTTTTTTGAGTTCTTCTTTACTAGTCCGCCAGCCGAGAATGGTTTCGTCTGCTTATGGAAGGCTGAAATGCCGCTCAGCTGCTCTGTTTCCATGTTCTTCTGCATTTACTATTACTTTCAATTTATAGCACCCATCATATGAAGTCCGCCTCGATAGCTGAGTGGTCAGCCTGACGAATTACCGCCCTATGGGCCCGGCTTCGATTCCCGGCTGGGTAGGGAATCTTCTCCGCTCAGGGACTGGGTATTGTGCTGTCTTCATCATCATTTCATCCGCATCCGGCGCTCAGGTCGTCCAATGTGGCGTCGAATGTAATAAGACCTGCACCAAGGTGGCCGGACCTGCCCCGCAAGGGGCCTCCCGGCCAATGACGCCAAACGCTCATTCCATTTTTCCATCATATGAAATTCTTTTATTTTTTTCCGTTACGAATCTAGCTATTGACAGTAATACTGTACTGTTATCGATAACACATATCAGTTTCAGTTGAAGTTTACTGGCACTGTAGACTTCAATGACGCATCATAGGCTACACAGTGTTCTGGGTTTGAGATGGCGGGGCGGGAGAGAGACAGTGTCAGCAAGCTTACGAATCCCTGCAACTCATGTTCGTCGCATCAATGCACTGATGCTGACGGTTGAATATAATTTTGCCAAATAGAGATAGGCTTCCCGCGGCATCCAATATATGGCCATTTTTAAGACTGGCGGGAATTTTAAATCAAACAATTTCGAGTATAAGAGGCGCCTGAATTACGGAGGCAATTTCTCGAAGAAAAATGCGCCTTACAGTCCGTAAAATACGGTACCTGTTTGCTGGCGGATAGCAGCATAAGACTGTGTAAACTGTATGATAAAATCTAACAAAATGTGGATCGACATGGGGCACAAATGTCACAACGTTATGTTAATCAAGATGTTAAGACGCATAATCTCACTAGAAAGTTGTTTATTTCAACTATCGCGAGCTTTGTGGTTACAGTGCAGGAAAAAATCTCGTCAAATTACTCACTTTCATTGCTACTTATCTTGCTTTCACTTGTAGACTTGCTTCATCCTCTACTGAAGCCGCCTCCTTCCAAATGTCTATCGTTACATTCAATCAGCTCAATCGCGCAACGCCTTTCATCGCTGAATATAATTACGTGCAAAGCAGCTGGAATTACCTCCTTAAACAATATGTACTGGTATTTCGAAAACAAAATTAAATTTTATAATGTCATAAGCGCACTTCAGTCACTAAGAGTTCCGGCACTTATGTAAAAGAAGAATTTTTCGTAGGGATTAACAATTAACTCCATAAATTAACATATCTTTAACACCTTTAAATTTTTATTACTCTCCTTCAGTCGCCACTAGCACATTCGAGGACCACAATAAAACATCAGTCATAAAGTTGGACGTTGTTGCGTGGGGCACGTTTATATCGCTGTGTATCGGCGCAATTAACGCCTTGGCCATTTGCATTCCAGCGTTACGTGCTCCTCGGCTGGTATTCACGGGCGACATAGCAACATATATTGCGGTATCGCAAATTTTGATTACAGTTTAGTTACCAATTAACAATGTTTACACAAGAATTCCATACATACAGTGCGTGCTCTATCTCGCTTCGATGCAAATAACTTCAGAACTTTGGAACATAGATGACAACAGGTGATTGGTTGTATTCACAAAGGTGCAAAGGATTAGATAAATATTTTGTTACGGTTATTTTTATTGACTATATTTTTAAAATTACTTTTAGTGAATTCAAATTAATCAGCTTGAATGTAAAATGAAATTATTATGATGGACCACGAAACTAATCACTGTGGACGCAAAAGATCTGCAAAATCAAACAAACACCAAAGCCATCAGTATTGAAAATCACATAGGTACCGACATAGACGCGCACGGCATCATAGACCACTGCTCACTGAGCTATGAGGCAGTGCGGGAAGTAGCATAAAGTTACAGGGGGTGGACAAAAAAGTGGAAACACCAAAAACAGAACACGTTACCATGCCTAATACGATGTAGGGATACCGTTGGCATTCAAAACAGCTTCCAGTCGACTTGGAATTGATAAATGCAGGTCCTTTATGGTTTTCAGGGTATTCTTAGATCATTCTTCCAGCAGAGTAGTGACAACTTCGAATAACGATGATGGAGGTAGACAGCTATCACAGACCCTTTTCTACAAAGTACACCATAATATTGAGGTCTGGTGACTGTAGTGCCCAAGAGAAATGCGCCAACTCAACCTTGTACTTATATGGAGATATAAGTATATAGTTGCCGGCCGGTGTGGCCGTGCGGTTCTAGGCGCTTCAGTCTGGACCCGCATGACCGCTACGGTCGCAGGTTCGAATCCTGCCTCGGGCATGGATGTGTGTGATGTCCTTAGGTTAGTTAGGTTTAATTAGTTCTAAGTTCTAGGCGACTGATGACCTCAGAAGTTAAGTCGCATAGTGCTCAGAGCCATTTGAACCATTTTGAAGTATATAGTTCTGGCAATACCGGGTTCAAATGGCTCTGAGCACTATGGGACTTAACATCTGAGGTCATCAGTCCCCTATAACTTAGAACTACTTAAACCTAACTAACCTAAGGACATCACACACATCCATGCCCGAGGCAGGATTCGAACCTGCGACCGTAGCGGTCACGCGGTTCCAGACTGAAGCGCCTAGAACCGCACGGCCACACCGGCCGGCGGCAATACCGGCCATGACCTTCTTCTTCTGTGCGGAGGCACACATATTAGCCGAACTCTTACGGGACTTGGTAAGTATGTCTTCCACGAGTAATGAGTGTGTTGGGCAGGGACACTACGAATGTGGTGTGTGGACATATAAGGTGAGAATGTGGGTCTCGCGGGAGGCGTGCGCGAGATAGCCCCTGCAGTCGCACTCTCCTCTCTGCCGTCGGTGGCTCAGATGGATAGAGCGTTTGCGATGTAAGCAGGAGATCCCGGGTTCGAGTCCCGGTTGGGGCACACATTTTCGCCTGTCCCCGTTGATATATATCAACACCCGTCAGCAGCTGAAGGTATTAATATATAATTCTAACTCATCCTTGTGCTCACAAAACCAGTCATGCACAATGCGAGCTATGGGATCAGGGACACAGTGTCACCATTTGGGAGCAAACATTATACCATAGAATGGACCTGATCAGCCAAAAAAGTCACACAATCCTTGTCAATAATGCGACCTTGCAGAGTAACCATAGGGCTCCTGGAGTACCACGATCTTACTGCCCAAACCATCACCGAACCCCCGCCATGTTTCACTCTTGGGAAGTGAACGTGTTCAGAAGATGGAAACAGTGTGCAACAAGTCCCTCTCGATCAAATGACTTTCTTCCAATGCACCACAGTTTAAGTTTTCTGGATTCGGCACCAACTTTTCCTGTTACGGCTGTTTGCATCACTGATGGGTGGTTATGTAATTCCAGATCGCCCTGCAATTCCGTGCTCACGTCACAATCGTCTTCGATGACAGTCTGTCATTATCACTCAACACACACTTGTCCCTGCATTGTGACGTAGCGGATGACTTTTCTGCTTTCTTTGTATGCGGCATGAATCTTCGGTCAGGGCCTCTTGAAACACCAAACACTTCGGCTACCTTGGTTACGGAAGCAGCTACCACACGTTACCACAGTTACCGCAGTTTGCCCACATTCGAATTTACTTAGCTCCGCATAATGGACTCACAGCTACACGGAACACTGTTCTGATCCTGACTCACAGCTGCAACATTTTGAGGAGATTCCACAGGTGCCGTTCGTGGTCAAATACGACAGTTCAACCTGTAGGCTGGGCTAGCATCTGCATTTACGTTGAAACAAACATTTCTGGCGGTGTTTTCGCTTTTTGCCCGACTGCTGTATGTTGAATACGCCTTTCTATTATCTCTACGTGTCAGAAATGAAATATCTCTCACTGACGGGTTATGTGATTTTATTTCAGTAATCATAACATCAAGTTAAATGAATGATCAAACTGGCAATAAGAACACAGTACTGCTTCCTTTGGTTTTGTTGCGGTAGATATCATACAGCTTTTGTAGCTCCCTCTGTGGTAAGTTGGTCACACGTTACGACTGGTCCTATGTATTCTGGATATTGACATTGGGACTGCACCACTCCAAAGGCGACCATCTGTTTGTGATGTTAACTACATCGTACTCAGTGGATGATTCTGTACCCTGTATCTGCTAGTCACCAATCAATGATGAGGGATGACACGGGGTTTTGCAGTGAGTCCGTAAACTGTGACTGAATGGCAAGCACGAGTGTGAAATAGCAATCTTCCCTTGGTGTTGTCGTTGTCGGTTGACCAGAACCTTGAAGACGCACGGGGTATGCCACATGTTCCCATTCAGTCCGATATTGGGAGGCTATTACATCAGAACCCCCACGTAAATGGATACTGGATATTTCAGCCACCCTATCACAAATAGACTCACAATCTCTGTCCAGTACTCATAGGAGAACACGGCATTCTCCGCGGGTCTTCTCAGCACTCACTAACCACCTGACACAATGTATTTACTGCTTCAGGACTGATAAGAATGTCATGGGGTGACAACACTAATGCACTTTGATGATCGTTCTATGTGTCACAGATGACTGCAATTCTGATCGTTTACATACTCAGTCGTGGTGTGATTGTGTATGAAATTGGGCCTACCTGAAATCAGAACTTGTAAGAGGTTAGTCATTTTTACAGTGAGTATATTCTGGCTGCTAATGGAACTTAAAAGCAGGAAGAGTGTGAAACAGAATGTCGTCGTGTAATTCAAACCTCTTGATAAATACCAATGAGCAAGTTGAAATTAGATTAGATGTACTTTTCGTTTCAATGGATACACAGTGAGGAAATCATCCAGGATGTAGAACACGCCAGATAAACAAGAACATACAACAAATATTTTCAAAGAAAAACAGATATGCTAATGTAACTTTCACAGATAACAAGGGAAATGATCCTCGTGGATGTGCAATAAGTAAAAAATACCTTAAATATATTTTCATTTAAATGTTAGTTGATAACTTGTCACATAACTTGTAAATGTTAATACGCTGTGGTCCATTTGATAATTGTCAGGCTACTGTAGCCATGCAGAATCAAATAGAAAAATCATATTACCAGGTGTCTTTACAGTGATTGCCTTACTGATCTGAAATCAGTTGGTCATACTAACAAATTCATTGGGATAGAAGGAGTCGGCCATCAATAAAACCTCTAGGCCCCTCTTAAACTCAACTTTGTTCGTAGTCTGACATTTTATGGCTTCCGGCAAGTTATTGAAAACAAGTGTTTCACATACGGTTTTGACCGCCCTCCATACACAAGATTAATTTCAATTCGTCTTGCACACAGGCATGTCCCAGTCCTTCCTTCGCACATTCATTCACAATTATCGCTCTGCAAAGACTCCTTCTACTAAACTAAACAAAGATATCACAACTCTTTGATGCAAAGAATCAGCGATGTGTTTTTGCAGCAAGTCTGAGTTAACATTTACCAAGAAAATTACATTTAGGACGTAAACAAATGTGTACCATTATACACTTATTTTTGTAATGAAGTTTTGGTGATTCAATAATGCTAAATGCAAAACTATTTGCCAGTTACTGACCAAAGAGACATTTGCGACATTATAGGATAATGAAAATTCTTAAAAGTTAAAAAAATGAAGGGAATGGTTTTCCAGAATATGACAGAAAAAATAATAAAGAGAGGAATGAAATTTAAAACAAATGTCTTCAAACAACACATTGATTCCGAAATCTCTCTCCAAGAACAGAAGATAAACAGTGTTCGAAAAACAAAGTAAAAAAATAATAATTAGAAAATGAACGTAGTCGGAGAGTTCGTTAAACAGAAGATGAACCATTATTAACAGAATTCCCTGTGGTACAGTTCCGTTATGATTAGAACCGTTTAGAAATCCAAATTGTGCCTTTGCCAATATATTATTTGCTATCAGGTAGTTAAGAAGACGAGTGTATATTATATTTTCTAAAGGTTTGGAGAATGTTGGCAAAAGTTAAGGTGGATGGAAATTTGACGGCATTTCTTTGTTCCCTCCTTTCAAAACAGTCTTAACTTCAGCATATTTAAATCATTCAGGAACCATTCCACAGACAAATGATTGGTTACACAGATAACTTCATATGTTACTAAACCAAAATGTACACTCTTTAATTAATTTTGTTGATATTTTATTCAAACCTTTAGAGTTTTCGGATTTTAAAGATTTTATTCTGGACGTTACTTCTACTGCTGTGGTAAGGATCATGTTCGTACTACTGAAGTTCTTTATAATGACTGGTCTGACAGTGAGATATTCCATAGCAGCACATACTGAATCTGACAACCCTATCATTTCAGTAGCAGTTATGGAACGCTTGTTAAAACGTTTTGCAACACTGCACACATCTGTTACCAAAGTATTATTTACTCTTCATGCAATCTCTCCTCTTCATGTCTAGTTCTACCAGTCTTCTGCTTTTCTGAATACCATAAATTCTTCATTTCATTATATGACGTAATTATCTCTTTCTCATAATGTATTTGCTTTGATGTCCGTATTACCATCCTTAATATTTTGCGTTATGTCTTGTAACGAGCTAGAGAGCCAGCAACAGAGCTGTTTCTGGCTGACAGAGTTTCCTTTCTGTTTTACACAATGCCTTTACTCCTTGAGTAATCCATGCCTTCTTTGTAGACTTTAGTATAATCAAAGAGAAAGAAAGAACACTGGGCTTAACGTCCCGTCTACATCGATGTCATTAGAGACGGAGGACAAGCTCGGATTGTGTAAAGGATGAGGAAGGAAATCGGCCTTGCGCTTTCACAGGAATGATCCCAGCTTCCTCCCGAATGCGAGTCCACTGTGCTAACCACTGCGCCACGTCGCTCGGTTTGGTCCAACCTAGGTCAATTTTGGGGGAAAACAGTATTCAGGTTAGGTAATGATTTGTTGTGTTGTATTTTTCAGTCGTTCGCTGACCACTATATGCATCACTCCAGGGTTTTGAGGAGTGTCATAAAATAATCTTTTTTTGGTTTACTAACACCTTCTTGAATTCATATTTAATTGATTTGTATCCTGTTCAGTATTAACATTTCACAAAAAAACTGCATGTTATGATCTGGGAGGCAACTGACAATTGGTTTTGTAATATGATTTTGTTCGTTAGAGCTTCCTATGAAGGTATTATCAACATCTGTTTGTGAGAAATTAGTTACTCGTATTGGAAAGTTTACTGTAGGAATTAAGTTGAATGGTAATGTTACTGAATAAGCTAAATTCTTACTGATAGAGTTTTTAAGAAAACCTACATTACAGTCACCAGTAACAAATATTTCTTTGCTTTTTGGTGTTAAATAGGCCAGTGGAGCTTTAAGGTGATTTAGGAATAGACTGAAGTTATCTGAAAGTGCCCAGTATACACTTACTGTTATGAAAGAATTATTATGGAATTCTACGTCTGTTCCACATGCTTCCATATGTTACTCTAGGCGAAATTTATCAATGCCTATGTTCATAAATTTATGACAGTTCCTGATTAATGTGGCAGCTTCTCCTTTCTTCATTCCTGCTCTGCGAAAGTGAGATGCTAACCTAAATGTTATAACTCTTGACACATCTACACCAGCGGTGGTCAGATAATACAAAGAGAATCAGACTTTGTAAATTGAGTTTGTGGGCTCTAATTCATTAATGTAAATAAGTAGTTCACTAATTTTACTTCTTAGTCCTCGAATATATTGTTCGAATAAAACGGATAGAATTTCACATTCACCGAGGGAAAATTGGGTTGAAATAAAATATTATTGAAAAATTTTAAACAGCTGTTTGTGCTGATGCAATATATCATAATTATGTTGTTCGAATTCTTTCTCAAATGAAGATTTGTTTCAACCCCAATTTATCTCAAAACCTGATTTCTTTCCGTCCTCCCTGCCCTAAAAAAGGCGCTGCTGCATCACTTGCAAGATTACTAGTCTTTTGGTTCGATAGCAAATAAATTAAAACAGTAAACATTGCTGGGTTGAGAAAAATAGTACGAGGATAGACTTCATTCTCCATTGTAGTATATGGGGCATCTGATTTCCCCAACTTACAGCACTGCGAAAGTGACAAGACGTGAGATGCACGTATTTGGCACAAGGTAAGCCCACACTACCTTACAGCTTTACTACACGCCGAAAGGACACGTATTACGCGCGATACCACAATTTGTAGTTTATAGCGTATTTTTCTTCACGGAATAAACCATTTCGAGACACGTGTTTCTGGATAGATTGCAAAACTGCTTCCTGTCTCGGCTAGGGACAGGTGATGGACTTTATCTAGTAATAAATCCACCCTACTTCACGTCAGTATCCGTAAATTATTAACTACGAGGCTGCGAACACTTTTTTACTTTTTTCGGTGTGTATAAGAATCATTGTTTACGTCTTTTCTACCGGTATAAATCCTAGGACTACGAAGAGCTTAAATCATCGATTTCTTCGAAAACGCAGTAATAGAAACGTAATGAAAGTACGTTATATGTAGCGTATGTTGAGCAAGATTTTTGCAGGATGCATGAAGCACTTGCAATAAAACATCTTTTTTTCATTTGTCTCTGGGATGAAACGCACCTGAATGTATTAATGTAGTTTGTTGTTGTGGTCTTCAGTTCAAAGTCTGGTTTGATGCAACTCTCCATGCTACTCTATCCTGTGCAAGCTTCTTTATCTCCGAGTAACTATGCAACGTAAATCCCTCTGAATCTGCTTACTGTATTCATCTCTTGCTCTCCCTCAACTATTTTAACTCGCCACGTTTCCCTCCATTACTAAATTGGTGATCCCTTGATGCCACAGAATGTGTCCTACCGACCGATCCCTTCTTTGAGTCGTGTTGTACCACAAATTTCTCTGCTCCCCAATTCTATTCAGTACCTCCTACCCACCTAATCTTCAGCATTATTCTATAGCACGTATTTCAAAAACTTCTATTCTCTTCTTGTCTAAACTATTTATCATCAATGTTTCATTTCCATACATAGCTACACTCCATACAAATACTTTCAGAAAGGACTTCGCGACACTTAGATCTATACTCGATGTTAGCAAAATTTATCTTCTTCAGAAACGTTTTCCTTGCCATTGTCAATCTACATTTCATATCCTTCCTACTTCGACCATCATCAGTTATTTTGCTTCTCAAATAGCAAAACTCATTTACTACTTTAAGTGTCCCATTTCCTACTCTAAGTCCCTCAGCATCACCTGATTTGCCGCGCGGGATTAGCCGAGCGGTCTCGGGCGCTACAGTCATGGACTGTGCGGCTGGTCCCGGCGGAGGTTCGAGTCCTCCCTCGGGCATGGGTGTGTGTGTTTGTCTTTACGATAATTTAGGTTAAGTAGTGTGTAAGCTTAGGGACTGAAGACCTTAGCAGTTAAGTCCCATAAAATTTCACACACATATCACCTGATTTATTCGACTACATTCCATTATACTCGTTTTGCTTTTTTCGTTGTTCATCTTACATCCCCCTTTCAAAACAGCTGCTCTTCCAGGTCCTTTGCTGTCTCTAGAAGAATTACAATGTCATCGGCAAACGTCAGAGTTTTATATCTTCTCCCTGGACTTTGATTCCTACTCCAAATTTTTATTTTGTATCCTTCACTAATACTCAGTATACATATTGAATAACATCGGGGATAGTCTACAACCTGTCTGACTCCCTTTTCAACCAAATGCTATAAACGTAGATTTGTCTTTCCTTAACCCATCTTCTATGAGAAGTCGTACGGTCAGTACTGCCTCGGGTGTTCCTACATTTCTCCGGAATCCAAACTGATATTCCCCGAGGTCAGCTTCTACCAATTTTTCCATTCTTTTGTTAAGGATTTGCAGCCGTTACTTATTAAACTGATAGTTCGCTAATTTTCACACATGTTAGCACCTGCTCTCTTTGGGATTGGAATTATTAGATTCTTTTTGAAGACAGACGGTATTTCACCTGTCTCATGCATCTTGCTGACCAGATGGAAGGGTTTTGTCTTGGGTTGGCTCTCCCAAGGCTATCAGTAGCTCTAACGTAATGTTGTCTACTCCCGGAACCTTGTTTCGACTTAAATCTTTCAGTGCTTTGTCAAATTCTTCAAGCAGTATCATATCTACCTTATCATATTCCTCTACATCATCTTCCTTTTCCTTAATATTCCGCATAAGTACATCTCCCTTGTATAGATTTCTCTATACTTCTTCCATCTTTCTGCTTTCCCTTCTTTGATTAGGACTGGTTTTCCATCTGAGCTCCCGATATTCATACAGGTGGTTATCTTTTCTAAAAAAGTCTGATTAATTTTTCTGTAGGCAATATCTGTCTTACTCCTAGTGAGAAATGCTTCTACATACTTACATTCGTTCTCCAGCCATTTCTGCTTAGCCATTTTGCACTTCCTGTCGATCTCATTTTTTAGACGTTTGTATTCCTTTCTCCTGCATCATTTATTGCATTTTTATGTTTTCTCCTTTCATCGATTAAATTCAATATCTCTTGTGTTACCCAAGGATCTCTACTTGCCCTCGTATTTTTACCTACTTGATCCTCTTCTGCCTGTTTGAGAAAACGTTCATCCGATACCCGAACGCTACATCTTGTAGATGAATGACGGTAAGAACTTGCGGTGAATTTTAACTTACGCAAGGGACTACAAAGTTTTTATTTTCAAAAGAACCATCCGATTTTACAGAAGTATGTATCTTACACGCATGCGCATACATCGTACAGATCCTTTTTAGAATTCCGCTTAGGATCAAAGATTTAATTTACCTTTCGTATTCGTTCAATGTGCCTGCCACCGGGCGATGCTCATGTCCAGCCCATACTCTGGTGAGCACGTCTGGCGTCACTGCATCCGCTGCTGTGGGTGTGCGGCGTCGCACTTCACCCATATGTGTGGGAAGGGAATGCACATAGATGGCGTCCTGAGCTGTCACTGTCAGCAGAAAATGACTCATCCCCATCTTTGCCGGCTTCATCCATCTCAGAAGCTTTTGATCCTCTTCACTACCTCTCTCTCGACATTTAGTCTTATACAGGGTGTTATCGATGTAAGTGCAGATATTTCTATTGCTGACTGAGGATTCTATGCTGAAATATTAATTAACGACATAGGAGACAATCTGAGTAGCCGTCCTAGATTGTTTGCAGATGAAGCTGTCATTTACCGTCTTGTAAAGTCATCAGATGATCAAAACGACTTGCAAAATGATTTAGATAAGATATCTGTATGGTGCGATAAGTGGCAATTGACCCTGAATAAAGAAAAGTGTGAAGTTATTGACATGAGTACTAAAAGAAATCAGCTAAATTTCGATTACGCGATAAGTCACACAAATCTGAGGACTGTAAATTCAACTAAATACTTAGGGCTTACAATTACAAATAACCTAAATGGGAACCATCACATACATAATATTGTGGGTACAGCAAGCCAAAGACTGCGATTCGTTGACATAACACTTAGAAGGTGCAACAGGACTACCAAAGAGACTGCTTACACTACGCTTGTCCGCCCTATTCTGGAGTATTGCTGTGCGGTGTGGGATCCGCATCAGCTGGGACTGACGGATGACATCGAAAAAGTACAAAGAAGGGCAGCTCGTTTTGTATTATCCCGAAATAGTGGAGATAGTGCCACAGACATGATACGTGAAGTGGAGTGGCAATCATTAAAACAAAGGCGTTTTTCGTTGCGACGGGATCTTCTCATGAAATTTCAATCACCAGTTTTCTCCTCCAATTGAGAAAACATTCTGTTGGAACCCACCTGTATAGCGAGAAATGATCATCACAATAAAATAAGAGAAATCAGGGCTCGCACAGAAAAATTTAAGTGCTCGTTTTTTCCTGCGTGCTGTTCGAGAGTGGAACGGTATAGAGACAACATGAAGGTGGTTCGTTGAACCCTCTGCCAGGCACTTTATTGTGAATAGCAGAGTAATCACGTAGATATAGATGTAGATGTATTACATAAGAATTTACTTCATTTACACTCTAACTATTGTAACTATTAGGAGTAGTATGTCTTCAGGCTCGTTAGGATCTCCGAATACATGAAGCAAGAACAAGCTATTAATGTTTATTTTCCCATGGGCAGCAGGTCATGTGTTGAAGTATCGCAAAACATTAGTCTATACGGTGTCCGGACATTTGCCACACCGGACGTTTGCCACGCCGGACATTTGCCACGATTTTACCTGCTCCGAAGGGTCGGGTCCCTTGCCGCCTCCTCTGTTATATCCTAGCCAGTAATGCCAACCGAGCCCGCTGCCAAAAAGGTTGGCAGCATCAAAGTCCAGACGCCGTCCGCATAAGCAGCGCCAGCGATACAGGAAATCGCCGCAAGTCTGCGCGCGCCACCGCTGGCTTCTGGCTTCTTAAGCGCTGGAGTCGCGAGCGCTAGGACAGTTCTGGATTCGCCACTCAGTTGTATACTCGCCACCGAATTGTGTGTTCATCGCAGCAGAGTTGCTGTTTGTCGTCAGCCGACGCTGACCTAGCCGCACCGACTCGAACTAGACAGATTTCTGTAGACCATGTTCACCACTGTGTTCTGTATCGTCGTTAATAAAGATAAGTACCGACTTTCATTTAATCCGAGTGTTTGGGTTTTCATCTTTCTGTTCACTGTTCCAGCGGACCAGTCGGCCCGCTATTAAAAGTGTGGCGGTGACTTCGTAGGCCGTTTCTAAAGCGAAGTGTTGTCGCTACGAAGGCCGCCACAAAACTGGCGACGAGGACTTCCGAACTCGTGTGCAGGGCTGGTTCAACTTGTTTCTTGAGATAGAATTTTGGGGGCTGGTTTAATTTGTGTTCACTATGTCTGCCGAATTACAACAGTTGATCTTGTTACAGAGTCAGCAAATACAAAGTCTGGTGGAAGCAATCGCCAAACAAGCGGCTAATCCACCACCACACAAGGAACAAGCACAGGCAGCACCGCCTTTTCGTGCTTTTGAGGCATCACGAGAAGAATGGCAAGAATATTTCGCGCAGTTGCAGGCGCACATGTCAGTCTACAAAATCACAGGTAATGAGCGGCAGCTTTATTTAATTTCCACTGCAGGCGTGGAAGTCTATAGACTACTTTGTAAGTTGTTCCCGGAATCCAAGCCAGAAGCTTTAGACTATGACGTTGTTGTTACCAAGCTTGCTGAGTATTTCGAGTCGCGAGTTCATGTGGCAGCGGCCAGATTCAAGTTCTTCAGATTAAAGAAACTGCCACATCAATCTAATAAACAGTGGTTAACAGATTTACGGGGCCTCACCCGTCAGTGCCGATTTAATTGTGTGTGTGGAGCTTCCTACAGTGATGTCATGTTACGAGACGCTATTACTCAAAACATTGCAGATTCTCGTATTCGTGCTGCTATCTTAAAGTTGCCTGACCCGTCATTAGAGACTGTGATGAACATTATTGAAGCCCAAGATACTTTTGACTATGCTGAGTGTGAGTTAGATCAGCCATGTATTTCTCAAATTGCCTGTGCTAAGCAAGTTATGTCACGCCCGCGGCCCCACCGGCAGAGTCAGACTGTAAACACTAGCCGGCCGCGTCATGTTAAACACATTAGTCAGCCGCGTGTGCAAAATGCAAGACTTAAGTCTTGCCCTAAGTGTGTTCTTGCTCATCCTCGTGAACGTTGCCCGTTAAGAAACGCGGTTTGTCACTTTTGTCAAAGGAAAGGACACATCCAGACTGTTTGTTTGCGTAAACGCAAGAACAATTCTAGTGCTGCCCACCCCATGGATATTCATGTTCTTCAAAGCCAGCCCGCCCAGGAGGTCGGGTTTAAAGACTCTTCCACGGTTCGTGTGGGTAATAAACTTGTTCGCAATAAGCCACCCACCCGGCCCTCTGCTATGCGACCCAAGCGTAATTCAACCGCTGTAACACGTAATGTACAGACTGCAAGTGAAGCGGGAGTTGTTGTTCCACCCGCCCAACCCACGAGTTGTCGTAAGCAGAGAACACGCGCTAAACGCGCTGATTTTGTGTCTTCCGCCTCCGCTGCACCGATCCAGAGACAGTGTAATAAACTATTTGTGAAGCTACGCATCCAGGATAAGACCTTCAATTTTCAATTAGAAACTGGTGCGTCTGTGACTCTCATAAATAGTGCTACGTATGCGGCTATCGGCCGCCCTAAACTTTCAGCGGCAAAACATTCTTTGGCTACTTATAGTGGAGAACAACTTCCTGTGTTAGGTGTATGTAGCGTGCCAGCCACATTCCGTGGCAATACAAAAACAGTTTCATTCACAGTGCTCCGCGCTACAGACGGTGTAAACATTTTCGGATTAGACTGTTTTGACTTGTTTGGCCTGTCTATCCAAGACAATGTGTCGCAAATTAATTCTGTTGTTCCTCAAGACAGCATAACCGATTTGTGTAAACGATACAGTGACATATTTAAAGACGAACTCGGTTGTGCTGCGAACTTTGCCGCTCATATTACTTTAAAAGATAATGCTCAGCCTCGATTTTTTCGTGCTCGTCCAGTGCCTCACGCCCTCCGGGCACCTGTAGAAGATGAACTTCGTCGTTGCAAAACAACGGTGTTATTCAACCCGTTTCAGCGAGCCAGTGGGCTTCTCCCTTAGTTATTATAAAGAAACCGTCTGGAAAGTTACGTTTGTGTGCTGATTTTAAGTCGACAGTTAATCCTCAGACTGTCATTGATTCTTTTCCTTTACCTAGACCGGACGAGCTGATGGATAAGTTAGGGGAAGCTCGTTTCTTTTCCAAAACTGATCTCCGTGAAGCGTATTTGCAATTGCCCCTCGACGAGCAATCACAACAGTATTTTGTCATAAACACGTCGTTGGGGTTGTTCCGTTTTCTGCGTTTGCCTTTTGGTTGTGCGTCAGCTCCAGCTGTTTTTCAGCGTTTTTTGTCCCAACTTTTGGCTAATGTGCCATCGTGTTGCAACTATTTAGACGATATTGTTGTGTCCGGTCGGACGCCTGCTGAACATTTCCGTAATTTGGAGTGTTTGTTTACAGTGTTGTCTCAGGCAGGCCTACGTTGCAACATCGATAAATGTTCATTTTTCCTTACGGAGTTGGAGTATCTGGGACATGTTATTAATGCTCAAGGCATTCATCCCTCCCAGTCACATTTAGCACCTATTCGTGATTTGCCCGCCCCTCGCAATCTGCATGAATTGCAAGCAGTTCTTGGCAAATTGACATATTATATTAGGTTTATACCTAATGCATCACAGATTGCTGCACCGTTGCATCGTCTCCGCCGTAAGAATGTTCCGTTTGTGTGGTCAGCTGATTGCCAATCAGCCTTTCAGCAGCTTAAAGAGGCTTTATTGAATGATCGTTGTCTGGTCCATTACGACCCTGACAAGCCTCTGGTGTTAGCTTGTGATGCCTCTTCTTTCGGCCTCGGTGCTGTGTTGTCTCACCGAGTCGGTAACACCGAACGTCCTATTGCGTTCGCATCTAAATTGCTAAACAAAGCTCAGTGTAATTATAGCCAATTGGACAAGGAAGCGTTGGCTGTTGTGTTCGGTGTCACAAAATTCCATCACTACCTCTATGGTAGACCATTCTATTTAGTAACAGATCACAAGCCCCTGACGTCACTGTTTCATCCGTCTAAACCAGTTCCTCAGCGGACAGCTCAGAGACTACAACGTTGGGCTCTTTTGTTATCACAATACCAGTATGAGATACTGTATCGCCCTACAGCTCAGCATGCAAACGCTGACGCGCTTTCTAGATTGCCGATTGCTGCGGATGATGTCTTCGATTCCTCTGACGACTCTTGCCATCAGATTGACGCCGATGAGCATCAATCCCTCCGGGATTTTCCGATTGATTATCGTCAGGTGGCACGTGAGACAGCTACGGATCCTCATCTGAGTTTACTATTACGTTTTGTTCAACGTGGTTGGCCGTCCAAGGCAAAGGACATATCGGATCCTCTGGTTCGTCGCTATTATCCGCAACGTCATCTGTTGTCTGTTTCGCACGGAGTTTTGCTGTTACGCACCGAGAATGACCAGCTTCGTGTAGTGGTTCCCCAAGTGCTCCAATCCAAGGTCCTCGACTTGTTGCATCAAGGTCATTGGGGAGTGGTCCGCACCAAGCAGCTTGCCCGCCGTCATTCTACGTGGATCGGTATTGATAAGCAGATTACGCAGATGTCTACAGATTGTTCGACGTGTGCCGAACACCAAGCTGCTCCGCCTCAACGCTATTTTGAGTGGGCACGCCCTGCCGGTCCCTGGCAGCGAGTACATATTGATTTCGCTGGTCCATATTGGTATTCTCGGTGGCTCATCGTGATAGATGCATTTAGTAATTTTCCGTTTGTTGTGCCCATGCAGTCTACAACGTCTGCACAAACTATACAGGCGTTGACTTCAATTTTTTGTATTGAGGGTCTTCCAGAAGTTTTAATGTCTGACAATGGTCCACAATTTACCTCTGCTGAATTTGAAGGTTTTTGTTCTGCCAATGGCATTCGCCATGTTCTTACTCCGCCGTTCCACCCTCAATCGAATGGTGCAGCGGAACGTTTTGTACGCACATTCAAGGATCATATGGGCCGCCTTCGTGCTACGCACTCTCGTCAGCAGGCCCTCATCACGTTCCTGTCGTCGTACCGGACCACGCCACGCGACGGCCCTTCGCCTGCGGAGCTTCTCCACGGCCGTCGTCATCGCACCCTACTACGGTTGTTGCGCCCCCCGGATCGACCCGCCGCTTCTGAGCATCGCACGCGTTTTCAGCGCAACGACGCCGTTTTTTTCAGAGTTTATCACGGTCGCCGTCGTTGGGAACGTGGTACCGTGATAAGTGTCCAGGGTCGCGGTTTTTATACTGTTCAAGGTGCTACTGGGGTGCACAGGAGGCATCAGAACCAGTTGCGCCGCGCTGGCCGCCCGGATTCTACCGCTCGTTCTTTGTCCACAGATTTGGTCCGCGGCGGGTTCCAGCCGCGCCTTCCGACTTCGCTGCCGCCCCCAGGGCAGCAGCAGCAGCAGCCGTCGCCGCTACCACGCCGACAGCCCGTCCCGTTGATGCCTCCCGCGCAGCTTCATCCGGGAGCGCCCCAGGTGGTCGCTCCGGCGCCTGTGGTCCCTCTTCTGTCGCCACCGCCTTCGGAGCTGATGGACGTCGACCCCTCAGCCGGGCCGCCTTCCCAAGCGGTGGCTGTGCAGCCTGTACTGCAGCCGCTTTCCTTGGGCACCCCCAAGGAGTCTGACACCGCAGCGCCTTGTCCGGCGCCCACTCGGCAGCCGTCGACGCAGCATCAGGATACGCTGCCTCTCTTCGTGGGTCCCGCCGCCCCGTCGCGTCCAGTACCGGAAGCTGCGCCCGTGGTCACAGGCGTGCACCCTGACCTCGGTTTTCAGTCGGTGTTTCCCGAGGCCCCGCGCAGCCAATGCTGGGGTGTGGACCGGGGACTGCCACCGACAACAGTCTCCGCCCCGGTCTCTTCTGCTACGCCTGCGGCCAGACCCCTCCCCCGCCGTCGACGCTCGCCTCGTCATTATTCAACGACGGTGCGGCGATTTGGGGGGGGAGGAGTGTTATATCCTAGCCAGTAATGCCAACCGAGCCCGCTGCCAAAAAGGTTGGCAGCATCAAAGTCCGGACGCCGTCCGCATAAGCAGCGCCAGCGATACAGGAAATCGCCGCAAGTCTGCGCACGCCACCGCTGGCTTCTGGCTTCTTAAGCGCTGGAGTCGCGAGCGCTAGGACAGTTCTGGATTCGCCGCTCAGTTGTATACTCGCCACCGAATTGTGTGTTCATCGCAGCAGAGTTGTTGTTTGTCGTCAGCCGACGATGACCTAGCCGCACCGACTCGAACTAGACAGATTTCTGTAGACCATGTTCACCACTGTGTTCTGTATCGTCGTTAATAAAGATAAGTACCGACTTTCATTTAATCCGAGTGTTTGGGTTTTCATCTTTCTGTTCACTGTTCCAGCGGACCGGTCGGCCCGCTATTAAAAGTGTGGCGGTGACTTCGTAGGCCGTTTCTACAGCGAAGTGTTGTCGCTACGAAGGCCGCCACAAAATCCTCCTCCTCCTCCTCACCCACCGCCCAACCCCTGGAATGCCCGTGGACGGTCACCGAACCCGCACACTGGTCGCAACAAAAGTCCTTACACTCAGTTTGCTTTCGAAGTTCCTAACGCGACCGTCAGTATGGAAGTTATTACAACGAACAAGGGCACGCCTTCTGCTCATTACAATGGTTACGCGTATCTTAAACAGAGGGAATCTAAAGAAGGTGTTGTTACGTGGACGTGCTTAAGCCGAAAAGCGGATCATTGCAAGGGAAAGTTGCTTTCGAAGAACGGAGAAGTATTGAACGTATCAGAACATCTCTGTGGACCACCTGACGATGTGGCTCTGGAAATGAGAAAGCAAGTGGAAAGGGCGAAGAGAAGGTCTCAAGAAGAAACTACACAGTTATCGGAGATTTACGCGGATGAAATGGGAAATCTTCATAATAAAGGTTATGACTTTCTTACAGTGATGCCGAATTCAGAATCTATGAAGAGAACCATGCGTCGTCGACGGAGTCAAGCGCGGGGGAACCAACAAGAGCCTACGAACTCTTATGAAATTGATCTTCATGAAGATCTATTAAAAATGGGAGATGGCACTGGTTTTCTTCTAGAAGACGATAGATTAGAGGAGAGAATATTAATTTTTAGTGGAAGCAAGGGAAAAGAAAGTTTAAAAACATGTTCCCATTTTTTTATGGATGGAACATTTAAGAGCTGCAGCAAGCAGTTCGCACAAATCTACACCATACACGTAGACTTAGGAGGCCCGATTAAAGAAACAAACATTCTTCCTGTTGTATTTGCACTGCTCCCCAATAAGAACAAAGACACATACGTTCGTCTGTTTCGTCTGATAAAACAGGCAATCGCTGAGTGGTGTACTAAAGAAGTGAATATCGATTTTGAGGCAGCTGCGATATCGGCCATTCGTCAATTTTTTCCCACAATTGAAATAAATGGATGCTATTTCCACATGTAGAAGAGTTTATGGAGGAGAATTCAAGTTCTCGGTCTAACTGAGGAGTACCGCCAGAACGAGGATTTAAGACTTCACGTCAGCATGTGTGCAGCGCTGGCATTTGTAAAACCGGATGACGTAAGCAATGGATGGACTGAGATTCATGCAGAAGCTCCTGATAACGGAATGCTCAATTTTTTGACTACTTTGTGGACAACTGGCTAGACAATGAAGATATCCCAATAGAATTGTGGAACTGCTATGGAAAAAGGCACCGAACGACGAATGCTGTTGAAGGGTGGCACAACAAAATAAATAGTATTATTGGAAACCCTCACCCTAGAATCACCTATTTGGTGGAGTGCTTGAAAAAGGAAGCAGAGCTCACAAACTGCATGTACATGAACCTGGAAATGAATCTTGAAGGTAAGAAGAGGAAGAAGAAGTACTTGAAGCTAGACGACAGGATAGAGAGAATCGTAAAGAATTATGAAGAGACTGGCAACATTAGGCCTTGCTTGAAAGCCATTGCCCATATTCAGAAACTGGACTAAAATACGTTAAGAATAATGCATTAAAACTATGAATACCACTGAGACCTCGCAGATTACTGAGTTAAAATTATTAAAACATTGAAGCGGCATTATCGGCGCTAATATTAAGTTGTAATTGTAAATAGAGTGCACATTAGTTCAGCCTGTTTAGGCTGATTTTAAACACGTCAAAATGGTAAATGGTGATTTATCATTGTCACAGTCCAAAGCCTGTGCAAAGTGTGATGGGAATCAGCCTTTATTGTAAAAATTAAAGAGTGTTTCAAGCCTCACAAAAGTATCCCTAAATAGCTTGACGATGTAACTAGCTGGTCCCAGCTAGGTTTACTAGCGCGTAATCAAGAAGCAGCGTATTAACGAAGCCAACATTAAACATCACTCAAATGATCCTCCTGTAACCAGAATTTACAGTTACATCTAATTTTTTTCAATAGCAATTTCCTTTTTAAGTAAGAGCTCCTATTGTTGTCACGTTAAGATAACTTTTTTCTACCTTCTAATATTATGGCCATACTATTAAATAATTGTGAGTTCTAAAATTATTTACTTAAGCTTCAGAGTCGCAACTATCACCTAAAATATCATGCTTTGTTAAACTGATAGTATAAGGTTTGTAAAAGAAAATGGGAACTGAACCTTTGAATTGAACCTAAAATTGACATCCCAAAACTGATCTGATCATATGGTTGACAATTTTGGCATCTCAAATATTTTTTTATTTAAGTTTAGCTGCAAACATTTATAGTAGATGTAAATCTATTTAAGTAGATTTAGATATAGTCCTTTAAAAATTAAAATTCCTTACTAAATTGTTGATTATCTTTAAACAGGCCAGTAAAAGCAACTGAAACTAGGCAAGGAGCTACTACTGAAAATTAATTGTTATTGAAGAACATCAGAAACGTATTAGACCTACTTTTCGTATACATTAGGGACTTTTTGAAAAGATATTTGATGATTTCCTCTGTCACAGACAGTTCAGGCATCAGTTATTTCATAGTGTAATTTGATTTGCTTCGCAACACCAGGCATATCTACTTCTGTATTTTGTTTGCAGCTGTTCTCATTTCGAATTCTGGAATGTTTACTTCATCTTCTTCGGTGAAGGAATTTCGGAAAAGTGCATTTAGTAATTCCACTTCATCAGTAACATTAGCGTCGCGCAGTAAAGGTACTTACTGAGCCTTTCTGCTGGTTTACTTAACATAGGACCAGAATCTCTTTGGATTTTCCGCCACATTTCTAGAGAGACTTTCGTTGTGAAAACTATTAAATGCATCTCGCATTGAAATGCCCACCAAATTTCGAGCCTCGGTAAAACTTCGCCAATATTGGAGATTTTGCGTTCGTCTAAATTATACGTGCCTTTTTCGTTGCTCTTGCAGCAGCTTTCTGTCGTGTTTTGTGTACCATGGGGGATCAGTTCCGTCTCTTATTAATTTATTCGGTATGAATCTCTCGAGTGCTGTTGATACTATTTCTTTGAACTTAAGCCACATATGGTCTTCACTTACATAGTTTGGAAGGATTTGAGACTGTCTCTTAGAAAGAAGTCAACCGAATTTTTAGCTGCTTTTATAAATAGGTATATTTCGCATTTAGTTTTGGTGAATTTCTTTGTTACGGAGTTGAGCCTCGTTACGAATGTGTTCACTATTCCCTGTATCCGTCGTGATGTTCAGGATTATTTGTGGCTAAGAGGTCAAGTGTGTTTCGTAACCATTTACAATTTGAATGGCCTCGTGAACTAATTGTTCAATTTTTAAAAAAGTATTTAGAACAATTACAGAAGTTATTTTCTATCTACAATAGGGTCTGATAATGTATTTTTGTTAACATACGGAAGGTAGATTGAAGTCACTGCCAACTATAATTGTAGAATAGGGTTCCTATTTGTGATGAGACTCAAGTTTTCTTTGATCTGTTCAGCAACTGTTTCATCTGAGACGGGGGGGGGTCAGTAAAGGGAGCCAGTTATTAATTTATTCCGGTTGTCGAATGTAACCTCTGCCCGTACTAAGTCACAGGAACTATCTGCTTCAATGTCGCTTGTGAGCTGGAATACACATTACATTATTTTTCCTTAAGTTGTGCTTCTTGTTTCTGTTGTAGTGCAGATCATTACAATTACGGCTTTCCGCTCCAAAACCTAGAATGCTTTCTCTGTGACCCTGTAAATACCAGAGGTAAACAATGTAGAACAACAACGTACGTTACAAGCATAGAACTCTGTATTACTTCATTTGCTTATTTCTTACATTTAAAATTGTACGTCGACTTTAGATGACATGCCAATCACAGATGTTCTTATTTCTATTTAGTGAACGTACGAGTATTTTCAGTCATGTTTAGAACATTGTCCCGCTCACTTTATTAACTAATGTTTCACCACAAGGGATATCGCATTTTAGAGAGTAAATTAATATAGACCATGTCGTTCTTCTTTTCAAACATCCACATACACATTTCTTCTTGCCTTGTTGTGTTTTGGGCATGCAGTTGTAGTGATGAAAGTAGGCACAAATGCAGTGATCAAAAAGAAATGATTAGCGTACATTCGCATTGTCTTTACATCGTTCCTTTCTTGTTGCTCCCATGGCGACGGACTGTTTCTATCGCAATCAGTAAGCGTGAAAGGAAGCTACCGTACAGACTGAGGAATCTATATTTATACTGACATAATCGTCGGTATTGCTTTCGTTTCCCAAAAGCTATAAATATTTCGATTTCGGAAAAGAAGCTCTGTATTTCGCCAAGATGTCGAAGAAGAAGGTCCCTTCCGTACTGGTTGTATCGAGTAAGATGTGGAGACGGTGGTTTGAAAGCGGACAGTAGTAGTACGAGGAAGGGCGTCCCTTACCTGAGGGATCGCTACCTGGCGTAGGGGCAAGTGTGGCAAATGTCCGGCGTGGCAAATGTCCGGCATTCGTCTATATTGACAGCTGCAGCCCACTTAGTGGAGGCAGTTACGACCGTTGCGAGGGTCTTCGACTATCTTGCGGCTTCAATGGAACAAACGTCGACGAACTCTTGACAAAATCCTTTTTTGTTTTTTGATCACACTACTCTACTAAAGCAGTAGCACCATTCCTCGAATATACAATAACAATTTATTGTTTCTTCATAAACCTAAACGACAAGTGGGACCGAATAATCTCTTTCTCACAGTAGAGACAATTGAGTTTCCTGTTGACATTCTTGTTAGCTCTACGTTCCGGTCTTCGGTATTCCTTGGGAGCTGGGCACAGCCTGGCGTCTGTTTGCTGCTACTTGCGATGACGTCACGGGCAGCCCGACTACTCTCGACGCCGCACGTAGTTCGAAAGGAACACCTCAGATAAGAATACACCAACCGCAGACTACGAAAACCAAATAGTTCTAAAAACGAATTAATAATTATCTCATTAACTAAAGACACTAATTCTCAACCCGGTATAAAAGCAGTCGGCTCCTTGCGGTGTTAGTGCTTGCATCTGTGCCTTTCCTGCAGATAGGAAACAGGCACCATTAGTGATGGTGCGTATTGTGTACATAATACATGATTTTGAAATTGTCACACGGAAAACAGTTGTCACTTGATGAAAAAGCAAAAAGTGGCAGAGGGAAATGGGACTCTGTAATAATCAAATAATTAAGAAGCTGAACTGTTCAAGTAGACTGATTTACAATTTTGTGATACTGGGCGCACGATATGGACAGAACGGAAAATATGAGCAAAGTAGAAAATTATCTTCGGCATCGAAACGGTTTCTTTCGCGCAAAGGAAAGGCCACAAACCGTTACTCTTCTCTATTGTTGCTGATTTACAGTTGCTAGTAACTGCCGGATGTGTACGACAGATTTTCCTTAATGACGAACACCTTGCATTCAAGAAACGACTCCAGAAACCTGCTCTAACACCCGAACATAAACAGCCTAGACTGGAGTTCGATAAAAAATGTATGTCATGTACTTGAGAATGGGATAAAATGATCTTCAGCGATGCGAAGAAGTTTAATTTAAATGGTCCAGATGGACTTCAGTATGACTGAGCATCAGATAAGAATCAGCAGAAATTTTGATGGTGGAAGTGTTATGATTTGCGCAGCCTTCTGCAGTAAAGGTAAATAATGCATTACTTGCGTGAACACTGGAATGAAGTCTAATATGTACACTGATGTGCTACAGACAGGATGGATTAAAATGCATGAGGCTCCAGGGAACGAAAGTCTAATGTTTCAACAAGAAAATGCACCTGCGCATGTTTATGCTACAACAAACAAGTTGTTTAAAGACAACGATATGGGTGTCTTGCCATGGCCTGCACTTAGCCTGATTTTGAACATTGTGGAAAAGTTTTGGGTATTCTTTAAGGCGTGTTTATCGGAATGGATGGCAAATTGGAGGCCGCATGCGAACAGAAAAGAGCGACACGAGAAGAGTTGGTGACAATTTCACTGCAAGAACTACTCACCCTAACAAAATCAATGCCGAATAGCATTTTTTAGGTAATTAGGAAGAAAGGACTATGGACATAGTACTAACAATGCAATAACACACACCAGTACAATGAGTGCCCTACAGGCACGGATCTAGTGGTGTCGGCGGGGGGAGGGGGGTGGAAGTCAAACCACGATAGCTGCGCGGCCGGCAGTTTCAGGCGGCGCCAAATTCATATTCCTGAAGAAAAAAAACATTGTTTCACAAAGTGCTTAGCATCCTGCGCACGTTGATCTATCGATTATTCATATGATTTTGAAACGCATCCCTGTTGGCTTTTGAACATTTCGAAGTTGATATGTGAACGAATCATAAGTTAATTTTGAATGATTTCATAGTGAACGTGATGTCTCTGTCAGGGCAATGCCAGTCACATCTAAAAATAAAAAACTTTCCCGAAGACAAAAGGAGATGGGGCTATACGAGCTGAGCCGAATAAACTCGAACAGGTGAATACCAATCGTTGTTTGTTTACGTAGTTGATTCGGTGTGTGAATGATAACGGTTGTTATAATTACTAGCGAAATCCATAGATTCAGACTACCAGAGTGGAAATAAACAGCTAACAGGAACAACAGGTAAAAAAGATTTCATATTATTGTTATCGGTGCATCGAAGAAAATAAAATTTTGACAGAAAATTTTTGTCAGATTCCTACACTAGTAAGGGCCAGTTGTACATTGCCCGGTTAGCAGCCGCTTAAGTTCTATTCTCAGAATAGCGTGGAAACCGCTTTGTACGAACACGCAATAACACGCAACCGGAGGATAAACGCGGGATAACTGAAACGGTGATTCTGGCAGTTTTAGAAAGTTGCCGGGTGCGGTGGCCGAGCGGTTCTAGACACTTCAGTCCGGAACCGCGTGACTGCTGCGGTCGCAGGTTCGAATCCTGCCTCGGGCATGGATGTGTGTGATGTCCTTAGGTTAGTTAGGTTTAAGTAGTTCTAAGTTCTAGGGGACTGATGACCTCAGCAGTTAAGTCCCATAGTGCTCAGAGCCATTTGAACCATTTTTTTAGAAAGTTAACTGGAGGATAAGTTTTGACAATGGCAGGAATAGTTACAGAATTAGTGATGACAAGATTGTTTGGTTCAAATGGTTCTCAAAACTATGAGACTTAACTTCTGAGGTCATCAGTCCCCTAGAACTTAGAACTACTTAAACCTAACTAACCTAAGGACATCAAACACACCCATGCCCGAGGCAGGATTCGAACCTGCGACCGTAGCGGTCGCTCGGTCCCGGACTGTAGCGCCTAGAACCGCTCGGCCACCCCGGCCGGCCAAGATTGTTTGTTAGAACGAGGAAGGAGAAGAAACGGGGACATCACACAAATTACATGGAAGTATGTGTCGATTCCAAATTTATATAAACAATTCGTACTACTACTATTCGATTTCATGCTTGAGTGATGCCCACCCAGTATTATTTTTCAGTGTTTTTTAAAGGGGGTTAGGATGTCGAACCGGCCGACTGGGAACAGGGGAGGCACTACAGGACATTTTAATTTCCACTGTCCTGAATATAGGTTTGATGGCTTCCATTACAAAATATACAAGTTTGAAATCCATAGAGTGAAATACAGTGACGTGCGGTAGCAGAATGCTGAGTGAAGAGGCATGGCACTGTACTTTGGCACACTTAGATCAAGTAATGTGTGTTACATTTCCTCAAACACGTGTGTTTTATATATCAAACTCTTCAGAAAGAAGTGCGCTACAAAATGAATGTATTTTTGAAAAATCAGTTTTTGGCGTCCTATCTCTGATGCCTTTATACCAATTCCCATTGAGCGAATGCAAACGCCTTCTTTTGTTACTTACGTTATGAAAGGACCTGTGTAATTCTGTCGTGACTGTTTATTTCTTACGTGCACCACCTACACCTTTCATAATAAATTCGATACTTGTATGCTTCTGACATTGTATATTACTTTCGCAGGAAAATCCTGCCTTTATACTAACATCAAACGCCGGGACGACGACCTGGAACGATACAGCAGAGAAGAATGTGAGACGACGTCAGCCAATAGAACGCTGGCTAGGACGTCACCACGACAGCAGCGGCCTCTACACGAAGAGAATATAAGCGCCGCTCCAGCTAGCCTCGAGCGCACGAGAAGAGCCCCACCAGAAGACGAGCCATGATACAAATGATTTATCCGTGACTTGTGATCTATATTAATTGCTTGCATGGAAATTGTATACATCGAACGACATTGATTATTTGCATGTCGCCAATTGCTTGCGACACCTCTTTGTAAAAAGGTAAAGTTAAGTATTGTTAATTCAGTTCACTGTAATAAACTCCTCCAATATGATTTGCTTGAATTGTTGCCTAGCTATCCCAGAAAACAGCTTCTTAGGAACCCTATATTACACTAGAGGCAGCATACCACAGTGTTTATTGTTGCTGGACTCTTATCGTGCTGCATCCCCATCTCCAGCTGTGCCGCAGAAGATGTACAATAATACAGTAGAATGCTGTGCGAGTTAGAATATGTTTACAGTACTTCATTAGAATACCCACTATTACGTGTAATTTATATTTTCTGGTCTCACAGAATGTTTTTAGATGTTTTTGAGAGTTAACGTAATTTTTTTCTTTTAGCAGGTTTTCAGCACGTTCTGGTAGTGTTGTGGATAAGGCAGCGTCCTTTTGCAATATTAGCGACGTGCTTCGTCGGGGTTCATGCATATTGTTTTCTGCGATTTTGCCGATGTGTGTAATCATTTATTTAATTACTTTGTTAAGTTTGTTAATAATAAATATGAAAATACTGTGTCCTGTGGTGTTACTCGCGGTTAAACAGTTATTTGTAAAGAAATGTTAATGGAGAAACTCGCTATCTACGCCTATGCACCGTCACAAAATTTACCTCTTAGCGGCATGTCCCACTTGCGGCCGAGTGTGTGTATGTAATGTGCAGTAAACATGGGCTCTAAAACGCATACCTGAGGAACTGTGAGGACTTGCCCGTTTCCGCTGCTGTGAAACACACGGCTTCTACTGAAAAAAGCGCACATCTTTTATTGGCCATATTTACCAGACATTGTTTCTTATGTTAGTCCATTCTACCACCTCTGAACTCTACTCTATAATCTTAGAAACAACAGTATCAGTACATGTATTCCACAGTCAGGGGTATCAGAACGGAATCGCTTATAACTATCGACTCGTTTGTTTCCGGTACAGGGGCCCTTACCTCAAAATGGCACATTTATCGTCCTCCATCATTCTAGAAAGTGTGTAACATCATCACGGAATCATCCTGCATACAGGGAAGAAAAATTCTCGCACTCTTCGCAATGCGGGTTCCTTACATACTGGAAATACAAAAATGTCTCTCACAAAATTTCGTCCTGTGCATATTTCGAGCAGTAAATGGACGTTAGAGATTGGAAGTCTGGTATCGTAACTATCTCTGTCAGGAAAGATAGTAATGCTGTGCAGTTGGTGCAGTGATTAGAGTTTTGGGTTAGCATGCAGGAGGTGGATGGTTCGATTCTGGGTCGAAGCTTATTTGTTTTTGTTTGCTAAATGAAGTCTGCGTGGTACGGTATTTGGCATCTTAATCATCATATGGCTATTACAGTGGGTCTTCTACAAAACATTTGCAATTACGTACTATGAACAGAGGAATGAAAATACAATTTTTTTCATTGGTCAGCGTTTAAAGAAGCCTTTTGCGCGATTTGGACGCGAATTGTTTCCTGATACAGCGCCTAATAGATTCCAAACCTGTTTTCTCTGTACCCACCCAACCCCAGTGGTTCCATCGAAATTATTAGCAAAGCATGTTGCTAGCCTTATTGGTGACGTAAAGTCCTAACAAAAAGTAATGGCCCTGAACTTGGCAAGAATAGTAGGTGGTATTAATCTATGGGACCATTGGGGGGGTACAGATAAACCATATTTGAAATTTAGTAGATGCTGATCTAGTAGATGCAGTAGTGTGAAACAATTGGCGTCCACGACATGCAAAAGGTTCCTTTAAAAGCTGACAAATAACGATCCAGACTACTTTTAGCAAATAAAACAAATAAACCCCTTCTCAGAGTCAAACCCTCGACCTCCTGCATGCTAACCCAAAACGCTATTCACTGCACCAGCTGTACATCATTTACGTTATATCCGACAGATGTAGTCACTGTATACGTGATTACATTGTTGCCAGATTGACAATCTTTAACGTCTGTTTACAGCCGAAATATGCGTTGGACGAAATTTTGTGAGAGACATTTTTGTATTGCCAGTATGTGAGGAATCGTGCTGCGAAATCAGAGTGCGGGAATTATTGTTCCATATTTCACGTTATATTGTTCAACTCAATAGGTATGTTGTACTACACACTTTCTAAAGTAGTCTATATTCTTCCTCAGCGTTCAAGCTATCTCCATGCCAAATTTTATCAAAATCGACTTTGCGGTTTAGTCGTGAAAGTGCAACAAGTTACTTTCGCATTTATAATATTAGTATGATACAGATGTAGGTATATTAGAAACAAAGGATGGATGGATATGCAGGCTGTTTCACAATTCATCTCACTCACTTCTAGAGGCTGAGTAGGAACCCACGTCCGGGAACGTCATCCATCGACGCTATACCTACAGGCGCCAGAGCGCTCTGTACCATCGTTGGAGTTCCCGGACATGGGTTCTTTCGTACCTCCAGTGCGGTAGCCGTTAACCTTTACCACTGCGCTACACTGAGTTGCTCGGGATGTTTATTATGTTGCAGATATACAAAACACGCAATGAAATTCAAAATCGATTTTCTCAAAAACCAAGGCCCGTCGCTAAAAAACCGGATAGTCAGATACTCAGGGTAAGTGCCTTTACAACATATTTGATGTGCATCAAAATCCGTGATTTACAGTATGTAAAGTCAGAGGTGAACACCGGCCTATCCTGATGCGAGCGCACGCGCTACGCTCACAGCCTGTAAGTGGTCTCGTCGTAATGCGCTCAGAAAGCGGTGTCGTGAGGTGGGAGCCACGCCAGGGTCCTTGTGGCCGCCGACGAGTCCCGAATAACAGGCGGCCGGCTGCCCCGCTCTCCTCTCGCCCGCTATCAGCGATGCGGCGCACGCCGCCCGCGCCGGTGACCCGTGCCGTCGCTCATTTATGCTTGACGCCAGGCCGAATCCCTTTAGCTCGGAGGCCGGAAACTTTTAGGTCTCTTACGTTCATTTATCGGGCGACTCCAGAGTGCCGCCGGCTTTGATTTGAATACAAACGAGACTTCCGCACCTCTCGCCATCCTCGCCCCGCCCCGCCGCGCTGAATTGCGAATGAGCTTCGCCGCCTCCACACAGTGGCGGACGCGGGCGCCGTCTTCTGACACGGGCGCATACCTTTTACTCCCTCGGCACTGGAATTTTCTGGAACCTCCGTAACTTTAAAAATAGACAAAAAGGCAGACAAAAGCGCCAAAGAAACTGGTGTAGGCAGCCTATTCAAATACAGGGATATGTAAACAGGTAGAATACGGCGCTGCGGTCGGCAACGCCTATATAAGACAACTAGTGTCTGGCGCAGTTGTTAGATCTGTCACTTCCGCTACAATGACAGATTATCAAGATTTAAGTGAGTTTGAACGTGGTGTTATAGTCGGCGCACGAGTGATGGAACACAGCATCTCCGAGGTAGTGATGAATTGGGGATTTTCCCGTACGACCATTTCACGAGTGTACCTCGAATATCAGGAATCCGGTAAAACATCAAATATCCGACATCGCTGTGGCCAAAAAGATCCTGCAAGAATGGGACCAACAGCGACTGAAGAGAATAGTTCAACTTGGCAGAAGTACAATCCTTCCGCGAATTGCTGCAGATTTCAGCGCCGGGCCATCAATAAGTGGGCCGGCCGCTGTGGCTGAGCGGTTCTAGGCACTTGAGTCCGGAACCGCGCTGCTGCTACGGTCGCAGGCTCGAATCCTGCTTCGGTCATGGATGTGTGTGATGTCCTTAGGTTAGTTAGGTTTACGTAGTTCTAAGTCTAGGGGACTGATGACCACAGATGTTAAGTCCCATAGTGCTTAGAGCCATTTTAAACCATCAATAAGTGTTAGCGTGCGAACCATTCAATGAAACATCATCGATATGGGTTTTCGAAGCCGAAGGCTCTATGGCGTACCCTTGATGACTGCACAACACAAAGCTCTACGCCTCGCCTGAGCCCGTCAATACCGACGTTGGACTGTTGATGACTGGAAGCATGGTCTCTGGTCGGTCCCTGGTCGGACGAGACTCGTTTCAGTTTTATCGAGCGGATGGTCGTGTACGTGTATGGAGACAATCTCATGAATCCATGGACTCTGCATGTCAGCAGGGAACGTTCAAGCTGGTGGAGTTTCTGTAATGGTGTGGGGCGTGTGCAATTGGAGTGATATGGGACCCTTGACACGTCTAGTTGCGACTATGACAGGTGACACATACGTAAGCATCCTGTTTGATCACCTGCATCCATTCACGTCTAGTGTGCATTCTGACGGAGTTGGGCATTCCAGCAGAACAATCCGACCCTCCACACGTCCAGAATTGCTACAGGGTGACTCCATGAACACTTGTCTGAGTTTAAACACATCCGCTGGCCGCCAGACTTCCCAGTCATGAGCATTAGTGAGCATATCTGGGATGCCTTGCATCATGCTGTTCAGAAGAGATTTCCACCCCCTCTATTCTTACTGATTTGTGGATATCCCTCCAGGATTCATGGTGTCAGTTCCCTCCAACACTACTTCAGACATTAATCGAGTCCATGCCACGTCGTGTTGCGTTGAGCTGTTTCGAATTCCTTCCAGAAGTCAAGCTAGACGACGTCAACCTGGGCGCCGGTATCTGCTCCCTTCTAGATCCCAAGAGCTATTGGTGCCAGCTAAAGAAAATTTCCTCTTTTTATACATTTATTGCGAAGGAGGTTGATGTTAATTCGAGCATAGGAGATTTTCGGTTTCCCGAAAAATGACATAGCACAGGTGCCTGAAAGTTGTTCCATTGTTTTAGAACAGATTAGCATCAGATGATATCCTGCAAATAGCAGACGGAGGTGAATTGTTTCCGTAAGGTTTAGCATGATTACTGCAGTGGCTTTTTGCACACCAGCTTTAGAGAGACAGTTGTGTAGAATAACAGAATCGTTGCAGATCAGTAGACGAGCACTAACAAAAGTACACTGACGTGACAAAAGTCATGGATTACCTCATAATATCGTGTCGGACCTCCTTTTGGTTGGCGTAGTGCAGCAACCCGACGTGGCAGAAAGTCGTTAGAAGTCCCCTGTAGAAATATTGAGCCATGTTGCCACTGTAGTCTTCCATAATTGTGATAGTGTTACCGGTGCAGTATTTTGTGCACGAACTGACCTCTCGATTATGTACCATAAACATTCGATAGGATGCATGTCGGGCGATCTGGGTGGCCAAACAATTTGCTCGAAGTGTCCAGAACGTTCTTCAAACCAATCGCGAGCTATTGTGTCCTGGTGACATGCCGAATTGTCATCCATAAAAATCCCATCGTTGCTTGAGAACATGACATCCTTGAATGGCTGCAAATGGTCATCAAGTAGCAGAGCAATTGTGGCGCGATGACAGGTTGCAGTGCCATCCGTAAGAATCCTATCGTTGTTTGAGAACATGACGTCCATTAGTGACTGCAAATGATCTCCAAGTAGCCGAACATCGAAAGTCACCAGTCCATTCCATGTAAACACAGCCCCGCACTATTATGGAGAATAGGTTGCTTGGCGTCTTGTTGACAACTTGGGTCTATGGCTTCGAGGTGTCTGCGCCACACCAGAACCCTACCGTCAGCTCTTACCAACTGAAATCGGGCACTGTCCTAACAGATACGTTCTTCGTACGTCCAACATTGATTTCTGCGGTTATTTCACGAAGTGTTGCTTGTCTGTTAGCACTGACACCTCTGTGCAAACGTCGCTGCTATCGGTCGATAAGTGAAAGCCGTCGGCCACAGCGTTGTTTGTGGAGAGAGATGATTCGTGAAACGTGATATTCTCGGCACAGTCTTGACACTGTAAATCGCGGGATATTGAATTCCCTAACGATTTCGGAAATGGAATGTCCCATATGTCTATCTCCGCATTCAGAGTTCGCAATTCCCGCCGTAGGGCCATGATCACGTCGGAAAGATTTTCACATGAATCACCTGAGTGCAATCGACAGCTCCGCCAATGAACTACCCTTTTATACATTGTGTACGCTATGCTACCACCAGCTGTATATGCGCATGTCGCTATCCCGTACCTCAGTGTAGACTGTTTTGCAAAACGTTGTTTTGCAAGCTTTGTTCAGTTCTAGTGTGTATGATAGTATCGTCGCCAGAAGGTAACGAACGAATCACTCATTTGCTTTTAATATTATTATCCGCTTCAGGACGCGACCATTAGCAGTGAATTTACTTGGAGCAGTATGGGCACAGAAACGAATGGATATGCTATCCACCTACGTTGGACAGAGCATTGAGCCATACGGACAGTGAACCACTTGTTGCCCTTCCTGTACAAACTGTAAACTCGAAAATGCGAACACGTGTGTTCACACCAACAGAAGAATGAATGAACGTAGACAATTATTGTCCCCCGACGACGAGTACATTTATAGTCGGAGTACAAACCCGTATTGAACAAGAATAGGGCAAAAATTTGGTGTCTTTTTCTCAAAGGATCCATTCTGCAATTCATTGTAATCAATTTAGTGAACAGTGGAAACGTAAATGAGTACGATCGTTCAATAATTTGTGACCCGACCCTCCTGAATATGAATCTCAGCCACTGGACCGGGGTAGCCTCAGGCGAGCATAGCGTCCCGTTAGCTCTTACGGCTCTTGAGGCCGGGTCGCTGCAATGCGCGAGAACGGCACGGTGATCATCCGGGAGGCACAGGAGCACTTGCACGGAGAGGCTCTCTCGATGAGTCGCTAGTCGTGGAAAAACCACGGTGCTTATGGGATCATTCAACTGTGAGGCTTGCATGCCATTTGCTTCATGGCCCGCTGCTCTGGGGACGCGCTACGAGGGCTATCCGGAGGCTCTTTCGGTGTGCAGCCTATCTTGTTAGCTGGCTACTGAGAAGCTACGCTCAGCGAGAGTTAACATGCCTCTCGGTCTCAAAATTTTCAAGGTTCCCCCTGCAGGCGGCGCAGCTGCCTCCCCTACTGATGGTCTGCCGGCACACGCCCACCGCCGGGTCGTTAGCAGCGCGGCGCGCCGTGCCGTTAGTTCACATGGAGCGCTCCTTTCCCTTTTTTACGGCACGATAAACTGGTGGCTTTTAGGCTTCGGGATCAAGGACGGACTACAGATTGTCGGTAAGCAATCGCGTCGACTGCCTCAACTGCTCCATTGTTTCTTTGAGGACACCGTGCCGTGCGTAGAGTACTGTTAGGAGGCGGTGTCGATCTGAGGCTGTCGAGAATCGAGAAACACTGTCACGAGTTTACGCAGTTATTGCGAGTGGTCTGTTTTTATTTTACTTAACATTTTCTTATTTAATTTTACTCATTGTGACACATCCAGTCGCAACTATAGTATAGAGCTTGCACAGAAATCTGGAAACCACTAGAAATGCTTGCTTAAACATACACTGATCAGCCAGAACATTATGACATCCAGCCTACTATCGATATAAACCCGTCCAGACGATAGCAGTGTCACTAGTCAGACACACGCACGGTGCTTGTAGTATTAGTAAGCGTGCTGTCTGTGTGTAGAGCGGGGAAGGTGCGCCATCTGTCTGAGTTTGACCGAAGGCAGCCTATGATGACCCGGTGACTCGGCACGAGCATTTCGAAAACTGCACAACTGATCGGGTATTTGAGGAGCGATGTGGTGAGTTTCTTCAACACGAGGCGAAACCAAGGTGAAACTGTTGGACGTCCTAGGCTAGGCAGACTGGGAAAACAGGACAGACGAAGAACTGTGGCGGAAATAACATCAGGCTTTAATGGGTAGGGTAAAAGTGTCTCTGAACAAACAGTTTACCGAACACTACTAACGGTAGGCCTCCGCAGCCGACAACCCACGCATGTGCCGATGTTAACACCACGACATCGGCAACTACATCTGAAATGAGCACCTGACCGTTGGCACTGGATGATGACGTGGTGGTAAAGGGACATCTTCCAGGGACATCTGTAATGTGGGACGCAGACAAACTAGTGGATGCTCCATTATGCTCTGGGTAACATTCACGTGGGCATCCACGAGTCCAGTGGAGCTCGTGCAAGGCACTATAGCGGCAAAGGAGTATCGTACACTGGTTGCAGATAACGTACACCTCTTCATGACGATCATGTTTCTCAACAGCAGTGGCGTTTTTCAACAAGATAATGAGCCAAGTCACAAGGCCAGGACAGTGGTGGACTGGTTCGAGGAAGACAGCGGCGAGTTACAATTGATGTGCTGCCCCCCCTCCCCCCCCCCCACCTCACCATATCTGAACCCGATCGAACACATCTGGGATGTGACTGAACGTGGCATCAGAGCTCATCGTCCCCGTTCCTGAAATTTTGCGGGGCATTAGGTGACCTGCTTGTGCAGAGGTGGCACCAAATCCCTCCAGGGATCTACCAAGCCCTCATTACTTCCATGTCACGACGGTGGCCGCTGTTATCAGTGCCAAAGGTGGACACACCGGCTATTAGATGGGTGGTCATAATGCTTTGGCTGATCAGTGTAAATGCAGATGCTAGCCAAGCCTGGAGGTTGTGCTATTGTATCTGACTGCGAAAGACACCTCCACAATGGCCTCCGTACATTGCAAGTGTCATTCGTTGTCAGACCATTACTCTGTGCGGTTGTGAGTGCATGATGTCGGAGCTAAGCGAATTTGAACACGGTCAAACTGTTGGTGTTTGCACGGTGGGTGCTTCCGTAACCAAGGGAGCTGAAGTGTTTCGTGTTTCAACCTGAGCCGTATCGAAGATTTATACGACATACAGCGAAATCGGGAAAATATCATTCTCTAAGTCACAAAGTGGACGAAAATGTGTGTGGACTGATCGTGACAGACAATCATTCAACAGAATTGAGGTGAAAAATAAGGGAATGATAAGTGCAAAACTCACTGCAGAACTGAATGTCATACTCGCGAACTCTGTCAGCACCAGAACACTACGAAGGGAGCTCCATAAGCTGGGATTTGCAGGACGAGCTGGATTTCCAAATGAACTGGTCAGTGATGCAAGTGGAAAACTGGAAAACATGGTGCCGAAGCCATAAAACCTGGACTATGGATCAATGGAAGACAGTAATCTGGTCGAATGAGTCTTGTTTCACGCTCTTTCCAATTTCTGGCCGGGTTTACATACCAAAGTGAAACATGGCGGGGGTATTCCAAGGACTTCAAGGTTAGTCGCAAAGGTCGCATCACTGCCAAGGATTAAGTGACCATTGTGGGCCAAGGCGACAGGGCCCCTGTTCACACAGCTGCTAACGTCCAGAAATGTTTTGTGGGCACAAGAACGAATTGTCGAATCTTCTCTGGCCACCAAAGTCACTATATTTTAATACTACTGTGTCTTCATGGTCTACTTTTGTGAAAAGGGCCAGTGATTGCTATCCATCTCCATCAGCGTTACCCGAATTTGTTATTATTTTCCTGAAAGAACGGTAAAAGTTTCCCTTGAAAACCATACGGGACCTGTATTTATACTCATGTTCTGTAGACATTGAACAGACTGCTTGACATGAATTTACATGGAATTAATAGTTATTTACGACAGCCAGAGACTTAATGACGCAATATCTGTATGAGAAACTGAACAATATACACTCCTGGAAATGGAAAAAAGAACACATTGACACCGGTGTGTCAGACCCACCATACTTGCTCCGGACACTGCGAGAGGGCTGTACAAGCAATGATCACACGCACGGCACAGCTGACACACCAGGAACCGCGGTGTTGGCCGTCGAATGGCGCTAGCTGCGCAGCATTTGTGCACCGCCGCCGTCAGTGTCAGCCAGTTTGCCGTGGCATACGGAGCTCCATCGCAGTCTTTAACACTGGTAGCATGCCGCGACAGCGTGGACGTGAACCGTATGTGCAGTTGACGGACTTTGAGCGAGGGCGTATAGTGGGCATGCGGGAGGCCGGGTGGACGTACCGCCGAATTGCTCAACACGTGGGGCGTGAGGTCTCCACAGTACATCGATGTTGTCGCCAGTGGTCGGCGGAAGGTGCACGTGCCCGTCGACCTGGGACCGGACCGCAGCGACGCACGGATGCACGCCAAGACCGTAGGATCCTACGCAGTGCCGTAGGGGACCGCACCGCCACTTCCCAGCAAATTAGGGACACTGTTGCTCCTGGGGTATCGGCGAGGACCATTCGCAACCGTCTCCATGAAGCTGGGCTACGGTCCCGCACACCGTTAGGCCGTCTTCCGCTCACGCCCCAACATCGTGCAGCCCGCCTCCAGTGGTGTCGCGACAGGCGTGAATGGAGGGACGAATGGAGACGTGTCGTCTTCAGCGATGAGAGTCGCTTCTGCCTTGGTGCCAATGATGGTCGTATGCGTGTTTGGCGCCGTGCAGGTGAGCGCCACAATCAGGACTGCATACGGCCGAGGCACACAGGGCCAACACCCGGCATCATGGTGTGGGGAGCGATCTCCTACACTGGCCGCACACCACTGGTGATCGTCGAGGGGAACTGAATAGTGCACGGTACATCCAAACCGTCATCGAACCCATCGTTCTACCATTCCTAGACCGGCAAGGGAACTTGCTGTTCCAACAGGACAATGCACGTCCGCATGTATCCCGTGCCACCCAACGTGCTCTAGAAGGTGTAAGTCAACTACCCTGGCCAGCAAGATCTCCGGATCTGTCCCCCATTGAGCATGTTTGGGACTGGATGAAGCGTCGTCTCACGCGGTCTGCACGTCCAGCACGAACGCTGGTCCAACTGAGGCGCCAGGTGGAAATGGCATGGCAAGCCGTTCCACAGGACTGCCGGCCGCGGTGGTCTCGCGGTTCTAGGCACGCAGTCCGGAACCGTGCGACTGCTACGGTCGCAGGTTCGAATCCTGCCTCGGGCATGGATGTGTGTGATGTCCTTAGGTTAGTTAGGTTTAAGTAGTTCTAAGTTCTAGGCGACTGATGACCACAGCAGTTGAGTCCCATAGTGCTCAGAGCCATTTGAACCATTTCGTTCCACAGGACTACATCCAGCATCTCTACGATCGTCTCCATGGGAGAATAGCAGCCTGCATTGCTGCGAAAGGTGGATATACACTGTAGTAGTGCCGACTTTGTGCATGCTCTGTTGCCTGTGTCTATGTGCCTGTGATTCTGTCAATGTGATCATGTGATGTATCTGACCCCAGGAATGTGTCAATAAAGTTTCCCCTTCCTGGGACAATGAATTCACGGTGTTCTTATTTCAATTTCCAGGAGTATATTACGTGTAAGTTATAGCATTTCTTGACTTGTAATTGATAATTTGAGTGTATTGAAGTTTATTTGTTAATGTGTTGGCCGGTCTTAAAGTTTATCACTAAGAAGTTCCAGTTCATATAGGTGGTGGTGGTGGTTAGTGTTTAACGTCTCGTCGACAACGAGGTCATTAGAGACGGAGCGCAAGCTCGGGTTAGGGAAGGATTGGGAAGGAAATCGGCCGTGCCCTTTCAAAGGAACCATCCCGGCATTTGCCTGAAACGATTTAGGGAAATCACGGAAAACCTAAATCAGAATGGCCGGAGACGGTATTGAACCGTCGTCCTCCCGAATGCGAGTCCAGTGTGCTAACCACTGCGCCACCTCGCTCTGTCACATATAGGTTGCTGATGCGTATGTGATGTGAGCGATCTGTCGATTTAATGGAAAGAAATTTCTTCTGAAGACAAGATCGTTACTTATTTATGCCACGATGACCGGTTTAGATAGCAAGCTTCTGTCGAAAACGGTCATCATGACGTAAATAAAATTTGGCGCTCTTGGCTTCAGAAGAAATTTCTTTCCATTATGTCCCAGTTTATCAGAGTTGGGAGAACATTTACCTGAAAGTGACAGACTATTTATTCCTTAGAAGAGCTACATGGTGTGACAAAAAAAAAGGCCGATTTAAATATAGCGAAACATGTCGACGATTATGTTGTTACTTATTTTCAATCATAACAACGAAACCGTTGCGTATTGTCATTTCACGCACTGTTCATGTTTTGAAAATGATGTCTGGCAGATGGCCACCATAGTTACGTTGACATTCAGACAATCTGCAATGAAAATCGTACACGAAACGTTCAAGCGTCTGTATAGCAGTAGTAATGTTTCTTATTTCTGGACGAATGGTGTCTTTCAGTTCCGCAGTTGTGTGCAGACGTCTAGCATACATCCTGTATTTCAGGAAGTAATCACAAACCTATAAGTCGGGAGATCTGGGAGGCCACAAAATGTCCGTGTTTATTGAAATGGTGCGGTTACCAAACATTCTGCGCATTGCCGCTGTTGAAATTTGAATACAATGAGATGTAGCACCGTCTTGCTGAAGCCAACACTTATTTGCTGGAAACTGTTCAAGGTCAGGTGCAAGGAATGCGTCAACCATACCAGCACGCTGCTCAGATGTGGTTATCGTTGCTTGTCCATGTTCATCCTCAGAAAAAGAAAAGGCTGCCTATGCCCACTGAAGAGACTTCCTGGCTGTGTAAGGGGCGTTGATGCAGTTGATGAATTATCCTCGCACCAGTAACGGCTGTTTCGTTTGTTGACAAAACCACTGAGATGAAAATGTGCCTCGTCACTCATCCACAACAGATTCAAGATGCCTTAATTTCCCTAATCGTTGTCAACAGTTCAACAGTCAGAGTCATTCACTTTTCATAGTAACTTTCATTTAACTGTTGCACAACCTTCATCTTTTACAGTTGCAGCTTTAAATCATTCCATACAATTCTGTGCACACTACGACTGGACAAGCCGGCCGCTGTGGCCGAGCGGTTCTAGGCGCTTCAGTCCGGAATCGCGCTGCTGCTACGGTTGCAGGTTCGAATCCTGCCTCGAGCATGGATGTGTGTGATGTCCTTAGGTTAGTTAGGTTTAAGTAGTTCTAAGTCTAGGGGACTGATAACCTCAGATGTTTAAGTCCCATAGTGCTTAGAGCCATTTGAACCATTTTACGACTGGACATTCCCACTGCTTCCGCAATTTGTGTCACAGAACGCTTTGGACAGTTCCTCTCAAGTGCCATTTTTCACCCATAACCTGATTGCATGTGATGAAGGCAAAGGATCATTCCGTCTAAGGTTGAAATGACGACGCTATTCCCGACTAGCAGCAGCAACACAGTCACCGTGTGCCTACTTGAAACTTATTACAAATGTTCAGTGTTGCCAATAATGCCACTTCACTTCTAGAAACTAATTGAAATAGTCCATTGTTCTGCCATATCCTGTATATGTTCTGCGGAAATTGAAAATTCGAGCAGTCGCAGTAGTCGCAATTTCTCTGTACCCTGATCTTACGAAGTCAGATAATTTAGCTTATTAGCTTTCAATATAGCGATTACCAGAGGATTAATAAGGTAAGTGTTGTATCTGATCTTGGTCGATGATGATAACTTAGTGAATTCAGGTTCGCTTAAGCCGTTGGTGGACTAGAGACCAATCAGCTAGGACAATACAGGGCCACGCGATAGCATATTCGCCAAAAGAAGAAGGAAAACAAGTTCTTCCCCGAAGAAGGTCCTCGATGGTAGCATAACTGTCCTATGAGACGGATATAAGTGTACTTAATAGGGTAGTCCGTGAGTTGAAATGTGAAAGCAACAGTTGTGTTTTTGTTTAAGGTGTGGATGGATTAATACAAGAAAACACAATAACGGCATATTGGTCGCTACTCGCCCATCTACCACCGACCACTTCCAACATATTGTAATTTTTAACATTTTTATGCAGCGACAGCAACTGATATTGTTTATATAAGAATATACAACCTACAGTTGCAGGTTAACTTTATCGTTTACCTAGGTTTCAACGTTAGTAATAATTTCATTTGACATCATTAGCTTGTACACAAACGTACCAGTGGGTCAAACCTTGAACATTATAGAACAAAACTTAAGGTACCACAAAAAATTATCCACCATAGAAATTGATGAGCTAATGTTACTTCTTAGAACGACTCTTAAATACAATTGTTTTTCATTCAATAAAAAATTATATTCACAGCCATGTGGCCTAGCTATGGGGAGTCCACTTGCATGTATCATGTCTGAATTTTTTATAAATTCTCTGGAATTGGTTTTTTTCCGAAATTACCCGGAATTAGTGAACAACATCATCTTTTATGCGAGATACGTGGACGACATTCTTCTACTGGTTAATAATTCTCCAGAAGGAATAAAGCAAATTTTCGCAACGCTTAACAGTCTACATGAAAAAATAAAATTCACATAAGAACTGGAGTCAGCTGATAGATCACTAAATTATCTTAATTTAACGTTGAATATTAAAGATGCTAAAATAGAGTTCAACATATTCCGGAAGGCAACTTATTCAGACAACATCATCCCGGCCGATTCAATCCACCCCCAAGCGCATAAAATGGCGTTTTTCTATTCTATATCCATCGGGCGATTTCTATTCCGTTCTCAGATGTCAACCTCGAAAAAGAATTACAAATTCTCGAGAGTATTGCACAGGATAATGGCTATGATCCAAAGATATTGAGGCAGTTATATCACAAGAAAACGCGAAAAAGGACAACGACTTTAGTAAACACAAATACTCAAACCCAAGATCAGACCAAGAAATGGTTGTCGGTTCCTTACATAGGTAATGTCTCCTACAAGATAGGGCGCCCGTTGAAAAATTCAGGTCTTAAAATTTCCTTCTCGACGAGTAATAGTTTAAAGCAAAATTTAGTTCATTCCCTTAAGAAAGACTGTGATAAGTCAGCGAAATCAGGCGTGTATAAGATTATGTGATGATTGCCCATGTTATTACATAGGTCAAACAGATAGAGCTATAGCGGTAAGGTTTAAAGAACATCTTCCAATTAAGGGCGTAGGAACACGGGGGTCAGCCTTTGCGTAACATCTGGTGCAAATGGCTCATAAACGTAAACCTTTACGAGACATAGAGCTACTACATCATGAAGTTAAGGGATATAGACACGACACGCTTGAGGAACTACAAATTTATGCACACCTAATTACAGATAGAGGCAATTTACTGAACGATCAACTGTATCTAAAAAATAGGGCATACTTCGAAGGCTTCCAGCCTATATTAGGTTTACAATAATTCATAATGCATGTGACCATTACAGTTTCTGTAATAATAGAAGCTTTCCTACAGATGTTCATACGAGATTTGTTGGTCAGTTTATAAAGCTCTGTAGTAGAATGTAAAACGTAGTCATGCGCATGCGCGCCGCCCTCGCGGTCCGCAGTCTCTAGTCACACGACGGGGCCCATACACCGGGCTTAAAGTGAATTTGCTACAGCGTGTTTAATAGAAGTGACAAAACCTTATGGTTATGCATCAAGTTTTATAAAGTTGACTTAGTACATGGCTTGTTTTAGGCAAACATTTAAATACAGGGTTATTACAAATGATTGAAGCGATTTCACAGCTCTACAATAACTTTATTATTTGAGATATTTTCACAATGCTTTGCACACACATACAAAAACTCAAAAAGTTTTTTTAGGCATTCACAAATGTTCGATATGTGCCCCTTTAGTGATTCGGCAGACATCAAGCCGATAATCAAATTCCTCCCACACTAGGCGCAGCATGTCCTCATCAATGAGTTCGAAACGGTAAGGCTTCTGCTTTAGCCTTTTCCGTAAGATTTTCCAAACCGTCGGCTGTGGTACGTTTAGCTCCCTGCTTGCTTTATTCGTCGACTTCCGCGGGCTACGCGTGAAACTTGCCCGCACGCGTTCAACCGTTTCTTCGCTCACTGCAGGCCGACCCGTTGATTTCCCCTTACAGAGGCATCCAGAAGCTTTAAACTGCGCATACCATCGCCGAATGGAGTTAGCAGTTGGTGGATCTTTGTTGAACTTCGTCCTGGAGTGTCGTTGCACTGTTATGACTGACTGATGTGAGTGCATTTCAAGCACGACATACGCTTTCTCGTCTCCTGTCGCCATTTTGTCTCACTGCGCTCTCGAGCGCTCTGGCGGCAGAAACCTGAAGTGCGGCTTCAGCCGAACAAAACTTTATGAGTTTTTCTACGTATCTGTAGTGTGTCGTGACCATATGTCAATGAATGGAGCTACAGTGAATTTATGAAATCGCTTCAATCATTTGTAATAGCCCTGTAATATTTTATGTAAGTACTACACGTTGCATGCTGTAGGATGACCATATCTAATATAATTTACTAGCACATTATAATATTAACTTTTTGCAGGTTCTGAAGAAGACGTTATTACTAACGTTGAAACCTAGGTAAACGATAAAATTAACCTGCAACTGTAGGCTGTATATTCTTATATATCCAACATATTGCCATCTTAATTGTTAATCGTCCCGAGGCGAGGTGAATCGAAACTAAAATCATTAGGCTTTCGGACCTACACTATACGACAGTCGGACTTTTACATGAGATGTGTTCAGCTAATATTTTCCAGTCCTGAGTATACTCCATACTGAGTGACTGAAAAAGCCCTGTCTGTATAACCGATTCACGATCATGTTTTTCTTCACCACGTGATGACAGTAAGACTTTAAAATAATCTTGCTGTAAAGTACCGGTACCCAAAAAGTGCCACGCGAGAAATACGTCGTCATTTCCTTCCACTGACTCTCATTTAAACGCCTCGGTCGCACCTGTGAGTCACCGCATGCACTAACTCGGCCGTCTGCAGCCCTGGCGGGCGCGCTTCTGAATTCCGTCGGGCTCCTCCTTCAGGTAGACCCGATGAGAATCCTAAACACTCTAGCAGGACTCAAGGACAGGCCACGTGCACGGTCTCCCGAGCAAGTGTGCTGCACTTTCGCACAATGAGATATCACTACGGCTAACTCTGTGTGCTTCTTCTCATATCACTACACGTTGTTTATTCGAGAATGTATATACGGACTTCCGACAAATAAGTCACTGAATGCTTAGCTCCTTTCTGTTTTTTTTTTTTTTTTTTTTTTTTTTTGAGGGGGGGGATGGCGAGGAAACGGGGTGGGGGGGCAGATCAAGCTTCTTGCTGGTTTGATGCAGCCCACAGGAATTCCTCTTCACTGCCAATCTTCTCATCTCAGAGTAGCACTTCCACCCATCTCCTTCAGTTACTTGCTGGATATATTCTAGTCTCCATCTACCTCTACAGGTCCCTCTAGTGCCATGGAAGTTTTTCCCTGATGTCTTAATATATGTCCTATCATTTTGTTCCTTCTTCTTTTCAATGTTTTTCATATGTTCCTTCCCTCGTCGATTCTGCGGAGGGTCTCCGCATTCCTTGTCTTATCAGTCCACCTATCTTTCAACATTTTTCTGTAACACCACATTTCAAATGCTGCGATTCTCTTCTGTTCCAGTTTTCTGACAGTCCACGTTTCACTACCATACAACGCTTTGTTCAAAACGTACATTCTCAGACATTTCTTTCTCAAATTAATGCCTATGTTTGACACTGGTAGACTTCTCTTGGCAAGGAATGCCCTTCTTGCCAGTGATAGTCTCCTTTATATACCCTCCATGCTCGGTCCATCATAGGTTATTTTGCCGCCTAGGTAGCAGAATTCCTTAACTTCATCTACTTCGTGATCCCCAATTTTGATGCTAAGTTTCTCACTGTTCTCATTTCTGCTACTTCTGACTACTTGCATTTTTCTTCGGTTCAATCTTAATCCATATGCTGCACTCATTAGACTGTTCATTTTATTCAACTGGTCCTACTATTCTTCTTCATTTTCACTGAGGATATCAATCTCATGAGTGAATCTTAACATTGATATCTTTTCACTCCGAAATTTAATCCCACTACTGAACTTTTATTTTATTTCCGTTATTGCTTCTTTGACGCATACATTAAGAAGTAGCGGCGGAAGACTACCATACATCGCTGCCTTATACCGTCGCTAATCCGAGAGATTCGTTCTTGGTACTCAGTTCTTATTTTTTCCATTCTATTCTCATACATATTGTGTATTAACCGTCATTGGCAATAGGTGAACCTGTTTTACTGAGAATTTTGATCATCTTGCACCTCCTCATATATATTGTTTTTCTTTGTATACTAAGGCGAATTTTTCTTTGTTACGCCATGCATAAATTTCGTCTCAGTCATTACGCGTTACCCTAATTTATCAAAGTGTCACTTCCGTGTAGGCACTACACGTGAGTATACTACTTGCTATGGGTGATACATTGCTAATAAATTAAAGCTAATATAATCCTTCTTGGGATATATGAAAACCTACTTCTGTTCCCGATGTGCGCCAGCGACCATAGGTATCGTAACGTTCTATATCCATAAATTGCTATCAAAGAAAATCAAGCGTTTGGAAACATATGCCCTTGATTCGTATGTTTGTTAGCAGCCTAATCTTTGCTATTCAGCTCTACGAAAATTTGAAATCATCACTACCGGTTTGTTTGCTTCAACGATTTGCAATACATCACTCAAGAATAGAATGAATCATGTATCGCACTCGAGGTGTCTCCTGAACCACTGCCGACGTTTGGACAAAATATTTCTTTTTCAGTTCATATCGTATTTTCGATCAGAGCATTCTTTTAAAATACTGTAGGGGACACAACATAAAAGTGCTGGTCTACATATATTCGCAATTCTTTCTTTACCATTCTTTCCAAGGAGCGTGATGAGAATCCTTTATTCCTAGTCATATCAGAATCGTGGCTGAGTGAATCCAGCAGTTTCCGGAGAGTCTACTTGGCTTTACTTCTCGACGTAATCGCCCTGCAGACGTACACATTTTTCACAACGCTGACGCCATGATTCCATGGCAGCGGCGAAGGCTTCTTTAGGAGTCTGTTTTGACCACTGGAAAATCGCTGAGGCCATAGCAGCACGGCTGGTGAATGTGCGGCCACGGAGAGTGTCTTTCATTGTTGGAAAAAGCCAAAAGTGACTAGGAGCCAGGTCAGGTGAGTAGGGAGCATGAGGAATCACTTCAAAGTTGTTATCACGAAGAAACTGTTGCGTAACGTTAGCTCGATGTGCGGGTGCGTTGTCTTGGTGAAACAGCACACGTGCAGCCCTTCCCGGACGTTTTTGTTGCAGTGCAGGAAGGAATTTGTTCTTCAAAACATTTTCGTAGGATGTACCTGTTACCGTAGTGCCCTTTGGAACGCAATGGGTAAGGATTACGCCCTCGCTGTCCCAGAACATGGACACCATCATTTTTTCAGCACTGGCAGTTACCCGAAATTTTTTTGGTGGTGGTGAATCTGTGTGCTTCCATTGAGCTGACTGGCGCTTTGTTTCTGGATTGAAAAATGGCACCCACGTCTCATCCATTGTCACAACCGACGAAGAGAAAGTCCCACTCATGCTGTCGTTGCGCGTCAACATTGCTTGGCAACATGCCACACGGGCAGCCATGTGGTGGTCCGTCAGCATTCGTGGCACCTGGATGACACTTTTCGCATTTTCAGGTCGTCATGCAGGATTGTGTGCACAGAACCCACAGAAATGCCAACTCTGGAGGCGATATGTTCAACAGTCATTCGGCGATCCCCCAAAACAATTCTCTCCACTTTCTCGATTATGTCGTCAGACCGGCTTGTGCGAGCCCGAGGTTGTTTCGGTTTGTTGTCACACGATGTTCTGCCTTCATTAAACTGTCGCACGCACGAACGCAATTTCGACACATCCATAATTCCATCACCACATGTCTCCTTCAACTGTCGATGAATTTCAATTGGTTTCACACTACGCAAATTCAGAGAACGAGTGATTGCACGCTGTTCAAGTAAGGAAAACGTCGCCATTTTAAGTATTTGAAACAGTTCTCATTCTCACCGCTGGCGGTAAAATTCTATCTGCCGTACGGTGCTGCCATCTCTGGGAGGTATAGACAATGAATGCGGCCTTTTTTAAAACAATGTGCATGTTTCTATCTCTTTCCAGTCTGGAGAAAAAAAATCGGAGGCCTTAGAACTTGAATGCACCTCGTATGTGACCCCAAAGGCCTGCACACAGCTCACGCAGTTCCCATAAATTACGGCCCAGTGGTTTGTGTCCGCGGTGTTGGCACCCTGTAGCGTCACAGACGAGTTACAAACGATTCAGATCAGGGGAATTTGCTGGCCAAGACATCGATTTGAGTACGCTGTCAAGTTCCTTAACCCACTGCAGAACGATTCTGGCCTTGTTACAAGGACTGTTATCCTGCTAGGAGATAGCATCCCAGTCGGGGAAGACTTCAGAATGAACGGATGCAGATGGTCAGCAATAATGTTCACGCAGCCCACAGCTTATGTGGTGCTACGATTACTACCGCAGTTCCCATGAGATCCCAGTTGAATGTGCACCACTGAGTAATACTGCCGCCCAGTTGCCTGGTCCTTGTCACGGTGGATGATGAGTAGCCGGACGCTATCATCGACTTGATGTAACAAGAAACGTAGCCCAACGAGATGACACTTTCTATTGCTTCACGATCCAGTCACGATGTTCTAGTGTCCATTGCAGTAATAAATGACGATGTTGTTGGGTCAACTTGGGAACAGATGGGAGTTGTCTGCTGCGGATCCCCATTTTCAACAATGTATGCGTACGGTACGCTCTGAAATACTTGTTCCTACTTCAACATTGTCGTCTGTCGTAATCTCTGCCACTGATCGCCGCCTATCCTGCTTTAGGTCTACAGAGCGGGCAAGCCTCTGACCTCCATGTTCTGTGACATCCAACACCTTGTCACTCACCCAAGGTTTCACCATCCTTCAACCACTTCTCGTAGATGCACACAACAGTAGAATGTTACAGCCTACCAGGTTCTCTGTTTCTGAGATGATTGTTCCTAGGAATCGGTGTATAACAATATTCCCTTTGTCAAAGTCCTTCTCAAGTCAGTGGATTTTCACATCTGCGATCCGTATTGTCGTTAGAATGGATCTTCATTCGTCCCTGCCCCGCTTATGTACGTTCCTTAACACGTCACGTAACTGCAACCGAGGCCCACGAAGAATACAGGACGTTTCACGTACATGACAGCACGTGACAGTGAAAATCTTACGAGCGCCAGCTGCAGTCTACGGCAGCGAACGAGTGACTATATTAGACGTGTTTAATAATTCTTAACTGCGCTTTTAAATGCATCAAACTCTCGAAAGCACACGATAAAGATAAGACCTTCAGCGGGTACATTTTCTATTACTCATTGATTTGCCGTGCGCCCTGCAGGGCGCCGATCGTTCGCGAAGTGTGGCGTACAAGACGGCTAGTATGACGTCAGAAGTCTGTTTGGGGCCAGTATTTCTCCTGGGCTCCGCCTGCAACGCCAACTACACGGCAGCAATCAGTCACGCTGTGGGCAGTGGTCACAATGTTTGAACTTTCCAGTTAACACCAAATCCTCCTTCGGTTTCCCAGTTTAAGGAATAACTTTGCGTACTGATATTCTCCTTGCCTGACTTCTTTTTCGGTTTTGAATACCTTGAAAGCAGCAAAAGTAAGAACACTGTAGATATACTGGCACGTAAGAGCAACACACAAAGCACACTCACACCAGGAAAGTCATTCCATAACACAAACACAAAATACTATCGTTACACACTACAACCAGCTCACACAAAATGTTAGTAACATCTTCAAAAAAATTGGAATTAATGTATCCTTCAAGACAAGTAGTGCAGTACAAAAGACATTACTAGCCGTGACAGAAGAGAGAGATATTTATTTTTATTTATTTATTTATATAGTTCACGCCCACACTGGAGCACTAAAATCAAACATTATACAACAGAGTCTACAATGAAAAAGTTTAGATCTCAGCAGTCGACAAGTTCTTCCTTTCCCGAAACTTCTACATTCAGAGTGATCTGGCGGCTTGTTCTTCTGCAGATATGACGTACTTCTTCCGATGTGATGTTCTGAATGTCACTCGTATGTATTACTTCTTCAGAAGCATCTTCTCTTCTCTACGTCCAATTTGCTGTTTGGCGACATTCAATTCATTCATATCCATTCGTACCTCTTTAAGCCACTTGTTTTTTGCCTTACTGTTCCAAAAGTAGTCAAAAAGTCTAGTATTCGATGAGCGTGAAATGTGGTCACAAATACAATCCGTCTTTTTCACTTCATATTAACAATGGCTTCACTTTTTTGGTAAACCACCGAATTGGGCAAGAGTCTCCACTGACCATTAACTTGCTTTTTTTTATTTTCTTATTTTTTATAAACTTTCAGATTATTCTTCTATCATCTTTCTGCAGTTTATCAGTTGTTGCTTGAGTGTTTATTTTAAAAATGTCTCACTGGCAATCGTTGCCTCCGGTTTAACGACCGAGCAATAATGCCAAAGTTTGGTATTTATTGAAAGAGATAATTTTTTGTAAGTTGACTACGTGGTTCTCTGTGCTCGTTGTAGTTTTAGTCTTCTACTATCTCTTAATGCTCTTTCGTTCGCATTCCAAGTAATAATCTTATCAAGATACTTAGACTTTTTACCACCTTATTTTCTTAAGCACTGTGGTGTATAATATGGGATGTGTCAACTGGGCAGGTTGGTATCACATCTGTTTTCTCAAAAGAAATTTGCAACTCCACCTTTGCCGCTGATTGTTCTAGTTCTTCTATCTGAAACTTTGCTCCATCGATACTGTTTGCTAACAATGCCAATTCATCTGCAAATGCAGTACAATTAATAAGTAGATTCTTCTAATCTTCAGATGGTGGGCATATCTTATTACATTCAGGCATGATTTTCTCCAACACGAAATTAAGCAGCAACGGGGACAATCTATCACATTATCGAAGGCCAATTCGAATCTCAAAAGGTTCAGAGAATTCATTTCTGAACCTTACTCTAGATTTAGTATTTCAAAGGATGATCGCAAGGAGGTTGACAAGTTTCTGATGTAAACAAAATTCTGTAGAAATCAAATGTGTGTGAAATCTTATGGGACTTAACTGCTAAGGTCATCAGTACACTCTACTTAACCTCCGCCGGGACCAGCCGCACAGTCCATGACTGCAGCGCCTAAGACCGCCCGGCTAATCCCGCGCGGCTCAAATTCTGTAGAGATAGACAGTAGAAATTCACGATGGATACTATCATAGACTTGTTTAAAATCGACGAAAGTTACCACTAGCTTCCTGTTCCTGACCATTTGGTGTTTCATTATCCATTTAACCGATAATTTCATCAGGACGGATTCATCCTGGACGAAAACCTCCTTGATATTCACCTAACTCACTATAAAGCTGTTCATGAATTCTGACATACAGAACCTTAGAGAAAATTCAGCAAGTCGTATCCAGCAAGGATATACATCTACAACTATTTGCAACCGATTTATCTCCTTTCTTGTGTAGTGGATGAATTATTGCAACGTTCCATTCCTCTGGCGGTTTATCAGTATACTAATTGTCAATAAGGTGATTACGTTGATTTAGAATAGTTTAAACATTTGCATATTTCCAAAGTTCTGCCACTAGTCGATTCTCACCTCCCACCTTATAACTCCGAAATGAATTATTGTACTTCGTGTGGAAGGTGGGGTATAACTTTTTCTAGATGCGTTTTATTTCTCGGATAGGTATCAAATTCCAAATAATGTTCAGGTTCCGCATTAACTATTTAGTAGCTGTTTGAAGTATTTGGCCAAAATCAATTAATTGTTATAATTGTTATGTGCTAGCTTTCCGTTCATATCCTTCATCATAATAGTAGGTGGAGTATATATCGAATGGTGCTGTTTAATTGTCTGACAGTAACCTCTTGTCTCATGGCGACTGAAAGCCGCCTAGATAGATTTTAGTGAGTCCTTATGGAATTTCATTTTGACCCTTCTAATTTCTTTAGCCGGTGATCGTCTAACATCGGTTAATTCCTACTGGAACTTCCTTTTGTTGGTCTTACCCAAGCTTTACGACTGCGTCGACTTGCCATGTCGCATTCCTCATTCTAACAAACATGTTTCTTCAGTTTCAATAAGGGAGCAACTTGTTCAGCCAAGGGTTTTAATCCATTGACAATTGACCCTAGGTTTCTCTTAAGGTGTTCTAGATCTCTCGTAATATATCGAATTATTAATAATATAACTAGGGTCATAAGTTCTCTTTCTATCTCACTTTTGAGATTTGTTTTTCCTTTTAGGTGACAGTTTGACTTTAATTTTTGACGGGTAATGGTCTGAATCAATATCGACATTATAGTTTTCTCTATGAAATTTCCAGTCTATGGCCATACGATCTATCTGAAACTGTCCTAGCTTTACATTGGGTTATTTCCAAGTCATTAACTTATGTGGTCTTGTCTCAAACATCGTTGTCTCCAAAACCAATCCATGTGTAGCACAAATTCAATTAACCGTTCTCCATTCCTGTTTGTAATTTTATGCGCTAGGCATTGCCCATCACACTTATAAAGAGAGAGATAAATACAAAAGTTCAGGAAAATGTGAATTCAGATTCATGGCTACCACATAAAACATAATGATGATGCAGAAAATTTCAGTATTAGAGAGGAAAAGCATATACGGACAATGAAGAGAGTATGTACCCACACTACATATGCAGAACATCTAACTGAAGAAAAATCATTTCAACAAAGGGATAAAAACAAAGAATGCAGCCTTGTTCCATAAGATCAAAATAGAGGGAATGCTCACTCCCAGGAAGAGAATTTCATAGAGAGGGCTGTTTAATGAACCACCGCTAAGGTCTAACATCAATAAGTGAAATTCGTTTGGTTAAAAAGAAAAGAAACATTCGGTTGGAAACGACGGATATTTGTCGTTATGTACACGATAAACGTAATTGATGTAGCCTCTCATAAAGAATGGCCCCAAATATTAACTGTTTCTTCGTCTTCAGCTAATTTAATGGGCAACTGCGCATTTAGCGTAACACGTATTATCCTCTGGCAAGTCAGTTTAAATGTAGATGCTACGTCGCGCTTGCGGCTGACTGGCTGTCATTTTATGGCGTAGCTCCGCAACAACACATTCTCGACTTCTATCAGGAAAAGTTTTTCCGACTCTTCGTCCCCTCCCCGTTCTGAGCTTATCATCACCTTGTGTTTCTCCAACCATTTCAGTCGGTTGTCTTAGCGGATTGTTGTTAGTTTACGTACAAGCTGATTACATAGGTAAACCAAAAATAGTGACTAATCACTGGACACCCTGAAACTGACGGAGTCATAGATTATGATGATAGTAAAGCCAAACACTTTGTTTTTGTGTAATGTCTTATAACATGAACATTTACTTTATTTGCTTTCCTCATGACTGTTACAGTGAGATTGCTTGCTCAAAATAACTTGACGATTGTTGGCTGACCACAGAGGTGCAGGAATGAAACGACACACGAAATGTTGCGCTTGAGGAACAGTGCCCGTTGAGAAAACTTCCACGCTTTAGGAACAAGTCAGCTGCAACGTATACGATAAGTGCTCTTAACCACATACTATAGATAAAAAATTCTGACAAATATGTCCGCTGATGATATTTTGAATAATTAAGACTTGTACTTAACGGGAGAAAATTGTATAGGCACCGGTAAACCGGTAAACAACAGTGGCTTTTATGGCAGCTGCTGCCGTAATAGCCGCACGGTTGACAGTGTTTACGACTTTACGTTCATTTGATGGCGAACCGCGGAACTTTCTAAAGCCGAAAAAGAAAAACAAAGGAAGGTAAAGAATGTGGGACGGAAAAATGCGGCAGAGTGGGCACTGCAACAACGTAAAAATTAAAAGGGGTAAGAAAACTTAAGCGTCTGCGTACAGAGATAGACATAAATGAAACGAAAATATAGTCGACGTGGCGTCTCAGAGGAATACACAGTAAAACTAATTGGCCGGAGGAAATATGGCCTAGCGTTTAATTACGATACTGTGAGTTGCACAGCTTAGTTGAAAATACGCGTAAGAAAAAACCAAGAACGGAAATTTGTTGCCTTCAGAATAAACGCCTTACTTTCGACTAAAAGATAAAAATAACAAAAAACAAAGAGAACGTCGGGGAAGGAAACGTACCACTCGCAGTAAACAGGAGCTTTCGTAGTAAAGGAAAACACCAAAATATACATCACAATACTGACATATAGCCGCTCGGAGTGGCCGCGCGGTTTAGGGCGCCATGTAACGTATTGCGAGGCCCCTCCCGCCGTAGGTTCGAGTCCTGCCTCGGGCATGGGTGTGTGATGTTCTCAGAATAAGTTAGTTTAAGTAGTGTGTAAGTCTAGAGGCCGCTGACCTCAGCAGTTTGGTCCCATAGGAATTCACACGCATTATAATACTGACATAGTGCGAGAAAACAAAGTGAAGTATCTTCTGAAACGTACCAATATATGGTCGTTAGGATAAATATGACATAAAATGTTGATCGCAAGTGTCAGGCTGCCTCATTTACAGGCTCACATAAATTTTGTAACATTCTTATTTCATTTATCTGGTCTTTTTAAAGCTCAGTTTATTATACTTTCATTAATTTTACTTCAGTTTGAGCAACTATGAATACATATCTGCACTAGTTCTACTGTTATTAATCGATTCTTACACATTATTCATAAACAATTCTCATATTGCAATTCCAGAAAAGTTTTCACAAGAAGTAAAATTAGCTTTTCGTTTGTATTCCTGAGTTCCTTGCCTAGACAGAGTATGAGCAGCTCTTGTTTTACTATTCGATTTAAAGTTTATAAATTCCGTAAATGTTGGCTCCTAGCTTCAGCCCTGTACGGGCTGCGGCTGGAGTTAGTTTCTTGTATAGAAGGGCGCATCTGTCACGGGATCATTCCATACGGCGTCGTCCACTGGAGCCAGGAGGGGACGTGGCGAAACAAATAATTTTTCCCCCAACAGGGGTATGTATGACATAAATATTCAGCGACTTCTGAGGCTGTAGTTACGCAGGAACCTAAGAGGACAGCTTAAACTGTTGCGAGTGAAACGAGGAGCATTAACATTCATATTCTTCCCCATCACAAAGTCGATAGCAGATCATGCGGTCGTCGATATTGCGCGTGAGGTCAAAATGACGTCACGTTTGCAGGAAGTAGTGTGAAAGTCGAAGAGTAAATAACTTTTACAAACAGTAAGTATTTGTCCCTAATTCGCGAAATATTCATCAAATCAGTAACTATCTTGTATTACACACTTTCTAAAGTAGTCTATCTTCTCCCTCAGGGCCGGCCGGAGTGGCCGTGAGGTTCTACGCGCTACAGCCTGGAGCCGAGCGACCGCTCCGGTCGCAGGTTCGAATCCTGCCTCGGGCATGGATGTGTGTGATGTCCTTAGGTTAGTTAGGTTTAATTAGTTCTAAGTTCTAGGCGACTGATGACCTCAGAAGTGAAGTCGTATAGTGCTCAGAGCCATTTTTTTCTCCCTCAGGGCTCAAGCTATTTCCATATCAATTTCACCGATATCGGTTCAGCGGGTTAGTCGTGAAAACGTAAGACACTTTCACATTTACAATACGAGTATTAGTATGGATATAACTTTCAATTACGATATCTTTTCTCCCTTTTATTCGCGATCCAATTTTGATTAAATAAAGCGTGCACGGTGCCCCAAGCTATGCTCATGTTACTTGTGAAAACCTCGTGAAAGAGATTAGTGTGTTCAGATGGACAGATACGAAAACTTTAAGTCACGATATATTATTATTATTATTATTATTGTGATCCGATTTTAATGAACTTAAGCTTAAACCGTGTCCCAAGGTACGCTCACGTTACCTGTAAAAAGCTGATGAAAATTCTTCTAGAAGTTATGGAGATTAGCCTGTTCAAACAGACAGACAGACAGATACAAACGACAGCTTTAGCGTGTTTTTGTTAGTGTAGAATAGATGACGAAGAGGCAGAACATGTCTCTGTGGAGAGCTAACAAGCGCAAGGGAAGAGGAGGACTTTTGTGCTCGAAGACCAGTCTGTCACAATCGAGGCGATTGTGGAAAAAGTGAAAAACCCTCATAGATCAGCTTTCAACATTTTGCACATTTCGAACATGACAAAGGCAGTCAGTCGTTCGCTCTGTCCCGCAACTGCTCACAAGCGTTCAAAAAGCCCGCCGAAAGCCCGCCGAATCGAGGCACCAGCAGAATTATTGCAGCTGTGTGAGGCTAATCCAGATGATTCTTTTTAACCGCCTTTTTGCTATGAATATATCACTGCCATTGGTGCATCACTATAGCCACGAAACAAAGGAACAAAGCAAGTAGTGGAAACGTGTGGATTCACCACCAAGACCCAACCAAAATCGGGAAACGTGATGATGACTATTCCTTTGGGAATGCTGTTGTTTGGTGCTAACAGAAGTTACGAGAGACTGTCAATACCCAGAGTCCCTCATGTTCTTCTGACAGAGCACCCAGTGACTTCTTCCTCCTTCCTTAGATCAGGAAACCATTACATGGTATTTCCAGAAAAGGTGGTTTTCGGCGTTAAATGTTTCCTGAACAGCGGAAATGTAGACTTACACAGGCACCGTCTTCACCAAATCTTCCATAGGTGGAAGAAATATAAAGCATTGAATTATGAGTATACAGAAAAGGACTGACATCAGCAACAAGTTTCAAGGTCACAGCCTGAGTTTTCTACGTGGGAACCGAAACTTCTACATCATTATCGCGTATTGCTTTGATACTTTCGCAGCGTCAGGCAACCTGAACTGCCTAAGTTACGATGCGTAAACATCTGCAGTCGTCCCTGTTTTGATGATCTTAATCCTTTCTAACTCCTGGTACCTGCTCATCCGTTTATTAATTTTTTGTAGAGCTGTAGATTTAGTACAAAAAGATCCAATTTCCTTCGAGTTTTCCACTGGTTGAGCATACGCGACATCCGTCCTGACTCAGTCGTGATACTCAGTTTTCACTTTCCACAGAAAACCTTCGTTTATATATCCATACATATTTAAAACATGGATGTACTTATAATGTATGTATGTTCCAAATCTTCTCCTAACTCACCGGACTGATTTCAACCAAACTTGGTACACATATCACTTACCGTCTGGAAACTATCGTTATGGGGGTAAGAAAGGCGTGGCGGTGAAAAAACAGTGCAGCCCACGACAGCGCGAATAGCCATAATTTAGTCGTTCAGTATTTGAAAATAAGAGCACTTAATTACTTGGAACAAAATTTACGCATAATTTCAAACCTTCACAAAAAATTTTCTCGCTGACAATATCCACAAAAAGATGAGAGGAAAAACGTTTATCGCTTGCTATATTTTCGCTGTTCATACTGTAAAATTGACACATGAAGCATGACGTTTTAATTTATTACTTCTTTACGTCGAACTGTGTTAGAGGTGTACTTATCATACGTTATTGACATATACCACAGAATATTCCAACAAAATTATATGCACATCAAAAAAAGTTTTGCATCACCCCGGTTCGCAGAACACCTGGAGATAGGCGTTGACTGTGGATATTGCATCACAAACACAGTCCCTCTGACTGTTCATAGATGTCACTAAGCCCGCCCAAAGATGTAAACAACCATGCATGAGCAACGCCTATTTGATTGTGGGGTCCGACAGCTGATCAGTTCCAGTAATACCACCAGGAAGGAGTTACACGGCTAGTGTTGCCTGTAGTTCAACCATGCCTAGACGGTCAATACCGCTGTTTGATCGCATCCGCATTGTTACTTTGTGCCAGGAACGGCTCTCAACAAGGGAAGTGTCCAGGCGTCTCGGAGCGAACCAAAGCGATGTTGTTCGGACATGGAGCAGATACATAGACACAGGAACTGTCGATGACATGCCTCGTTAAGGCCTCCCAAGGGCTACTGCTGCAGCGGATGACCGCTACCTATGGATTATGGCTCGGAGGAACCCTGACAGCTACGCCACCATATTGAATAATGCTTTTCGTGCAGCCACAGGACGTCGCGTTACGACTCAAACTGTGCGCAGTAGGATGCATGATGCGCAACTTCACTCCCGGCGTGCATGCCGAGGTCCATCTTTGCAACCACGACACCATGCAGCGCGTTACAGATGGGAGCAACAACATGCCGAATGGACCGCCCAGGATTGGCATCACGTTCTCTTCATCGATGAACGTCGCATATACCTTCAACCAGACAATCGTCGGAGACGTGTTTGGAGGCAACCTGGTCAGGCTGAAAACCTTAGACACACTGTCCAGCGAGTGCAGCAAGATGGAGGTTCCCTGCTGTTTTGGGGTGGCATTATGTGGGGCCGACGTACGCTGATGGCGGTCATGGAAGGCTCCGTGAATGCCATCCCCTGACCGATAGTGCAATCATATCGGCAGCGTATTGGCGAGGCATTCCTCTTCACAGATGACAGTTCGCGCCCCCATCGTGCACATGTTGTGAATGACTTCCTTCAGGATAACGACATTACTCGACTACAGTGACCAGCATGTTCTCCAGACATGAACCCTATCGAACATGCCTGGCATAGATTGAAAAGGGCTGCTTACGGACGATGTCATCCACCAACTACTCTGAGGGATCTACACCGAATCACCGTTGAGGAGTGATACAATCTGGACGAACAGTGCCTTGATGAACTTGTGGAAAGTGTGCCACGACGAATACAGGCATGTATAAATGCAAGAGGACGTGCTACTAGGTATTAGAGGTATAGGTTTGTAGAGAAATCCGGACCACCACCTCCGAAGGTCTCACTGTATGGTGGTACAACTTGCAATGTGTGGTTTTCATGAGCAATAAAAAGGGCAGAAATGAAGTTTATGTTGATCTCTATTCCAATTTTCTGTACAGGTTCTGGAACTCTCGGAACCGAGGTGTTGCAAAACTTTTTTTGATGTGTTTGTCTTTGTACAACTCATAGTTCAGGAGGTATGACGTCATAAACACTGGAAAATGGCGCATCATGCATGACGTTTAAATTTATTACTTCTTTACATCTAACTCTATTCACAACACATTTCGCAGGCGATAGGCACTTATACCACTGGATGTACCTGCAACGTTATACCATCATACAGCACGTAGTTCGGGAGATACGATTTCATAAGCTGCGTGAAAATGAAACTGGAGGGCGAAGTTCGCCAGAGATACAGGTGAAGTACTCGTGAAATACGTTAAATCTATGCGAAATGTTTTTGACATCTGCCTATGTGGACAAACCCACGCGTAAAAGCCCATCATGAACCCTTAGAACAATTTCAACCAAATTTGATACACACGTTCTAGAAAGAAATAGCGTGACGGTGAGAACCACCAGCTTACAGTTGGCGTGAGCGTGATAACGTGGAGAGAGAAGGGGAAAAGAGGAGATGGACAGACAGCGAGGGCGTAGGAGGAGATGGACACAGACGGGGGTGAAGAGGACAGGGACAGAGTGAGAGGAGAGGGATATGAGTAGAGAGATGGAAGAAGTGGAGATGGATAAGGAACGGAAAGAGAAGGAGATGAACAGGGAGAGGGTGGGGAGGAGATGGAAACAGAGAGGGATGACGAGGAGATGGACTAACAGCTATCAGCTAGAATGCTAATATTTGTTAAGTCCACAGAACACTGAGTCTTTATTCTCGTGACATTGTCATAGAAAAAACGGAATGCCCGCAGGTACTACTCCAATTGAAATCCTGAGTTCATAGTGGAGTTCGGAAGACAGCCTATTCTCTGGTCGCATTTGCTTGCCCGACGACACATTGTGGATGCCGGTCTTTCAGCTGACTCTTCAGGAGGAAATGATAGGTACAGTCCTACCGGAAAGCGTTCGCCCGCCTTGAGACACTCCATCATTCATCGTGCGTTGCAGTTCGCCGTGATCCACAAATCATGTCAGACCCACACATCCTGCCTTTCTTTATTTTGCTTTCGTAGACCCAACAGTAGAGGGAACTAACCCGATCATGTGACTAGGTTAAGTCACATTCTAGTTCAAAGTTTTCCGCCTTTATTATGACAAGAATTAAAGTGATCGCGAAAAATTTCTTCATAGCTAGGCGCGACAGTTTGCTGTTAACATACGTAATTCAGTGACGATGAAAAGTAGTGTCAATGTGGCAATGTCAATGGGGAAGGCAATGGGACTAGAAGGTATACTACGATAATTTTTTAGGTGAAAAAATAGCAGACGAAAGGTGGGTTAATACATGTTATGCTCTGAATATATACCATGTGCAGGTAGTGTTGTCAAACAAAAGAGTGGTCAACGTTTAATTGTTGTACTTACTGGCGGTGATATGAGTTTCGTTCCGGATTCACTTCTCTTATGCGACTTAAAAGCGAACCATTTCGGAATCTCGTTCGGAAGAAGACAGCGAAGTACTTTCTAGAAGAATAATATTAAGTTTCTATCACAACACACAGTAGTTTCAAATCACCTTCTATTAGGCAAATGTAGGCGGTGGTGCTCAACAATCAAATACACTGAGTCAGATATAAAGAACAACGAATTTTTCGCATTAGTTACAATCACAAATTTTTTCAACAGAACTCAGTTCTTCCTGTCCGACTAGGGCCACCTCTTCTAGAGGTAAATTGCACAGAAGTGATCTGAAATCCTGCAAAGAATAAGATCGGTACTCGTAATGTGTCATATCTCACAATCGGGACTGAAAAAGAAAATAATGGCTCTTGTTTTTGCTGCTGTGTCATTTTCAGGCGGGAGGAAAGTGCAGCGGTAGGTTAAAAACATGTGTTATAGTTACTGAAGGAGTGATGTTTTGATGGATGAGGAATTGAAAATATAATGCCCGCAGCTGAGAGTCGTGTTTATATCCGCAACTTAAACGGCTGCCGCAGAATCAACATACAACCGGCGGAGGTCTGAGAGGAAGACACTTCTACGTATAATTCTAGCAAAGAGTTATGAGCATCATAAATGAGCTGTCCATCCTCTTTCTGTTCTTTTAATAAATGGGCATCTAATTCATAAAGACGTTTAGCGCAGGATAGTGCTTCAGTTGTAAGAATAGTGGATAATTCGTCACTGCTGCTCCCCATGCCTATTTCTCGCGCGTAAACACGACGGCGCTACATTCCGGGTGTGCCTTCAGTTGGCAGTACCGGTTAATTACTGTCTTCGCGACAGGAAATGTGCGTCGCAATGAGTCAGGCCTGTGTTCAGTTTAACGCAGTCCTATTATGAATAATGGTCTTCCGGCGACACTGCCTTTCCCGCCCAACGTTCCCAGTGCTCACGTTCAGGTGGGAGGGCGGTGAGTAGAGCTGTAATTTGTGGAGATAAAGCACTGTACAGGGGAAGTAATACCATTTTTCTTGAGTACCTCTCACACACTGTTCTGCGTAATTCGCTCATTATTCCTCGACCGCTGCTGAAGGAACTTGCAGTTGGTTGTGAATGGCAGCGGCCTCGTAGATTTTGCAGCGTCTGTCTAAGACTTCACTGAATGAAAGTTCGTACAGTCAGATGATGTAATTGAGGGATGAACAGTTAAAATTGTACAAGATTTAGGGGATTAATCGATGATCTCAAGTTTTTGTCTCTACAAGGTCGAACTCTCAACGGATGGTACGGCATTCGGAGAATGTAGACGTGAAATTCGTGTCTGGCCACTTGTATTAGCTTGTCATTATTAGAGATCCAGCCCCAATGACTTTAAACAATATGCTTCCGCCTTTTTTCACTCTTCCAAACACATATGTAACTCATATGTTGTGACCAAGAATACCTTATTCTATTTGCACTATTAGATTACAAAATGTTGTGGACAAAGAAGGCTGTTCAATTGTTTTTCAAGCGCTTAGTAGCAGGAGACCGTGGACCGCACTGCGATGCAGTTACCCGTTGATGATTATAGAACCTCTCCATTTCGCATTAGAAACAACAACGATGCATCCTATAAATTTTGGGCAATGCACTGATGTGCCGCCGAGAAAAACAAACGTAAGACCGCTACGCATGCTTACAAGCAGATCATTATAGAAAAAAAAGTAACTAGTCAATAGTCCGTTTGAAGACAAAGAGACCTAAGAAATTTCGCTTTTGAGGAATACATAAATCTTATTGTAAGCCAAAGAGTATTTTTCGTAGATAATTTATTTTATAACATAGAGGGTAAACATGATATTGTTATCCTGTCAGAGGGGTGTGTGGCTTATTGGTTCAGTGGGAAACTATAAGATCACGAATCCAAGCGTTTGTTGTTCGATTACCAGTCAGTTCCTGAAGCTTTATTTGTCACTTATCACTTCATACACCTCTGAAAATGTTTGCTAATGTGCAAGATGGTGACCTGCATCGTCGTTGCGAATCCACGTAAAAACTTTGGGTCTCCCTATCACTGGCTGGGTAATCCAGTTCAAAGACCGGAGGAAGGCAATGGCATAGCGCCACCAATACCAGAATGCCTAGTAAGGCAAATTGATGTAAGCAACCCTTGGGTGGATGACTGCTTTACCTTTCATCTTAATATGAGGGGTAGTTATAGAGTTTTAATTATCACTTCAAAAAAATGAATCTGCGATTGCCCTTCTACATGTTCAATGTTCAATGCGTCTCATTCTTTCTCACGATGGGTGATGTAGCAGAGTGTTATTGTAGAAGTCTGCATTTTCGCTATTCAGGGAAATTTTCACTAAGAAATTCAGTCTTGATATGCCTGCCATGCAATGGTTTATTAGCCGAGGGAAGAGGAATAGGGCAATGTGAGCCATTCAGGAGAATACGGGTAGAGGTGGGGGGGGGAGATGTCTACGTGCGACAGCTCTTTCTGCACAGGACACAGTCACACTTGTAGCTTTTTGGCTACGCTCAAAGCGTCTGCACCAGCTAAGCCATGCTTAAAATAATGGTGCTTCATTGCCGCACACTTAAAACCAACTCAGCGTATTTTGCTGTAGCGTTGTTCCCCTCAAATGCAGAAAACAAAATTCCGATCGATACCCCACTTTATCATTGGGCTGTGCTGTTTCATTTTGGCTTGCTTTGGTACGGTACTCTGGGGAAGACTTTACAGTATGTGCCAGGGGTACTGAAATGTATCTCCAAACAAACAAAAGCTTAATTACATAACTTGATTTTGTTTTTATAGTCACAAAACGTTGTGGCTACCCGTCGTAAACTCTACCCATTTATTCTATTAAAATGATAATAGATGCCATCTTCGTGAGTTAATGATCTGGAATCATGTTTCTTATGATTAATTCCAGCATTTACCCAGTAAATGTTCAAGAAGCTAATCGGAACTGAGAAAATCTTGTTGGATATCAACATAAATAAGCGTAACAGAGTGTCATTTGCTAATGCTTCTCCAGAAATTAGAAGCAATAAATACGGTTCCCAACACGGTGATTCAATTTTGAATTCACCTACTGCGTTTTACTTCGTCTGGTTGTAAGGTTAATGGATGTACGAGGTGCATTCAAGTTCTAAGGCCTCCGATTTTTTTTCTAATTAACTACTCACCCAAAATCGATGAAACTGGCGTTACTTCTCGACGTAATCGCCCTGCAGACGTACACATTTTTCACAACGCTGACGCCATGATTCCATGGCAGCGGCGAAGGCTTCTTTAGGAGTCTGTTTTGACCACTGGAAAATCGCTGAGGCAATAGTAGCACGGCTGGTGAATGTGCGGCCACGGAGAGTGTCTTTCATTGTTGGAAAAAGCCAAAAGTCACTATAGTCTGGGAGACGAGTCTTTGGTATTGACAGCTCGGTAGCGTCTTTCCGTTGCCTAGCGACCGCAGGCAGGCAGCCAATGACGGCCTGACTTTGAGCGGGTAGCAAGGGCCACGTTGCCGCTCTGAAACCCGGTCGCGCGCGCTTATGAAACTTACCAGTGTCTCGCGTGCAGGCGGTGCGGTCGTTCGTCGTTTGTCTGAAGTTGAATTCGCAGTTTATTTCGTTTTTGTTGTTTTTAGTGTTTCTCTGTTTATGTTTCGTTGTAAACAATGTCTAGTGCGGCGGGTAGTACCAGCCCAACACAAGAAGTGAAACGGAGGAAGAAAAGTGTGCTACACACCCAGGCCCGTGAATTCCTGTGCTCTGTGAGGGATTACTTTGAGAAAGAAAAGGACAAAGGTGGGCCCTTAATTCCTGTTGTTCAGGTTGTCGAGAGAACTGCAGCAGCATTGAAAATAAGTAAGAACACTGTTGTAAAGATAGGGAAAGAACAGTATAGTGTAGATTGTGACGAGAGTGGCACAACAAAGCTGCACACACCAGGAAAGAAGCGACCGAGAAATAAGCAGGTGACAGCTTTGGACGATTTTCAGAAATACGCTATTCGTCGTCATATATACAGCTATTATAAGAGAAGGGAACATCCCACTCTATCTAAATTACAGGTGTCGCTTCAGAAAGACGATCTTTTTAAAGGGAGCAAATTTTCATTGCGTACAGTGTTGAAAGACAATGGCTTCAGCTATTCACTGTTTAACGGACGCAAAATATTAATGGAAAGGACAGATGTAGTTGCATGGCGGTGCAGATTTCTGCGCAGGATCATGGGTGTGGAATTCGAAAGTTTAGTGTGGTTAGATGAAACTTGGGTCAATGCCAGCCATTCTTTACGTAGAGGCTGGAATGATGGAACGCCCGAGGGGACAATGACAGTGCCTGTTGGCAAAGAAGGGCGTATTATTGTCTTACATGCAGGAACATCGAAAGGATTTGTGCCAAACTGCTTGAAAATGTTTCGGTCAAAAAAGACGGGAGATTACCATGAAGAAATGAACAGTGTAGTATTTCAAGAATGGTTCGAGACATCGCTTATGACGAATCTGACAAGTCCATCAGTGATTGTTATGGACAATGCGCCTTATCATTCCGTTGTTCACGATAAGGCACCAACCTTGGCAACAAAAAAAGACGATATCATTCAGTGGTTGAAACGGCGAAAAGTAGATTTCAGAGAAGATTTAAGGAAGGCGGAACTGCTCGAAATTGTGGCACAAAAGAAACCCCAATTTCCAACATATGTAATTGACGAGATTGCTAAAAGGCACGGGCATGAAATCGTTCGGCTTCCTCCATACCACTGTCACTTCAATGCAATTGAAGGAGTGTGGGCGCAGATAAAAAATTACATTGCTGCAAACAATAAAAAATTCACGATCTCTGAAGCGGAAACTCTCCTTCCAGCAGCTATCAATAAAGTGACAAGCGAGACGTGGGCTAAAATTGTAAACAGCACTGCAAGTGCCATCAGAGAGGCGGCCAAAACCGAAGGGGTTGTGGAAGAATGCATGGAAAATTTAATTATACATCTGGGAGAGAGCAGTGATAGTTCGAGTAGTGCTGAGGAAGACAATGTCAAATCAGATTCTGACAGTGATGTGAGTGGTGTTTTTCCATTACAGTAACTACAACGTATTCAGGAATGTAAGGAGGCAGTTTGCTATCGATCTACAACCAGATCATCATATTGTGAGTACTTTCTTCAGATTATAACTCTTAATACACTGACCAATTATTCTGTAGCTTGTAGTAGAACAAATTAATAATGCTAATACTTAACAATGGAAACCAAAACTGCTAATGTTCAACAACTTGCGAAAATAGTTTTCATTCCAGTTGTGAAGTTTAATAAATAACTTTATTATGTTTCAGCATCTTAGATACTTGTACTAAATAGCTCTTATCAGTTTTCGAGTTAATATATTTCAAGCATCAACTTTAAATAAATTCACGCGTACCAATACGACTTGTATTTTGTCTCGATTTTGTTTCTGCTGTTAGAGAATGCGTGTAGCAGACAGGGCGCCGCGTGCTGTGAGCCACGTTCGGCAACAGCGCCGTCTGCCCGCCGGAACTGTCAGTACCAATCACTCGTATCACGGACTATAGGAGCCAGGTCAGGTGAGTAGGGAGGATGAGGAATCACTTCAAAGTTGTTATCACGATGAAACTGTTGCGTAACGTGAGCTCGATGTGCGGGTGCGTTGTCTTGGTGAAACAGCACACGTGCAGCCCTTCCCGGACGTTTTTGTTGCAGTGCAGGAAGGAATTTGTTCTTCAAAACATTTTCGTAGGATGCACCTGTTACCGTAGTGCCCTTTGGAACGCAATGGGTAAGGATTACGCCCTCGCTGTCCCAGAACATGGACACTATCATTTTTTCAGCACTGGCGGTTACCCGAAATTTTTTTGGTGGCGGTGAATCTGTGTGCTTCCATTGAGCTGACTGGCGCTTTGTTTCTGGATTGAAAAATGGCACCCACGTCTCATCCATTGCCACAACCGACGAAAAGAAAGTCCCATTCATGCTGTCGTTGCGCGTCAACATTGCTTGGCAACATGCCACACGGGCAGCCATGTGGTCGTCCGTCAGCTTTCGTGGCACCCACCTGGATGACACTTTTCGCATTTTCTGGTCGTCATGCAGGATTGTGTGCACAGAACCCACAGAAATGCCAACTCTGGAGGCGATCTGTTCATCAGTCATTCGGCGATCCTCCAAAACAATTCTCTCCACTTTCTCGATCATGTCGTCAGACCGGCTTGTGCGAGCCCGAGTTTGTTTCGGTTTGTTGTCACACGATGTTCTGCCTTCATTAAACTGTCGCACCCACGAATGCACTTTTCGACACATTCATAACTCCATCACCACATGTCTCCTTCAACTGTCGATGAATTTCAATTGGTTTCACACCACGCAAATTCAGAAAACGAATGATTGCACGCTGTTCAAGTAAGGAAAACGTCGCCATTTTAAGTATTTAAAACAGTTTTCATTCTCGCCGCTGGTGGTAAAATTCCATCTGCCGTACGGTGCTGCCATCTCTGGGACGTATTGACAATGAACGCGGCCTCATTTTAAAACAATGCGCATGTTTCTATCTCTTTCCAGTCCGGAGAAAAAAAATCGGAGGCCTTAGAACTTCAATGCACCTCGTATAGCCTAGGATCGAATGGCGCTCCCCAGCTCCCCAGGTGAACTCGTTATTGCGCTGCTATGCCAGCTGGGTTGCGGAGTTCGTAAGTCTTTGATTGAATATTGTATCCTGTATGGTTCGAGAGGGTGCCAACTCTTGGAGAGTACCTCTTTTCGATATTGAAATTTCGCTCTTCTTTTTCTCCCTTGTAATTCAGAAAATGGCATTTCCTCGTTCTGACTGATAGATTTGAGTCTATAACTGAAACAAAGACAAGCACAGCTACCGGATAACATGGTAGCTTATCCCTCTTCCATGACAACCTCAGGCCTTGTTGGGATTAAACTGAGCCAAGACTGCGGGAGGGGGTTCCTTGTAGAAACCAGTTAGCAGATGTCGGTCAGGTGTACTACAGTCATATTTGTATTGTGCTGTGTTGCTGAGGCGGAGAAGGTTTCTGGGAGCTGACGGCTGACTCTGCCTCAACAAAATGGACTGGGCCTTTTCTGCAGTTCGATAAGGTTGTGTAAAGTTTGGCACTATTGTGTAAAGCTTAGTATCCGCCTTGGCTGCAGGAAAACCGCGAAACCGTCACCCAGCAAAGGAAACAGTTCAGTTTCCCATGACCAGCATGACATCGAAAGAAACAGAATTTCTTTATGGAATGACACTATTTACCTTTGTGTTCGCCAATTCTATAACTGTGGTTTAACAGTGTCATAGGGAGTAATCTCTAGGAAGGCGTGGGAATTATTGAATGAATTAATATGCCTGTAGTCAGGTTACAATGCGGGATTTGAGGAGGAGATGAGGGGCGGGAAGTGTCTTGATTCTCCCCCCACCCCTCTCCCCCAATCTGCGGACGCTTACGGTCGAGGGCGAAGTGTAAAGAAAATGGTAGTACCCGTTACGGCATAAGAAATACTTCACAACTTGAAGTGTTGACGTCCTCTTAGCCTGACATTGCTGCATTAAGCGATTAGTTGGTGTGTGTGTGTGTGTGTGTTTGTGTGTGTGTGTGTGTGTGTGTGTGTGTGTGTGTGTGTGTGTGTGCCCGCGTGTGGCCGACCAGGCCAATAATCTACATCCACATATTTACCCCGCACCCCAGTGGAAGTCCAGGCTTATTGTACTTAGTAACAGTATTAGCTATTTTCTTCTCTTTTCCGTTCACGCAATGGCACGGTAAGCATCCAATCCCTCCTAAAACGAGAAGCCAAAATGTCGCAAAATTGTGTCGAAATGCGGTTATTCAACTTTGTGGAATAGGATTTTGTCAGAACAGGTCGCTTTACCTCAAAACAAATTCCATTCAAGTTTCCTGAACATCACTATTATGCTGTCGTATATTCTATACGGACCTGTTATGATACTCGCAACACGACTCTGAAATTGTTCGTTGTCTGTTGTCATGCCTACGACTCCAAATGTTTCAGACTAGCGTCTCGTATGCTGTTTTCGTCACACACATTTCCAGAATCTCTCCGACGAATCCAAGTCTTCCATTCGCCTTCCCTACACTGATTTCGGGTGTTTCTCCCATTTCATATCGGTTCTTAATGCTGCCACCAAATATTTGAACCAGGTTATGAACTCGAAACGATTGCCAGTATTCTTGTAACTGAGCCTTATCTGGTTCTTTGTCCTCGTTTGGAGTACTAGCTTTGTTGTATCCACACATAATGAGCGTTACTACCCATTACACCACGTGAAGTTACAGTCCAAGTCGTTCTTCATTTCATTATGATCATCTGGCGATGGTATTTTTCTATAGACTATAGTGATATGTGGCAGACTGCTAGACTGATACATTTTTTGTTTTATCGTCATAATGTACTTTAACTGATTTCATTTGAGTTCCATTGACGCTAGTTGATGTATGCTCATGTTCATAGACAGCAATATTCAGTGGTTTCGGAGTTTAGGACGTCAATTGACATCTTAGTTTCTCTTTCTACGTACTGGATGTTGAATGCAAATCTTTCTGTAGATTTCATGAATGGAGAATCCCAGACCGAGGCACTGCCTGAGGAGTTTGTTTTGCACGAAGTCCCGTTCAGCACTTTGGAGCGACGGGTACTGGAAGGTCCCGTGTGGCCGAGCGTATAAGCCGCTCACCACTGCATTGGCTGTCTTGCGTACCGTCTGAGATGGATCCCAGAGCGGTCACCGTGCCGTATTTCGTATTACGTGTGGTCCAGTGGCTTCCCAGTAAACCAGATAACGTTACGGTAGAACACTTCGGTTCACACGACTCCCTGGGCTTAGCGGGCTGGTGTAGCAATACGCAGATTGTTTTAAAAAAGATGTTTATTTTCATGTTGGAAAGTCCTTCTCGGAAGCGAGTGTTGTGAGATGGCGAGCACTCTGTGTAACCGTGAGAAACAACGAGACCAAAATCTTCATTCGGAACAGCCCGGGCAGTTTGTTGAAAATTTATAAAGGGCCTCCTTACTGGTTAACAGCAATAATTTAGCAGAGAAGTGGAGCTGAGCGCCGGATTCAGAAAAGTAAAAAAAAAAAAAAAATGGAGCCAGTAGATTGACTAGAGAGAGAATTCGATAACAGAGTGGTGACGTCGGAGCTTGTTCAGAAATTAGTCCTTCCACAAGATAACATTGGAAACCCAGAAAGTGTTGATTTACTTATAGCCATGCCATAGAGCAGAGGTTTATAAAAGCATTTGACTGGCGCACCGAAAGGCGCACAGACACAGAAGGGAGATGTAATAACCAGGAATAACACAAAAAATATATCACCGCTCTACGGTTTATTGACACATCACTGACACAAATAATTCTGTTACCGAGCGCCAAATTGTAGATGAACACTTAATCGAAAATTATATAAATCGATCTCGGTTATACCAATGACCAGGAAGTGCAAGTGAAATGCAGTATTCCGGCGGAATCACAAGTCCAAATGGCTCTGAGCACTATGGGACTTAACATCTGTGGTCATCAGTCCCCTAGAACTTAGAACTAATTAAAGGTGACTAACCTAAGGACATCACACAACACCCAGTCATCACGAGGCAGAGAAAATCCCTGACCCCGCCGGGAATTGAACCCGGGCGCGGGAAGCGAGAACGCTACCGCACGACCACGAGCTGCGGACATCACAAGTCCGTTGACATACTAAGCCTAGTGAACACTGAAGTCCAAATTCCAGTATAGCAATCGGGTTCTAAATCCAGAGAGCAGCCAAATCAACATCGAACAGTAGGTCCACCGCAGCGTAGAACATAGCACGGAATAGAACATAGCACGACGAGACTTGGCTTGTAAACGTCAGTAGCGGCGTGAAATATGGTTCCATAATTAACGGAGCCGGCGGCTGGGGTAGCTGTATATTCTGGGCGGCCAATCGCTGTGGTTTGAATTGCGAAGGCGGCCTGCGCGGGTGCGCATGGGGAAGTGCGGCCAACGATGCGTTTCTCGGCCGCGCGTAATGGAGCGCGCCGCTGCTCAGTGCGGAGCTGTAATAGTGGTGGGTACCACAGGAGAGCTGGTCTGGAGACCGAGGAGGAGACTTCTTCCTCTCCACTAGGCAACGGGAACTCTTCTCTTCTGGGCGCCGAACGGAAGACCACCGCCGAGAGCGGAGCAGAACACTTCCTCACCGAGAGCCGATGAGTAATGGCTTTCTCTCTGCCAGCAACAATTAGCGGCAAATCGTGACTTCTGCTCCACGGTGTGTAGACTTTAGTAAGATGACGAGGGCTCAGACAAACGAGTGAGGAAACTCAGACGTTATTGGTATACGCGACGTTAGGACTGAGCAGTTGTTTCGGACCTTGTTAGTTCGTAGAGAGTTAGAGGGCACATTCAGCTTATTTGTTCATGAAGTTATATAACCAACTTTCTGGTGTAATCACTGAGCAGGTACCGCGAATTTGTATAGATGTTTTACGAGACGTACCTCTCTTTTATTCCGGTTCTTGTCAAGACTTTAGTATCAACAATCATTTAGCTTGTGTACTTGTGGTTTTCAATCATGAGTCAGACTGTACGATTAAATTCATGTCACTGTTTTCTAATAATATGTAATAAATTATTTTGATTTTGAGTCCTGTTTAATTTGGTAATTAGATCGTCTTCCTGTCACCAATTAAATGTGTTACTAGATGGTCAACCAGAGTCTCATGTTTCATTAGAGCCATTTATAGAATAGTTCAGTTAATTTACAAGGACCTATGGACATTTAGTCTTATCACAGCCGACCAACCACCATGATAATGTATCAACAGTCAGTACTGGTGATGATGATGTTTGGTTTGTGGGGCGCTCAACTGCGGGGTCAGCAGCGCCCATGCAAAGTCCCTATTGTTACACAGCCCAATTTTTGCACATAGTTCAGTCTAACCATTGTCACGAATGATGATGATGATGAAATGATGAGGACAACACAAACACCCAGTCCCCCAACAGTCAGTAATCTCATAGTATTGTTGTCCCCATCTGATAAATCGCTTTATCCATTTAGGCCATTGCAGGCCCTATTAACCCGGCTTGGTGCACACCCTATGAGGTCTCCTTGGCAACAGGTGCCCCTCACGTTGGTTAGAGGACGTAAGTCTGGTGCGGATTTTGACAACTCACTTAACTAAATACTCCTTTTGTTCGTTCTTTACGGAGAGCAGAATGGTCAGTAATGACCCGTTGTGGATTCAGGGACTTTTCAGCCAAATACCAAGCGAGCGGTAGGGCGTCAGTTGGTGTGCAAATTGGCAGTATAAGAAAGGTGGAGGAGAGAGTTTCCTGTTCTGCATTTTCCTTACAACGAAAGGAAACATCCCGAAGACGGCGAGTGGGCCAATATATCCTGGACAAAAATATGAAAGCCTAGAACATCTGTTTTGTTTCTGTGCGCTTTTTTCTGTCACATATTGAAGAAAACGATACTCACTTGAAATTAATGACACAATCCAACAGAATCAAAAACGTTACTTTGTGCTTAATCTAAATCTAATAGTTTATAGTCATCTGTTTTTTTAAACAGAAATGAAATATGGAGTTGACATGGATATATTTTTCAGAAAACTTAAATATTTTTTACATTTACAATTTGATTCAAAACTAAAGTCACACACTTTACATCGTAAATGTCATCCTATAAGTTATTCTGAATAACAATTTGATGATACCTGTAAAACAACTAATTGCATGTTAATGTTTCTGGATGTAAGGCGACATTGTTTAACATTACTGTACTGCGACTTCTTCTATCTTTGTACTTCTTCAAATGAGCAGCTGTTAAGCATCTGTCATTCAGTAGTAGGTGTTGTCATGTAGTAAGCGAGAGAATTAGTTACGCGGAAGTGATTATGAAGTTGTTCTGTTTAAATGAGTTCATCGTACCACAGTGGAGACCGATTTGTCACATTGTATTGAAATATGAGACGAAGAAAAGAAAAAGAATAACTAAGAAACGTAAGCCAGCTGTATTCGAATTTTAAGAGCAAACCTGATCGTTCCACCTAGCCAGTTAACGTCTCCAGCGAACCATGTTTTCGGCCGGCCGGTGTGGCCGTGCGGTTCTAAGCGCTTCAGTTTGGAACCGCGTGACCGCTACGGTCGCAGGTTCGAATCCTGCCTCGGGCATAGATGTGTGTGATGTCCTTAGGTTAGTTAGGTTTAAGTAATTCTAAGTTCTAGGGGACTGATGACCTCAGAAGTTAAGTCCCATAGTCCTCAGAGCCATTTGAACCATTTTTTGAACCATGTTTTCAATGAGCCATATTATCGAACAAGATCTACGAGAACCAGATGAGTACATTTTAGTGTTAAGTGTTATTTCGAACTTTCTTCTTGCTTCACAGACTTAGTATTATTATAGCTAAAAAAGTACGCATGAAGAACAATTGGTATTTTAGAAGCAACAGAGGGGAAGTTCATAATAGTACGCACGTAAAGATCGACCCGTGCAGGTTCTTATGTCGCTGCCTGTCGCAGGCTCTACTCGACTGTAAAATTACGACAATCACGAGCCGTCTGACTAGTTTATGCGCCCCGCCGTGAATTCCTCTACGGCGCTAACCTCTTCATTTCAGAGTAGCATACGCAGCCTACATCCACAATTATTTGTTGCATGTGTTGCAGTCTCTGTCTTCCCCTACAATTTCTACCCTTGTAACCTTCCCACAATAAAATGATAAGAATAATATTCACATTTAGAGTAACATCCCAACAGTAAAAGTTCCGAAATCTCCCAACTGTAAAAAATATAACTATAACATTGACATTGAGCGTAACCTCCCAAAAAATAAATTGCGTAACCTATCAATAATAAAATGTGACTAATCTCTCAATAAAAAATTGTGAATCACTTATAACCTTTCAATAATTGACTGTGAATTTAAAATGGTAAATTTTGGACGTCAGCAGTGCTGCGTCATGGCCCTGAAAGATCATTCTGAATAAATTGAAAATTCTTACCTCAATAAGGTCGCCGGATAACGCATATATATCTGCTCCTATAAGAAATTTTTGTGGCACAGCCGAGTGCAATGCTGGCCGATAGATTTGTCATGTATAAAAAGAAACAACTGATTTTTCTTTTCAATAATCGGGATGACCAAGGATTGGAGAAATTAGTAAATTCTTTAAATTGAAATGAATGATTGTCAAAAGTTACTTTTTATGGGAAAGATTATTATTAAGAGATTATTTTTAAAACATTTACATGGGACTTGATGTAACAAAACTACATATGCGCGAGGCTGCTTTTACCTTATATCGATCAGGCTCCGCCATCGCTCCCCACGACCGGTCCAGCCAACTTCATACACACGAGTGCTAGCAACTACTTACTCCTACTGCTACACAGTTCCTACTGCTGACAACACTGCTCTCTGGTCTGAGATTCTCTTATAGCTTACATATCGCAGGCAGCGCGTGAGCTATACATCGAAATTACATCTGCTCGAGTGCGCTAGCAACAAATTCCTTAATCATGGACCTCTTACACCCTCTTCTGCTCCCTCAAGTACCATGGAGGTTATCCTTGATATTTCAAAACATGCCCTATCACCCTGTCCCTTCTTCTTCTTCTCAGTGTTTTCCATATGGGCATTCCTTCGCCTATTCTGCATCAAACAAGTATCAGGACTGAAGACCACAACAACAACAACATCAGTACACCAGATTTTCAACATTTTTTCTGTAACATCACACCTTAAACGCTTCGGTTCTTTTCTGTTACGAATTTCCCACTGTCCATGACACATTACAATGTAATGCTGTGTAAGTAGGCTGTTTAGGTTTTCTTATTGGTAACGCCACGTAGCGCTCTGTATGAAAATCACTGGCTGTGCTGTGTGCAGTCTGTGGCTAGTTTGCGTTGTTGTCTGCCATTGTAGTGTTGGGCACCTGGATGTTAACAGCGCGTAGCGTTGCGCAGTTGGAGGTGAGCCGCCAGCAGTGGTGGATGTGGGGAAGTGAGATGGCGGATTTTTGAGAGCGGATGATCTGGACGTGTGTCCATCAGAAACAGTACATTTGTAAGAATGGATGTCATGAACTGCTATATATATTATGACTTTTGAACACTTTTAAGGTAAATACATTGTTTGTTCTCTATCAAAATCTTTCATTTGCTAACTATGCCTATCAGCAGTTAGTGCCTTCAGTAGTTTGAATCTTTTATTTAGCTGGCAGTAGTGGCGCTCGCTGTATTGCAGTACTTCGAGTAACGAAGTTTTTTGTGAGGTAAGTGATTTGTGAAAGGTATAGGTTAATGTTAGTCAGGGCCATTCTTTTGTAGGGATTATTGAAAGTCAGATTGCGTTGCGCTAAAAATATTGTGTGTCAGTTTAGTGTTGATCAGAATAGGTAAAGAGCGAAATGTCTGAGTACGTTCAGTTTTGCTCAGCTGTTTGAAAATCAAATAATGTAAGAGGTTTATCAGCACAGTAATTCAATAATTTTTCTAAGGGGACGTTTCATATGTCGACCCTCAGCCGAGGATACCTCATTGAAATCTTCTGATTTTTTTCTTGTAGTTTGTGTAATTAGTGTAGCTATTGTTTATTGCTAGCGTGTAATCATAGAGAGAATTTTCTTTGTAGTTGTAGTTTTTCATTGTTGTACAGTAAAACAATTGTGGCATGCATGTAGATTTGCACCAAGTATTTCGCAGCTGCGCTTGCAATTAACTAGATATTATTTTCAGTGCTATGTTAATGTGTTTTCTTATTTTGCCTTCAAATTGTGCTTTTCTGTGTTATCGCGTGAAATATTGTGACAATAATGGCGTGTGAAAAACGTAACACTAGGCTGCAAAGTAAACTGAGAAATAATGGTGACGACGAGCGTAGCTTATCAGCACCACTGTGTAATGAATTAACAGACATTGAAAATGGTTCAAAATGGCTCTGCGCAGTATGGGACTCAACATCTGAGGTCATGAGTCCCCTAGAACTTAGAAATACTTAAACCTAACTAACCTAAGGACATCACACACATCCATGCCCGAGGCAGGATTCGAACCTGCGACCGTAGCGGTCGCGCGGTTCCAGACTGAAGCGCCTAGAACCGCTCGGCCACCAGCGGCCGGCTGAAAGTGGTAATTTGGTAATTGTGCATAGGGAAACGGAGCGGGCGGCAAATAATGGCGTAGACAGTGAAACAATTAGTGAACAGGGAAGCATTATCGATCGATCGGTCGGCAACAGCTCGCCTCAGGAATCCGAAATGACAGGACACAATCTCGCAAATACTGTAGATTCAGGTTTTGGGTCCTCATCGTTTTCTCAAATAAGTCAAGACACATTTTCTGCTTGTGAAAATGTGAATGTTGCCGGTGCAAATTCACTGCCGAAAAGCACTGAGGAACATGTTTCAGACACCAGTGCATTGTTATTACAATTAATACAACAAATGGGACAAACACAGCAAAAGCTTCAAAAGTTAGACACAATGGAACAAAAGCTTCAAAAGTTAGACACAATGGAACAAAATCTTCAAAAGTTAGACACAATGGAACAAAATCTTCAAAAGTTAGACACCACGCTTGAACAAACACGTGAAGATTTAACTACTGAGTTACATAAAATCGAATCGATATGTCAAAAAGTCTGTAATGACGTAAAAACACAAATTTGTAAGCATTTCCAACCTTTTTTTTGCGGCATGAAAATACTTTACAGAATCACGAAGCAGCCATAAACGAACTGCAAACTATTGTTCATGAAAATCATGAGACCTTGCAAGCTAAGATTGACTCAGTTTCATCTACCGAATCGGTTACGCAACTTGCAAAAACTCAGGAAAACTTAAAGGACACAGTAGATACAATTTTAACACAAATGGACACTCTGAAACTTGGTTCAGAAAAACACACTGAGGAAATAAGTTCACTATCGGAGAAATTAGCCGAACTTTCGGATAAGTTCACTTACTTATCTACAAAGATGGATGATGATCTGAATGACACAAGACCTGTAGCCTTCACTGACACAGAAGAGTACGAACAAATTAGGAAATTCAAACAAAATCAGAATCAAATTAATACGCAACACCAAAGAGAAATCCGGGAAGTACAAGAGCAGTTGACACAGGTAATACAAGAATTACATATTTCAGAGGACACTCGCGCTCCAATACGGGAAGAGGGACATAGAAATACTGAACAGCCACTAAATAATAACACAGGGCACTTCGGAAATTATGAAAGAAATTGGCAAGGTACACCGAATTTTGAGATGGAACCGCCGAAACGACCTAACAATGGCCGATATGTGACTCGCCGACATGTTGATTTTGACTATAAGTTGTTCATTACTACACGTAAATTCAAAACATTTAAGAATTCCGGCATCGACATTCATCCACAAGCGTGGCTTCATTAATTCTCTCATTGGTTTCCTCCCAACTGGTCATTAGAGCACAGATTAGAATTTATGTGTGGCTACTTACAGAATGAACCTGCTGTAAGAATGCGATCGGTCATTCACGATTGCCACAGTGAATCAGAATTTTACCATGCCTTCCTCTCAGCATATTGGTCTCAAGCCACACAAGACCGAGTAAAACATAGCAACATAATGATGAAACATTTCGAACAATCTGAATTTTCCAGTCTTGTGAAATATTTTGAAGACATGTTGCACAAGAATCAGTACCTGTCAAACCCTTACAGCCCCTCAGAACTCATCCGCATTTGCTTAATCAAATTGCCTGAACATTTACGACATATTATTTTGGCAGGACGTTGCAAAGACGACATTGAAACTTTTCAGGGACTGTTACAAGAATTGGAAATTGACACTGACAATCGCGGAACGCGAAAACAGGAGCACAACAATTACAGGTCACATCCATCACAATTCCGCGATGACAGAAGTAATAAATGGACACGACAAGGCTATTCTTACAACGTAAATCGTGACCAAAACAGACACCACCGGTATGACAACCATTGGCAGAGTAGTAATAATTACAGTGAAAGATCACCTCTCCGCGGTAATGACTATCACAGAGACAATCAGAGAAACAGACAATATGCGAACCAAAATAATTATTATAAAGGGAAACAGAATAACTTCAGACGCAACGGTCCAGCGCGCAGTTACGATTCAGGGAGAAGTTCTCCACCACGTGACTGACAAAAAAGAAACTATGGAATCTACCGACATGACGACAGACGATATGATAGTAACGACAGACCTGAATTGCATCAGAACTGGCGGGATTCAAACAGGGCAGGGCCCTCTCGACAAGGTGAATTTGTAGAAGTTAGGTCTCCAAATCCCAATAACGACGCACGCCAACAAAGAGACAATAGGCAATGACTTATACCGCTGGCAGCCAGAAAACGTCCTTCTGAAACTTACGACACTGCTGCCGTAGCTAGTAATTACGTAAAAATGGAAGACATTAGGGACATCTTACTCCAGGAACACGACGTAAAACATAACATTGCATATCCTGTGATTTACATTACAGTAAACGATGTAAAATTTACGACAGTACTTGACTCTGGCAGTCCCATTTCAGTAATTAGTGAAACAGCCCTTAGCAAATGCAACAAATCGAACGATTGCCCCACACTTCCGTTACGTAAGATTAAATTAAAAGGTGCAATGGTTGGAAAAAGTGTAGATGTACGCCAACAAACCAACTTAGAATTCTTTTGTCAAAGCCACAGCTTCTCTATGAACTTTCTTATTGTTCCATTATTGTCGACGGAAATTATATTGGGAGTAGACTTTTTGAATGAATACAAAGCAATCTTAAACTTTCACGACTCTGAAATAAGTTTAGAGAAAGAAGGTAAGTCAATAGCTTTGAAATTTGAAGATTGGCTCTCAAACCATGACGAGGAAATCAATCGGCTTTACCTCCTGTTAGACAACAGTTCGGAATTTTCGACGGAACTTGACACTAGCAATCACTCTGCAAGTACTGACAGGGATGATATCGACGGCGTATTTGATACTAATGAGTTAATTCAGAATAAAATTCAAACAATTGAGAATTGTAATGACCCTGATAGGCAGGACCTTTTTGAGATTTTACAAGCACATTCCACAGTTTTTACTCACAAAACAGGAACAATCAAGGGATTTCAATACCAATTTCGTGTTCGTGAGCACACTAAATTTTGTGTTAGACCATACATAATTCTGGCACATTATAGGGACCGTGTTAGAACAGAAATGCAATCTATGCTTGACGAGGGCATTATTGAGCCTGCAGTAAGCTCATACAACAATCCATTACATGTTGTTGAGAAGAAAAGTGAATCCATCAGGCTTGTCTTAGATTCGAGACAAATCAATACTATCATCATTCCTGACACAGACAGGCCGCAAACGTTGGAAGAACTTCTTCAAAATTTTAATGGTGTATAAGTGTTGTCTTCTATTGATCTCAGTTCCAGCTCTTATCAGATCGAACTTCATCCAGAATGTAGAAAGTACACAGCTTTCCTTTGTTTCGGCGTTTGTTATCAGTTTCGGAAGCTTCCTTTTGGTTTGAACATTTCTTCGGCCGCATTCATTCGCGGGCTAAATTCCACATTACCTGAGTTCTTAAAACGTCACATCACCTTCTGTGTGGATGATATTCTGATAGCAGAAGCCTCATGGAACAACATAATTGCATCCTCAAAAGCGTGTTACATATTTTTGCAGAATCTGGAATTACAGTTAACTTGGAAAAGTCTGAATTCGGTAGGTCAAAGGTGAGGTTTTTAGGACATATTATTTCTTCTGAAGGCATTCAGCTGGATCCTGAAAAGTTAGAAGCAATCAGAGCCATTCCAGTTCCATCCACAAAAAAACAATTCCCAGTTTTCTAGGTCTCGTAAAGTTTTACCGTCCTTTTCTGAATATGCAAATTCTAGTTACACCAAAACTTTGTTCTCTTACTGGAAAAAATACTATTTGGAACTGGGACGAACAAGCACAGTTGAAATTCAATTCTTTGAAAGAATCGTTAAAGAATCGTTACTTAATGCGCCAATACTAGCTCATCCAGATCTGTCACAAGGTTTCTGCCTTAGCACGAATTCTTCTAAAGTCGGTATTGGTGCCCATTTATTTCAAGAAGCCACAGAAAATGACACTACTGTTCAGAAAACCATTGCTTTTGCTAGCCGAGTGCTAACAAAATCTGAAAAAAAATATTCCGTTACTGAATTAGAAGCTTTAGCTATCGTTTGGGCATTTAACAAATTCCGTTTCTTTCTTTCTGGTAAGCACGTAAAAGTATACAGTGATCATTGTGTATTACAATTTCTTACGTCTTCAAAATTAAATCATGACAGGTTAAAACGTTGGGCATTGTTTCTGCAAGAATTCCACTTCACAATAGTCTACATTCCCGGCAAGGAGAACATTGTTGCGGACGCACTGTTACGCACACCGGCTGGGCTTGAGAAAAGTAACACAGAAGGCAACCTCGAGAAAAATTTCAGTATTCTTTACATTCAGAAAGGTGCCTTTGAAAACTTAATCTCCACATCTTTAAAGGACATTGCTCATGAACAAGATAAAGATCCGATTTGGAAAGACATCAAAAGTAAATGGCATGAAAAGACACACACTCAGATTCGGCATTATTATCTGGTTAGAAACAACATACTCTTCAAATGCTGCACTGTTGATGACAAGCTATGGGTACTTTGCATTCCTGAAGATTTTGTTAATAAGCTCATTTGGTACAGTCATTTCAGCTACGCACATTTTAGTCCACGAAAATGTTATCATATTCTTCGAACGATTTGTTGTTTTAACAATATGGAAAAAGAGAATTCGAAAAGTCTTGTCTATTTGTAAACTTTGTCAAATGGCGAAACCATCTACTATCTCACATCGTGCTCCGTTGTTTCCTATCATTCCTTCTAAAGTAAAAGAATTTGCTGCTGTTGATCTCTTGGGACCCCTTGTCAGAACATCACATGGATTTTCGTACGTTCTAGTCGCTGTTGAACTTACTTCAAAATTTGTTTCTTTCACTCCGTTATGTAAAGCCACTGGACGGTCTGTATTCAACGCCTTTGTTAAAAATTTCTTACGTGAAGTTGGACACGTTAGTAAAGTCATGTCAGATAACGGACCACAATTCAGAACCGCTGTTTGGTCACCCATGCTTCGGAACCATAAAATCAAACCTGTTTTTATTTCATCGTAGTCACCACATTGTAACCCGTCTGAACGGATTATGAAAGAAATCAATAAGCTTTGCAGACTTTATTGTCACAGAAAGCATCAGCATTGGGACAGATATTTACACTCATTTAAAAACGTGCTGAATGAAATGCCTCATAACTCCACTGCTTTACCACCTATTCTTGTACTGAAGAATGAAGAACCCCCGAACAGAATAAGAGAGCTTGTACCTTTACCGAATACACGTAAACTTCGGCACAAAGACATAATTGATTTGGCTGTTAAAAATATAAAATCTGCAGCAGACAAAAGGAGAAAACTACACGGTAAAGCAAATGCAAAGAAATTATGTATTGGTCAGAAAATTCTCATTAAAGCTCATTCATTATCACATAAGAAGAAACACTTAAGTCACAAATTCTTTCTGATTTACAATGGACCTTACAGAATCCGACGTATACCACCTGATAATTGCGTTGAAGTTGAAACTCTGCGTCCTAGGAAGAGTAAAGTATTGCACCACATTTCACATGTAAATCTGTTTATTGAGAGATAATCTGTTTTTTTAACTTAGTCTTTGCTATAAAATTTTTCATTTTACATTACTAGTATGCTTTGTCAGACTTAGAATCTGTTAACATGCAACAATGTTTAAAGTTAAATATCCAGTCAAGAACCAAGATAACTTATTTAAGTGAACAGAGGACACGCTGTTGTTGTGTGTATACATTCTTGCTTGTTAATTGCACGATTACGTAAAGACTATAAGGCTTACATACTTAGAACATACACTGCAAAGTAGATTTTAATGCAACATTTTGGTTTACTTGAAAAGACACTCTTTATTTGAAGTACTTTCTGTGAGATTGAAGATGACTTAGTATTTGGTTTCTTTGACACCTACACGATTATATCACGACGCTACTAATGTGTGAAACAATTTACATTGTTGCTTTTGCGGTGTATCTGTTTTATATCTGCACAGTTTTTATGTATTATTCTGGAAAGTAAAACATGTTTTAGTAGTAACTTCTACATCTACATCTACATCTATACTCCGCGAGCCACCTTACGGTGTGTGGCGGAGGGTACTTATTGTACCACTATCTGATCCCCCCTTCCCTGTTCCATTCACGAATTGTGCGTGGGAAGAACGACTGCTTGTAAGTCTCCGTATTTGCTCTAATTTCTCGGATCTTTTCGTTGTGATCATTACGCGAGATATATGTGGGCGGTAGTAATATGTTGCCCATCTCTTTTGTGGTATAGCTACAATGAGACAGCCTTTTTCATAGCACAACAATACGTTACAGTACAGTACATTCTTCATCACGGCAATAAGCATAATAACTACGATATCTATACGCAAAGCATTTCACTTTTGTTTATGATGAGGTGAGTACATTGACTTCAGCAGAACTTTGCTTACAGAGCATGATAACTTCGACACTTCCACAGAATTATCTTACAGCAAGACGCACATTTATCGCTACAGGACACGCATTTCAGTGATTATTTTGTACTTAAAACATTTATTTTGAAAGATTTTTGAATTACAAAGAAAGTTTTCCGTGATACATTTCATTGCATTGCTGTAATCTGTAACACCTGAGGGTATAATTACATTAATCCTCAGGGCGGTACACGCTTACTTTGTGTACCATGTGTTTGGCAAGCACAAGGAGCCCTAGCTAATATGGTATTTGCTTATACAACTTTACACATCGGTACCATATTTCTCTAACACATAATTACACAGCTATCTGCTCATTTAACTGAGAGAGACAAACATTTTTTTTTTACTACATCAGTGACATGTTTACGTAATTACATAGTTGGATAACTTCACCCTTATGAAATGTATTTTGTCTGTACTTTGTGAACTGTTCATATTTTTTTCGGAATCATTGTGCTACTATGAGAGCTTTAAATGATGTATTTGATATGGGATAATGATTTTAAAGTACGTTTGAGGAAGATGACACGATTGAAATGAGCAGATAATTTCCTTAGGTTTTGATATTATTGGAGGAAGCTACGACGATTTTAAGATTTGACTGAGGTGTTATGATGTTATTATTACGACGACCATGTGTATTTTGGTGTTGAGGTATGTTTATGATCAATAAGCTGATGCTATATGAGGAATTTGATTATGCTACATATTTATTATGATGAAATATTGAAGAAGTGTCGACGAATATGTATATGTGTAATAAGGTAAGGAATAATGAGTAGTGGTTAGGGACTCTGACTTGTGAAAAAGGATGTTGGAAACCAAGAATCGTACTTTAAGAGTTATGAAATGTGTGTAAATGCGTGAATGTACCACAATGCCGGCGAAAATTTTTTGGACACTGTTATATTTATAGGATTTTGTTTCTACAGATTTGTAACGCAAATATTTCGACCTGTGAAATTTTATTTGCATCAAACTGTCACTGTAGCGGAAACTGATGTCGTTAATATTTCGGTAAGGAAGGTAGGTCACTGTAAGCACCCAGCTGCGCGACAGTCGCCTGGAAAAAAGCCATTAGTGTGTGCCTTTCAGAGGCACAGGTGGAGAAAAAAAAGAGGCCATTATCCTCGCTATTGACATTCCTTTGTAGAAAGCATCGCAAATACGACATTCTCATTACTTGGAAACATATTGTACTTTGTGTTACTTACTGAAATGCTTATGAACTGATGGGAAATATTCTTACATCTGCACACCTGATTATGACAAGTGTCTTTCTACGAGAGTTGAGAGAATTTCTACTAACTTATGAAATGCCACATGACTATTGAATGATATTTTTATGCTTCGCTTTAGATAGTTGCTTATTTCATTTGATATCTGGTTTCCAGCTGTGTTACAGCATTGGCTTTATAAAATAAAATTAAATGCATTTGCTAATGTGAAAACTTTCTGTCAACAGATCTATTAAATAATAATTTTATGATCCACATTCTTCGAAAAAGGAGCACTTGGAAAGGAAAGAACAACAAGAAGGGACTAACAACAGTAATTGTCATATTTAGGTATAAGTTATTGCATTTGCTGCTGCTGTTTGCCAGGCATAGTGCTACTGAATTTCACTTTGTATTACTCTGTTAAGCCAGTTTTACTGCTGATTTATTTTTCTTGTTGCTGCACATTGGCTCATATTAGTTGTAATGTTGCATTTGCTCTGCTAATTTAGATATATTGCTGCTTGCTTTACCAATTTTCATTTATTTGTCATTGCTGTTTGTGTTAATTGTTTTGCACTGCTGCACTGCCTCGTCCCTTAGTTTATGCATTTGAGCTCAGTAGATTTAAGTTAGCTTAAGAGGAGGTAGGCTATATAAGAGAATGAGTTATGATGAATTGGAAGAAATGCATTGAGAAGTTATACGAAAAAAGTTTGTAAAAGAAAAGATACTGTACAGTGAAGAATAATTATTTTAAACGAGGATGAATAGAATACAGAAAGCAGGCTTAGATAGGACTTTTTGGGAATAATGATGAACGAAGGGAGATCTCCAAAAAAAAAAAAATGTTTGCAAAATACTGCAGTAAAACAAACCCTGTCCTTTCCTTTTGTATTATTCTGCTATGTGTTTGTGTACCGTTGTGTATTTGGTATTTGTGTTCTTCCTGTCTTTATGTGTTTAGTTAATAAGATTTATGTTGTAGAATTTTTCTAGTACTAAGCTACATTCACTATGAGGAGGAATACTGTTATCCTCAAATATAATTTGCATTTATAATATGTTATTTTCTTTGTAAAGATGTTTAGACATTATTTATTCTGTTCTGTTTTAATGCTCATGTGTGAAGTTGATGTTTCAAAAGTTATTATGATCTTTTATGTATTTACTTATGTCATTATTCCTGTAACACTGATGTATATGTTAGTTCGATTCTTTTGTAAAGCCCATATTACTACAAATGTTATCTGTATTGTTATGTTCTTTAATGGTGTATTTTGTACCTTCGTTATTGTATTCTCATGTTATAAAATTGTAATTGAGACCAGTTTATCAAATTAAGTAACTTGTAACCATTCACTTCACTGCACACATTTCTGTTGGTCATAGTATATGCACAATATGTGAAAAAAGGGACAGTTAGTATATGCATGTGTGTTAATAATTCAGCATGGGACTGGATAACAGCATTGCTGGTTCTAAGGACATCTCAAAAAAAATTTTTGTGAGTGCACAAGTGGTGGTTCATGGACTTGCTATATTGTCCACAAGACTCTTCGATGGTGATTGTGCACCTGCACAGTCGTAACGGATGGCTGCTAGCCATCTCTACAAGGACTACAGTGGGTCTGCATCTTTGATGGCCCACCAATACCGTTATTTCTACAAGAACTGCAGTGGGTCTGCACCTCTGGTGGCCCACACATACCATACTCTCTACCAGGACTACAGTGGGTCTGCTCTGTGATGACCTACCTACCAATATTCTTCAAAACTTCGACTGACGCTGCTGTGGGTTCGCTCTATTGTGGCCCATTACCTCTCTGCATGTCAAGGGTCAGCACTGTCTTTCCGCTGGAAGGACAACACTACTTCTTCAAGACTGCATGGAAATCTACTACTTCCGTGTGCATTTTCCTTTACTGCTCAGACTTTGAGAAAAAAAAACATTGCTATTTTACTGTGATGAATGATCAGAACTGTCTTTATGGGCTGTGATAAAATTTTAGCTTTTGACCAACATAGATTCAATAAATGTGTGCATTTGATTTCTTTACTATTGTCATTATGAAACTTTTTTTCAAATCTGTATTGGCCACTGCCCAAAACAATTTGAAAATTTTTTTGTGGAGAGCATGGGGGCTATGTAAGTAGGCTGTTTAGGTTTTCTTATTGGTAACGCCACGTTGCGCTCCTTATGCAAATCACTGGTTGTGCTGTGTGCAGTCTGTGGCTAGTTTACATTGTTGTCTGCCATTGTAGTGTTGGGCACCTGGATATTAACAGCGCATAGCGTTGTGCAGTTGGAGGTGAGCCGCCAGCAGTGATGGATGTGGGGAAGTGAGATAGCGGATTTTTGAGAGTGGATGATCTGGACGTGTGTCCATCAGAAACAGTACATTTGTAAGAATGGATGTCATGAACTGCTATATATATTATGACTTTTGAACACTTTTAAGGTAAATACATTGTTTGTTCTCTATCAAAATCTTTCATTTGCTAACTATGCCTATCAGTAGTTAGTACCTTCAGTAGTTTGAATCTTTTATTTAGCTGGCAGTAGTGGCGCTCGCTGTATTGCAATAGTTCGAGTAACGAAGTTCTTTGTGAGGTAAGTGATTTGTGAAAGGTATAGGTTAATGTTAAGCAGGGCCATTCTTTTGTAGGGATTATTGAAAGTCAGATTGCGTTGCGCTAAAAATATTGTGTGTCAAATGGTTCAAATGGCTCTGAGCACTATGGGACTCAACTGCTGTGGTCATCAGTCCCCTAGAACTTAGTACTACTTAAACCTAACTAACCTAAGGACATCACACACATCCATGCCCGAGGCAGGATTCGAACCTGCGACCGCAGCAGTCGCACGGTTCCGGACTGCGCGCCTAGAACCGCGAGACCACCGCGGCCGGCTATTGTGTGTCAGTTTAGTGTTGATCAGAATAGGTAAAGAGCGAAATGTCTGAGTACGTTCAGTTTTGCTCAGCTGTTTGAAAATCAAATAATGTAAGAGGTTTATCAGCACAGTAATTCAATAATTTTTCTAAGGGGACGTTTCAGCTGTGCTCCAAACGTACATTCTCAGATATTGTTTGCTCACAGTAAGGCCTATGTTTGATACAGCAGACTTCTCTTGGTCAAGAAAACCCTGTTTGCGTGTGCTAGTTTGCTTTTTACGTCCTCCTTGCTTCGTCCGTCATGGGTTGGATAGCAGAATTCCTGAACTTTCTCTATTGCGTGATCACCAGTTTTGATGTTAAGATTCTCGCTATTCTCATTTCTGCTACTTTTCGTTACCTTTCTCTTTTTATGGTTTACACTCATATCATATTCTACTCATTAGACTGTTCATTCCAGTCAACATATCCTGTAATTCTTTTGCATTTTCACTGAGCAATGTCATCAGCGAATCCTTTCGTTGATATCCTTTTACCTTGAATTATAATAAAATTCGTGAACCTTTCTGTATTTTCCTTCATTGCTTCTTCGATGTATAGATTGAACAGTAGGTGCGAAAGACTGCATCCTCGCCTCACTTCCTTTTTATGCCGAGCTCTTCCTTCTTTGTCTTCCAGTCTTATTATTCCCCCTTGGTTCTTGTATATATTAAATATGACTCGTCTTTCCCTATAGCTCACTCCTATTTTTCTCAAAAGTTTGAACATCTTGTACAATCTGACGTAGTAGAACGCTTTTTCCCTGTCAAGAAATCCTATGAAGGTTTATTTATTATTCTTCAGTCTTGTTTCCATTAGCAACCGCAACGTGAGAACTGTCTCTCCGGTGCCTTTACCTTTCCTAAAGCCGAACTGATCGTCATCAAACAGATCCTCAATTTTATTTTCCATTCTTCTGTATATTATTCCTGTCAGCAACCTGGATGCATGACCTATTAAGCTGATTGTGCGGTAGTTCTCCTTGCCTCTGGTATCTTCGGAAACATGTGGATGATGTTTCTCTAAAGTCTGATGGTATGTCTCCAGTTTCATACATTCCAAACAGCAATTTGATTAGTAGCTTGGTTGCCATTACCACCAATAACTTCAATGAAATGTTATCTATCCCTTCTGCGTTATTTGATTTCAAGTCTTAAAAATGGTTCAAATGGCTCTTTGCACTATGGGACATAACATCTGTGGTCATCAGCCCCTAGAACTTAGAACTACTTAAACCTAATTAACCTAAGGACATCACGCACATCCATGCCCGGTCAAGTTTCCTAAGCCCTTGTAAATTCTGACTCTAATACTGGATTCCCTATATCATCCACACTGACTACAGTTTCTTTCTTCTGTCACATCGTCAAACAGTTTCTCCCCTCATACAGCTCCCCACAGCCAGGAGTCATGTGGATTAAGATCAGGTGAACTGGACGTACAGGCTGTAGGAAAATGACGGTTGATAATACTAGCATCTTTTATTTTCCATATACTGCTGGTTGCAGCGTCATCTAGAGGTAAAATATATTTTAATTTCTTTTTTGTTTCCATGACTTTTCCTCCTTCTTAGATAATATTCCGTTCAAATTTAACGTCATTCTGAGCAGTGATTCCTTTTTTACACCGTTTTGAAATGGGAAATTTAATTATATGGTTCAAATGGCTCTGAGCACTATGGGACTTAACTTCTGAGGTCATCAGTCCCCTAGAACTTAGAACTACTTAAACCTAACTAACCTAAGAACATCAGACACATCCATGCCTGAGGCAGGATTCGAACCTGCGACCATAGCGGTCGCGCCGTTCCAGACTGTAGCGCCTAGAACCGCTCGGCCACCCCGGCCGGCCTTTAATTATAGTCACCCTGTATAATCCCTCAAATGTCCGCCTGCTCAGCTGAGTGGTGAAGTGTTTGTCTACCATGCAGCAGGCCCAGTTTCGATTCCTGGCTGGGTCGGAGATCATCTCCACTCATGTACAGGGTGTTGTACTGTCAGCATCATCATCTCATCATCACCGATATGCTAGTCGCCCAATGTGGTGTTACCTGAAATAAGCCTTGCAACTCGGCGGCCGAACTTCTCCAGTTGGGGCCTTCCAACCATCAATGCCGCACGATCATTTGATTTTCCCCTCAAATCCAGAGGGAGAATTTTACACACTATGCTGTGTACTGGCTATGCGCCCTACAGACTAAAAAGTCTTCTCACAGTATTGGTATACTAAGTGGCCTAACCTCGAAGAGTTTGCATCAACAAACAACAGTGCTCAACCGTGCACGACGCCTAGGCCAGCAGGCGGCAGTGCGAGTGCCACCAGAGGTCACTGGCTCTACAGACCTGAGTGCTTCTATGGGCAATTTGAGAGCAAATACACTATGTGATCAAAAGTATCCGGACACCCCCAAAAACATACGTTTTTCATATTAGGTGCATTGTGCTGCCACCTACTGCCAGGTACTCCGTATCAGCGACCTCAGTAGTCATTAGACATCGTGAGAGCAGAATGGGGCGCTCCCCAGAAATCACGGACTTCGAACGTGGTGGTCAGGTGACTGGGTGTCACTTGTGTCATACGTCTGTACGCGAGATTTCCACACTTCTAAACATCGCTAGGTCCACTGTTTCCGATGTGGAAACGTGAAGGAACATGTGCAGCGCAAAAGCGTACAGACCGACCTCGTCTGTTGACTGACAGAGACTGCCGACAGTTGAAGAGGATGGTAATGTGTAACAGGCAGACATCTATTCAGACCATCACACATGAATTCCAAACTGCGTCAGGATCCACTGCAAGTACTATGACAGTTAGGTGGGAGGTGAGAAAAGTTGGATGCCATGGTCGAGCGGCTGCTCATAAGCCACACATCACGCCAGTGAATGCCAAACGACGCCTCGCTTGGTGTAAGGAACGTAAACATTGGACGATTGAACAGTGGAAAAACGTTGTGTGGAGTGACGAATCACGGTACACAGTGTGGCGATCCGATGGAAAGGCGTGGATATGGCGAATGTCCGGTGAACGTCATCTCCTAGCGTGTGTAGTGCCAACAGTAAAATTCGCAGGCGGTGGTGTTATGGTGTGGTCGTGTTTTTCATGGAGGGGGCTTGCACCCCTTGTTGTTTTGCGTGGCACTATCACAGCACAGGCCTACATTGATGCTTTAAGCACCTTCTTGCGTCCCACTGTTGAAGAGCAATTCGGGAATGGCGATTACATCTTTCAACACGATCGAGCACCTGTTCATAATGCACGGTCTGTGGCGGAGTGGTTACACAACAATAACATCCCTGTATTGGACTGACCTGCACAGAGTCCTGACCTGAATCCTATAGAACACCTTTGGAATGTTTTGGAACGCAAACTTCGTGCCATGCCTCACCGGCCGATATCTGTACCTCTCCTCAGTGCAGCACTCCGTGAAGAGTGGGCTGCCATTCCTCAAAAAACCTTCCAGCACGTGATTGAGCGTATGCCTGCGAGAGTGGAAGCTATCATCAAGGCTAAGGATGTGCCAACACCATATTGAATTCCAGCATTACCGATGGAGGTCGCCACGATTTTGTAAGTCATTTTCAGCCAAGTGTCTGTATACTTTTCATCACATAGTGTAGCTCCTCTAGTGTCTCTGCACGGACTGTGTATTTAGGCCTTCAGCCTAAGTTGGACTTTTGTTGAGTCAGTTTTAATCATAAACTATCACAAAGTTGTAGTGTGGTATCGATAGCTACGATGCCACGGCGCGGGTGCAAGTTCTTAGGTTGGCACTACGACACCGACACCGACGACAGCGCCCTCTAGCCAACGCTGTGGAGATCTACGAGCTCCGCTCCAGATTCAGCCCATTTGATTCCGAGGAGACGACGTAGCAACATTGCTTCTACTTGATAGGGGGCCATTCTGACTTTGATACTTCAATGATAGTTTGTCCTGCTACTAGTGGCTATTAACGTTGATGCCTTCCAGTTTCGCACCTACGTGCTCATCTGTACGCAAAGTTAAGTGAAAGAGTTATAACCTAATTGCAGTACCAAGCATTTCACCTTTTCCTGCTACTACTCAGTTCCTACATTCGGCCTACCCTTCAGTTTACAGGAGCAGACCCATACGCCGCCTTCTAGGCGGGATACAATATGTAGTGATTAACTTTTCTCCATGGGACGAGTATTTACGTTTCAATAAAACCGCTATACATTGTTTACCTGTCACTGTGCCCAACTGGCAAAAGACTAAGCACACCATAACCATACTGAACATCAGCCCTGTATGGACGTTGTAACCGTTTACAAGCGAGAGTCATTACAGTGCATTATCTGACACTCTCTTGCAGCTAATAGTCTCTTGCTCCGATCTGCTTTGACAAATGCTACTGTTTCTGGAATCATAACGCATCTTTTCGGACCTGTGGAGCACGGCACATGTATGCCGTTACCATAGCAGCCGCTTCATTCGTACAGTGCACGCCTGACCTATTAAAGGAGGGGGGGGGGGGGGGGGGCTGTACTGCATTTGTCCAAATCTGAATCAAAGATCATTACAGAATCGTCTGAGCCTTCGGTTTACGCCTTCCACTCGGCAGCAAACCAGAGGACCACAATCTGCAAGGGAGGATAACTGTCTTTATCAAAACAGCCAGCCGCCTCTAGAAACCGAGGATGGCCTCGAAACCCAGGCGGCAGGTGTCATTCGTGCTGATATGAACCACGATTTGCAGCTGGGTGGACAAAAGTGCGCTCTATCGCTGCCGGCAGAGCTTCCTCCACATCTGGGACAAAACCACCTGGAAAGCAAACAGAGTGAACACTGACCTTCTATAACGACCCACCCGCTGTTTCCCTGAGGCTTTCCATCACCCGCCAAACACTGGAGCTATGTAGAGCTAGCTGTGTGGTTTATTGTAAAGGGTAGCTTAATTGATATAGCTTTTTATGGATACACTTGCATATGTGCTCCACTTGTTGCGTGTAGTATATCTAGGGGATAATCAATGTCTCTCCACGTCTTTGTCAACACCTCTTTCCTTACGGCTTCTACAGCAGTTCACGTAAGTGCCGTAAGAGATTTTGCATGTCAGGAGCTTGTGAACTGAACGCGCTGTCCATTGAGATCCATCTGTCTGGAAAGGTTACATCCAAGAACTGGTAAACAAATAACCGCCATTGTGGGAGTGCACCATCATGTTCAAAGATAACCCATTGTTGCAATTTCTGTAGCTGATGCTGTGCGAACACATGTTAAAGTATATCCACAAAAACTTATTGAGTTGAGTCACCATTTGCACAATACCATAGAGACTTGCGGAAGTGTATCTATAAAGATTCTGAGTGAAGCTAACATATGCAACTAATCGCCTAGCTGTGTCTACCATAATTCCTTAGAAATAACTTTTATATTCAGGAAAAGACGTTATGCTCTTCCAATAGAACTGTATCGTACTGTAACAGATATCAACAGTTCTATCTCTGAACCGACAGTGCAGAACAACTGTCGGTTCATAGATAGAACTGTTGATATCTTCTTCCAGATCTAGTATCCAACATTTTTTAAAGATAGTTGCCACGTGATAGCATCGGCGCTTTTACTGTGGAGGTCTGCCTCTTCCGTACCCACAAGGAACGTCTTGAATGCGAAGGCGCAAAAGGCCAATGATGTTTACTGTGTTCGATGCCCCATATATTGTCTACCATGCAACCGCAATTATAACTGCTAATGGCAACAAGGTGTGGGACTGGAAGTATTCAATGATGAGTAAAGAATGAGGCTATGGAGTGTAGTTAAACTGCTTAGTCGACAAGTACTACAGTGCTACTAGTGTTGATACAAAGCAGAACAATCGTAATGATAAACAAAGCAGACATTGTATTATATTTACAACAGCAGCTGCTGAAGTTGACATTTCGTCAGAAATGAACCCAAGGAAGCTAAGTTGATTAGCCTGCTCGAGAAACAGTGTAAGATGGCAAGAACTATGCCCCTTACATGAAGTCATTAAAGATCACCTAACTCACGTTGAGCGAACAGTAGGGCTGAACAAAAAATGACTGACTAGGCACAATGCATCTTGTAGAGGGTATAGTATGGACGTATTGGTATAATTAATGTCGGGTGATGGTTTTAAAATAATTCACACGACATGAAAACTTTGTGGAAACGAGTCGATTTACTGGATGCTAGTTTACCCCAGGGAAGCATTTAGAGTTGACCGTGGCTGGCTGGGGAACGGCGAAGGGAAGCGACAATAGGCAGCTTAGGGCGGCTCAAGCTCTGAGAAAGTGGTACCGCGGCGTGGCCTCCAGCCGCCTTAAGATGAGTGACAGTGAGTGGGTGGTTGACCCTGACTCATTGCTGGTGTACTGGGAAACAGACAGAGAACTTGTACGCCTGTTGATAAATGTCCGTCGAATCGTTTTCTGTGAAATATGCGACAAAGCCGCGCAAAGCTACTGTGGAGTGGTCAACAAAGGTCAAAATATGCGTGTTCGTGACTATAGCAACTTCACGCTGAATTCATGGTCCACAGAGCCCGAAGTAAATCAGGTGAAGAGCGACAGCATGAAATACGCCGGCCTCCAATGGGAACGTAGGACCAAGGAATTTGAAGTACTCTCCTGGGAGTCAGAATTCCGGAAAACTTGGTGTTTGTGCAGATGCTTACCTTGATGGGTGGCCTGGGGGGAGCTAAATGGAAGAAGTTGAGAGGAAGGGAAATTTTGTGGGAATTTGTTCACTTCCCAAGCAGGCATTGGTCAGCACTGGGAAGCGACGCATAATTAACGCGACTTGCGCTGCAATTGGCGTAAGTGATTTTGCTGGAGGGGAAACCGAGGCGAAGAACAGACTGGCAGAAGTCTCAGTAGAGGTCTTCCATTCCCAGCTTGCCTAGAGTGTGGACGTGTCGTTCTTTACTCAGCTTGCCTGAGAAAGAGTGAGCATCTCTGCAGTTTAGGACTTAGCAAATGGAACGATTGAGCTTGGAGATAGAAAGTTTTGGTTCAGCTATGTACTGAGCAAGATAGCTAGGAGTGAATAGACGAGCGCAGCCTTGCAGCACCACGAGGTCAGCCGACGTCCACATAACGACGCCGCTCCGCCACGCTATATTCGGTGATATTGCGCCCGCTCCGGCCACTGATTAATTTGTTGGATCACATCGGCAAGGTTTCCACGAGGGTTTCATGGGCTGTGTATTGTAGAATTCTTCTCACACTTCGCATTACGCCTGGGTCAGTCGATAGGAATTACTTTTGAGTTATCGCGCTTTACTCCACGCAAATGCAATTTATTGCCACTGCCTGATACGAGAGTCTTGTAATGTGATGACTGAAGGTCGGGAGTTAAAATAAATTTGTGCTAATCGACTGCATCTGTTTTCAATCAAGTAGTTGAAATCCCAAGTCACTTTCTTAATTAATTTTATGATCAACATTTGCATCTGGTGTTCAATAGCTGAATATAACATCAATGTGCACCCCTTTTTAATTAAAACTGATCAATTCTGAATCAATTAATGTCAACACTGCCATCGCAGTTCAATCAGGAGTCACAGGGCCATATTACTTTTTTGCGTTATCCGATATTGCGGCAGTTTTGCACTCTCTGTTGATCTGTTAGTCAATTAGTTGGGGTGAACACATGCCAAAACCAGCTACGTGACGGGTGGGGTGTTACATATGGCTGACCCATGCCAGGATACGATACTTCGGGATATGCTAGGAAGTAGTCTTGAAAAAGGAAATTTTTCCACGTGATCCATTGCTTAGCCATTTTTAATTGAAAAACGGGTAGCAGTAGTTACAATAAGTTACATGATCTTCTTCATGTGCTGTCCTTTCAAACTGACATTTATAAGTGCCTGTGCATTGTATTTGTGATTTGTTGGAGTACTTATGATGTGCAGTGCCGTAACCAGCCGATGCTGAGCACACAGAACAATCATTGGTACTAGCCTTTTTGCCTTGCTTAGCCATTGTTAATTGAAAAACGGATAGCATTAGTTACAATAAGTTACACTGTGTTCTTCGTGTGCTGTCCTTTCAAATTGACATTTATAGGTGCCTATGCATTATATTTGTGATTTGTTGGAATATTTATGATGTGCAACAGAAACATAAGGTACAGACGGACGTGTTACAAAGTAGCTACAGCTCTTGGTGGACGAACTACGTGTGCAGGAGACATATGTGGCTCAGGGACCGGCGCCCCCTGCACTCGATACCTCACTCCTCAGTGACGCTATGGAGGACCGGGACACATATTTGCATCGACTGAAGCAACATTTCTCGGCATTCAAGTTGCGGACGATTCAGTGCAGCGATCTCTCTTTCTGTCCTGGGCGACTCCGGACTCGTTTTTTCTCCTTCGAAAATTGGAGCCTCTGTCTGCCCCCATCGCCCTCTCCTTTCAGGAGAGATGCGTTCTGCTGGCTAATTATTATTCCCAGTGGTACCATTTGGTTGCCACCATGCTAGGATTTCATCAATACCATAAACAGTCGGGACAGTCAGACTGCTCGTGGGTCACTTGATTTGCAAGGACTCAGCCGAAAATGTGATTTTATTTGAGCCAAACAAGGCTGTAAGGCTTCCTACGCAGACCGCTTGATTCAAGATGTGGTGATTCAACTGGCGCCTGACCTGGAGGTTCGGAAGGCTGTTTTGGAACTGCATAACCCGTCGTCAGAGGACATCTTGCGCATCGCTCATTCGTTCGAAATCGCACAGGCATCTAACGAACGAGTTACGGCAAGACCGCAAGCAGCGGCGATTCACACGCCACAAGGTGCGCCACCCCAGTGTCGTAAACGTAGGACATCCTCCAGGTTGCAGCAACGTCGTGATTCAGCTTTGTCCGATGACACTGTGGCTTCTGAGCCTCCTGTCGCCCCTCGTCGACGACACGGGGTCCACACTCCCTTCGTGCATGCAGTGGCCTTCCTCTCACTCTCGAGCAGACTCTGCAGATCGCTGAGTGCCCTGTACATGCTGTGGCAAGAAGGCGCACCTTCACTCAGTGTCTCAGTTGCACGACCCGTCCCGACCTGGCACAGCGATCATGCTAGGATACGGTTCAAGTGCTACAGACAGTAGTCCTTCAGGGCGACCCCTTCACGCCGAAATTGTTTCTCACGCTCCGCATGTCTCACCAGTCATCAATACTGGGGCCACTTCTCTTTGATCAATCGGGCGACTTATGTCCAATTGCGTTCACTCGACTTGCCCCCATCCTCGCCCTGTTTGCTGGCTATGGAGACGGTACAATTCTTCTTTGTGGACAGTTCTCGATTGTGGCAACTTACAAACACACTACTCGGCTTTTGACGTTCTTGGTCGTCGACCATCCTTCGGCTACACACATTTTTGGCCTGGAAGCCTTCACGGCGTTTGGATTTTCTATCTCAGATGAAGTCAAGGTGGTTTTCACTGCGGACACTTTTCAGGAACTGGACGACCTCTGCATGGCATTTTCGTCTCTCTTTCAGTCGGATTTGGGATGTGCTTCAGACTTCCAGGCACACATCACCCTTCAGCCAGATGCCTCGTTTGTATCGCCACAGACCGATTCCGGTGTCCTTATGGGCTGCTGTGAAGCAAGAACTCGATTATCTGCAGGCAGCTGGGGTTGTCAAACCTGTCAAATCTAGTGTATGGGCCACGTCCCTAGTCATCATCCAGAGGCCGAATGGCTCTCTTCACTTGTGAGGGGATTTCAAGGTGACCATCAGTGTTCAATCGCAAGTAGAGAGCTATCCTATACCCTGACAAGAAGATCTCCTCACCAAACTGGCTGGGTCAGGGGGAATGTACTTTAAGATGGACCTCACCAATGCACATCTTCAGCTACCCTTCGATGGGGCATCTTTGAACACTGTTGTGCTTAACACGCCGTTTGGGTTGTATAAGTACAAGAGTACATGCGCCTTCCCTTTGTCATTTCTTCAGCCTCTGCAATATTCCAGCGAGGAACAGTTGATACTGCATATTCCAGTTTGTGTCAGTTACTTGGATGACTTTATTATCACAGGATCATCCCGCCAGGAACATTTAGAAAACCTCCGTTCAAGGCCCTGTGGGACACGGGCCTGTGTTGTTGTTTGGAGAAGCGCAGATTTTTTTAGCCAGCAGTGGAGTATTTTGGGCATTGGCCATCTAAAGAGGGAATTCAGCCTACTACTCAGAACTTTGCTGCTATCACTTCCTTACCTCATACGGTGAACTTACCTGAATTACAAGCGTTTTTTGGGAAAGCTGAACTATTATGCTAAATTCTCATCGCAGGCACCCCCCCCCCCCCACCTGCGATCACGCTTTTTTCGAATTGAAAACCATGCTGAGATATGCACCCTACCTCACGCCCTTTTCCCACGATCGCCCATTGATTGTGGCAACCAATGCTTCCACCTACGGTATCAGAGCAGTATTGGCACACAGGAATGGGGATGGTTCCGAACAGCCTATTACATACATATCCAAGACTCTGATCCCAGCACAGCGCAACTATTCCCAGATCGGGAAGTAAGTCGTGGCAATAGTGTTCGCAGTCAAGGAATTTCATGTCTACCTTTTTGGGACATAGTTCTCTCTAATAACGGATCACAAACCTCGTTCCAACCTCCCAGAAGGAACAGTCGAACACCTTCAGCGCTGGGCGTTGTCCCTCAGCGCCTACAATTCTACTATCCGGTACGAGCCAACAATATAACATTCTAATGCTGACGCATTATCCCATCTACCTGCTGGGCTGGACCCTGATTTCGACCAACAGGAGGTGCTCTGCCTCCACATCAATGCCGAACGACAACATACATTGGTCGGTTTTCCCCTTATAGGCACTTATGTGACCAGTGTAACGTGCTGGGTCTCCACCCTGCGACAGGTCCTTCACTATGTAGTCAACGGCCGGCCCCATTATCTCACTTATTGGTTGACGAAAGAGCGCTGACGTTGGAAACAGTTTTCTCACCAACTCTTGGTTATGATGACGTCATTCTTTTGAACATTGAGATGGATGGACATTCTGTGGTTATTCCGGCAGAATTACATCGTCAGGTATTAAGGTTGCTCCACTGGGGTCATTGGGGCATGTCTCCCATGAAGATGCTGGCACGCCACCATGTGTACTACCCCAGGATCAACAGTGACATCGAAAGGATGGTCTGCAGTTGCACATCTTGTGCCCAGCACCAGGCAGTGCCATCTCTGTCCTTTCTCCCCTGGCCTATTCCTCGCCTCCTTGTGACCGCATCCATCTCGATTTTGTAAGTCCATTCTAGGTTTCTATGTGATTCTCATTGTGGATGCTTATTCGAAGTACCCCTACGTCGTGCACATGACATCGACAGTGGTCAAGGCCACCCTTGGTACCTTAGCCCAAGTTTTGGCCATTGAAGGGTTGCCTCGTATATTGGTCTCTGACAATGGCCCACAATTTGTAGTCTCTGCCTTCAAGGACTTCTGTGCCGCTAGTGGCATCAAACACTTCTGTAGCCCTCCGTTCCATCCTTCCTCCAATGGTGAAGCTGAAAGTCGAGTCCAGATTTTTAAGCAGCAGATGAAGAAGGCTGTCAGGTCCTCCGCCACTCTGGCGGCCCTTACTTTATTTATAAGCACTTACTACACCACATCAATTAACGATCTATAGCCCCGTTGAGCTCCTCCATGGTCGCCAGTCTCGGACCTTGCTTCATCTGCTGATACCGTCGCCGTCAGAAATTGTCTCGCGTCCCTCCAGGCATTACACTCCTGGCATGGCGGTGTAGACTCGCTCATATGGGAGTGCTGAGGCTTGGTCACCAGCAACGGTAGTGTCCATCCATGGACGACGAGTTACATCGTACAAACGTAGAAGCGGCTAGAGCGCCGTCTCCACAACCAGTCTCAGTTTCGGACACAAGCATCCCCTCTGCAGCCCCTCTTCCACCGTCTTGTGGTGTCCATTTGACACAAGAGCCAGATCAAGGGGCAGATACTGTGGACGTCCCGCTGTTGCTCCGGCCCTTCCCTCTGGCTCCCTGTGGATCAGTGGTTCCCCCTGCACGCTCATCTCTAGCGCTGTTCAGGTGGACACTGTTCTCCGCACTTCCTCCTCAGAGCCTAGCCTACAGTCATGAGACTGCACCTTCGCCCACACCTTCATTCCACTTTCCACGGCACCATCCGAGGCGTTTCCGCCCGTATACACCAGTTTCAAGGGGGAGGAATCTGGTGTCGGGCTGCGTGGAAGTTGAATGCCTGTCGGAGCAAATGGACCTCGATGGACGATAGGCGGCAGTGTCGCTGCAGCGCTGCGCTCGCCTAGTGAGTGCGCCACCGTCTCGCCACCT